>NC_063274.1:7477591-8100724 GCF_910591885.1 Bombus terrestris
ATTATAATTATTTTTATATTTACACGATTTAAAAATTTGTGATGAACAAATTAATTTAAAAAAAATTAATACTTTAATTATAGTATATACGCATGGGATTCATTTATAACAGTAATTTATATAATTCGAATAATATCTAATGTACATTTATAGCACGTAGTTTACAAAAAATACTTAAACTAGAAATACTATACAAGAATAAAATAAATGCATAACAGAAACGTAAGTTTTATGGTTCATTAGTATCCTGAATGAAATGCTAAGATATTAATATTAAATCAATAAGTATTGCTGATAATTTATATTTGAATAACCGATAGAAAAAAGTTAAAAATAATGAAAAAACTCAGTCTTAGTTCGCTTACGGGTCTTTTTTCATAAAAGATGTCATTTAAATATACGTGGATATGTTTATCACTACAAGTGACGATAGCTAAAGTAAAATGATAATGACGATGCTAATATAAATACCGTGCATGATATTTAACATATCTCTAAGCTTTCATCTTATTTTGTTGCTGAGATCGTCTAGCTTTTATTCTTGCTTGTAAAGTAAGAAGAAGGCCTGCGAGGACATCGTGATTAGGCAGTTTTTTAGCGAACAATAAACGTTTAACTGAGTCATCGTAAGTTAACAAAGCGACCATATTTTGTAGTAAAAAACCTTGACAATATTCTAAAAGTTGCGTGGCGTTGTAAACCTGGAAATTGTTAAATGACAAATCATTTATTTTATATTTCCTCTTTAACAAAATGTTTATGGTATATAATATTATATCTAATAAAATCTAAACAAGATACCTTTGCGTGAATATACATAGAAACGATATTGTCGAGATCAACCATAGAAGAACATTGTGCCTCGCAATACCTAAGTAATCCATCCAATTGGAAAAAGTTTGCGGCTGCCATTAACTCCAGAACATCACTTTGATTAACTTCTAACGTAGCACAACCACCATGGTATAGAAATTCCATAACCATCTGAATATTAAAATATGGTTTAAATCTTAAATAAAAAGCTAAGACTTTTTAGCTCTTTTGAAGTATTATATACCTGGAAAATGTGATATCGAATATCGTTAATTTGTACAATAGGAGGATTTCCCTCGCACAGTTTTGAACTTAACATATTCCTAAATCTCGGTGACGATGTGACCAAAACGATTTTATGGCCATAGAAGACTCTGCCCTCCACTCTGAATTGTACATCGCTTAATTCTGGATTATTTACAAACTTGGGATCTATTCTGGATCCACTAGAAAGTGTTGTATCTCGAATAGGTTTTATTGGTTCCCATCCAAAGCACGTACAGAAAATATCCGCGAGGAGAAGCGTCGTTCCTTCTTTCTATAGAAAAAATACAAGCCGAAAGATATAAGAAATATTCTTATTCAAATCAACTTTAATCAAGTTGAAATATGACTTACTTTACTATATCTAAAAATGTTAAACAACAGTGGGAGACATTCTTGTACGAATTGTGTCGAATAGTCATCTGGGCAAACTTGAAGAAAATCTTGAAGTAATTGATCTATTACCGAATCTAATCTTATTTCGTGAGCTGTTGCAAGACTATGCATCCAGCAATGTAACGTCCAACCCACTTTTAATCCACGAAGTTCCATCGTGATATCTGTGAAAAAATTCATGTTTATACAAAAAATATATAAGTATACTTTTTAAGATGATTTCTTCCAAATTTGTTTTACCTAAGTGGTTGCTTTCAGCACTATGGTACATTGCTTCTTGTAAAGCTTTAGTTTGAACTTTATTAAAGACTGGCTCTTTGCCTTCTCTTCTATTTCCTCTTCCATCTACAGTTTGTTGTTGGGGACTAGTACCGGCACTACCTTCTGCCAAAATTTCTTCTAATGACAATACTTCTTTTTCTCCTCGTTTGGCAGAGAAGTTTAATGGGTGAGACAACAGTTGATGAAGACAACTCCTTTGACCATGAGCTGTTGCTACTGATATTGCACTATAAGATAAGAATACAAAGCGATTATAATTTACTACTTCTTTGGACAATAATAAACTATATTAAATTTGTCATCAGGAAAATTAAAATAAATATTTTACTTGCCTATAACAGCCCCGCTGAGCAGAACCAGAGTACGAAAATGAATCTTTTATCAAAGTAGATAAAAACGGCTGAGCTCCATGAGCCAAAAGAAGTGCAACCATTTCATAATTGCCAGATGCTGTAGCCGCTTGCAATGGTGTAACCGTAGATTTATCTTCGCTCAATTTAGCCCCACCTTCAACAGCTGCACCCCTCTCCAACAATATTCTAGCAATATTACAATGTCCTAACAACGCCGTGTAGGTTAAAGCAGTCCAATGTTGCGTTTCTGCATTGAATCCAGACTGATTACAGAATGTACTATTAGAAACGTTACTAGAGGTGCTAGGTGAACTGGAAGACGAATTTGAAGACTGCACATTCTTTCCTGGAGTCATTACAGCAGATGACGTCATTGGACTTCTAGCATTTGATACATTTAGAGCTGCTGGAGCCTTGGAAGGTGTGTTCGCTGATTGTCCAGTGGATGGAGGTGGACTTTCGATGTTCAAATCAGCGCCAGCGTCTAACAATGCTAGAACAGCGGTTTCATCACTGTTTATACACGCTATCATTAAAGCAGTGAAGCCATTATCATTCACAGTATTGATCTTTGTCGACGGTAAAAGAGGCATGGCTTGAGCTATTAAATCTGCACGACCGCTTGTTAGCATCTTGAAGGCCATATCCATAGTTAGGAGCCGGACGTATTCAGAATCGTCAATGCGCTTCGAGCAGACTGAAACTTCTTCGAAGCTGTGAACGAAGTTTATTACAAAACCTTATTAAAAAAGCTAACATTATATTTTGGGACCTTGCCTTATAGGGTATTCAAGGTACTTTTATTACTCTGTAAATTCTAATATGTATTACCATATCGGTCTAACAGGACAATCTACTCCGGGCAATAGCAATCTGGCAGCTTGATTAATGTCATCTTGATCCACAACTAGACCGTGCCTGTGTTCTGCATGAGCGGTCGCAACTCTTAGCCATTCAACCAGTGGCGGAAGTACGACGTACGCTCGTTCGTATGCGAGTTCTTGTATCCCGGAACCTCGTTCACCGTGTTCCAACTGTATAAAATTGTTTCATTACATTACATTCAGACAATAGAAAAGAAGAGCAAAGATCCGGATCAAATGGACAAACCTGCGAACACCTCATGTAATAAAAGAGAGCATTCAATGCCTTGGTTGTTAAAGGTATAGGTGAACGTCCTGCTTGAGCTACTTTTGATATTAAATCTACCAGTTCTGACATTGATCCTACGCAGGTGGTTAAAAGCGACGGTTCTAACGCTGATCCCGCTGCATCTCTTCCGCTGCGAGATGATGAGGAGGAATTTAAAGAACTGATACTGGCCCAACGTGGCATGGCAAGTGCACCTGCGAACATTATGAGATTCTCCTAAGATCAAGGAATATGTGAGGTTCTCCTAAGATAAGGAAGTGGATTAAATGAAGTTTATTTCATTTATAGTACATCTTAATACGTTAAAAAGCTAATAATTTATATAAAAAATTCAAAACATATTAGGAATATTTATTGTTTAATGAATTTTTTAATAAGTTCTGAAATATATCGGTTAACAGTAAAAAAAGAAAAGAATTACATTAGTAATCGTAATTAACTATAGTAATTAAGTAGTAGATGGGGTCATAATATGGTTAAAGCGGGAAATAATAGATTTTAAAATAATATTAATTAGCACGTTGGGAAATAAAGGAATACTTTTTGCATAAATAATTATTGCCTATCTAGCTTAGTTCTTAACAAAATAATTTTACCTGATGCCGTTCGACCAGCATTTAGATGCGCGTACGGTTGCAGAAGACCCCATAAATCTCCACTGTTTGCAATAGCATGTTCCAACATGGTTGCAGTCAATGTTGTATGGGGATCAGTCGGTATACATTGTAGTAGTATTTCTTCCAACAGATTTTCGATTCCAGCGGTCAAATATATGGCTGCATACTCGTGTATCATTCTTCCTAGTCGTACATCAGACATCCAACGAAGAAATCTTCCCACTGGTAGTTGTAGCCCGGATCGAGATGCTTTCGATTGCTTTAACTGATCACCAGATACGGCGAACATCGCTGCAGCACGCAAGCAGGCCTATAAAAAGAAAATAAGTGGATGAATGTCTATACTAACGTAGTAATAATTTGCCTGAAATCTGTCTGTTATTCAAGGTCGCTAAAATATAATGCTCGTCTATTACTGGGACAAGAAGTTGTCTAGTTTTATGATCGTACTTTCTCGATTGATTATTTAAATATTATTCAAATATTGCTGTTTACACATAATACATTCAATATAAACAAACTTAGCTATTAGAATAAGTATTTTGTGATATGAGCCTATTTTATGAGACCATTATGTTACTACAACATTACCTATCTTTATTGTATTATCTGTTTTTACATTACTATATTATTACCTTGTAAGTGATGCCTAGTTAAAGCAAGCGTGTATAGAATAAACATATATAAAAATTAGTGCATGGCTATTACAGAGTTTATGAACTTTGTCCGTTTAGGGTTATTTCCTATGCAAGCAGGGAGACACCCGCCATCTTCTAAATTCACGCGGATCAAACGCTTACGGTGTAAAGCTGAATTTATACCTTTATGAATCCTGAGGGATACAATGACGAATTTATTTTAATCAGCTCAGTTTTAGCCTTTGCTAATATCAATGTAACATAATATGTTTTATTACTATTAATATTGATTAATGAATAAGATAGTAAAGGGTATTTAGATAAGCAATTTATGCCTAGAATATTAAATTAGCAATTTACTCATCTTTAATTATCACATCAACGAATCACGTGTTTTATTTCACGTACCTTGGTACAAGAATCTGCCAAGGCCGGACAAAGCACAATTTTGAATGCGCTGTATACCTCGTGTTTACTGCATAGACCAACAGGTTTAGCCAGTCTCTGAGTTTCTCGACCGATTCTAACCAGCGCTCGTTGCAGCAGATAAGAGAGACGCGGTATCGTTTCCATAGAGACTTGCTCCATGTGTTCTCTAGTGCGACCATTTTGCAACACGCGAAGGACATCGTGGTGCGTCCATGGTAATTGCTGTAACTCTACCAGCCGATTATGAGAGTCTACCCAGACGAACTCGTCAGCACTGGTTACGTTGGTATTTATGGTTTCTAAGCTGGAGTGCCTCATCAGTCTCCTTACAGCTGGTTCTGAACTCTCGGATCCGCTCAAGGAGGAGTAGGTGGAAGACGATTTATGGGAACGCATAGTAAGCTGCTGAATTGCTAGTTTGATATCTTCTAAGCCAGAACCTGACCATGGGACCTGTAACTACAATATAGTTATTGGAAAAAGAAATTTAAGGCAATGATTCTTATCAACAATGGATTTCTATGTTATTGCAAAAAGCACACCTTAGCGGGTGTAGCTCTGTGTCTGTTACGATTTTGCCCAGATCTATTCCTGCCATTTCTCTGAGTAACCGAGGCCGATAAACGATCGTCTTCTGGCACAGAGTTCAGCTGCTGTGGACTGTGTGCCCTATGATGACGATGCGGTGGTGAACTGCTACTCGTGTGGCCACCTGTGTCCGACATGCTTGCATGTCCTGACGATCGATTTTCATCTGATGAACTATTACCGGTACATTCTGGTCGCCTCTACAAAAGATGTTCATATTTTATAGCGTTTGCTCTTCAACATCATAATATATCGTGAGATGATGATGGATGGTGAAGAAGGAATATAAGGAATAAGGAGTAGATTGTTAGAATATTAGTATCTTTAGAATTGTATAATGATTAAGTTTTTGAGAATGAGAATGGAAAGTCAAATATCATGTTCATATCACTATCGCAATACTAATTTTGTGGATGAGTTAAAAAATATTCAGATTGCAAAAAGAGCATTAAAATACCTGAAGCGCGCGAATTTCATGTAAACTAAGATGGTAGTGTTGAGAGTGATGGGGATGTTGAGGCGTTGGCGTTGGAGCAACGCTGTCCGTGTCCCTTTCCGCCACCATGTGAACCATATTATGAACACCGTTTTTTGGAGAACTTTCTGTGAAGTCTTTCGAGTATGGAGGACAGTACAATTCTCGTCCACTGCCACCGGCCGGTCTACAACA
The DNA here is from genome assembly GCF_910591885.1 of Bombus terrestris. Taxonomy (NCBI): domain Eukaryota; kingdom Metazoa; phylum Arthropoda; class Insecta; order Hymenoptera; family Apidae; genus Bombus; species Bombus terrestris. Next base: position 7,483,794 of record NC_063274.1, read on the forward strand.
AATTTTTAGATCGTTTCAAATTTTTGAAATAAATTTAGCACATTTAAATTTTGAAAATTTTTCATAATTGCATAAACATCCGCAGTTTACTATCAAATAATATACGTAAATTAATTCATATAGTATCTTTTCGAAGAAGTGGATATTCCTTCCTAAAAGAATTCATAATTACATAATTTAACTAATTAAACAAAAAATTTTAAATTATATGATTATCTACATTGATATAATCAAATAAACTACTGTTCTATAAAGTCTACTATTACTACACATTAGCCGCGCGTGTAGAGCATATACGGGGGGGGGGGCACGTTATTCGATATCCTGTTAGGCAAGTTTCTCGTTAATTGCCCGCCAAATAATTATAATCCAGCGAAGCCCTTGCCAGTTCGATCTTTCTTTTCCACTGTGCCTTAAAAAAGCAAGAACGTTGAAAAAATACTTGGTTACCGCGTATTCCGTTAGAACGATTTAGCTTTGAAAGAAATCACGTTCTCCAATGAACTCAGAATCTATGGAGCAACAAAAGTATTCAATGTCTTCATTAGAGATTGAAGAGATAAATATAATAGAATATTATGAAAGATCACTGCATAATAATTTATGTATTCTGATGTGATATCGTGATGAATGATATTTATCGCTTATCGTACGCTTTTGATTATTTGAGGTTTGTTGTTTTTGTTCTATATTAGCATTAACTGAATATTTATATATATAATATGTATATATAATGATATATAATACTTTCATTCGTAAATTGCATGATACATAGTTGTTTACACAGCCTAATTGTTAACCCCATCTATCTCATTGATTCATTAAAAGCGCTCTCTATTCACGGAAATTAGTTCGTGTAACGCTCGATCGATAAAAGCGGTCGATAAAAGTTATGAGCTGTTGTTTCTTACATATTTGTTGATTTTTTTATGCCCCGTATTGCCCTAATATTATATAACCTAGGATTGCATGCGAACGAATCACGAATGAACATATGAACGCGGTTCAAGCGTACAAATTAACAATATTTGTAGCTGTACGAAAGTAGCAAGAGATTCACGTGCTCGATAAATTTCGGGAAAGGTAGATCATGGTCCACATGTGTTTCGTGTATCTCGATTGTGACCTCTTTGTTTCTCGCGATTGTTGGTCGCGTAGGGCGTTCACGCGCTTCAAATTCTTTCTCGATGAGCAAACTACCCGACTCGGAAATAAATTCGATTTGTTCCGAATTCAGAGAAAAGTATCGCGTTCCAAAAATCTACGGTCGTCTTCTTGGCGATCCTCTCGGGCCTGTAATTAATCGTACGAGCCGGTTTCTGCGTAAGCGACGAGCTTGCGTGTTTCCCATTAGGTTGCGTTTCCATCGTACGTACAGGTGTGTATTTTGACGTTGAGTTTGAAATTGTTAAAAAAGGGTAAATTCCAACCTTTAGTTCGAGAGCCAGATGGATAAAGATTTAATGGATTAACATTAAGTAAAAGTGGCTTGATTAATGGAAATTTTCTAGGAAATTATATACATTGCCAGTTGAATAATGTTGATGTAGCTGTGATGCAGGGGAGAGGAGACAAATCGACATCGGCTAGTTTCTACTAGTAAATCAATGTACGTAAAGGGTTAATGGTGCAAGGTACGAGGATTGATTGTTAAGTTTTATTATGAAATTTGTGCAGATTTCAAAGTAACTTAGGTATGCAGTATTCTAACCTTTTTATACTATTTGTGTATACTATATTAAATATAAAAGTAAATGTTAGCTGCACAGTGTACTAATTTCACAGATACTAACTGACCTAGAAGAGTAATGCTCTGGTGAAACAAGTTTCACACTTTTATTTACCATTTCCTCTGAAATTAAAATTGTGCTTAATACCATTAACGAATGATATAAACACACTCTTTGTTTCTCTAAATCGGTAACACAATCTTCAATAGAACTCGTGTACAACTAGTGATAACAAAACCAAAGAAAAACAAAACTTGTATTATATAATGACAGTAAGGTTTCACATTTGGATATAATATCCCTTTTCTTCCCGTCTAATGCTCATCATCAAGCAAACTAGTCTACCCTCCTAACAGGAAAAAGCCGATGGAAATTATACTTATTTAATCGTCAAATTATGCTACCACCCCACCATTGAAGTTACAAAACAAACGTTTCATCTCTGGAACGAATTTGCAAATAATATAGCGAGGGTAGTTCAATAAATAATATTTCAGCTATTTTTAGTCTTATAAAGTGATATTACAATGAAAACGACTAATAAAGATATACTTATCGTGCCTTTTCCTGTGATCTTCGTATGTTTAAATCGCGTGACTCACTCGATATAAATTAATATTCGTGGTACGTGCAAGCCTCCGAATCATGGCACCTGCTTTTTACTTGAACTGTTCCGCATGCGCGTGTTTCGTGCGGACCAGTGGAAACGCGCCCTTAATGCAATTACAGATAGTCGCGAGGAGGAGCGCTGCAGCTGATAAACGTTTCATTCACAGGGGCTTACCCAATTATGCTCCGTGAGAATAATTTGTTCTTTTAGAGCCGGGTATTCGATCAAAATAGGTTAAAAAAACGTGATAAATGACAAAGGCTATAACCATAATGATTTCTATTTAAAAGATCATTGCAGTTATTACGGACATTTTTTCTAACTATAGCATGTGCGTATTTCGATTAATTTATTTTATACAAATAATTTATTTGTACATAGCAATGCAATTAAAATTGTTAATACTGCTAAATTGTGTTCTTTATACCTGTTGTTAAAATGTTTTATTATACCGATCTCTATGCTCTGTTATAACTAGTTCTACCTCAGCAACCAATTTCTACATACAAAGCATCTGTTCTACCTATGGATGCCTCAATTATACGTTTTTAATTAACTACGATTAAATGATCTACCAGGTCGTAGTCTGAAATATTTTCAATTTTCTGCGTTTCTTATCGTTAGTTAACTTCATATCACGTTAGTGAATCTCTTTAGTTGTTTATAAATTTCCAAGTGTAAAAGACCATTGCAAATGGACGAGATGAAAGGAAGTTCGAGTAATAATTGCCTTTCTAAAATATGAATATCGATGGAAATATCGATGGAAACTTATATAAACCTGGAATTTATCTAAAACTAACATAAAAATCTGCCGAAACTTATTATAAAAATACTCAAACTGACCGGATAATTCAAACTTTCCCATCATAACTTCATTTCATCCAACGGACTATGAGCGAAGCACTGACCATGCGTCGTCCATCAAACCTCACAATCTATTTCCCGCGACCACTTATAAGTTTCCGCAAAAACCGTTAAATACCACGAAGACCGAACCGCCAAGCGGTTACGCGAATTCCATATGCGAGCCTCACGGGTAACATGCTCATTTTTCATCGTCATGGTAAACGCAATGCTCGCTTGATTTACCCCCTCAGGCGCCACTGCTGAACGAAGCTCCAGTCTGCCTTGAACCCGGTGTTGTCCCCCGGCAAGGACCAATAATCCTCGACCTGGCTTTCGTCCTCCTCGATCTTCAGCACGTCCTCCCTGCTAGGGCTGACGTTCACCACGATTTCGTGCGTGACCTTGACGTCCTCTTCCTCTACCAAACTCACTGTGGACCGTTGCCTCTCGTTTTGCCCCTTTCCACCACACCTTTCGTCCTCCAGACCATCAGCAACTTGTTCTTCCTTCTTCGACTCCATTATTTTTAACTCGCCTTTGTTCGTTAATTGAGCTGAAGATTCTTTACCGTTGAATCTGTGATTTGGTCTCTGATTCGTGTCACCGAAGTAGATCACAGTCTTATGAGCTACCTCCTTGTCACTCTTTTTAATGTTACAGCTGGTTACCGGTATCATCGTACCCTCCATTTCTTCCCTGTGATTAATGTCTTCTATCGTGGTACCATCTTTAGGGTCACCAGAATTTGGTATATTATTACCTATATTTAACCATTCTTTAGACGGTGATTTACTAGTAAAAGGCAGGGCGCGACGCAGGATGAAGTTGACGCCCTCGCGACGAGGTGGAGCCTCTAGGTTACCAGGCATCCTGTAGTTGGTCAGTTCACGGCATATCACGCATTTGCAATCCTTCTTGTTGCATGATCTTCGTTCCGTCAATGGCATGTCATCCGATGCTTTCATGTAAATGCATTTCGTCGTCGAGTTCCTTGGTTTGGTCGTGTGATGGGGCAAAAATTAAGTCGGACAGATGTATCAAGGGAATGGTTTGTAACCAGAAACGGGGTATTCTAAGTATACAGTGGTCCAGTGGTCGGTATCTGAGAGGATGTCCGCTGACTGGGTGCTTTTTGTTGGTTATTCGGCGAATGATTCTGGTTATCAGGATGATGAAATGCTTTCCTCGATGCGGAGGGAGCGAGAATTTGCTGAGTAATTTGTTGGTAACAGACGCTGATTCATGGGGAAAATTGAGAATACAGCGGTGTGGGTTTCTTGGGTTCTTTGAGTACAGCGAGTGGGAGGAATTAGATAATTTTTTGCAGATGTGAACTGGGTGAGTCGCTTTTGTGATATTATATCATTCAAAAAGTTCACTGATTTTTTTAGATCCACGAATTTCGATCGCATAAATGATTTTATGTTAATGAACTTCACTGATTTTAACTTTATTATAGCGATGCACATATGTACCTTGATTAAATAATTTGAATTGACTTACGATAATGCAACATTTCTTGGTACAAGTCAAAAGAGTACTCCAATAAATTTTGCAATCAACTACAGATTACTTTAGAATGCAATTTAAGTCACCTCTGCTCACAGACATCACGGGCAACTTCAAATTACAAAATGCTCCATAATCCAGTCAGAAAACCACAAACTAAAATCACGATTGCCGTTTAGAAATTGAGAACGCAATTGGGAAATTGTCACTAAATTACATAATTACCGGAATATGAATTTGTCTAATCATCCACAATCTATTAATGAAGTAAATCGCGTTTAAGTAACAGCGAATCATTAAGAACTATCAGCGTGGCTTTGCGTGGTTTTTGACCTGTCCTCGTTCCGGCACGCGATTGAAAACACTATGGTCTGCGGCGACGGGATCAGCAGGTGAAACGCGTGCACTTCCTCCGCGGACCGCAATGTCGGCGAATAGAGCACGGCTCCCGTATCACTTTCCTTTCGTTGCTTCTTTACCCCCCGGGCACCACGTAACAGTATCACGAAAGCGGGAGCTTCGACGTTTATCGCGTGAGAACGTCTTCCTTTCTTTCTTTTTCCTTCTTTTTCTTTTTGCGTGTTCTTTACTTTTCTTCAGTGATGGGGGACAGGCATTGACAATAAATGTCACCTTTGCACGTTTCCGTGATATGATTTATGTTTCTGTATGAAGGGAGCGGTAATTCAAATTATGCGGAGAATTCTTGGCTGTCTTCCTTTTTAGGTTAAGGTTAGATGTTTGATGGAACAGAACGGTGAAACGATGATTGTAAAAATTGTCTCAAATTTTAGTACTTTCTTTTTTAGGTTAGGATAGAATACAATGGTAGAAAAGGGTTGTAAGATACTCGACTGATATTAAATAATGTTCAAATAATTCTGAAAGATATTCAGAATGCTTACGATATCCATAATGTTAAAACTCGTATAATTCTTCAAAATATCAACCGAATAATAATCAGAACTTAAATAATTGCCCAAACAATATTCAAATCCTCAACAGTTTACCAAAGTCTTCCATACAGAACGCGATTCGCGAGAGAGATTGGCGTTTACTTGAAGGTAAGCCCATTTCTGATCGGCAGAAATTTCGTTATCCAAGAATTCCTGAGAAATTATACGAAATGCTCGCCAGAATGCCAAACATAGAATATAAGAGACCAATTACGCGCATTCACGCTCCAGACTTTCACCGTTCTGCTCCGTGGAAAATTGATTCCAAATGAAATATCTCCAATTTCTAGCAACGTCCACCAACCTATTAGAGCTCATCCGCAAATTACTTTATAAAGATCATTTTATACTTTGTACGAATCTATTTCTCTACCTCGCTTGATTGCGAAGTTGTTGCCTTATTATGCTATTTCATAAAATTGTTCAGTCATTTGGATTATGTATGTCTGGGAAGTATTGTTTGAAAAAGTTAAAGATAAATAAAATTTAATGATTTACACGCAGCTACAGATACTAACTGTAAGATGTTATGTTTTAGGAGAAAAACTCATGGTTGGTAAACCAGCTGATCCGATAAATTGATTGTTTTTAAGAAAATTCAATATTAACAGGATTTACTTTCAATTGCAGATTTAAATTTAAATCCAGTCTAGAATCAATCACGACTTGCAATCTGGAAGAATGTTGCGTATCACTCTACTCATATTTATGGTAATTTGACAAATATATGTATATTAAAAGTAAAATACTTTACTAAAAAAATAACACGATGCTTTATTTTAAATACGCAAAAATGTTATGAATAAGAAAGATCAGTTTGCTTCTTAAACAGTCATATCTCGCCCCAGACTGTGCTTACTTGAAACATTTACGATATGACAATTAATCAATACCCAAGAAGATTATGATTCATCAGAAACGATAAGGGACAATTCTACACTAAATCACTTTACACTTCCATCGATCGCATCTTTTCACTTCACACCTTCTCTTTCATTCACAAATCACAATAACCTTCACGACTGCACAATCAAGTGACGATTACAACATCGAGCAGCAACTCCATGTCGAACTCTTTTACACTTTCGAATGTTCAATCCGCCCTCTTAAGGCACAATATTATATATCACAAGAATCTATTAAAAATGAGCAAAATGACAATTACGAAAGAATAAGAACAACTGTAACTACAATTGAATAGATGTTACAATTGAAACTGTAACGGCGAGAATGACAACAGCGGACACGAATGCGTAGAGTTTTCTACAAAACGTCTCGCAATAGAACAAGATTAAACGCTGAGCGTTCCACTTTAATTCGCGATCGGCTATCACGCACGCGGCGCTAGTTTCTTGTCCCGCTCCGTGGCATGGTTAAGTGCTGGCTGCCACTTGTAAACTGTTATGCTCTTTTCACCGGACAGAGAGCGTAGGAAACGGGAGAGTGCAAACGAACAGTGTCTTTAGAAGCCCCACCATATAGTACGTGTTACATATGTATATACATGCATACTACTGTATATATATATGCAGACGAAGCGTTTGAGTTTGCTACGTTTGTTTCGGGGGAGAATTTCCGCCGACCATCCTACTTCCTATGACCGTGTACTCGAATCGCCCTAACCACATCCCGTGACGATTCTTGTATACGTTACTTGTTTTCGATCCTTTCATCGCACTCGGCCGATCCCTTCTCTATGCAAAAACCGCGTTTATCGCGATTGAAGGGCGTAAACTGTTAACTGGTCATGTTAGGAAACATAGCAACGGAATGGTGCGTAAATGAAAGGAGATAGAAACGTTTCATGAACGGTTCTACTTTTGTAAATGTACCGTTGTATGAAAAATTATTCTTTTTTATCGAATTTATATATAAAGTTTGAAATTGTTTTTGCTCGTACGTAAATAAATTATGAAGAATTGAGACATAAGATTATGCTCGGAACCCCGGCATGACGGAGTTCAACAAATTCAAGTTAGTTAAGACATGTTAGGGCAGAAAGCTTTGATGAAGCAGCTGCTCCAATTATAAGTTTTATGGCCCTTAAAACAATACGAGACAAACAATGCAACATCGTATAGAAGGAAACGTATAGATATAAATTACAAAAATAAATGATGGAAAAAAACATGGCAATTCCAAAATGAATTTAAACGATGCACATAATGTAATTTATGCTTTGGAAGCCACGAAATGAAGAAGAAAATACATAATGGAAGAAAGCAACCAGATAATGTTAATAGTTTCCGGTACCTTTAGTAATGTCAAGGAAGATTCTCAGGTGTTTTCCAAGTATAATTAGCGTAGGCCAAAATTCTTTTAGATATACTTTTATCAGAGAATACTATAATTTTCAAATACCTTTCTTTTTCATTTATTTTAAAACCATTTTGTATTTGATTTTTATTCTCTAAAAATTGCCTATAAATTGCTTAAACAAAGTTACAAGAAATTTTTAGTGTTTTATATTAAAAACTGATATGATTGAGTAAACACAGATCTATATATTTCTTAAACTAGGAAATTGCTCAAGAAATAATAAAGTGCAACTCAGTTGAAAAAAATAAGTAAAATGGAGAGTATAAAAATATTAATTTGTCGTTATTGAAGAAACAATAACGCCCAGCATAGATAATAAAACGTTCTAATTGATCACGAATAGCGTTGTTCCCGTTGAAATACGCCCGTGATAAATTCGCGTGAAAGTCATAAGGTAATTTTACTCCCTAGACAAACCGGTCTTCGTTTTTTCCCCCCTTTATGAACTGCATTCTACGTGTACGCGAACATAGGCTGTGTACGCGGTATTATTATTAAACCTAAAGTTAATTCCGTGTTTGGAAAATGTACACGATATCACCTTTCAATTCGCGGTATATTAATTCAGACAATGATTTTTTTTTATCTAATAATGCATCGTGATTTATTACAAATAGATTCATTTGTTTGCTATATTATTGGAAAATATGTTTTAATCTCTTCCTTTAAACTGCCAATTTGAACAAAATTTTCTAATGAATCAGAAATATAAAAAGGAACTTAACACGTACTTAATTTAATAATCAACTTAAATCTTCATTAACTGATTAAATAAGAATTCCAAGGTAAGAAGAGAAAAAGCAGGGAATTGCTATTAAAAGCGATATTACAGTTCCTTCAGAACATCTCACAAAACCATCATTTCAATTCATCTTCTCTTCTTCAACGTCACTGTTACATTCCAGAGGGAGAACTGTATGACTCTTCATTCATAAATTCACTTTCGTCGCAGTGAAACAACGCCATCCTTCTCCTCCATATCGCCTGAGCCGCTAATTAAAGGCCAATTAAATTTATCTGAATTATCGGTTCCCTGAATACCCCTTCAATGAACAAACGGCACGTTTGGGCCCATCACTTTATTCGTGGCTGATACATCCTTTCCGAGAACGCACGCAAACAACGGCGGAAGTCTTTAATCTATAATATAACGTGCCCTCCACGAGAAAGGTTTTGCAAAGGAAGAGTTCAAGGCGTATATTGTCCGTGCTCATCTGGCGAAACTCCGGTGTCAAGGGCGACAACCATTCCAACCGGAGGATATTAAATTAATTACCGAACCGTGCCTTCCTCTAGCAGCATCATACGTTGTAGTTTATAATTGTTACAAAAATTGACATTGCATCATGTTTACGTAACGTTTGTGTTAGAAATTATCCTAGTTACCTACTTTGTATAATAAATGGACCACTCTATAAAATTATAGTATACTATGTATTATAATGAGACAGAAATGAGTTTTGCAGTTTCGAGTTTCCAGTGAAAATGAGAAAATTTCTACTGACCGAGAATAAATTGCCTTGAGTCAAATTGGAAAGATTTTTGCTTACAAATAATTTATTTCCTTTGACCACGAATTTTTATATAAATTTATATTTTCGTGGATGCAACAAAAGAACTAAAATCTAATACAAAGCCCACATTCTTCTGAAACTTGACTCATTCATTCAGTAATCATGAATTAAGCCTGACTCATTCTTTCATTTAACCGAGGGCTAAGGTCATCTTCTTCCAATTAAACACTCTACAACGTATGGTATTCTAAAAAAGAAGTCAGAAACTTGAAACGTACAGTGCTGTATCAAAGAAAATTTTAACAGACATACATCCTGTAATAAATGCTTTTTTTAACTGCAAATGATGATGAAAGTAAGATTCAGTACAGAATTAATCTACTGTTACTACATATAAATGTACTAGATATGTATCTTATGTGACCAACTCATGCAAGTAATTCATGAAACTAGTTATTTCGCTGAAGAGATTGATTAATGCAATTTATTACATTTTTTGATTAATAGTACCAACAACTTTTAGGAAATTAGGTAGTTCATGTATTTTATCCATGATAGTGGTCCATCGTGTTTTTATTTTTCATTGTTAGGTAACTTTTAGCCAAATTGTAGTGAAAATGAAAGTCAGTTCACCGTTATTCATAATATATTGCGTCTGCTATTGTATTCGTATTCCTTAATGATAACCAACCAAATATTATATCGACTTTATCTTATTTCATAAAAATCATCACTTATTCGATCAACTGAAAATCTTATGAAACCTTCACAAACCACTCGAAGCACCGCTAAAATGAACTCTTAACACAGATCTCAGGGGCCAATGAACAAGTGTGTAAAATTACATTTCAATCATACCGGTTCTGGACAAATAAAAACCCTCCATCAACCTCATAGTTACCTACTGAATGTTTCATTTCGTGTTTATTGAGGACAAAGTTTAATAAACGAGCAGAAGCCACAAGAAATAGATTTTGTCATTTTCCAAGTTAGTCGAAATGGTTTGACCGAAACACGATTTTATATAAAGCACGTGAACATTAAATGTTTGATATTTTTTATTGAATGCCGAAGAATGTGGAAATGATTTTTTCAATGATATGGTTATTATTGTGCATTATTTATTCCATGCTATTTGTGAATATATGTGCTTAATTGTAACATGGTATAGGCAATAAAATGGTATTCCCCGAGTTCCGGAATGTATTCTGGAATGGCGGGAATTTTGTTCGAGATTAACTGAAACTGATGTAGGTTTGTATATATCTACGCATTTAACTTTTTAACGTTTGTACAGAAGTACTGTTAATTTTCTTTTTCGTATTACGGGATAGTATAAAAGGAAGGAAGAAATTACACCCTTGTGGAATTTACACCCAGTTAAGTTATGTTTGTAATATTAAAAAGTATCATCTAAGAAAAGATTCTCCATTTAGATACAACTTCAGCAAATTTTTCTCATGGTCAATTAAATAACAAGATGAAAAATGAATATTATATTGTTTAGTAATAATAGTGTGTTTTTAAAGATAACACTTACCAGTGAGATTATGTGAAGAAAGTGAATCAAGCAGGAAGACCACAGAAGATACACGCTTGACCTACCGAACTGAGATGAGTAACTAAGATGTTACCGATCCCGAAAGAAAGGAAAAAGGTTCAGAAGAGAAGCAAGGTAACCTATAGATACCTTGTATTTTGTCATTTATTTTTCATATTAGCGGAACACACGATCAGAATCGGTTGGCGTAAATTTAAGTTGTTGCAAATAGAATGCTGCAAGTCGAACTTGTTTGAAGCCGGAATCCTAGCTGTTCGAAGTGAAGTGACACAGATCCGAGTGGATCGACGCTGTTTAGAACGGAAGGACACGTGTTCGAGGGGATTGAAAAAAAGTGCTGTACACTTTAGTCTCAAGTGGAATAGATATGCGGATACGACCGAATCAGAGCGGAAATTTCAATATATACAAACATTGAATTAGCCATGGCGCCTGATGCGATAAGCAAAATATGCTTGATTTCTAAATCATCTTTGCTCGACTTCTGTTTACTCAAATCACAGAAATGTGAAGTTGCCTCCTTATTGCAGCAGCCTCTTTAGATACACATTGTACTTTACTAACAGAAATATTAACCTAAAGCTTAAACTGAAACGGTATGAGATTAATAAGCGATTAACATAGAGCGATAACAATTGACGATGGAACAAAATATAATAAATGGTAATTAAATCTTGGTGAAACGACATCTCATACGCAAGAAACCTAACCTTCACGCGGCCGAGTTTGATACACTTAATCGATTCCCTGACAAGTTCTTATTCTAATAAGAATAACAATACACTTTCCACTTTTATTCGATTCACCGACAAACAAGGATAGACATCTCTCTCCTCCCCTCCTTCTCTCTTTCTCTCATTGGCTCTCACTTTTCATCTTTCACCTTCCTTTCGTTCATCATCTAATCAAGAGATCACCTCGCTCAATCGGCGGATAGCTTTTCGCCGCTTTCGTGAAGGAACTATTCCTGTACACCTAACCTAAACTATCCTCACTCCCCCCCCCCCCCATTCTTCCGTTCTAACGTTGGACGACGAAATAGAAATTTTCTGAAGAATTTCGCGCGATCGTGTGAAAGGAGAGTTGCGGACTTGTTTAATTAGTTATCTGAAAGTAGAGGAAAACGTGCCGAGAGGGGAAACATTATCTGGGAACCGGGTGATCGCGATAATAACGCGCGTGAGAGGATGTGCACCGATGCTTAGTCAGATCTGGTCGAGATATTTAGGTTAACGGCCTCTCTCCTTTCCCTTCCTTCCTCTTCCCTTACAGCGTGGCTGATCGCAACCATCCATCGACAAAACTGGGTTGATTTTGTCTTATTAAATTGGAACACATTAAATTTTCTTTTTCAAAGTTTTAAATTAGTATGTGGATATCGAACCTTAAACTTTGTTTGATATTCAATTGTTAGAAATCGTGATAAGGAAGAAACCTGCTATAACGCTATTAGATAACTATGTCTGTACATACATCTTTCGTCAGTCTTGTCTATGTTTCTACTACTGTTCGTCTCTGCTATTATTTATTTCTACTACTTTTATGTGCTACTTATATCTTTCATTATGGGTTTATGTTAACATTTTTCATGTATGTAATTTTGAATAGATGCTATATCCCAATTTAAACTATATTTTATATATATACATATAAAAAATAGAACATGATTCTAATAATATTCTAAAATTATTATGTTTAACCAGACAGCCTAAAAGCGTAATGTAATTCTCATATGTTCCAGCAACCAGTATATCCCACATTCTTAATTTCCCACATTCAAACTAATTGAACTTTCACAAGTAACAAATAAAAGCTAAAAAGTATAAGAAAACGGAAAAGAAGAAAGAAATGAAGAAAAAGTTAAACAATAGCAAAAACCATTCCAATCGAACAATTCTCCTATTGTTATCCTTTTTAATGGCTGCTTCACTGTAATATTAGGGAAAACATTCGACGTATACATACAAGGTGTATCACGATCGTGATACAGTTCAACGCTACGATGTAATTGTGTTATGTAATATAATGTAACTTAAGAAACTCAGAAGTCAGATAAATACGTGCTTGTAAATACGTGCAATATTACTGGTTCTTACTTTTTAAGGTTAAAATCTTTTTCTTAATAATGTAATATTTTAATCAAACAAACTATTACAATATACTAATTTATTAAAACTCGAAAAGCAATTTAAGTCAAAATATAATGAGTAAAGTATAATAAATCTCAAATTAAAATATACGAATTTACAACATCTGTTCTATTACTTATCTATCTTTCACGTGGGTCTTATATATTGTATTACATCCTGTACGTGGACAGTAGTGTATTTTAATGGAACGGGACCCAGAGGAGACTCACGTCACCGTAAATCGGTCAGGCAACGAGCTACACGAACGGGCTTTCTCTTCGATAACCCTCGATAACCCTGACTCGACACGCGGGATATTTTGCGCTTGCGCATCTTCGTCGTCTGCTCGCGTGCGCGTGCACTTCATGTCTCGCGATTCATTGATACTCCACCAACGATTTGTCCCCACGACTATTTTATGGGAAATCGTTCTTAATTGCACGTCAATGCTTCCACGAGTTGATTTAAGGTATTCGATGTTTAAGAATAGTTTGCGGAGTTTACGGTACATGATAAAATATGGCAATTTAAGCAAACAGGATGTAATTTAATTGGTTAGAGTGGACAAAATGTGATGTTTTATGTGAGTGGTTTTTTTATGAAACTGAACTTTTATAAAAGTTTAGATTTTGAAGTCAGTCGAAGCGAACTCACAAAAAGATCTGCCTGATAAATATCGTTTAGCATTTACAAGTTAATACATTATTCATCTGTGTGGTCACTTTTCATTCGAAGATACAAATCTAAGTAAATCCTAACTTATTCATTTAGATACAGATAGGATTATTTTCTCCCCATTGAGTTTCTAATATATGTATATAAATTTTAAAGAACTGCAAAAGATAATACGCCAAAGAGGTATAGAATACCTCACTGCTATACCTTTACTACCTTATATTTTTTATATTTTTTCATTATTTTAAAATAACTAAAACGATTTGCTTACTCAAGACGAATTCCTTCGAAAACTTATTCGATTGAAAATGACATCATAACCCCAACTGATGTAGTATAGTTTCAACATATGATTTGACTATTACCCCATATATTTTAACGTTGACCGCAATAGTCATTGTCTGTGACCAGCTCCAATCTTTCAGTGACGCTCTAGTAGTCATTGGTAATCAGCACCATAGGTATTATTTAAAACAATTTTTAAAACGCTTGAAATAAACATCTATCACCTTCTTTTGAGGTTGCACTCGATATACATACACAGACTTCATCGAAACAGAATCATATTCCTAACCTAAAAGATGTAAATTTAAATAACAGTTCCTTTTACCGCGAGTACCAGGTACAATGCAAACTCGGCTTAACTCTTGAGACAGAGGCATCGAGCCATCGATCAACCACGTCAGAAATAAATTTCGATTTTTCACGGAGTTAGAAAGGGTAAGGGTGTGGAAGGAGGGGGGCAGACGAGGGCTACTCGTTTACCGCGCGTTTCATGGGGCTTCCCGTTGATTTAATAAATAATACCGCGTGCTTTCGAAGAAGCTTAGAGGATACGCGTCACTTCGCCTCCTTATCCCCGACGATGATCATTCTCATACCATAGAGATTGCATTTGCGCATTCCACGATGCTCGTACGTATATACGATTACAGCGAAAGATGACTGGCGTATTTTTTGCGGTCGTTGACTCGTTCGAAATACAACGTGTCCGTCATTTAAGCTTCTTTTAAACTACCTTGCGCACTCACACGCGCAGACGCGTCCCTTTATACCATCTTACGCGTCAGCAAAGTACAATGTCTTTGTTGTATGCCTCATATATAGTTATGGCTATGGTAGTCTATGCTACTACGCGCTAAATTAATCTTTCATAATTGAATACACAGTATAAATTGTATAGTACGAATATTGTGTAGGGATATAAAATTGTCGCGAGATAGAGTGGTTAGAAGTTTTGTATGGTCGAGTAATTTAGGGATGCATAATGTTTGTAAATCTCATAGTAATTGAAATCTTAGCTACAGTGATTAAAGAAGTTTCCAACACTATCAAACACAACTACACGCTTCGAATTTATAGAAAATCGTGGCTAGGAACTGGGAGATCTTTTCTCAAATATACTCTAATCTCAAAACAGGTCAGTGACCGTCTTTACATTGAAAGCTATTTTTAACCGGATATCGGGGCAAAATCGAGAGCAATACGATACGCAATCGATAATTTTAATGTTACGCATCGATGGGCAATTATTATCGATTATAATTCGGTGTCATACATATTGATAAGGGCGCAATGGGCCATCTTTTACATACGAATCACCGAGCGTGCACACGACACGCTAACGCGCTGGAATACCAATGAACCATGCATACACAGAATCTCAAAGCAATACACCCGACCTAGAAATTTTAACCTTCATGTCACGAAACGATTCTGCCTTTTAAAAATCACGCAAATTTTTTCATCTGTTTCGTTTTTCCGTTTCTTAATAACTGATTAAGTAACAAAGTAATTTATTAGATAAAAATTAGATTAACATTTTTATACGAGCAAACTGATGAGATATTTGCATGTATAAAAAAATAAAAGTTTTCTAAATACGGTTTTAATTTTTATAATATTCACTGCAAATTGCAAATACTTTCTATAACATACAAGAAATAAAGAATGATTCTGATAATTGTAACTCAAATTTGAGATATGAAAAATCCACAGAATACTTTTGACAATTAGTACATAGAGAACACTATGCGAGTCTTAAATAAAATCCACATGGTTTATTTACATTTAACGTTAGTTACCGCGTACGAGCTCCGTTACGTGTATACACCGGGTGAACGAACTTCGAGAATTTGTGGGCCTATTACGTGAACCCTTAAATTTCAGTGCCTATTTGTATGCCGAACAGATTTTTCAAGGGCCGAAGCCGTGGTGCGCGGCGTGGTGTCGATGGAACTAAATGATGGGGAAAGGGGAGGTGTGTCTTACGAATATATGCTCGTTCGACATCGTTAATCGAATCGGTCGTAATTACGTACATCGTAAATTTTAATGATCCTTAATCGGATCGGCAAGTGGACTGGCTTCTTTTAACGGTGATGTTTTGAGATCCCGCTAAACATCGGGCCAAAAGAAAAAAAATAACATTCTGCAGTTTATGTCCGAGAACAAAGGCCCTTGAACTCGGTCCTTTCGTAAATAATGCAGAAAATCATTCGGTGGATTTCCGGGAATAAACCTCTTTAAATAGTGGAACTTAAAGAATCAAAATTATTATCGTACTCACACTTGGATATTGAACATTCTGTTTTGGTAAATTTTAATACTTTTTAAGTAAATTTTTACTGATGGTACAAATAGAACACCTTATAGATATATTGACATCGAGGTCAATAGATATTTCATAATCTACATTATATCAATTTACGATATTTTTATGTTTCAAATTGTTTTATCATCACTTCCATCTGAAGTTTCCGGTGGTAAATCTCGTCTTCTTTGACGAACGTTTTACGTTTCTCCAAGATCGTGAGGATCAGATGCCGTATCGATATTGGCTCACCACTATGTTCTTAAGAAACCCGTGCTCATGTTACAGATCATCGATAGCCAGTTATACATTGTTAACTAAATGACCGATTAAAAGACAGTGGCAAGTGATTCTTATAACTTTCAAACGATGGCCAATATCTCTATCAACGTTATGAACGTTATCATCATCAACAAAACCACCGACTGTGCACAATCATAAATTGCTCGATTTACATAAAATCTACGATCTGTGAGAACAAGATACGACATTTTATCAAGCTAATAAAGTAACAAGTAAGTCAAGTAATGAAAGTTTACGAGTGATTTAGTAGCTACTTTGATTCAAAAAAGAATGAAAATCACTGCATTTAGATAACAATTTTATTTAATAGGCTTTATCCAATACTGCTACATAAAAAGTGGATGATACATGGATAATTTACCTTGTCAATGCTCAATTTTGAATATTAATTTGTATATGAGATATATTTATGAGAGATGTATAAAAAGAGGAACGATAGTTACTGTAGCATAGAACAATATCTAGTATGGTGCCGTAGGAAGAGGAGGTCAACGTTCCAAGATTCCCGGGCGGTTTTAATCGATCCTTATCGGGGCTAGCGGATCACCGTGAACGCGACCATTAATCAGATCTTCGTTAAGATCGATATCGATTACAGAGGATCGCTGGTGGATCGGCGACTGGGTTCATGGAAAATAAAAGAAGACTCACCGGCGTGGCTTGGGTCGCAGTATCTCGTGACCGGAATCGGATATGCAGATACTCAGGCTCAATGGTCCCCCATAGTGTTCTGGAGGCGCACCGGTTTGGACGGTCTGCTGCTGGGGACTGGATATACCGCCAGAACCGGAAGTACCGGTCAAAAACAGCGGTTGCTGCCCGCAACCATCCATCGTGGCTCGTTCGACGTTCATTGTGCCTCCCGTTGCTGATTGCACTGGAAGACCTACAAATTTTGAAATAAAAATATTTTACGTTCTTGTTAAAAAACATTTTAGTACATTTCACTTTTCTTGAAAAATTCTTCTAGAAGAATTTAGGTTGATAGAAATATGGAAATTACTGGATATTCTATTATTGTACAAGGTACTAATATTATTTCATTTTCTTAAATCATAATGCAGATAAAAAATGCAACTTTATCGTTAATTGATTTAAATTTGATTATTTTTTTTTTTTCTTACGTGCCAACGGAATCATAAAATCGCAAAAATATTATAAATCTTTAATAAATTTTTTAAATTAATAGATTATTATACTATACTTTCGCTGAGTATACTTTTCAATGCAATTGCATGAGGTAATGAAACATAATAACATAATAGTAACTCTTCTCTTATCAAAAACGCGAGCAAAGCTAGCTTGTGAACGCGTATAGAAATTCGCCGCGAGAAATCTGCTCCCGATCGGGAAAATCTTCGGTAGAAAGTAATTATGCGAAACTTTCTTCTCGAGCTCGAAGGTCATTAACGAGCGTCTGGATGATTCTGAGAATAATTAGCAGCGCGATAGCATCGCTGACGGGAGGAAACAATTATTTCTCTGTTCATACGCGCGGTGTCTGTTGTCGCGCTGCGAACGTGCCGCTAATTACCGTTGGAAACACGCCGAATATGTTAATAGGAAGAGCGTATCGTTCATTTCGCGCGAGGTTCCAATGCCTTTCGGGAAAATTTGCTGCAACTTTCTCCATTGAAAATATGTCCGCTTATAGAGTGATCTGGAAAAGGATTAAATGAATTAGAGGATATTCAGGATGTTTCTCAAATGAGGGGAAAACTTTTAGGAATGTAGTTATTACAGCGGTGGAAGATTATGTAGTTTGCAGATCTTGTATTTTCAGATTATTTGGATATTTTGTATTAGTGATTACTCTATCTACAATAAATTATGTTATTTATGAATAAAAACCAGATTGCACGTAATAAAAAGGAATTAATGAAAAATTAATTTTTTTTCAAAAAATATACATATTCTTTTACCAGCATGTTATATTGCAAAACTGGCAATCCTTGTACGGGCTAATAACCGTTCTATAAACTCCATTTGAGGTCAATCGCTTGCTAACCGTTCACTACGCAATACGCAACTCATTAACGATAACAAAAAAAAGTGAAATAATGGATTCTTTTGGTGAATTGTAGCAACAATGGTGGACAGACCGGTCTGCCGCTTTTAACATACACAAATTAATAAACACGTTTTACATGTTCAAATACTGCGGTTCTAGCAAGTGTCTACGTTGTTTTTGTTAAAACCGGCCGCAATTAAGTTATGAACTCTGGAGCATACGGATGTAGTCTTTCTACTAATTTTTCAAGTAAAGATTGAAATTCTCTATATGATTATATGTATAATTATATAATTATAGTTATAAATAAATAATTATATTCTTTAATTTTTAAAGAATTAATATTTATAGAATATAAATAGAGAATTATTTTTTAGTATGAATTCCAGTGTTATAAGTTTCATGGGGATTGAAACAACTTTGAAATCGGAGATTTAATTAGTATTTAAAGAGGAAGAAGATTCTATGAGTTAGGATAGTATAAGTTACAGACAAGAGGGGAAAAGAGATTTATGATTTACGAATTAGAAAGTTGAATACCCTGAAAACTACTTCCCCTAGACTCTAGACTACAACTTCTGAATGTACCTTTATAAAGAATCGTTCATTTTATACACATGGGTACATAATATGTTTTAAGTTAACATGAGTTTTATACTGTTAAATATTCCTTAATATATCGCAATACATTTAAATAATTGGAATCTCATTTATACATTTTCCTTACAGGTCTATAAATATACAATACGTTCTTTCATTTATATCATTTACTTTGCAATTGGTTTGTGATACCAGATATCCAACGTCAATAAAAAAAGAAAGGACAGCGAATATCAGATATAATAAGAGAAAAGAAGAAATAAAGAACGTTCTAGAAAAATAGAGACAGATTAAACAAAAAACAAAGAATATCATACGCAAAACAGGTTAAACTACTTACATAACCTCAGTTACTGGTATCAGTACCACCAAAAACTTCATTGAGAAGAATCTCCGACCTTCAGCGTATGTTTTTCATATCAAATACCATGTTTTTCATATCAAATAACAGACATACCAATGCGGTCAAAATGATAAAGGATATTTCGCATAGAGGTTAGAATCTATACCTATATAAAATACATACATATGGAAAAGCGAATGTCCAAGTTTCGTACACGCGAGAGTAACATTCCTGTGGACAAGCGTTAATAGTTGCGAACGATCGCAGTCACGAATGAACGATCACGAAAAAAAAATGCTATAACACGTGCGCCTTTAATTTTCCTATTTCGTGGCGAACCGTTGCCTCCCTTAACCCCGATGTTAGCGCGATCTGTTCCGGGAGGCGGTCCAGTTGATAACTGGTTTTCAATAAGTCACTCGTAAACGTGCTCGGACCCCGATATCACATAGATGACAGACTTTCTGCGGTAATTATTGAGTTGGACGTTCACGTACACATGTATCTACGTTCTATTGAAAGATGATAGTTGTTATATCTAGCAACAGAATCTGAATAAGATGTGCTCACTTAGATGTTAAAGTTTATAATGTCCTAATAACGATTTACCGTAGTTTTAAATTATCTTAAGAATTTGCTTGATATTTGAAGTTTTACAGATCTTAACGGACTATGATTTATGATTATACAAGATATAATATAGAAGGTATAAAATGGATTCTGTAAATCTCCTATAATGATGCAAATTGGTTTTCTTGTACGATAGAAAAGAATTTACAAATAACTTTGTTATTGGTTACAACAGAAAAATCTTTTTATATCTAAAATGAATTACATTGTGCATGCATTAATGATCTAACCTAGATGATGAAAGAAAAAGCATTCTATTGAAAATGTATAAATAGAAACGACACGTTTTTGGAAGTTATACAAACTCAATGAAAAATGACCACTGAATTAGAAACAAAAAAATTTTTTTAAATTGATGTAACAATTTTCTAGAACACTTTCCTGAACTTTCAAAACATTTTTTAAAATTTAAGAACTTCCAAGTCTTTCCTGAAAAGTGAATTTTCTAGTGAAAATATCCCTTTAAGTCAAACACTTCCGCAGAAAAATAGTGAGGCATAAGAAGCTGATGGACGTACAAAGTACATGAACGGATCGATGCACAAGAGTAAACAGCGATGGGTGCGGTTCGATGGTGTCCCGTTGCATAAGTGGATGGCTATAGGTTGGCAGTGTAGTTGGATTAACCCCTTGAAGAACTGCAATTTTCCCCGCATGACCGATCTCATAACTCAATGAATAGAGCCATATGGGGCAACTCACGGATCGATATCTTGTTTAACCAACCGCACGAATTACATTTCGTTTCATCGTGTAGGCGTAAGGTGGACTGAAGAACGCAGTTTTCAGCTCGTTAAATCGGTCAATAGTATCGACAATAAATAATGCTTCACAGTTACGTGTTATTAATAGATTTATAATTGTATAGATGGAATTGTTAGAATTCCTGAAATACTTGTAATTCATAGTCTAAAAAGCTTAGAATATTCTGAGATTAGTACAAGAAATATATATTAGTCAGGTGAAACTCAGCTGTTTAAATCGAACAATAAATAGTTTCTGTTTAATTGTACATTAGGTGGAATATTCACTAACTTTTTCCTCATTATCTTCTAATTACATTAAAATATCTGTAAAAGCGAGGACTTTCATTACTATCTATTTACATTGCTTATATATGTCACCATTTTATTTCAATTAATTCTCTTATTTTGATAGAATAAAATTCTATCAACTATTGAAGTCGAGAAACTTTAAGCGGAATACCTAAGTAACAATTTAGTCCCTATTTAAAATCTTATACATACTTTTATAACTCCAGCATAGCTCAAACCATATCCCACTTTACTAGTTCTAATACTAATTCTAATAAAACTAAAGGGATTTAACAACTGTAAACAAACTCTCATAAATCCGCTACAATATTGTAATATTCCAATTGCTATACAATACTTCAAATTTCCCGCCAAGCTTAATATAACCTACGAGTAGCAAGAAAAAAGGAAACATAGAAGTTCTATACTATAAAAGTAATAAAAAAGGAAAGAAAAAGGGACAAAGAAGGAAAGAGATGTAAAAAGAAAAATAACGAAAAGAAGCATCAATTCATGTTGCAAATATGAAGCACAAATGGTACAGCGTAAACCTAAAACTTTTTGGAAGTTTCCGCAAACGAGACCCGACGAGAGCGTGGTCTCGTGTTGCTCGCTTTGACGGCCCCTTGTATGCAATTACTCTGGCTGGCTCCCAAAGTGCTTCCTTAAGCGTGCATATCAGGAACAGAGCGTCTCGCGTCCGCCCTCCCTCCACCATTCCCTTCATACCCCTTTTCCACGCGAAGTGAAAGCACGCGCGCAATGTTGGCTGCCCTTTCGCGGAATTTTCATCCACGTGATGTTCGCGGAATGCCGACATTCTTTAAGATCCTTCCACCGTTTTTACCAGAGGAAGTAACTGTGTTCCGATCCTCGTTCTTCCACCAGATCTAAAAACGTCCTATCGTCGTGACGCTGCTGGTTTTGTGTCACGCTACTTATCGTAAGTTCTTGTTGGTATAGTAATAATAAACGCGTTCTAATCTATTATTTTACACGCGAAAAAGAAGGAAAGCGCATTTTGATAGATTCAGTACAAATTTGCCAGTTATTATGAAATTGACCTGTCAATAATCAAATGATTGAACTTGAATTGAATTCCTTGTCATTTAATCTGAACAAACTAAATAAAGTAGTTGTATTCTGAAATATTCCAGCTCTGCTTAATAATACTTTTTAATACTATTGATATATTTGCAGAAAGCTGTTCAGTATGTAATTTTGTATGCGTAATGTTTTATTACAATAATTCTAAAATGTAGATCGCTTGGAACACAGAGCTGTATAGTTCTTCGTGACCCACTTACTCAAAAGCTTTGGTCTTGTACTATTTTTCTTACTCTTTTATGATACATAACCGATGTTTACCTTTCCTTTTTTATTTATACAATTCGTTATGACTCGGTTTCTCCTCATATTCGGGTTCTGCTATATTTTTAGCATGTTTCTCATTATCAGTCTTCCCATAGTTGAAATTTAACCTCATTTTATTATCATGCGCAAAGAAGTAAATTCTACGTATTTATGTGATTTGATTATGTTTGAAACAATCTGAAATAACACGTCATAAGAAGATAACGGTGTACCACATCCTTTTCATTCAACATAAATACCATCTGTCAATATTAACAGATTCTTTTGGCTTCCATAATCGTCAACTAATTGTTGAGAATTAAAGTTCCTCTTATCTGAACGACTCAGTTATCTAAATTATAATCTTAAGAGGAACATTTCTATATGCTGTATGAGCCAACTTTTTAATTGTCTTATCGAGTATGTCTATGAGACATACGTATACAATAGTTCAAAATTTCGTTCGCACATGGAGTGATTTGTGCTTGCGAGTGGTGACAGTGGAAATACTATGACAGTCATGGGGTGCTCGTGATTTACTTGGGGAGCAATCGAAAATTCGTGTTCCAGGGAGGCGCACGTGGGCGTAAACAAAAGTATGATTCTGCCTCGGGCACAGAATGTGCTGGACGCGGCGCTGGGTCCTGTACACCGGCTACGCCGTGCGGCATTGAGTGTATATGTATGTATGTATGTATATACGGCGTGGCATGGCGTACGGCCGTCCGCCCCGCGGCCACCGCATTCCAACGGCTGCCCAAACCAAAACCTATATCGTGTATACCCATCTCGCTCCTCTCTTCTCTTTTCACCCGTGTACTCGCTCTTTTTCCTTGCTGTCCTACTCTTTACCCACTCCACTCTGGTCACTCTGTCCACCCCCACCACCGTACCTCTTATTCGAACCCTTACTGCGATCCTCTTCGCAGGAGAAACGCGGCTTTACATTGTCTCCCTCTCTGGCTCCCTCTCCATTCCTTCCATCTCTCTCTATCTGTCTCCGTTCCTCCCTACAGTATCACAACGACACTTGCCATGATTTCGCAACGAATTTCTCGATCAATTCGGTCCATCGTGTGCCGTCTAGCGATAGAGAAATATCGATTGTCATAAGTAGACTGTTCATCTTTATCCATTTATGAAAAATTTTGAAATAAAAACATCTTCAGTACTTTATTTTTTATTTAAAATAACAAAGAGATTTTAAGTTGGTAAAATTGGTGTGACACCCTGTACATTAAAATATTCCCATATCGCGAAATTGAAAAAAAACACTTTTCGATGGCGAATTGATATACCGTTTATGAAAGTATTCGGATGTTTAGGGGTATTATTTATTACATATATACATTTATGAATATTTGTACATATTATATATGTTGGTATAATCATACCTGATAGCAGTTCTAACGAAATTTCAAAATGTTTTATGTAACACGTACAATATCTGTAAAAGGTTTCTATGGTAGGTGTATACTTTCATGAACCTGTGTTATCTCTATCTGTAGCGTCATTCTTTTTATTGTATATTTGGAAATCGAACGAACCACAGTTGGAGGACATCACGAAATTTCCCACAAGACATCGTGAAACCCGAATGACCTTTCATACAAACGAACCTTCTACCCATTTGTCATTATTGCTTTATACCTTCCACGATTGGATTCACTGTCTTATCGATTCCGAGACAGAGACACACACCGCTCCCCAGCATGCATTCCTTCGTCGCGTATCATCGAGGACAGCGGCGTACATTACCGGCTGCTTGTAACAGTTCTTTTCGTCATTTCCTTCGCGATGTTACAGTAGGATGCACGTAAACGCCCTCCCCCTGCGGAACCGTAGATCAACACGATTTATGAGATCGTTACGAGCTGGCGGATCCATGGATACGGCGCAGTGTAACGTAAACGATCGACGATTTAATAAGTCCTGGGTAAATGTATACCATGCAAACCAAACTTTATGATGCCAAGCACTATGTTTACGATTCTCCGTGAAGTTTCAAGCAAATAAGACTCGAAATTATGCGTAATATGTGGGCTTTGGTACATTAATTGTACTTGTCATATACGGTATGAGTTGTGTGAATTATATACCTTTATGGACAAACATGTCACAAATGTGTATATACAGTAGTGCTTTGTTTATTAACCAAAGATTAATTGTATCGAAGAAGGTTTATTTCCAGAAAATCTCTAGCATTTCTTTTCTATGTTCTATGTTTTCTATGAGCATGATATCTCAGACATGAAGCAAAATCTCAATAGGTTAAGACTGTGGTTACAGAGGATGCAATTTTTTATGAATACATCAAATCAATTAAATATATAGATTGTTATAAGTACAGTGGCTACAAAGTATATTTCCACATACATAGTAATTAATTAGGTTCGAATATATTAAATTTAAATTACATCACTCAATAGTACAATTTACAAAAATTGATACTGCGAAAATGAAATATACAACTTAATAAAGAATATTTAATTGGAAAATGAAAAATGGAAATGAAAATATATGTACATTTCAATCTTCAGATGTTTCATTCGTCAGAATAAAAGTTCGTCAGGACATCGTAACCAAAGCCTTCAACGCGACACGTAACGACGTAACGATATATGATTTTGACAGGACGATCGGTCTTCGACTATGCATTAGATGGGAAAGTTCGATGCTGGACCTGTATGAGCGTCTCCGTGTATACATATGTATATATAAGCATGTCATTGAACAGGCGAAAGTCTGAGGAGGATCATGACGATCTATCAGAAGGTTCTCGCGAGTGTGCAACCTACGTGACAACCGGTTAGCTGTAAATCCTTTCAGAGGTCCAAATTGTTCTTTCACGAGGATTTATGTGATATATACCTTACAATTCACAAAGAAATCGGAGCTGGTGGGTGCTTGAGTTTTGGGACAGAACTGAATCAGAGGATGACTCCCATAGGAACATCGCGTGCACTTGAGAAAAATTTCATTTTCGGGAAAACCGGTTTCCAGCAGCTATTAGACGTTAGAGTGCGCGAACTTTCTGAACTGACTCATTTATGAGATTTTTTCACCATCAAATAATATTTTAT
Source organism: Bombus terrestris (assembly GCF_910591885.1). Lineage (NCBI taxonomy): Eukaryota > Metazoa > Arthropoda > Insecta > Hymenoptera > Apidae > Bombus > Bombus terrestris. The sequence goes on from NC_063274.1 coordinate 7,509,596, forward strand.
GATGATTGTTGAATATTTGTAATTAATTATGGAATTAATTATGGAAATATAAAAATTGATAAAATGTTATATCGTTTTGTCATGATATCATATAGTTCATGTTACCGAATAAATCTTGCACTGAGATATAATTTATAAAATTTTAGGTTTTAAATAGTACATTTAAAGAATTTTTACTATTATTGTTTGATAGTAGTAATGTCTAAAGATATGTATTGTAATAGGAAATGTTTTAAAAAGCTTACCAAACTTTTCTCAACGTATTGGTAGGGATGAACATATGTACGTATTCGACATGACGGACACTCGAGAAACACTCGATAAAATTATCAACAAAAAACTTCACTTTCGTTCAATGTTCACGTTGCGTGAGCATTTTTTTCTTTTCACTATTCTATCAGGGATATGATACATGTATATATCCTGAACACGTCGCGAGGGTGTACATAACGTTTTTCACGGTTTTCGCGAAACTGTAAACACATACGAACTTTTTAAATTGTACCACGCAGATGATAATGTTGGTATAAATGCATAATGTGTCGAAACGAATCCGGGGGCCACGGAGATGAGACAAATTCACCTTGTTTCCTTCAAATCTTCGCGAGTAATATCTTCCATCTCATTAACGAGACAACATATCTGCACACGCATCCGACCGAGTCGCCGCTTTTCGGCAGCTGTCAATTACTAGCAACACAGGCGCCGCGTTTGTGCAGCATCCCAGCAGAACCACTTTCGGTCCAGGCTATGAACAAAAAAATCTCGTACTCTCGTGCAAGAAACCAACGTAGAAGACGATATCTCTGCCATCTATCAATCGTTGTGAGAAATAGCGTCATAACTCCCGTTATTAACAGAGCCAAAACTATGCTCTAAGAAATGTATATTTTAAATTTTGTATACATTTATGATTGTTTCAAGATTGAATTGAATATTGAATAAAAGTATTCATATGAAATATGGAGAAACTTAAAATTTAATCAATTTCTTCTCTAACATACTTCTTAATCTTGTTCTTATCTGTTAAAATATATTATTTAAATAAAAAGAGCAACTTAATTATGATTGCTCTTGTAAAGAAATTAGGTTTAATATCAATTTAGAATGAGTTATGGTTACGGTTGTTATAACTAACATTTAAGGACTGTTGATTACTTTATCTCGAATAATTTGTTCTAGGTGAGCATATATCGCAACTATTCATATGTTAGATGTAACTAAGGAATCAAATATAACACACATACGTATGTCATTCTTTCAAAGGAAGGATTATGACAATATACATTATCAGTTTATTGAAACAAGTTTTTAATCACGAGAAGTTAACAGAAAACAATATTTCTAGATAACGTAAAGCACGAGGAATGTTCATTGTAAATATCGACAAATATGAGACCGTTTGTATTGGGATCTAATATTTTCAACAGCAAAAGATGTGTAAAAATATCGTTAAAAATATATCAGAAAATCCAATTGTAAACTTGAAGATTTTGAAAAAAAAATTTCAATTTTCGAAAAGGTTTATTTCAGAAATTCTATATGTTAATTTATTTAACAAAAAAACAAAGTATATATTACTTAATAATCAAGTTACATAAAAATATAGTATGTCTTATAAATTGACCGTGAGTCAGGACCAAATTTGGTCAGTTAACAAGGGCTTTCTTACACAATATGCGCTAATTAATAATATTAGTGAATTAACAAGTATAATTTATAGATTTCTATAATTTTAGAATTTTATGTTAAACAAGATTGATTTCTATAGTTTATAAAATTCACTTATAAATCTTTATTTAATTACCAAACTTGTTACTATTAAAGAGAGAATTTATTAACGCCGGTAACTTATAATTTGTAACTTGCAAAATTTCGTTAATAATGTTAATTCAATCATATGTGTGCAAAAGAACCCAGAGAACATAGCGAAATAAAAGAAATGGTGGGGATAGCGATAGTCAATTGGCAAAGCATGATCAGTTCACAAAGCAGTACTGTAGGCTGAATATAGCAATTTATGCATTATTTGATCTATCGAAGATACACAGAGAACAGAAACAACTTCAAGCAAGTTCGGTAACGACACAAGTCAGCAAGTGATCTGAAGCGGACTGCATCCGTGGACAGTCAAAGGGGTGTGCGCCCCGGTTACTTGGATACAATTGTGATTATTATATTTGACAATAAATCTTAATTTATACTATATGAATTGGAAATAATACGTAATCGAGATATGGGTGAGTTGTGTGATAATTTATGAAGATACATGTTTCTGAAATCGGGACCGAATCTTATCGTGTGAATACAAATTTGATCGGTGTATAATTCATTAAGATTTTCTCCATTAATATTTCGATGTAATTTTGACACTTTTGTCTTTCCAGGTGGATTACTCAGTTATTTTCGTAATTTACTCGGCAGCCGGGAGATGCGGATTTTAATTCTAGGCTTAGATGGAGCCGGAAAAACTACGATCTTGTACAGGTGTGCTTCACATTGACAAGCTCTGCTATGTTTTACTTGACAGTTTATGTTTTAACATATACACATTCTCCATGTGCTATCACGTTGCAATTATTTCTTCACACACTACTTATTTCTACATACGAATAGTTTATCTATTTTGTGTTTGAACATTTGTATCCAATAATGCTTATAATCAAACATTAAGTGTATGTTTATGTGACAAATTTAAAACTTGCATGTGATACACTATGTATGTAATATATTGTTTTCATTCTTATATCTATCAGATTGCAGGTTGGTGAAGTGGTTACAACAATACCTACTATAGGATTTAACGTAGAACAGGTTACATATAAAAATTTAAAATTTCAAGTATGGGATCTGGGAGGTCAAACTAGTATACGGTATGTTATATAATACATGTGAATTCAAATATAGTTTTAGTTTCACTTGGTTTAATATTTTGAAATGATGTAATATTTATGAGAACTGCATGACATTAATTAGTGAGAATTACATTACACAACACATTTATTAAATATAATTATATTTCAAATTTACAGACCATATTGGAGGTGTTATTACTCAAACACTGATGCAATAATTTATGTTGTGGATTCTGCAGACAAGGATAGGATAGGCATATCAAAAGATGAATTAATTTATATGTTGAGGGTAACTATTTTTTGTATTAGAAACATGGAAAATCAATCCATCATCATTCATTCAATATAAAATACATCATACAATAAACTGATTTAATATAAAGTGTTCTTAACATACTGAATAATAACATAATAACATTTTACAATTTTGTATTTCTAAATTCGTAAGGTCTATTTGAGTCAATATCATGTTAAACCCATAAAAAACATAAATATATATATTTTTGTGTATGTTTAGGAAGAAGAATTGCAAAGTGCTATTTTAGTGGTCCTGGCAAATAAACAAGATATGGCAGGATGTTTAAGTGTTGCAGAGGTACATCAAGCACTTGGATTAGATGCTCTTAAAAACAGAACATTCCAAATCTTTAAAACCTCTGCAACAAAAGGTGAAGGACTTGACCAAGCAATGGACTGGTTGTCAAATGCACTGCAAAGTAGAAAATGATTAATATTATTAAAAAATTTTTCTACCCAAGCCTTATTAAGGAGACTAGTCATATGACTGTCAAATTAAACGACCCACGCAGAGATGGGCACTTCATTCTGTCTATTTATTACAACTATATTTTAAATAGCCTTACGAATTCTATCGGAAGGCGATTCTATAATTTGTCACGATGTTCGTAATGTGAAGCAAGGAATAAAAGTACCAAAAATTTTATCTTTCTACACAACTTGAAATAAAGTAAACATAGAGATTTGTTTAATCTAAATATTTTTTTCCGCACCATTGTCGGATGATTCTATCATTGCTGTACTACGCAGCTTTTATTACCTAATGATATCATAAGAATCTTTGGATAAATAATTTTTGTTACTATACAAGGCAATACAAAGTTTAGCGGCTTTTAATAAACATTTTGCAAAATTATAAATTTATTATTATATTGGCAATGGTAAGTGTAATGTATATTGATAGATATAAATATATCTATTACTTATATTAGTCAAAAAAATCATTTATAAATATTGCAGTAAAACTGGTAATTGTTTGAAATGTCGACATTCTGACATACTGTGTGAATAGTTATGTAAATATGTGTAACTGATTTAATTTCATTCATATACCGTTAAGATACATATGTAAAACGTTCTCTTTTATAAAAAAACACAATACAAAAGTTATATGAAGATTTGGCATAAATTAAAACACAATGGTGTTTACAAATTTAATACAGAGAATTTGAATGATATAATACTACCGTAAAAAAAACAAGATTAGTCTTTCAAAACAGTATACATTTGAAATTAATATTTGAGAAAAATAAAATACATTTTGTTAGTTTTAATTTAATAGCGAATTATTTAATTTTAATACCAAATAATATTAAATAATTAAGTACATTATTCGAATAAACTACTTGAGCAGTGTACTAAAATTTGATAATTAATTTATGTATTTAAAAATCTTTATAAATACTATTTCATAATAAATATTCCATAAATATTAACTGCATTTATATTTTATAAAATATAATTTTTTAAGTATAAGTAAAATGTGTTTTATATATATATACAGAAAAAAAATTTTCGATTTACATATATATATATACAATTATAACAAATAGTATCGCTATATTAATTATTATAAAAGTTTATAAATTTTTGATACATAATTTGTACAAAAACTTGCAAAAAGAATTAAATATTTCATGTTAATTATATAATATTTGTGAATAACTGTATCTTAATTTTGCATTGAAACTATTTATGAAATAGCGATTTTTTTTGCATGTGCAAGAAACAATTATAAACATACCTGTCACGTTTTTTAATCTATTTAACTTTACCATGTTGGAATTCCAAACCTTTCAATTCGTATCATTTGTGTATCTAATTCCATTTGAACTTTCTTTCTCATGTAGAATATTGGACAATCACGGCTAAAAGAATATAATATTAGATTTACTATCACACATACACAATGGAAATGTACACTAGTTGATTACAGAACGAACTTTGTGCATAGGACTTCCTGATGAAGACTTCCCTGACATCTTTGACATTCCGTCCATAATCTACAGAATTTTTCTTCTAATTTTCTACCAAGATACAATTCGGTTTGATATAATTCTGCTTCTTTTGGTTCACAATATTTACATAATGCCATCTTTTCTCTTTCCGGTGTTAAAACTGCTTTGCAACCCAAGCATATTTCTTTTTTACGTGTAAATGCAAATAGAGCACCGACTTTCGACGTAACAACGGATTTTGTACGCGTATGATCTCCTTTCAACAAAAGTGATTCAGCCTTTTCGCCCAGAATTGGTTCAAAAATACGTACTAATGGTTTGGCTAATTGATTTTCCAAGTAATAATTTGTATCTATAGGAACATTATTTTCTAAGACATAGATGGGATCTTCAGCCTTTTGATAAGCCGGTGTGCCTTTAGCTGCTCGTATAAAAACATATGGAACTCTGTCACCAAGCTTTGGCGCATTTCCGGCATCTCGTTTTTTCATTTTGGCTGCTAATTCAACATGCGCTTGCTTAGCCGCATAATCAGTCTTAGTTAATTCTTTTGTAACTACTAATTGAGAGATATCTATACGATTACATAAAAGATCGCTTATAATCTGTTTCGCATAATTCAGCGCATCATTGGGATTTCTATAAAAAAGGAAAAAAATAGCAAATTAGATTTGTTTTAATTGTAATAATTTAAATATAGTATTTAATTACCTATCAATCAGTAATTTTTGTAAACAAGTATTCATCATGTTTGCTACTAATGGACAATTATCTCTTCGTACAGTTTCTAAACCTTTACAATCCATTTTATCGTATTTGTCTGGACGAGTAAAATACAGACCAGCGTATCGTTTCTTGTTAATTAACAGGTATGGAAAGTATACTTTTTCAAATTCCAGTTTTATCGGTTTCAAAAACTTTGAGGACACATATTCCGCTGCTTCACGGCCAAGTTCCATTGCCTCTTCGACTGTTTTCACACCAAACTTTATCATAACCGAGTCAGTATCTCCGTATACGACTACTGCGTCATTTTTATATCCTTTCGAAACGCAGTATTGTCCTTCTACTTCTTGCTTCGTTCGTTCTATCATAGTACGTCCATATGCGGTAACACTCTGAAAATTAACCATGTTTCTATGTAAGTAAGTAAAACTCAGATTACTAAGAAATCGAAATGTTAAAATCTTACAGCAGAAATGTCTAAACAGGGTAATTTCCCCATTTGCGCACCAGTGAAACCATACACAGAATTAGCAGATACTTTCAAAGCATATTGTCTACCATCCAAAACCTTTTGTTTCAATGGATCGGTTTCTTTCTTCAGTTCAGCTTTTGCTGCTTTTCTAGCTGTCAAAAGATTTTCTAGGATTTCTGGAAGAATTCCTTTTCTAAGAGTAGCTTTAACAAATTGTGAGTCACTTGGAGTTACAGTAATGTCATCTGAATCAATTTTAAGTTTAATTTGCGTATTGCGTTTTAACAATGTAGTGTAACATAGATTATGGGCCATGATAATACTGGGATACAGAGAACTGAAATCCAAAGTTGCAATAGGATCGCTATAATATCCGCGTTTTGGTTCTATAACTGTTGCGCCTTCGAACTGTTCGTCGCTAGCTTGACCCCGATGGACCGGGATTAAGTAGCCTTTTTCTCGAGTCTGAAATTACATATTTGTGGCATAACTTCCTAAAGAGATAAAAAAGAAGAATTACCTTTCGTAATAATTGCGACACAACTTTTATTTGTTGCCCCCGAGTTAGTAAACTACATATGGAAACTCCAGTGACTCTTGCCATTTCCATGTAGATGAAGATACACATTAATTTATCCAACAATCTAAGCGGTAAATATGCATCTTTCAAACAGTAAACGGCAAGTCTTCGACGTGTTTGCGCATTACCATTTTGCAAATCCGTGATAATACTATGATGGACATCTTCTTTTTGCTCTTGTAGAAAATGATATGAAACGGCATTAAGAGTATACGATCTTAATTTATAATCTCTAACCAATACCTAGACGTGAATGTAAACTTAATGTACAATTAAATGTAGTAATTTATAATAATTTTTAGTATAATTAGTTTTACCAGTAATAGATCAAATGGAACTCTTCCTTCAAAATTAATGGATTTATTTTCACGTCGACCCATCTGTTTACTTAGAAATACTTGAGTTTTAATTACTGACTTTATATTTTTTATTCGACCAAGAAAGTAAAAGTCTTTCACGTTGAGATGTTTCGCACGATTAATCAGATAAGTAAAGTCAAAATTATTTATGTTATATCCTGTAAAAATATCGGGATCTAACTGTCTCACGAAATCCGCCCATTTCTATGAAAAATAAAATGTCACCGACTGAAAATATACTATTTTATTTTTACTAATTGTTTTACAATCTAAATTCAAAAATTAAATTTTGGATATATTCATACCTCTAACATTTTTTGTTCTTTCTCAAAACTTAAAACTTGGCAACCAACAATCGGTGCACATGTATCGAGGGTAAAAATATTTCGCAAAAAAGGTTCTGCTTCTCCTTGTCTTATCGCCATATTTGCAATTTGTATAACGGGATCATGATTTGGCTCAGGAAAAATACCTATACATAAAAATAATAAAATACCAGTACATATAAAAGAATATTTGATCAAGAGCTAAATTTTACCTTTGCGACCTGCGCATTCAATATCAAAACTAAGAATTCTAAATGGTGCAATTTTCGACCATTCTCCTTGAGGAGCATGAGCAATGAAAGCATCCCATGCAATATCTACTTCCAACTGGCACCTTGAAGTAAAGGGTAAATTATGTCCATTATGCTGTCGAAGTTTCCAAGTTTTTGGTGGTAATTCAATCCATGAACATCCAACTACTGATGTGTCAACCATAAATCTTAAATAAATAATTATCTAGTTAGAGAGGAACGAGAAACAGATATTTAAAAAATAGTAAACATGATGCAATTATATACCTAATATCAAAATCAATGTTACTTTCGAAAGCACTATAGCAGTGATTAAATTCAGATAAAATGGTCTCTTCTTCTACCACTTTCTTACAACGTGCTACTAGTCTTGGAAGTGCCACTGTAATTTTTAAAAACAAGGATTTTTCGTTTCCTGTGTAGCCATACATGTTTTGTTTATACAATCGCTCAACAGCTAATACAGCCTCTTGAATATTCTCTGGATTTGATCTCATATCTTTTAACATAGCCTTGTTTAGAGCTTCCTAAATAATATATTGAGATCATACTACAAATTGTGATTACTACTTTAAAAAATCTTTTTTTTTAAAGTACTACTAATTTTTAGAATTATATACCTTAAATAATTTACAATGATGTTCATTAAAATTTTGTGGTGCTGTGACATATAAATAAGGATTAAATCCATGTACATGACAACAAACTGAGTTTCCTAATTCTGTAACACCAAACATCCTCATTATTGGTACAGGAGGTATGTTACTGCCAGGCATTCCAGGCAATGGTGTACCTTAAAAAAAATACAATTTAACTAATTTGGAGTAGTTGGATAGAATTTTTTTATTTGTAGTATTAATTACCGCTATAATGGTCTATTTCTATTTGCTGAAAGATTAATGCATCTTTTTGTGGATTTAACTCTGGAGGTGGAGGTCTATTCCATTTCAAATATGTATTTTCTTGTGCAGGACCCTGATAAGAATACAAATTCATTAAACAATGAATTTATGCTATATAATAAGTTTACATAACAAAATATGTAATACATAAAAGTAATCAAATACATGTACAAGGAAAAGCATTTAGCAAGCACAAATTAAAATAAGCCTGCAAATAAAGCACAACTTTTTTAACATTGAGTGAATTATAATAAATCAAATTTAATATTATTTATGAACATAATATAAATTAAATGGTGGTAATAATAAAAAAAATGTGTTATTATATGAATGAAAAGGTACATATCATAACAAAATTAGCAAATAACAGAGTTTATAGCATTTCAGCAGTTCGATGCATCAGATATTCACAGTATGCTTAGCAAATACTTCTTTTATACGAATTAACTTACTCCCTTTCCTGCTTTATTTAGTTGTACATCAGGTGGCTAGGATAATGGAAATACTATTTAATGATATATCGAAATTACTCTTAATATAATACTATATAATGCTATTCTTAATATATATGCAATACTGTAATAATCAATGTTGAAGGAATTTCATTTTGCAAAAATCTCATATTATAGTGTATTAGCAGTACAAGGAGGTAGTATATTATTTAATCCTTATATACCTCTTCAATAACCTGAGACATATCTCCAAATTCATCTTCCATTTCATCCATAGTAGCCAGTTCGGCTTCAAACGAACCAGGATAATCATCTTCATCATCATCTCTATTAGTGAATATGAAAATTAATAAAATATGGACAAGAAATATGGTAATAAAATAATAATGATTAAAAAATATAAAACAATGAAGACACAATAAAAAATTTATTTATATCACGTTTTTATTTTATTCGTGGCATAGGTAACAATAAATTAATTACACAATATTTAGACCAAATTTGTTTTAATACAGTCTGTTTTTGTTATTCAAGAGAAACAATGTGAGATTTGGGCAACGTAAGAATAACGTTACAATGAATTTGTAAGGTTAAAATAAATATTATGAGTATTTACCGATATTTTGCTCTTTTTACAGCGGAAGGTGTCGGAAATTGCTTTTTATTCATTTTACTTTGTTATATTTTAACTAAATGACGCACACATTAAACACAAAAATGTTTCAGATGCAACTTTTATTGGCAACTGTTTGTATAAAACTGGCGCGAGAAGGTTTCAATACCTAGTTACTTCAGTGACGTTACAATCAGGACACTATGTGCAATATTAGAAAATAAATAGCTAGCGTTAAAAAAACTTCGAATCACATAGTTAACATAGAACTGTTATCATTTTTTAGTCATTTTATTCATTTATTATCTCAGCTACATTCTAGTCATTGGAATAAATTTTTATGAACTGGAATAAATTTTTTACTGGTACGGCAGACCACGGGGATTATGGGAATGAGGAGGAAACGGAAACGGAGAATGATGAGGATATCACTGATAGCACCGAAACTGTATCCACCGATAAAAAATCGCACTTTCTAGGAATGCACTTTCATAAACTTTCACATAATGACTTACCGCAACAATGTATTAAGCTGGCTTTCTTAATAATCAATATTACAACTCTTGTGAGTTTTACAATATAATTAGTAACAAATTATTAACGGTTTATAAATAGAACTTTGTTGCCAAAAAAATAATTAAAGATTGCAGGCATTGTTGGCATTGTAACCTCTATATGGATTTTCACTGACAATAGAATAATGACAAGGCTGATAGATCAACGCTTTCATGTTACATCGCTATTATTTATTAGCTTTATTGAATCACTAGTATCGTCATTGGGGATTGTTGGTGTACTTCGAAGAAGAAGAAAATTTTTAAATATTGTACATTGCATTGTCTTTAAATACTAGAAATTACATAACCGGCGATAAAGAACCTTAAAAGATTATTTTATTACAGTATGCTTTGTGTTACTTGACATTTCTCTGTATCATATTTATCAGCGCTATAATGAGTTTCTGGATTTTCGAAGAAATCACGAAGAGGATTCAGTTTGACATGAATACCGCCATCGAAGGATATCATTCTTCATCTTGGAGCAGAGAAGCTTGGGATAATACCCACAGATATGTAAGAGAGTATCTCATACTTACCACAAGATGTCTCTGAAAGATCTTGTACAGATTTTTATCTTTCAAAAATCAACCGTTAAGAAAACCTGTTTTTTTAGTTGAAATGTTGTGGAGTAAAGTCTGTAATGGATTGGGCTAAGTATCACGTTGAAATTCCGACAAGCTGTTGTTCCAGATCCATCGGAGAAGTACATTTTCTTGTTTTTTTTGGAAAATTATACTAATATTAGTCCTTATTGTAAAATACATATACCGTTTTGTAATAGGCAGTTGTATTCTAATGTGATGTTAATTATTTCATAAAAATCATCTTGTATATATCAACAAACGTGATATCATTATCTTTCATCCTCTTATTCACGTCGAATTTATAAAAACAATTTTTTACAGTGTTTACAAATGACAGAAGCGGTGGCATATAAATCAGGATGTCTAAAAAACGCGATACTATTACTGAAGTCTCATATACACACCATTAGTATATCCGTGCTGTTGATTTTTCTAACCATAGTGAGTAGAATAATTCCTTGTGTGAATATACGGGATTTATCAAAATATGTAGACATGATTTCAGGTGTAAATACGTTACATAAGAATGACAAAAAAGCTTTATGACACTATACGATAAATATACTTCCCACATATTTTAAAACAGCTTGTACTCAAAGCAGATCAGAGTCACTCAATTGTTTTCCTGTTTCAGTTAATGAGTTTCGTTCTTGTGCTCTGTATACTTGCTAGAATGAAGAGACAAGATTGAAGTTGAGTAATCGAAATGAAAAATATCAGGACAAAACGCGAGAAACGGTGAAATTTTAGTCGGAATGAGGCGAAGGTGAACGAGGATCAATGACTATAGATGAGATAATGACAAACTCGCTGTGAAACGTTTTCTCGCTTTTATTATCATATATAGATCATATATTTTCTGAAAACACTTAATATATTGTACTTATGATAGTAATATTGTAATTGTTACTGGACATGCTGGTTTGGGTTTTTCGCGACACACGTGTATGACAGCGGAATTTCCTTCGAAAAAAATTTCTCTTCACGTTTCTCTAACAAATGGAACCATCGATCGATGGATGGCAGTTTCGTCGAGGGTGTTTCTTTTTTTTTCACCGCGTGACGCGGCTGGATAATAAGATTATAAAAATTCTGTCTGACCATCGTTCGCTTTCATCCTCGAAAATGGGCCTTTGTTGCGTAGCGAATTTACCGGGTTTTACGAAATTCGTCGTAATAGTTAATAATAATAATAGTGGGCAAAATTCCGACGCGGATAATCTCGTCGTTATATTATGCGACGCGAAATATTGACATCGTAATATGTATGTAATTCGTCGAACGCGATACACAGGATCTTTCTGTCTTTATCTCTCCCATCGTCGATAAGTCACGCAAGCAGCCCCTGTGCGTTGCATCTTACATTTTTGTCCCACGAACGTCTCGGCATCTATCTTCGTTATCATGTACAGTAATCCCCGGATAAGTGCCCACTTTTTTTCTTAATTAGGATAAATCACAAAAATTCCTTAGTTCCTCCGTATATTTCTCCGTAGATCATGAATAACCCATGATAACCACCGAGCTTAAAAATTTCTTTAACTTTAAATATTTCTTCGAATCGTTAGAAATAAGCAATATAGAGATTGAGAAGATAAAAGTATCAGGAATTTATATATATATATATATATATATATATATATATTCTTTTTAATAAAATCCAATGTGATTTTTAGATTCTTAATCTCTATTTGAAATTTCTTCTGAACTTTTTAATTTTCCTATACATATAGATCGACTCTGGTATAGACTCCATTTCTCATGGACCCTATTCATGGACGTTTAACCGGGCGTTACTGTATACATATGCATATAATATCTAGTACCTCTGTGTGAATCCGTATACGTGTGTGTGTATGCGTGAGACACGCGCCAGTCTGATGTATAGGTCTGTGTTTATGTGAATACGTGTACAGTGAATCATTGATCATAGAGGACAGGGCTGTGGGCGCAGTTTCCAGGCAAGTTCCATTCAATTACAGATATATTATATCATAGCAAACATCGTGACTATTTACAATAAATACAGTCGATTAGATTATATAAATAAAATATATCGTATCGTTAGTTTAGGTTTACAGCAACACGTGACAGTAAACAATTAGATCAGCGGCGAAGTAGCATAATCTACTTAGGGTAGTGGTCGTAGTAGCTGTAGCATGACTGACTGCGCATTCATTCATCTCTTTTATACGTTTATTTCACGCGCGCACTCTCTCTAGTTTCTCTTTCATTTTTTCTTGCTCGTTCACTCTGAATAGATCACCCTCATGTTCTAACTTGTGCTCAAACTTCTGTGTTGTTCTTGATCTCGACTTCATTTTTGGTATCATTGAAGGACGAAGTTCGCTTTGCGAGAATCGAGTACACCACGTGTGGTCCGACGGATTCAGCTAGCTCGGCCATAACTATTTAATAACGACATCTCGCGTTCGTTTCTCGTACAATCCGTGTATCTTTGCGTCGTAGTGATAATTAATGCAATAATAATTAGTAATAATGACGATCATATTCTCGTTCGAGCTTTCTCTACCCCGTTAATTCCAGAAGTATTTATATTTATATATTTATACGTATATTTATATATTTATATTTATACTCGTATTTATAAGTATGCTTCGCGTGTAAACCCCGCGATCGAAAACTTCGGGGGAACGCGTTCGTTTATCTTTTTTTTTATTTCTCTTATAGAAAGTTTTTAGCGAGACGAGATGAAACTTCACGGAAGTTAAGAGAGCGAATCTGTTCACTTGTTTTTTTTTTCATTTCATTCCTTTTTTCTTTTACTATTTTTTTCTTCTTTAGTGCTAATTAGTTACTCGAATAGTACAGTTGAGACAAAATGGTTCTCGCGACCCTGCACGTTGAATCCGCCTTTTAAAACGCCGATCAACTCGCGCCGACCTGATCCGCTTTTAATAATTTGACACTCACTTTGATACTTCATTTCATTTCTTAGCCGTTTTAAAAAATAGTCGATTCTTTGAACGCCATTGCCGATTCAACGGTTATACACGTTATATATGTATGTATAGATTATACGAATAAACTGGGGTTCGAGGATGGGGGAACCGGAGGAATGGGACAGGTTGGGATCAAGGTTAAGGAATGTGGAGTGTTTAGAAATCCATGAATCGATGCGTGGTTTGACCACCAATGTTCTCGTAGTCCTTTATCGCATATAAGCGGCTCGCCCTTCCGCCACATGGTATGATTATGATATTGGCAGCATAAGTTCGGGAGAAAATGGCGGAAGGACGAAAGAACACGTTAATTATCGAATATATACGATATCGAGCATGTAAACGACAAATTTTTAACGTATTTGAATCATATAAAAAAAAAAATGTAAAAAAAGGATAAAGAAATCAATTTTCAATTTCGTTAGGTCACGACAGCTTGCTTGGACCACAGAGTTTGGAGGATTTTTGATGTTCAATGCAGCTCTAAACACTCGCTCGAGTCAAAAATACGTTTATGAAGCTTTCCTATATAATCTCTTTTTTCTTTCTTCCCTTTCTTTGTTTTTCTCTCTCTTTCTATATATATATACTTTGTAATTTTTCTTCGTTTATACATTCAGCGTAAGGTAATTCCTTTTTTTTTTATATGTTTTTTTAATTTTTCTCATCTATCCAGACGATAATGTTTCTGTACCGCTATCTATCTGTTTTAAGAACGGCACTGTCTAAAGCCATATTCGCAAAATATTCAATGACAAGTATGACATTTTTTGAAGAAATGCGGAAAAATAATAGGACAGAATTAAGATTAAAAGAGATGATAAAGAAAAATAGGTACGGTTTGAATTGAACGAAGAACAGGACGGAGTAGGAGTATAAAGGGTGGGATTAAGAAAAGTTCAAGACGTATGCACGTGGAACGGGCAGTGATCTAGTAACTGGGGTTTTAGGGTGGAGGTTGGTGCTAAATAATATTCTTATGTACGTAGGTGTATATGGCGTTCAGTACACAGCAAAAACGATCGGTACTGACGAGCATTAAATTTAGATATACACACTTAGTATTCAGTGAAGAAACATAGTTAACGTTCCGTTATTCATATCCAGCAAGCACAAATATGCAATAATATCTCGTGTATACGTATTATTACCGATAATGGAGTTTATTCTTTCTTTCTTTCTCTTTTTCTCTCTCACACACGCACACATCTCCATTCATTTCAATACTAATTTAAACATACAAACATCGGTTGGCTCGTCCGACATTTCTTTCCACCTTGTCATTCTTGTCGCAGGAAGCAAAATGGTGATAGATCTTTGTTTATAGTATTCTTGTTCATCGTTCCCGCGACGATAGAATTTCTCTTTCTTCCTTTCGCTCTCTTTTGAACAACAATTCGTACGTGACGCGACATCAATTTCCGAGGAAGTGGACGCTAGCGCTAAATGAGGGGGGTTGGGTAGGACACATTCATCGTTAAAAATACGTTAGCGACGCTATGCAGTGTACGTGTGTGTGAGTGTGTGTGTACGTGTACATCGACGTCCTGTAATTAGTCACGCTCACCATTGTCGAACATTGCACCGATATTTTCTTCTTCGCACGAGAAAGCACCACTTTTATAATACACCATAAACATCGCCTCTTTCTCTCATCTTTTTCAATCACCTACTTTAACCCTTTAAATTCGGAATATCGATTCGAAACGCGCCATGTTGATCGGCCGTTTCTATCGAACGACACCAACATTCTTCCACCATCTTCTCACGTTTCATTGACACTTTGGACGCTGATCAATCGTCATTTCTAGCAAAGGACGTTGTTCTTGATCCTATTCGATACAGGGCCATTCATTGTTGAGATACACGCATGCGTATTATTTTTACGTTCTCTTGCGATCTGTATAGGTTATGTTCGTACCTATCGTGTATCTATTTTCGACAGAATCGTTTCTTTGATCGATCTTTTATCTTCTTTTTCATCTAAGTACGATTAAGGTATCGCGCGGGTAAACAATGGGCGAATGGGTTACACAAAGTTTGTTTGTTCGCGTGGTACATCGACGATCGCGCCTCGTGTCCTTATTCTATTGGAAAAAGTTTATACGTCAATGTAAAGCTATATATTGACTAGTTTCTCTCACTCGATTCGCCTCAACGACGAATGGCCTGCTTTCTGCATTCCTCTTTTCGTCGTTCTTCCCTCACGTTCAATGACGACGCGATGGCTCGTCATAATCATTCGTTAATGATGAACACACACATAATCACGTTCCATGCTTTCCTCGACAATTCCTCCCTCAGTCGTTATCGCAAGGAACTCTTTCTTGTTTCGCGAGCAGGGGAACAACAAGTTGACGAGCTCTTTGTTGTTTCCCGTAGTTGCTACAAGGACGTGAGCTTCCCGGAACGTATTCTATTCTCCTAAGATGGCCGACGACGATAATATGCTTTTGCTAATTCGCGAAGAAATCGCGAGTTATGATAGCACGGTCGCGCGCGGAGACCAACTTTTCTCCGAGATGCTTACACACTACACCCTAAATCGCGGTACAATATAATCGATATAACGTTAAATGTTTTTGGCATCTTCGAAATACACAAATAGACTTTGGTATAAAACTTTTTTTTTTGTTTCTTTTGATAGTGTTCAGTACGTTCATGCAGAGAACAGCTGGCTCGCTGCAGCTCAATCCTCTTATTTCTTTCTTCTTTGATCCGTTTCTGATCCTCTTCTTCATACTCTTCCAAATACGTCACAACACGCTTTACCTACGCCAATTCGGAAATTCCTGTTACATCGACGATTGGACAATTCTCCTGGCAACGGCATGTGTCAGGAGAGGAGGACTCCCTGATTTAACGGTACCTTGACCCGATTAACAGATTTTATCTAGCCACCAGAGCTTGCACGTGGGCGCGCCTCTCCTCCTGCGGCGTTTCTTGCTCGAAGGGTCAACTGCCTTCTTTACGAATCGGATGTTGTATGGATCCTCCGCGAGCTCAGGGTACAGTTGTGCGTCGTGGATGTACTCACCTTCATAATTGGACGCGGACCCGGATTTTAGAATTTCGTCCTGTTCGGCTACCATCCACTCAATAGCCGTTGGTGTGTTTGCTTTCAATGCTTCGCGTTCTCGATGCCAAGCCTTGCGAATGGCAGTCGCTTTGGCGTGATGTAGCAGTCTTTGTTTCTCTTTTTCGGCTGTGGTACCGTAACGCAGGTTCACTATATAGCTGGCGCCATGTATCTTCACGTCTATCAGCGAACTGCTACCACTTCCGTTCTCGCTTTCGTGGAAAGTCGTATTCACCTGACCACCTAACCGTTTTAACTGACCACGATCTTCACTAGCTCGCCAAGTTTCTTCCTTGACAAAATAGAAGGCGTCCTGCTGCGCACTGTGCACTACGAATGTGAACGGAAGGAAATACGACCGATTGAATACGGAGGTGAAAACATCGCCATAGATGGCGTTAGCGGTTGGTACGCTGGACACTACGGCTTGACCATCAGCAGTCCTTGAAACCAAGATTCCTTTTCCAAATGGAGGATCCGAGGCTGCACCCAGGCGGCTGGGTATCAAATCACTGGTGTCTTTCTTCAGGGCTGAACGAGGCGGCGCTGATAAACTGACAGCGTCTCCTGAGTGTCTTTGTGCGATGTAGGCTAGGAAGCCTGATTGCACACCAAGATTTCTGGATCTCTTTTTCTTGCCAAATATGGAGGTACCTGGACCCAAAGATGGCGGAACGAGGCTGTCTGGAAGCTCGTCAGGGAAAAGTTGAGGGGCAAGGCTTTTCAGGTCGTAGCCGAGATGCGACAGCCATGATATGTGATCTGAGAAAGATAGATAGGTAGATAGATAAATAAATAGAAAGATAGATAAAGATAAGAGAACTGTGATGATGAGTAAATAGTAAAATATTGATGTACTTCGCGACTTAAGTATTGTTTAATATAAAAATAGTTAATTCTGCATAGATACTATTGTATTATATAGAGTACTAGACATGTATGTAATTAGATTCTCAGAGATGACTAAGTAGACGCGGTCCACCTTAGAACGCATCAATATTGACCAAACTAGCTATGCAACCACTAAATCTTCAATAAGGTATCTCTCCTCGAGAGAGGAGTAAGCTTACCAGTTGGTTGGTTTGGTCGGTCTGTGTGTCTAACATCAATAGGATCGTTTCCATTGAACCTGTATAGATGTAGATGAGTCGGAGTGTCCACTCTGTCCAGAACATTCTCCCACAAAGGAGACATCCACTGACCTATCAGTGGGTCATAAACTTTGCCGTTTGGCATGTGCACTAAGGACGTTACCTGAGTTGAACAAGATTTAAAAAAATGCACTTAAATATAGAATATAAAACCTTAGATCTTTATCATTTTTATCATATTGCATTAAAATATTATTATTAAAAGTAAAATCCTATATACATTATATCGTTTAATAATTTTACACTATCCATCTCTAACTTACCTGATCTAAAAGTCCACCACAGAAGTCAACAGGCAAATACAAATAAGGATTCGAGTCATAAACGATATGTCCATAGGGTGATCTCATAATTTCCCTAATGCCTTCGCCATATTGGCTGAAAATCATGATTGGAGTTCCACACTGATCGGTGGCGATATAATATTTATGCCGATAGACTTGAGCGTAAATTAAGTGTCCCCTGTCATCATACACTAATGACATTAGTTTACCATCCCTTGGACTGTAAATCTGGCTAACTTCATGAGGACGTTTCTGATTGTTATAGAAGAATTGGGTGACGTTTCCGTAATTATCTTTCCTAGTAGCCAAACGATCTAGATGATCATAGTAATATCTGACATCGAATCGTCCACGTTTAGTGGCACGAACTAAAAGTCCTTTAGCGTTGTAGTTGAACCTCTCCTCTCTAGCATTCTGCACCACCAAACCTCTGTTATCATATTTATACAATCCTTCACCGAATTTAACAATCCTGTCCAAGCTATTATATTCCATAGGTATAGTGTTCCCTCGATATGTCAATGATAACATATTTCCGTTTGCATCGTATTTGAATCCCCATGGTTCTTGAGCTTCTACCCCAGTCAGCTGTCCATCACAGTCCCAGGTGTAATTTTTCACATTGGTGTAAGTGTTAACAGCAACATTGCGCGTATAAGTCCTAGTCTGGTTGATACGGTCGCGAGTATCATGTGTGAATTCCATCCTGAAGACCTCCAATTGATGAATCGTTAAAGTCACTTGGGTCTCCAAAAATCTATCATCCGTGATTCTTGAGAACAACGCAGTTCCATCGAACACGGTGGTTTCATTAGGCTGAGGTCTGGTTATCTTGAATTGTCCAATCTGCTCCAGCATGCCTGTTCTAGGACTATATGCCATGGTATGAGTTGGAAGAGTCTGGCCACCAATTCTACCCTGTACGTTAATCAATCTGAAGTTTGAATCATAATCGAACGTAAACTTGGCGTTGCTGAGACCAGTCTTTGCACCAAAGTCTATACGTTCCTCAACTAATAGACCAGCACTGTATTGATAGTCCCACTTGTACTCTACGTCTCGTTCAGAATGGATAACTTCTGAAGGCAAACCACTTTCTGTATATCTAATTTCACTCTTTCCATCACCGTGGACAACTTCTGCAAGTTGTCCTGAAGTGTGATACCTGTAGACGATACGAGCTCCATCTCCAGGGAATACAGTTTGTAATAAGTTTCCATCGTGACTATAATGTTGAAGGTAAGCTCTGCTGCTGCCTGGTGGAGTATAGGTCACTCTAAGAAAACCTAGAGAAGCCTGACAGGAAAACGAATGTTTAGTTCCTGACGGAAGGATGATATGACGTAGTCCACCATCATCGTCATATTGTAAGGTGAAGTGCCTATCGCTGGCCAGGGTAATATTGGATAATACGTTGAAATCGTTGTACGTATATCGTTTGGTTCCATCCTGATTGCTAGTGACTTCAGCCAATTGCCCGTGCCTATCGTATCCATAAGACTCATCAGATGGGCCCCATTTCCAGCTTTCTATCCGATTGAACCTATCATATATGATACTGAGGTTGTAACCTTGCTCATGCGGTTGCCAGGTCAGGGGAAGGCCAGCAGGGTCAAAGGTAACAGTCAACAATGGATTTCTTGCTTTGTCATAGAATGTTTCTCGCCTGAAAGCTTGTTCGAATTCTACACCAATTACGCGAGTGTCATTTACCCAGATTTCTCTGTTCAAAGTCTGTTGAGTGTGGCTGACGTCGCCGACAAGGTTATAGGTGGTAGTCATTGTGTTGGTTAGTTCACCTAAAGACATCAGTTGATAGCTCCACATTGGCAACATTTCAGCCTCTACAGGTAGTGCAGCTTCCAAGAGAGGATGTTTTGTAGTTGCTGCACTTAGCACTCTGCCACCACCAGGAAGAAGGACCTCTAGGCTGCTGTTAGTGAATGCGATCGCTTTCTTGATCTTGGTACCATCAGTAATCGTTAACACCTTTGATCTTTCGTTCTTCATCTTGAATTCCACGATTCTCTGTTTATCGCCCTTTGACAAAGCCTGAAGCGGAGCTGATACTTTAACTGATAAACCTTCATCGTCGGATAGATCTGAGAATAGCTTCAATTTTTCACCAGTGGGTAGAATGACGTCAGTAACACGACCCAAACTGTCGTAATTGTAGATGTACGTCTCACCGCCTCCTGATCTACTTGTCAGTAATCCCGTTGAACCATCATACGCAAGTGCAATTTCGGCTCTTCCGCGTTCAGATAGTTTTTCCAAAAATCCAACTGCAGAAATCTTCAATTCAGACTTGTGATCTTGCGTATTTTCTATAGAATTGACCACGCTACTATAATCCCTTAAGAACTGAATCTTATTTCCAGCACTGTCTCTCACCGTAGATAGCTTTCCAAAGCTCGTGTTTTTACTATACAAGAACGAATATCGAGTTTTACCAGACGTCAAGTCCTTCGTGGAAATGTGTTGACCATATCGATTAAACACATACACCTCGTTTGATGGTGGGAAAGGAATATGGAACTCTCCACTTTCGTCGTGATTTGGAAGATAGGGTTGTAAGGCAAGGATGTGAAGACTACCCTGATCAGCCACGTGTAGGACGCCATCTGGTGACACGGCTAGAGCAGAAATGGCGGTAAATTTGGCGTTCGATGACAATAAAGTTTCTGTACTACTGGTATCATCGGTGCATGAACAACTTTCCAAATCCTTAGTGCTTGGAGTAGTATTATTACATTCACATTGGCCACGCAACCGCTCTTGCTGTTGTCCAGCAAAATGAGACATTTTTCCTGAGCTGTCTACGATCTTGATAGAATTCACTTTGTGTGAATCACTTTCTGCTATGTACAGTTCTCCTGTTGGACTGAAGCTGACAGCAAGTACAGAACCAAGAACTTCATCGGATTTCTTTAGACTGGTAGTAGTCGTCGCATTCACCTTTTTCAGATCACTATCATTGTTGTTTCCATTGCTGTTAGTGTTACTAGTGCAATGCAGGGGTGTTCCAGCTACTACACGAACTTTTAGATCACTGGTGAGTTTCAAAACGAGCCTGTCATCGATGAAGTGAAGAGATCCATCCAGAGGACTTAAGGTTAATCCAGTCGGCCATTGTAGTTGAGCTTGATGAGCAGGTATAGCTCCGACGCATGGAGCTGGTGACCAATGATTATGGTGTCCATGGTGTCCCACTAACGTGTGGATGATACCGTGGGGATCTACCGCGCGTATGTTCCGTCCATCAGCGATGTACATGGTCTTGTCGGCAGCGATAGCGATTCCTGTTAGTGTTAAATGCATAGAATTAGTTTATCTGTTTACTAGGTTAAGAAGATGATAATAGGCAAATGAATAACTAAAACTTGTTCTGAAGTTTACCTTTTGGATGAGCCAATTTGGCACGGATAGCTGGACCTTCGTCACCACAATGACTTTCGTCGCCAGGAATGCATCTTTCTCCGCTTCCAACGACGGGCTCGATATTGAGGTTAGGATGTTGGACGTTCTTCAGTGACAAAGCTTTTAATATTTGATGTTTTTCTGGGTCACTGATATATAAGTGTCCGTCCGCCGGAGAAACGCAGAGATAATATTCGTAAGCCACTTGAGTTGCACTGAAAATACATATTTCAAAGCACGTTTAGAAATTCGTTAATTTTAGAGATTAATAACACTATTAGACCATTCAGAAAGATTTCAATAAATAATTCGATCTTTCCTCTTTTCCTAAATATCTCTTTACTTTTCAAATTTTTATATTGCTCCAAACATACCTCAAAGTCAGAACAGTATATACATTTCCTTCGGGTGTAATCCTGCGGACTAAATTGAAGTCTCCTACATAAATGCTTCCATCTGGGCCACTAGTAAGCGCTACGGGTGTCAACAACCTAGCATCCTTAGCCAAACCATCGCAATCCTGGCACACCAAGCTTCTCTGCAGTCCAGTACCCATTACCACCTTCACTGTGCGAGGGTACTGCTTGAAATGCATCGTGGTACCATCTCCTTTTTGAAGTATGCCTTCGTGGAAGTTGTAGTGATGGTGAATGTCTAAACCCCAGCCTCCAATATCCGAGATATCTACGTCAAAGCCTTGCAACGTGGCTGTTTGTGTCTCCCAAATCACTGCTGGACAAGTGGAATGTTGATAGCCGATCGAAATTCTCGCCTGTGCCACACCATACACCTTCTGCTTGTAAACGTTTCGCTTGTTCCAGGCGAATGTGTGCGTCAAATTTGGATCTGCCTCGTAGGTCTTCGTGTGCAGTGACCCTTCGATCTCTACGTGCACGTGCACATGCGTCAGCGATTTTGGGATGAATGGCCCGGTCAGCTGCATCCTTACAGTCGATAAGTAACCAGCCGCCTGGCTACTCTGGTACATCAAGTGTAGATTCGAGCCCGGAATGGCGATGCTCTCCTGGACGATCTGCAAGAAGAAAGGAATCAATGGGATGCTAAGCTGGAGAACGGAAACATTGTGTTTGTCAGAAATTTGGTTCTGGATTGGATATCTGAATTTTAGATCAGAAAGGGGACCTGTGTATGAAGTGTGAATATGGGATTATATGATGCATAATAATTGTATAGTAAAGGTTAGGAATTTTGGACGTTTAGGAGCAGTAGCCATATTTGGTTTTAATTGCCCAAAATTTATGAACTACACTGTAAAAAATAAAGTTGGTTTCCAACTTATAATAATTAACGAAGGATGTAAGAGAAAATAATTTACCTGACTTTCAGCGAAGACCAAACTTTTGCCTGGAAGGTCACCCACTTTTTCTGGCATCCAAGTGCTGACGATGATGGGCCTTAACAGCTCGTGATCGTGCTCCAGGCACGGACCATGCTCGCTAAATAGTCCCATCGATATCCCTGGGGAGCCTATTATATTGTACGCCATAAATGGTAAGGAACTTAAAAACATAAAACACTTAAGGACGGAACAAAGACGGCACACACGAGCAGCAACGGGCCCCTTATAAATTCCTCTTTGCATGTTGAAGAAGGATAACGATGAAGCGGTAAACAATTAAATAACATTCATATTTCTCAAATATGAAAAAGAGGAAAAAAATATAAGAACTGATAAAAAAGAAAACAACAAATTGTAAATAGTTATTATAAATACTTATTATAAATAATCATTCAATTTCTCAAACATTAGACACTTTGGACCACCGTTCATGTTTAACACCAATTGATTCCGTGACACGACAAAACGTGAAAAAAGGTAGAAAAACAAAAAGAAAAGTAAATAATAATTAGAGATTCATACTTACCGACAGCTGGACTCGGAGGTTGGTTAGATTTATGAGATTCGCCTTCCTCGTTAAGGGTCATCACCACAGGAGGCAGAACCACTATTTGATTCCATGGCACGAATACCGTCCTCGTGAGGGGTTTGAAGGGGCTACGCTGGAACTGAAGCGTCACCGCACCGCCTCCGTTCACCAACACGTCGAACCTAATCGAAGTACGTAAATGCATTTCAAACTATACCTTAGCTTCCGGTATTACATCGGGTTTACGGGCTATGGATGATCGATAAAGGATACGCGTCACTAGAACCTCTTAACCGTCTCGAAATTCACGATTCTGGGGTTAATTTTAACGTTCAATAGTAACACTTTCCCAATTTATTTTATGGACCAAAAACTCGCGAGTGAGTTTGATGTTCTTCGATGTACGCTGAGTGAATTTTTGTGAATAGAGGAAAGTAAATGGAATTTGGATGCTATAGTAAAATACAGAGCTTAAAATCTCCTGTGGCTAAACCTTTGGAAGCTCAAATTAAAATAAACATTTCCAGCAATATTTATAACTATATTATTCTTTCACCAACAGCAAAACGCTCTAATCGTCCAAGCAGCTTGTGGATATAAAAATTTCTAACAATATGTGTTCAAACATCGTTACTGGCATCCAAAGGAATGCCCGAGCAGTGCCCTCTATTCAAAGTTGTTCCTGTGACTTTCATTTAATCGCGCGTTCTCGTCACGGAGCGACATCGACAGGTGGCAAGCTGAACTATGCCATTGGGTCCAGTTCACCGCAACTTTTACCTGGACATGTTTGAAATCCGATTTGAAAGTCCTCTGTCGTATTACAAGAACAGAAATCATAGGAACGTCTCGCGTATAAGAGATTCAATCATAAGCCGTACTCGTAATCAAGCAACGACAAACGCGTATTTATCAGACAGTCTGGCTGCAATAACTGCCAATCTATCACGGTCCTGTATTCATTAACTCGTGAATACAACGAGGGAATTCTACCTCGAACTTCTCTCTGGGATTACATGAAACTGCAAGTTAAAGAGAGAGAGAGAGAGAGAGAGCGAGAGAGAGAGATGACGTTAATGAGTAAGACAGATAGATAGGTAGAAGCGGAACCGTTATCGTTTCGACGAGTTCCGTCAATGTATAATTTCTCTCACGTTCACAGTTCACTATATTATGGTAAAATTTTGCCAGCGATCCAACCGGAGGGGGTAGCAAGGGATAGACGCAGGTCAGACTAATCACACAGGTTTGCACGGAGTAATTAGGAAGCTTTCGACATCATTAGCTCGAGCTTTGATGTGGTTTACCAGGCCAACTCCTCCGGCTCCGTGTTTCAGGATTATCCTCGCCAGGATTACTATATACCTGTTTGATATAGGTGTTTCACCATCTACCCATACTCCATCCAGTTTCCCCATACCCTTCATTACAATGCACCCTTGATCCTATTAGGAAGGACGCCCAAGCTACCATACACGCCCATCAGGCGCAAATACTACTATATTACCCCATATGTTTGTGTATCTATTGATATGCGATTCTAACTTTTCTGTTTCTCCCTTTTTTTTTCTTTTTTAACAGGGGTGGGGATATTGGGTTGGGTTGTTCGAATGGGCGGTGTGAACTGATGAGGTACTGATTTGGATTTTGTATAATGTGAGAATTTGATTTGAATGTGGGTTGGTAGACATGTGTTCCTGCTGTTCCTTTCATCATCTCTTAGTAATTTTGATATACGAGAATATAGAAATATATGTAGTAATTATATAAAAATCTATTATACGTATATATAATTGGTAAGCTGAACTAAAACTGACAATTATCTTGGTCCAGTCAATTGAGTGAATTTCTTGTATAATTTCAATCGCTATTTTTGTGATACAATGCGATACAAAGTAAAAATTAGTACTCACCATCCGTCAGCTCTGGTTAATGTGAATCCAAAGCGAGGGTCCCTGTCCACGGACACCCTGATGCCTACTATTCCAATTCCTTGTTCGGTTACAACTTGGCCTCGCATCACCGCAACTCGACTGTTATAAATCAAAGATATATCGAGATCTTTCGAGATCGGATCGTATCGTTGATCCGTTGAACCGTGGCGCGCTGATTCAAAACATTTCAAATCCTATCGTGTACCAATCAACAGTAATGAAATTCCAATATAAAGAAAAAGGAACCAAAAACATCATCGAAAAAGGATAAGAGAGAGGAAATATACACGTATTACAAATTCTACAATTTTTTGTATAAAAATAAAAATAGATTCAACAGGAAAAAGAAAAAAAAGGCAATTCTCTGGACTAAAATTTCGATCGTGGAACGCATGTATTCCAAAACAAAGTCGTCGAGAGCGCGAACAATCGATTTTGTCTGTCAAATCAGCTTCCGCGGTCAACGGTTCAATGCGATCCAATATTCTCACTTCGCTGCCAATACAATCCGCAACTCCATTCGAGCAGGCCTTTACCGGCCGCGATAGTTCGCGCAAGAGGAGTTAATGCCACTGGTTGAATCCAAAAGCGATACAAATTGATTTTACAAACAGAACAATGCGCGCGGCATCGCGTGTATGCAGCGAACCTAGATGTCGCCAGCGTCAGTTTCTCGATCATGCTTACAGGTTAGCTGTCGCATCGTATTGGCAAACGACGCGGGAACATTTTCTTTCAGTCACATTCACTTTCTTGCAATTTGCATGGTATTTTGTTCATGGTTGCATTCTTTTAAGAGGTTTTGTTCATTTCTTCTTTTTTTTTTTTTGCTTGACTGTGGGTAGTTGTTCTTTTTTTTAAAAGAGTATCGAGCAGATTGTCAATTCGGGAGCAAAAAAGAACACGATCGTCCTGAGGCAGGATAATAATAATAATAATAATAAATAAAGGGCGGGTAGTAAACTTTCGTGAGAGTAGAACTGCATGCATATATAATCATGTATAAATAGATATGTAATAAAGGCAATGAAAATATGTACGTAATAAGTTTCAGGGCTGGATTATCTGCGATATATAAAAGTTGGAGTATGTTGAAGCTGAATATTTTAAGCGATTTGTGTAATAGTGCTGAATATAATGAGATCGATATAGGTAGGTAAGATAATAATAATAATGATGATAATAATAATATATAGAGAATATGCTGTGAATCGGGTGCATACGTACGCAGCTTGTTATGGGGCGCTGTGTAATGAGCAACGACATTTGTGAACGAAGATATTATACACGGTGATTCTTAATTACTCATCTCTATATGTTTGTGAGACACTGATTTAAGTAACAAACGGAAATGAAAGAAATTATAATATTAATAATCATTTATAATTATTTTATCTATAAAAATTATGCAGATTATATTTAAAGTGCGAACTGTACAATTGGAAGCTGCGACTAATTAAAAAATTTACGTCATGTTTTTGTGTATCATATTCGTTGAAGAATTGTACAAAAAATTGTTTGATCGGAGAATGCTGTATGAAAATTGAACAATACCTATAAATCACAATCAGGTTGGTATCAGTGATTAGATATTTTCCATAAATGCCTCCCGCATTTGTAGAATATGGAGAAAGTAATCTATATCCGCAAATAAAAAACATCTTAGAATACTGAGAAAGTCGATAATTTTTCGTTCTTGAGACTTAATAATGTATAAAGAAATCAATTATAATAGAACGTATTTTTCTTTAAAAAGATAATTATATAGTTATAGTTGAAACAAATCACGATAGATTTGTTTTCACATAAAGAAACTCGAATTTAAAATATTTATTGTAAGTTATCCCGTTTAGTCCATTATAGTTCATGAAACGTGAAAATACTTTTAATTTACATAGAATGAGTCTACAGGGGTGTCGAGATATTTACATCTACATTTGCCGATTTTATAATCAAGAAAATAGTTTTAATAAATAATGTTAAAACAATAATTTAACTTTACTTTTATAAACAGGTTAAACATTTTATATTTAAACATTCACCATGAAATACTGTCCTAATAAAAAATAATAATGTTCTCTTAACATTCACAGTGCCCCTTCAAACTCATCTACTAGAATATATTCTTCAAATTATTCTCGCGTAATGAAGAATCATCTTTCCTTTGTCAATTTTAGCAAAATATGAAAATATGATAGAACACGTACAACAAGCTGCATAGATGCATTCGATATATGTATAAATATATATATATATTCATTGGTCCCTAAGGGATTGCGTATGGGGGCATGATTCGTTCTTGGAGGATCCACACATTCCCCCGTGAATCGAAAGTCAGACGATATCTAATTCGTCCAAGGGACAAATGATCGCATCATCGTCCCGGAAAGTGAGCAATGCCGTGCACTTCCGGCTGCGTGCACCGTGCCACCATTCTCGTTCCATCGGTGACTTGGGGATCAAACGTTACCGGGGTTCTGATCCTCCAAGTACGAGCATAGCAAGGTGGCAGGCACAGTTGTTACTACTGGTAAAAAAAAAATAAGAATATAAAATCCAAAAACCAGAGTGAACGGTATATAAAAAGGAAACGCAAATCAGTTTAAATCAAATTGAAAAAAACGTAACGGAAAGAAGAGAGAAACGGATATATATATATATATATGTACATGATATATCTTGTATATATATATATATATATGTAGATCAATTTCAAGACACACCGACATCTGGCGGCGGATACTGAACCTAGATGTGTGCAAGACTGAATAATGGAAACGTAGAAAAAGAAAGAAAAATAGTAAAGAAAGAAAAATCAAAGAATGACGGTATCTCGATAGAGAGATCGCGCGATACACCGACGCAATGCCGAATTCTATCTCTCTTTGCTTGGAAATTTTCCCTCCATCTCGGTCAGCGATACGACGGTTATCTAAGTTATCTTTCATCGCGCCATATTTCTTTTCCTCCCGCGCGCGCTCACTTTCAAACGTGTCAACGACTTTCCTCTTTTCTGCCTCCTCTTTTTTCTTCTTTCTCGTTTTGAAAACTTTTCTGTGGTTCAAATACTCGTCCGTTTCTCATTCTCGAATAAAATAACATGTTCTCAAACGATTTCAAATGATCTCTTGATTCTTGTTCTTTTCAAAACGTTCGTATAAAATTGAAACACTCGAACCGCGAGATTATGCGATATTAATTGAAGGAAATTTTTTGCCGTCTTTTAATTTATAAGAAATTATTTCCGGTTTTTGACGTGAACCACGGACGGATACGGACGAATCGATTTTCTCCAAAAGAGGGTTTCTGTCGTGTTCTGGTATGAGATATAACTTTCGGTGGGTAGATAGCACGGATCGGTTAAAGACAGACACAGGGCTTTTGGTGTAACGGGGTTATTGGCACATTGTAGACAGGTGATAACAGACGTAGACAAGGGACAAGAGAGGGAATGGTCGTTCGGGTCCTTCGTATCATATCCTGTATCATAAAGCTGTGTGTTGAACGGTTCCGATTTCGTAATTATTGCCGATCCGTCGATTCGGAACAATATAACGTGATGTGAACACGTTTTCTCATTCTCGTTTTCATCGTTTATATATATATATATTTTATTTGATTTTGTACCACGATTTTGTATCTCCTCTACCGCATATGTATGTATATATATATATGTTAATAATGATGATGTATAATATTTTATATCATCAATTTATCTCGACAAACGACGGAAAGGAACAATTGAACAAAAAAATGGAACGCAAGAATATATATGTCTTTGACGCAAGAGGCGCGCAATAAAGTCAGCGTTCGTGTATAAGATGCTAGGGGACAAAAAGTCACTAGAAACAAATTCGACAAGGGGTTATGAAATACACAACGTACATAAAAAAGTGCAAGCCTGGCAACACAAAAAACAACACAAGACCAGACAGGATATATATCGTTACGTAAAAAATTACACGATTCTCAAACATACTATTACTTGGTTTGTAGCCGGTTACGGTATATATCAGGGCGATCATAGTAATAGTAGCTAAGAACTCAGCGCTAAACAGGACAAGATGACAATACATAAACAGAACAACAGAGAAGGAACGAAACAGAATAAAGAGAGAAGTAGAGAGAAGGGCGGACAACGGCAGGATTATAGACAACGATCATCCGACGACATATCACAGATAACACAGAGACACTTCGATACGATTATACTTTCAATGTAGGTGTGAAGAGAGTGCTCGACCCTTTGGCTGTGGCGATACGTTCACGCGATTTCGATTGATTTTAAATTTTCCTCGTTTGAAGGCTATCGGTAAAGTAGATTCGTTTTGTTATCGACCCGTCAAAGTCCCTAGATTAAAGGCGAAACAAATGCGATTTAGGTTTCGAATTTTGGTATCGTTACAGGGCTACAACTCAACTGCTAAACGAATCAGCGTAAATTTTGTTCGATTATCAAATACTCGAATTCCCTGTGTCGTACAAAAGTGATATTAACGAAGCTGGACCATCGAACCTCGTTGAAATTTGTTTTTCACGCGAACAGTAAGCGGCAGCCGTCGAGTCGGAGATGACAGAAACAAATACGCAGGTAGACAGGTAAAAAGGTAGCGACGGAACTAAAAAATGACAGAGCGACAGAATGGAAAGAAGAGAGGAAAACGATAGACAGGCGATTAAAAACGGAGTATAGAGGGTTTAAAAGGGCGGAGAGACGAGTCAAATAAGCGAGGTATGATCAAACACTGGCAAACATAATTGGTAACGTAACTGAATCGATAACAGGCTGAACCAGGGTCGATAGAATAGAAGAAATATAAAGAGCGTTGAAAAAGACCAACAGGGAATATATATAGAGTAGTATAGAGACAAAAACAATAACTGAAACGGAGAAAGAGAGAAAAAGAGAGACGTGATACGCAGGCTAAGGGTATGAACATACGTATACATATATAGATAGATTACATATAATGGGACATACGAAAAAACATGTAAGATGAATGTTACGAGCGAAACGAGCAAATAGAAGGTAATTTTTTCTTGCTTTTTTCTTTCATTAAAAAAAAATTCTGTTTTTTTTTTCTTTTGGATTAATGAACGATTAGCGAGAGAGCTTGAGCTGCAACTTACCGCGGTGTAAAGGAACTCCAGAACGTACTACGTGTGGGAAAAAACCAACGAGAAGAAAGGGCGTTACCACGGTCACAGAACCCGCGTTTGCGGGCAAAAAAACGGACGCGCGTACGCAGCATTGCGCGAGCAATCGTATATTTCGCATAATCATACCTTATTGACTTTATTCCCTTTTCTTTGCATCGTTTTTCATTCATGCATTTCAAATTTTCGCGCCATCGCGGTATAACCGTTTCGATATAGCGAACCTCGATTCCCTCTCTACGATTGTTTCGATCGGAGGTTAACTTCCGAAGGTTTATCCCCACCATACGACACTAGACATATCCCCCCACCCCATTGCACGTTCGCGCCAAGTTTGATCGTGTACGCGCGAATCTCGCGGCGAAAATCGAATGCTCTATCGCAATGTTCCGCACGCCGTTACAGAAACAATAGACGTAGACACACACTAATCAAGCGTACCCATCACACACGCGATCTTCGCCAGTCACGCAACATGAACGCAGTCACTCACAGACTCATCCAACATAGAGTGGTAATACACGTGACAGACACAAGTTGGAAACTACGCACACACATCTGTATATATACGACGATTATACACGTGTATATAATATATATATATATGTATGTATATATAATAATATCCATATATAAGTAAATATATATATGTATATGTAATATATAAAGGCAGAGTAAAGAGAGAAAGAGATGGAGAGCTCCAGCGCGTCTTCGCGTGATCGATGCATTTGGAACGGGTACTGCACACGCGTTAACGAGACATGGCCGTCGTCGTTTCGTTTGGAATCCAACATCGACGTCGATTCGAGATTCGTCCCGTATCGAGGGAGTCACGAGTAACGGGTGTCGCACGAAGGATCCTCTTATCGCGTCGCTCATCGAAGCCGAGCCTCGAACTGACAATGAGGAGAGATTCCATCGGAGCTTGGACTGCCATGTTGGCAGACGATCTTCGAATATTGATTACGCTCTGTCCGAGCAATCCCGATGCCAACCTGAATTTCTGATTCACCGGGATACTTGTATGCAGTCTGTACGCTCGAGATTCCATTGAAAGTGGTGGGGAGAATTAGCGATCACTGGGTCGTTTCATCAAAAACGACCCTTTCTTTCTTTCGCTTCACGAATGATCCAAATTAATTTTATACTATGATACAAACTGCAAGTCCTACTCTACATCTTTTAATTTTATATTTTGACCAGAAAGGAGAAAGTAGTTACCGTAGTATGATTGGAAAACGGTGATTCTATGTAGAGATAAATCAAAGTTAAGAAACGAGTACGCTTCGCCTTGGCGGGAATTTCGAATATTGATATTGATCGATTGATGATTGAATATTTGATAGAAGTTATCTGATTGATCATAACTGTCCTGAATTTTGAACTAATAAATGTTGATATTAAAAGTGCTTCGAAACGTTATAATTGATTGTAGCTCATTTATGAAAGCTCGAAAGAATGATAGAAGATGATTCTGTTAAGTTTAATGAAATTCGTGCATTTGATTTTATGTATGTAATTATATATTGCCATCGTTTTTAAGTGAATTTTATTGTCAATTCAACAAATTATTATATTTGTGTAAATGTATCAAAGATAAATGTTAAAAAGCAAATAATTCACAAGGGGTTTCATGTTTTACATCAGCATTCAAATGTTTGCCATAAAAAGAACAAACAAGGTCAAATAAAATTCCTTCATGTAATATGCATCAATAAATATATGAAATTTTGACATAGAATTAATGTTTAAACTAAGCAAAAGATATAAAAAGATAGAAGCTGTAGGTTGCAATGTTGTGAATTTGAAGAAAAATAAAGCTCATATTATTATACGAATATTTTCTCTACCACTTTCCTATGTTTTTACTAATTGTAAGTAGAGAAGCTTACCTCAATTCCTAGAATTACCTTGTAAACCACAATTTCTTTGTTCGTTACACAAAATATTTATATATTTAACTAGGATGTTTTTCATCTAGTTACCATATCTTTTTAAGTACGTCGTTCTGTCAAAGTTAAAATTTTCTCTCCGAAACAACTAAATAAAAATCTAAGTAAAAAATACTAAATAAAAGCCATTTTAATCAAATGCAAAAACAGACAGTCTGGTTAAAACAATTTTTTTCCTCGTGCGTTGACATGTTTTATTTACAAAGAATCATTCTCGTCTCCAACCATAATTTACATATTAATTTCGTATCCTTTAGTCATTTAAAGTGCCCTCACCATAAAAAGAGATTCTAATTCTAACAGCGTTTCAAATGCAGACTGTACAAAGCTTATACCATTCTTTCAACCGGTGAAACACGTACGCGTAGCCTCCCAAGCAGAGTAGTTGCGTATGTAAAGCACATACAAAAAGAAAGAAAAAAAATTTTATCCATGTGGATCGAAGTGGAAGAAGCGTTTCAAGGCGGCAGCAAGGGTGCTCGGAGAAAGTCGGTGATCAATACCGCGACGAAACAATGGGCGCTACAACAGGACCAAACAAACTTCCGTTCCGCTCTCCGTACGTCTCTTTCTCGGACACACACGGAACTATCGTGTATCATACGCAGAACGTTCGATTTCGTGGTGTTGAACTGCTAGTGGACGCGCGAGAAAAGCGACCGAACCGCGACAGATTTCAAACTTGTGTCTACCATCTCTAGAAATAATTTTACTCGTGGGCGATCGACTCTCGGAATTCGTTGTTTCTTTCTATCGATGTTCCCTCGTACTAAAATAATTCAAGGAAAAGTAACAACAGATTGTAGCCTGATATTTGTATCAAAGTATCTTCGGGTAAAAACCGCGACTCGACCGCCCTCGTGCGCTTTATCTATGAATCTCCCATTGTCGGTGAACTGCTTAAACAAATGGCCGAAATAGCTGGTAAGTCACAAGAGAAATTTGGAAAACGACACGGTCTGCTTGTCGCGTTACCGATCAAAGGTTAAGCATTTTTCTGTTCGTATGACGCGCTTGTTTTACGGAACAACGCGATGCCTAGAAACTGTATATTGAAAAAAAAAAAAAGAAAAAACTTCGCACGGATAACTTAATCCACTAAACGACCGAGAATACCGAAAATTCAGTCTCTCGAATATTTTCTCCGTGTGCAGACTTTTTTTTTCAATTTCTTTGTCTCTTTTCATCTTTTTTCTGTCTTTTTTTTTTTCTTTCGACAGAATTTTAGTCTGTACTTCACAGTCTGTACGTAGAACGGAGCCTCTTTCGGTCTTCGGCTGTAGGGTGAATGGTGATCTGGTGGTGGCAAGGGTACACACAGAGGATAAACACTAGACAAAATACACGAATCCCCCGAAATACGCTCGCTGCCGCTCCGATGCGTCGGTCAGCACGCGTCCCGAGCAAATCTTCATCAGTGTCGAACAAAGGATGGTGACCGTGAACGCGCCCGATCAAATTTCTCGCTTTTATTCGCTTAGCGAATTACCAAAGTGACGTATATTCGCGATATACTTCGATGAAGCTATTACTCCTTTATCTACGTGTTACAGGGAACAGATGAATATACTGTTCGTAAACAGAATGGTTTCTTTATTTCGGAGGCTATGTGACACAAAGGATAATTCTACCAATGCTTGGAAAATAAAACATTGGTTTGTTGAGTTAATAGATGGATTCGAAGCGTATTATACGTCTTGAAATTGAGTGAAGGGTTTCAGTAAAAGGAGTTCATTATTTGGTTCATTCAAAATACACGCTGGAGCATCATCTCCGAGGCTGATTGTTCGCAAAGCTATATTTATAATATTGGCAAGTTTCAGAATTAGGTTAGCTTAACAATAGGATAAAATTCGTTTGTTGCAACAGTAGGCGACGATTGGATAGCATTGAAACTGTGTGTAAAGTAATTTTTACCCTATATGGTTACTTATAAAGTTACTAGATAGCTTTATTCTCTCATTTCACCCTATGTTCACTTTACGTCTATTTCAAATTCCCTAGCTATTCAGCAAAGCAAACAGTTTTGAAACTCATTTATCAAAACCCTTTCACTATTCTTAAGACACAGAGAAAACACATATTTTGTTATTTTATCAAACAATAAGTTACCAAAGCAAATATCAACGATTTAGTTTCATAAGGCGAAGAAGATTTGCAAAACGCGATTGCTTGGAGGAACCTTCGCGAATTCACCTCGCGAGACAAGATTCATAGCGTGGCATGAAACAGGACTAAACTGCTAGCAATTAATATCAGATGCACGCGAGGAAGCTCCTTTGATCGACAATGCTTCCGAGATGATCATTGACGCGTTCGGCATTCGGGGGAGGGAGAGGGTGAAACACGAGGAATAGGATGGTTAGAGGGTTGGCAGGGTTGTCACCCACCGGGGGCTCTCTTGATAATTCAGCTGTCACGGATATACCGGATTGTTTGGCATGGCGGTGCAAGTAAATCTGATTCAATCTTTTTTTCTTCTTTTCCACTCTTTTTTTCGACACTGAAAAATTGCTCACGATGGGGAAAACGCTATTCGAGTGCAAGAAAACAGTTTAACGAAACAATTCCCTTAAATAATTCTTTTTTCATTGCAATCTTCTATGTTTCGATATATTTGGAGAAAAAAATGAAAAAAAAAGCAAATCGACTAAAGACAAATATTTGTAAACTCAAGTGTAATAATATTGGACAACTATTGTAATATATAAATCGCTATAAAAAATATTTCCTTTTTCCTTTTTAATAATCCATGTAATATTTGAAGAACAATTTAGAACTTTGATAATTTTATCGTAACAGATCGATACGAAAGGGGAGATTGCCAAAAGTTATGCAACGAACGATTTTCCTATGGTATTTTACTATTTTGCCCCATCGTGAAGCTTCGTCGGAAAAAATGGACCGCGTAAACAAAACTCTTCGGCGGAACTATCGTCCGTGTGTGATCAGACACGTTACGCTTCTCGAATGATACGATGTGCTTCTCTCACGTTTTTTTTTTCTGCATGTATATATATAACACATACTGCACATATGTGTATACATATATTCTTCGGGCTTTTTTTTACGTGAAACACATCGTTAATGTACCGTACGGGTAAACAAAAACAATGTCCCTTCTGAATGAAATCAATGATCTGCGCAGTTCTCGTGGATGATAAAAACGAGGAAAGTAACAGCCGCGTAATATGTCAAACGCATTCGAAAAATGTAAAAGGCCAGAAACTATGACACGCAGCTATGCTATACGTTTCTTTTTTTTCTGTTTGTTCTTTTCTTTTCTTTTTCATTAATTAAACGGTACGTGTAGGTATCGACGACTATCGAACGAGCCAGACGTTGTTATGATTGAAAATTAATCTTTCCTAGATTTTTCCATTTTATCCCGTTGGATACTCGAAAGGGAATAATTGAATGTTTCCTGCAATATCTACTTTTGAAGATCGAAGAAATTCGTTACTATCGAATAAAACATTCCGACAGATTATTTATATTTTTCAATTTCTAAATATGTGGATATATCTTTTTTTAAGAATTATACGTCAATAGTGGCGATGCTAAATTAAAAGATATATTTTCTTTTTGAATATTTAAAATACAGAGATTCTCCCATGGTATGCATATGTGTCAATGACAAATATATTAATGCAATACAAGAATGGAATATTTTGAGTATCTCAAGGATAAATTAAACCCTCTATTTAACATGGAATTAGATTTCATTAGTTTCTAGTAATTACAAAGACAAACGTTCTATTCTCTGACAACTTCAAATATTCACTTCAACTTTCAAATATTTCCACTAATTAATTCCGATTACAAAATTTTCAATTATCAAAACTTTAAAAGTCTGTGACACATTCAAACCTTCCCTTTCATGTCCCTTCTTGCTTGTCACCGATAAAATTAATACAATGTTTCTATTGAATCAGTTAATGAAAGAGATTTTTCTTAGTAGCTGAAGAAAAAGTTCAATGCGCTTGATTGTCATGTCAACGACTCGCTCGTTCTTCTAAACGCAATTATATCCTGTTAGACGTCGTAAAAATAAAGTATATATAACTAAGCGTTCCTCTATAAATATTAGAATGATTGACTGAATGTAGAACCGTGTGAGAAGAAGTGGTCGATCTTACCTTTCGGTGTACTCGTTCATATGAGCGTAGCTTTGTACGCTGTTCTCCTCAACGAGGAATTTCACGCGCTGGTAAAAGGACGCGGTCACGCTGGGCGGTTGTTTGCGGAGAAGGACGTCCACGGGATTATTACTAGTAAGGCACATGATATGCTCTGCGCAAGCTGCGTGCGAGCAACACTCGCTGTCAGAACAGTCCATCATGCCATCTAAGAAACATTACTTCTTGTATCAGACGTTCACTGAATATAGATATTAAGAAATTATCGTTTAATTTTAATTTTGGATAAAACTCGATTTTTATTCAAATTCTTCAGGTATTTTTAGCTTTGTTAGAGCTGTCTAGGAAGTTCCTAATTTTATTGGAATTCTATAGGAATTTTGGAATCACCTTGGAAGTTTTTGGAACTTTAGGAATTTGTAACACATCAAAAGAACGTTTTAATTTTACTACAGTCTTTGAATCTTTTGTCAAAATTTAAAAAATTTCTTACTTCGACTTCAGGGCAATAGGAAAAAATTAGATATTGCTGTAATAGAAAATATTTGAATAGCCTTTAAGGCTGTTGCACAATGAGACACCTATATTTTCTATAAATATTTGCCTTCGTTTTCTTTTTAGATTAGATCAAAATAGGCGAAATAGTAAAGCAGTAGAAAAAGTATATATTATGAAAAATTACACGATTATAATTGCTTTGGTCTAATAATCTTCTGTTCCTCCTATTACCATTTCTTTCTACTTATAATATTTATACACTCACCCTGATCGTTGTCAATAAAGTCATTACATTCCATTTCGAGTCGTATGCTGCAATCCCTTCCCGCCCAGCCGGTTGAACATCCACAACTGTATTCGCCATCTTGCAGAGTGCACAGTCCGTGGCGACTGCATCCGTTCTCGCATCCAGCTGTCAAGGGAACGGCGTGAATGTTTTAATTGAAGATATCGGGCAACGATCGGAGCTAATTGAAAATCGATACCAGCCCCGTGTTGGAGAATAAACGATACATGTGATTCCATGAAAGAATATATTTCGCGATAGAGGAAATAACTTTTCGATAGGAACAATTCTTGTATAGTTTTAATTAACATTTGGTTGATATAACGTTGCAATATAAATTACTTGAGTCAAATATAGTTTTGATCGATCAAACTCCTAACAATATCCTACAGTATATACATACATACATAGTTGTATAACGTAGTAAGTGAAATTTTAGGTAATTAAAAAAATACATAAATAATTATATAAAAATAAGTGAAATAACAGTACTGGGATAGCACCTATTTGTTATTTGAAAATCATTTCTACTTGTAAGTATAAATTATTATTAAACGATAGTTTCTTACTGCTCTGTCTGACAAAGTATCGACCTCCTCTACTTAAGTATCTTTATACCCAGATCTACGTTGTTTTACTCTTATACAATCTATCTTCAGAATGATATCATTTCTCGAATCTACTGCCCTAATTACGAGTAACGTAGGAAACAATCAATAATGATAATATAACAGCAATAACAGTAATAAAAATAACAAAGTAACGAGATTGAATATCCGGAGTCCTTGATCCGCGATTACATCAACGTTTCACAATTACCATTTCATGGGAACAAATGGAAAGATCATGAATTTAAACGGCGTTACCGGCGATGCCATTAATATTTTACTTACGCAACGTGCAATGTCGCCCGTTCCATCCCTGACTGCAAACGCAAGTTCCATTCTTGCACTGGCCATGTTCCGCACAGCGTGCGTCGCACGGTTTTTGATCGCACTTGGTTCCAGTCCAATCGTCGTTGCACCTAAAAATCACACACCTTTCAGGTACTCAAACTCCAAACTTCTTTTTTTTCCTGCAGTCTATCGTTACTTTAATTTACGTTACGTTAACGTTTGCCAATTTAATATTGACAGCGATTTTCAGATGCCATCATATCCAACTATTTATCAAATCTTTAATCTTCTTCCTCAGAGACAAGTCAAAATCGGCTTTTGAAGGCTCAACATACAATTCAAGACCAATGTTCCGTAGGCGTCCTGCACAATTTCTGAAGAAAAATGCGCTCAGCTTTATCGTCCAAATGCAAAATTGATTTCCTCCGCGCGGAACCCTTCAGGAAAGCGGGAAAAAGACACGGATTCCGGCAAGTTCCGAACTCGTCCTGCCGTGGTGGGAAACTTTTTGCGCTTACGGACGCTCTTTCATGGGACAAGAGAGGAGAGGGAGACGAGAAAGGCGTCAACTTTAGAATATGAGAAAGGAGATCTTCTTTCGTGTCCTTGATTCTGACAAAGGAACGTCGGGAAGGTAGGGCGGTCCTTCGAGTAGTGATAAGTTGGCGGCCACCCCTAAGATAGAGCCTTTTTCTCGCAATTTTTCACCTCCTTAGCCTCGACTTTCCTGCCTCCGATCTCGTCGGCAATTTACTCATTTTTAGCCTCTACGCTCTAACGCCACCTCCTCTCCTTGTCCCTGCTTAGGATTCCAACACTTTGCGATTTTTCTCCCCTTCTTTTTTCTCTCTTAACCGTTGCTAACTTGTCGTGATAAACTCGATCGAAGTATCTTTGAATGTCTTCCAGGTATATTTTAAGTAAAGAGTAGATGGATCTGAATTAATCAGACTGTTGTGAAAGTTGGCGTTTCGTGGAACAGGATCCCGAAGACGGGAATGTGGGAATAAAGAAAATAGCTTGATCGGAGGAAGAAAGAAATATTGTAATCTCGATTAAGGTTCTATGTAAAAAAATAAAATAACGTAGCAAGTTGCTAAAATTCTGTTATATAAATTAATGAACGAAAGATCAGCAACGTTTATAATATTCATTTTCCATGCAAACATTAACTCACGTAAACTCATTTAAAATTCTATTTCTAAGAATTAGAAATTACCTAGGAATGATTTTAATATGAGCCCTCTAACCCTCGCAAAATTCCCCTTGCCAAATACCCGAAAAGTTACACGATATGTAACCGAAATCGCGATAAAATAAATCTTGCTGACTTAACCCACACAGCGAGGAACGAGGTTAAAGAGCAAAGGCCAAAAGGATACGCATCACTTTTCCTGCTGAATACGGAAACGCGTCCAGGTAACCCAATTCAAATTCGCGAAGGACCCATAAAGGACGACAAGGAAACATGTGGTAGTAGTGTAGCGCTATACAACGTGTACTGACTTGCAAAGACCCTGCTCGCAGGTTCCGTGTGGTCCGCAATCGAGGCCACAGCTTGGTTGTGAACAATCTACACCGGTCCAGTGTCCCTCGCAGACGCAACTTCCGGATTCGAGGTCGTACGTGCCGTGGTCAGAGCAACGAGGCAGACATTGGTACACCTGCTGGTCGACCTGGTTACACCTTTCACCCTGCCAACCTGCTTTGCAATAGCATTTACCAGCAACGCAGGCGCCGTGACCACTGCAGTTTGGATCCGAACAATCAGCTGTAATTTATTGTTAATTACATTTATTTTACATTGTAAGTTATATTTGCTATATTAATTTATGTTTACTAGTAAACCTTGCCGTTCTCATCGGGTCTATATGATCCGAAATAGATTTAAATTTCAGTAATATATTTTAATATATTACTAATATTAAAATAATTAAATTATAATTAAATATATTTTAATATATATTTTAAAAATATTGGTCCTTTGTATTAATCGTACAATATTTAACAAGTTTACTGTTACCACTTTTTGATAGTTAAAGTTAACATCACATACAACTTTCTGTTCTATATATTTAAAAAGCTCAAGTAAAATTTGCTCAACTTTG
The DNA here is from genome assembly GCF_910591885.1 of Bombus terrestris. Classification (NCBI taxonomy): domain Eukaryota; kingdom Metazoa; phylum Arthropoda; class Insecta; order Hymenoptera; family Apidae; genus Bombus; species Bombus terrestris. The sequence continues at coordinate 7,550,287 of NC_063274.1, forward strand.
AGCGTCCAACAGTGATTGTGACTTTATCCAAACAACTATTTACACCTGAGCGGTGAAACTAAAATTCTTGAAGTTAACCCAACAATCTACCAACAAATATTTCCTTGCCGAATCAAGCGTATTGTTAACAAACTTCACCGTACCGAACTGGCATATATGGCAACTATCTTGAATTTTCTGCAATGACCTCTTGCTGGTATGAATACACTTAACATTGTTTTTAAGAACACGAGGCATCTTCCGGTCTGTCGACGGTGATTGCGCCCTGGGCACCGACGAATGGACCAACTTTTTAAATTATGGCATCGGGACAATTGCATTATTCCCGCGGATCCCAGCTGCCCCGGGGAAATTATGAAACTTAATTCCGAAGCGTCCTGGCGGCGCGATGCACGCTGCCATTCGCGTCGTATGGGACCGGTTATAAGCGATCTCTCAGTATTTGCCGACTGATATATTGGTATGTTTACCGCTACGATACATTGGTATTTTTATACAGAGTGAAGCAATAAGGAAACAGATTATTCTCAGAAAAATCACATTAGCCTTTTCTTCTTTTTTGTTTTTGTTTTTTTTTTTTAAATAAAAAGATGCGTAGCAATGGAGAGGCAGCTTCATTATTTAAATTGTGTAAGATGTTCTATAAATATGAAGACTGCAGGGGAAGAACAGTTTTTTTCATTTTACTTATAAAGTTTCGTTGAAATGAAGATATCAACAAGAATGCATTTTATCATGTTTTTGGTTGGTACTATAGGAAGCGAAGAGTAGAATGATGATAATAATCATGCAGTAAACGTTAATTATGCCTTTTTGTGGAGCTGTAAAAGCTACATGGTACTCCGTGAAATGTAATTAACAACGCTGAAGTACACGATAAAAGCGACTTCTATGTGAAGTGATAATCGACATTATTGCAGAGGACCAATGCAATTGTGTGTAAAGAGACTCGCGTTAAAATTACGCGACACGTACTCTTTCTACCTATTGAGGCACCAGTTTGGAGGGTAAAACTAATCTACGAAGTTCGACCAGTTTTGGAAACTGTTATTAATATGAACGCTTAAAATATTCAAACTTCGTTAATGACATATACCAGAAAAAGCCACGAGTGTGTCATATAGTTGCCATTGATAACATCGTGAAATAATTAAAAGCATTAATGAGCGATTCAAAATAAAAAGCAGTTTCATTTGTGAGAACAAAGTTATCGGGCAACCTCCATGTTATAAAATTATACTGGAAATGTTACGATTTCGAATACTACAGATTCTTTGGTCTGTGTCGGAGACACAAATTCTAGTAACCTAATCATCGAGTAAATGCATTCCGCATCGCGGTACCAACGCGAGATCTTAATATGAAACGAATATATCCCATCGTTTGTTGAAGAATTATAGAGAAAGAAGCGTTATGATGAAATCGTAAGGGTGTCAGAGACAAAGCGTCTCTTTTCCCGCGAATAATTTCCCCATTCGTTCCAACAACGTCATTTTTCCATTCCCGCTTCCGCGGAATGGCTCTAACAAAGAACACTTTCAAGACGTTTAACTCAAATTTTATTCCTTCCTGAGATATATCATTAAACGGAAAGATGCGAAAGATGCGTATGATTTACAAGTAGCAAACTGTAATTCTAATTCCAACTGATGGATTGAAAATCATAGTGGTGTAAATGATAGTAGTTATACAAAATAAGATATTGTATACGTATCTAGCTTCATTCACGTGCTTCGACTTTTAAAAGTATTTCATTATCGTTCATAACCTGAAAAAATATAATTAACATCCTATAACAATAAATACAGAATACTGCAGTTTTATAAAATAATGATAGATTGATTTGCAGCCCTTCAATTGTCTCTAAAAGTTCTATTTTAATAATAATAATTAATTTCATCGTTTATTCGTTTAAAGTCTCTCTTAAAATAGAGATCTTTTCGTTCGTTAAAACGAGAGCAAGGTTAGGATATAAAAATTTGTAGACCGCAGTAAGATTAATGGGATCGTAACGTTAAACGTCTCTACAGTGTTCCTTTTGGACACAGTTACACTAAATCAAAAACAATAGCAAGATGCTCGTCGAAAGGATTAAAACGACCATTAAATACGACGAAACTAATCGCCCGGTTGAATTGCCGCAATGGTTGACCCATATGTAAATTCAACGAGAGAACGTGCATTAATTATAGGTTATACACAGAGGCATACGGTATACGCTCGCCTAGCGGATGAGGGAACGTGCATTACTAATACCTTGAATCTGTCCGGATAGTGGTGTACGGTAGAGGGCAGGACGTACGGTTGAATTATGGGGAAATTAATGGCGGTGTGACAAATATGAAGAAACAACATCCGACGCAGAAATAGACGAGAGGTAAACGTTCGTCGGAGAGGCATTCGCGTTTCCGCTGCTCATTTTTAACGCTAAAATATGGCGCGATGTTGTGCGCATGCTCGTACACATTCTGCCCATAATGTCGCCGTTAATGAACTCAAAAGTTGGATCATCTGTCCCGTTTTAAGGCCACATTTACATTCCATGTTCCGCGGTATTTCTTTCCTTTTTTTTTTTTTTTTTGTTTCACATCTATTACACAAAGATGCTTTTAAGCGAAACAAACTCAAGCTTTACACAGATTTAAATCCTGAGATAGGTGTAATACAGTGACAGTACCATTAAATTGAAAAATGCATTACCAACTATGCGCTAATAAAAAAAAACCTAATCATCTAATAAACTAATTGCAATAAATCTTTTCGTTGATGAGTTTTTTGCTTCTCTTTTTTTCCTTTTTTTTTTTTTTTTTTTTTGAGGATGTCAATCTTGTCTTATCAGTGTCGTTATCAATGTCAATCTTAATCCGGATCACATAGACGTGCACCCTGCGTTCCAGGGGGCTCGCAGCTAGGTGAAAGTAAGTTCTGCACGGTTTTATCGCCAAGAACGTTGGTAATTCGAGGGTGAGCGAGAAGCCGATTAAACAATCGGTCTTAAGGGGTCGTTACTAGACGTCGAACGCAGACTTGGATCGTTCGCCTAACTGAACTCCACTGCTCTCCGTACTTCGCTTATATACTCCGTATCTCGCCTTACCCTCGTATACCTTTTCTCTTCTTTTTTTACGCGACTAAGATCATTAGCATTTTTATTAGGCCATTCCATTATGAAATTAGAGTATTTTTTATGATGCTTAAATTTGTATTAAAATTTTTGTACTTGGCTTCTTGTATCTTTTAGCGCTATCATTAAAATCGTTAGAAAATTTTTAAATTATTTGACTTTGTGCGAAAATCATGTTGCTAACAACCTTCTAGTGAATTGTTGCAAACATTTTTCACGTTTCAATCGATAACAGAAGCAGCGCGTACTTTCAAATTGTTTGCTGATTCCAATCTGAGCTTTAATACGCTTTAAATTGTGTTAAAGTAACTACTAAGTATCTATAATAGCCAGACACGTTTTTAACTTACGTTCGTCGCAGAAGGAACCTTTCCAGCCAGGATTACAAACACACGATCCTCTGACGCACTGTCCGTGTTGATTGCAATCAGGAACTTGGCAGTCTCCTAATGGTATATCGCATTCGGCACCTTTCCAGCCGTCTTCGCAGTGGCACATACCACCACCATATTGTCCATGAGACGAGCACAGCACCGGGCACACGCTCTTACTGCAATCGGCCCCCTGAAATTTTCATCGATTCTTCTATTATCTTCCATTCTCTCTGCTCCCCCATAAATATGATCGACGAGCGAGTTTAGCGACACCATTTCGCGATCTAATCGCTTCGATCGCCGTGTAATTCTTTTCGAATCGCTACGTGAAGGAGGTTGATGGACAAATTGAATCGTTCGAGGTGATTTCCTACGACTATGTGCAAGATTTGTGACTGTGGGTCTAAGGAATTGTGGTACTGGATGCCATAAAGACTGTTATTCTTTAGAATTATTGTCGATATTATGTTGAGACTGAGATACGATGATTATGTACGATCGTGAATTCTCATTTTTACGATTTTCGAACTGTTGTGCTTTAGATTTTTTCTTTTTTGATTCTCTAAAAACTAGTAATTAACGATAATTGCGACTAAGAAATTTACGTTGAAATGTTTTCCATGTTACCTATAAAATAATTAATCCCTAGCCGGAACCATACGTGTTCTTTTTAAATGTTCTGCTTATATGCACAAGGGTAGATAAACAGCAATTTATTACATGTATTAATCTTACAGTTCGCAGTTCCGTAATCAATTAACGTAACATTAATGTAAGTGTGGTTATATATTTATCCAGCTGAAGCGTATATTCTACCTGTCCACTTGATCTCGATTAAAGTGACCCCACCTTGCCTGTTATATAACAGGTATTCACCTCATCAGTTGAGGCTAACAGGGGAGCGGCACAACGTACAGGTCAATGATTCGACACAAATTTAGCACACAGTACACATAATATATTATACAAGCATCGAACGTACTGAAACATACCATTAAAAAGATAGAATGTGAGGTTAAAATTATTTAAAAAATAAAAATCTTCTGATTCTTTATCTTTGTTCCTTCTTTTCTTTCAATTAAAACTACATTTTTTTCATGTATTTCATTAACTTTACCACCCTAAAAGTTGCTAACCTTCTTAACCTCGCGGCAGTTTTCGAAGAAACCTAAGGATACACACCTGATAGCCATCGATGCAGTCACACTTTCCAAGATAACAGGATCCTCTTCCAGAACAGTCGTTGGGGCAGGTAGTCGATACCCCCTCGGCTTCTGTCACGACCAGGGTGACTTTGTATGGCTGCAACTCGTCGTTATACACCGAAAGGAACCAACGTCCGGTATCCAGATACTGTAGCAGGCTAACGTTCACCATCATCGGCTCTACGATCGTTCTTTTGATCAGCACATGTTGGTACGACCGATTGTCGCTGGATCGCGCTTCAGTGGCAGCTGTTTTCATGAAACTGACAGCCTCTGAGCTAGTGTCTCGTTTCAGCCTATGATCCACTCTGCCACCTTTCACGAATTCTACGAAATCGTATTGCGTGACACTCGGAGCGACGTTTCGTCTTCCGTAGACGGCGAAGTTCGCGCCCCAGGGTAGAGTAAGATTCAGTCGGATGAAGGCGGGCTGCTTGTTCCGGAACTCGGTGTTCCAGAAATGGTAAGGCGAGATCACAGCCGAGTGAGCCACGTTGTACGCCTGCAGCTCGAGCACCGCCGGCCATTGCTGTGCTGATTGCTGAATCTGAGGGTCACTCTGTTGGTCCCCGGCACTGTCCGACGCACTCGAGTGCTCTGCCGTACTCGTCGGCAGCGACTCTGCGTAGTAGCAGCAATTCGATTACGTTCTGAGCTCTTATTAAGCGTAATTTTACGTATCTTAGAGTAAAAGTATCTTAAAGTTTCCTCTTTATGTGAACGTGAAAATATAAAGATATTATTTGGATAGCTAAGATATGAAAAATATTCTCCGACTGAGAGTACAGAATATTCTTTCGAAAATGTATAATAATTGAATAACTGTGCGATTGAGTTCACATAAAGTAGAAATTCTTTTATAAAGATTAAAAAATTCAAATTGAGGAAAATATGGGTATTCTGTTTTGATTCTGTTGGTGTCTCCAACGACTTTAACGGTCAAAGCGTAAACGTCTGTCGCGCTATTTAGTCTGCTAGTCTCGCGACAAATGTTCCAGTAGCATAGCTCGACGAACGTAGCTACACATCAGAACCGATATTATTCTCAGTGTGGCCATTGTATGGTTATATACGAGACGGCCGATATCAGGCCGGGGAAGCCATTCGAACGTAGCAGACGCCTCCCAAAAGCAATTACCGCGAGACGTCGTATGCCGGAGTATTTACATCATGCATAGTGGATGCAAATTGATACCGCTCGATATTTACCTTCGGTGGGTATTTGCGTTGATATCGGGTCGTGAACGTGCGCGTTCTCATGAGTGACAGCCTTCACGTCTTGGACCACTACGCATTTCGTGCTGTCTATCGGCCGCATGGAGCTCACTGCTGAAAAGAAAACAGTTTCCCCTTTAACATCAAACACTGCACGTCTCACAGGAGATATATCGATAACACATATGGAGGATCAGTTCTGTTTTAGAGTAAACAGATTTTTTTTTCTACTTGATCATGTTTTCACAGTGTTTGAATTTTCAAAATAGCTTTCAGATATATGTATTATAGAGCAACACACGGCAAAGTGGAATGGAACATGAAAACTTTGTTTCCACAGATCGCGTGATTTTAAAAAAGCATACCGACTAATCGAACCACTTTTTGCTTTACGCGCAGACCTCAAAGTTATTTTATTCGTTTAAAGGTGGATTTGTATTTGTATTTTCACGTATTGGTAAAGCATGAATTTTCGTTTAATTTTGCTTACGCGTCATTTCTACGAAAACCTAAGAGAACCAAAGAATTGTAACCGGAAGATGTTCTACCGAATCGTTGCGTTCGAGAGGAATATAAAAATCCTATTATCCTAGAAAAGCAATTCCAGAATATATATACATATTCCTTATTTTATATATATACATAAAGTAAAATGAGAAAGCAAGCATTTTATGTTTTACATTTATCCATTTAAACGCAAGCTGCTTCCGCGCCAATCGGAAGATACGAACGAGCCATAGATTCGTCATTTCGCCGGAGAACACTCGATCTTGGAAAGAATGGCGTACTCGCGAGAATTTCCACGTTGCTAGACCACCGCGATATTACATCGTAAGAAAGTTTACGGTGCCATCGTCGGCCAGCTTTCTTTATAAACATACACAAAGGCGCTCACGTACACCGTACGCTTCGTTCATACAACAAAGGCGCACGCAATCAGCTTGTTATATTCTTAATGTAGGTGGCCGCCACTTCAGACAAAATACCACCGTAACGCGACTCTTTTATTGCGCCAGGAATCAGGAACAGGGCTTTGGTGGAATGTCCCGTGGCGTCCTAATGGCTTCATAAATTCGAATAATCGCTTTCGAATTACGATGGGACACTAGATTTCCACGGCCCGACTACCCTTGGTAACTTTTCAAGGCGGCGCGGCCAGCCGAACGACAAAGGCCGCGCCTCTGTTTCTGCGTTTAATACCCGCCATTGGTAATTGGTCCAGTTCCCTGTTTGCCAATAAAAATCTACGTTCTTTCTACTTCAAGATCAAACGGATTAAGAAGTTCTACTTTACGGTATTTTACGAAATTCTTTGTTATTTTTAACTGTAGCTTTTTTAATTCTTAGGAATAGAATTCTTAGGAATAGAAATCGGTACACTTTACCTTCTGTTGGTGTATCGGTTATGGATTAGGCTAAGGATCTTTTTAGTTTAATTGCGTTTGTGTGAAAGTTGAAGGTGTATAGGATCTTTATAGATTTCGACCTTTTATGATGGTCAAATCTATCATAGACGTAACTATCAGAAACGATGAATGGAGTAGTAAAACATCGACTCTCTGCTCGATCTACCCAATTTTTTGTTATAGAAGGAAGGTTACGTGTATACGTAATGCGAAATGTTCATGTTTTTATATATACGTAGACACTATTTTTATTGCAAAAATTGTGTCATATATGATTGATGTGCAATTTTCTTCACGGATCCGTAAATTTTCTTGTATATGGCTATGGTTTGCGTGGAACGAGTAATTCTCTCTGCAAACAACGGTGATTCTAGTTAGTTAGAAACAGTTGTAGTAAGTTGTAGTTCGGTTGGCAACGCACGATCTTCATTACAACACCACTAACGTATTTCGTTCGCCATATTTGCGGTAACATTCTACAAATACAGTTTCAGAAACCGATATTGTTTATGTGAAACGCGACATTAATGGGGTTGTAAAAGAAGTAGGCCACCCGATACTCTTTCATGGCGGTCTGTATATACATACTCAACGTATTTATGAACGAAACATTAGCTGAAGATTGAATGGAGAACGTAAATTTTAACGAAAATGGATAAAACTACTAGTTAGAGTTTTGTTACAGCTTCAATTAAAATACGTAAGTCGTAAAGATTATTAAAAAAAAAGGAATACAGAAACGTAATTATACGTGAAAAATATAACAGAAATTTAGTAATGTGTTTTTATGATTATCGTTATTGTTACCATGGTCTCAAACATTTTTTAAGCCTACTAAAAAAAAAAAAAAACGCGTAAGAAATTATGAACACAGAGAGAAATGCGTTTAAAACGAGGGATTCTTCGAAGCTCGATTAATTTAATGCCACCGTTTAATTAACAGAATCTTGTTAACCATAAAAATTTTACAGCTTGAAATACGATTTCCCAGAAAATTCGAACGCTACTACCTACACTTTTCGGATATTATTACACACGTATAATTCTGCACAAAATTCGAGCCAAATTGGTGACCTGAATTTCAGGTATTCTCTCTCGTAAATACCCTCCGTACGTAACTATAGCATCATAAACCTAATTCCAGAGGAATCCCCCTAATTTGTCAAAGTGATATTTCTTCAACGGATCTGCAGGCGCATTAATCTCTTCGCATTTTAAATATATGTGTATAACCAGTAATAATACCAAATTATATGCTACACCCCATATTTTTGTACACTTTTCACTTTCATTTCTTTTTATTTTTACGTTAATATTATTAATTTATTTTTACATTAATTACTTTCGTTATTTTTCACTATCTTATGCTAACTCCTAATACCGTATTTTTTTTACATTTTTTACTTTCATTTTTTTTTATTTTTACATTAATTACTTTCGTTATTTCTCACTATCTTAAGCTAATTCTTACTGCCAAACTTTGCTAATGCTTGCAAAACGATTAGACGTGAGTCATTATACTTACGTGAAATATTTATGCAAGTCAACAAGATAAGCAATGACACGAGATTATGATGAATCTGTTAACCTAATTCTTCGATCTTTTCGTACGATGAACACAGATAACGCTTGTACTTCTCACAAGTTTCGCTAAACATCCCTCCTCTTCATTTACCTATATTAATGTCTTCCAGACAATGAGAGGGCAGTTCGATCAAATTTAAAGCGGCTCAATGAATCTCACAATAAAATCCTTATCCGCGGCTGAGAATTGTCATGGCTGAATTAATTATCTGTCCCGGTGGCCGCGTTCGCGTCCGCCAGCAGCGAATTAATTACGCGGGTTAACGAGACTTTTTAAAAGCGAACACCCCACCCCTTTTGCCGTTCTTCCTCATACCACTTACAATACAACGTGTCTAACGACCTCTTGGCTTATCAACGCGTTCGTTGCCTCCGTGCTCTTGGCTAATTGAATTAACGTATTACCATCGTTCGAACAATCTAACAAATAGAAAATCACGTTCTGTTCATCAGTATTTCTCGCTAACTTGCCTATTTCTCTTCGTTCTTTTTTCTTTAGTTTTTTCCTCTTCTTTTTCGATATTTTCATTTTATTATTTTAATCAATTTCAGTCTCGTCAGCCTAGAAATGGATTTGGCTTACGATTCCTTTCGTTCTTGCTTTCACATAAACTATCGCCCCTTAACCGATCGATTGCCTATTTGCTTTTTTGCTGCTTTCTTTATCGATATCTACCTATTTGCTGTTTTCCTTGCACAAATATAAATTTCTTATCGATTGTCTTCCTATTCGATAAAACGAATCGCTTTTCAGTTTTTAAATTAACAGGATCGAATAAGAACATTACTCCAAACGTTTCTATGTTATCCAAATACGAATTAAATTTTAAACGTAAAGAAAATGAAAAGATTCAATGATAAGGTAATTAGAATAAAACGCTACGAACTCCTTCGATTTATCGCATCCGTGATAACATTGGCGTATAGAAGTCGCGTGATCTACGGAGACGAAAACCGATCAATCGTAGGTGAGATCCGTGTCATACCGATGGAAACGGTAATTTGTATGTCGGCTAATATTTTCTTTCTCGCGTCATCCGGCTAAATTCATGAGCTGACAAATAGAATTCTCACGTGTACGACATTGCACGAGCGTGTTCCATTAGCGCGTCGACGATTGATATGTATATTTGTCGGGTCGACTTTTGATTGCGATCTGTTAACAGATCCGTCTGTATTGGGTTTTTGTTAGTTATCATCGGTTTTTGTTAGTTATGCCGATTATTTGATGTTCATGTGGTCAATCATTCAGATCGCCTGTCTGTTGCGTATACAGAATCTACTCGGTGTCAGATTGCGCATTTAACGGTAAGATCAATTTTTTCCAATCTCTCTTATTTTCCTATTAATAGAAATTATTTTTTTCGTTTGATCGCATGACATACACAGTACAATAGAAGCAACAGATACCTCTTACCAAAAGCGTGTACCAAAACTTGCTATCCTCCTTTTTTTTTAATTGTCACGACTGGCAATTAAAAAAGAATGCTAAAATACATATTCAAGCTTTATTCCCCATCAGAATTCTCAATCAACTTCATCGCACACTCTGCCGTCAATGCACTTTCCACCTCTCCGTCGAAAAAAAAAAAAAGGAAAAAGAAAATAAAAATAGAGGGAAAAAAAGAAGATACAACGAACGAACCCCAAGAACCAAGCGTGCAACTCCAATTACGAGCATCGTCCCTTTGATTCCACGCGTCAGCGGTGACAGACAAATTACTGTCCGCGCGTGGAAAAGCACGCATGCGACCTCTATATACCTCCCTCGGCACTATACACGCGAGAGCATGGGAATCGACTAACTCTAGCTGTGGATACCGTGCGCTGCGAAATAACTGGAAAAGAAGGAGCGTCCCCGTGAGATCGACGCTGCTCGTTATGTAACTATCGTTAGAAATTGAGTTGCAGTGAACTGTGAACTGACCTTATTTCGCGAGCATCAGGAGCAACCGTGGCGTCGTTTTCGTCCTCGTTTCGCGTCGATCGCCAATCGCCCCTTCTACGTGCATTACGTGTGTGTCACACGACCGCCTCTCTTCCGCATGCATGCGTATATACACGCGCACCCGTATACCGATCACGATGAAACCATGGCTAACCCTCGAATTGCGAATTCGTCTCTCTTTCTCTTTCGCTCTGTCTGTGTTTTCACGTTAAAACGAGTACGTGCGGAGGTACGTTTGGTGAATTTTATTGTACCGTAGCACAAGTGGATTGAAATTCACGATAGCGAAACTCGAAATAAGTTCGACTTTGAAGATGAGCTTGGAATTTCCCTGTGGGCGAGCCGCAGGTCAGGGGCGCACGAAATTTGTCAGGTAAATATGGAGAGGATCGGAGTTTAATAATTTATTAAAATTGGGTAAGTTGGTGAAATAGACGTTGGTCGGGTAGAATTTATTGTTATTATTTCTTTTAATAAATAAATTTGTTTTCCAGGTTAATGTAGAAAGTTGTAGTTTTCAGAACGACGCTTGAAAACTGAAATATTGTACGACATCTAAAATGCGTGCTTCCTTAAACTTAAAATATATCTCCTAAGATTTAATCTAACCCAATTCCTTACTCATCCTGTGAATATTTCGTGTAAATTCAAAACTGTTCGCCTTAAATAAATTTTAAAGATTAATCATCGATCTATTCAACATCGTGAAATTTTAAAAATAGAAACGATGAGAAATTTTTAATATAATACATAATAATAGGTAATCACAAGGTAGTCGGTTTTCCAATATTTTTAAATGGTTATTACATGCTTTTAACTGTGGAAAGTATAATACCACGCTACAGCTAACAAACGTATTAAAAAGGAAACTGTATGAGATGGCGGAGACAGTGAACTTTCATCATCAAAATCGCCGGAAATTTGAAATCGGTTGAAGGATGAAACACGCCCCCCCCCTTTCTATCCTAACAGGGCAGCCAGCCTAGCACCTGAATTCACCCTTTGATTCCAGACAGGGAAAAGGTGAAGTCGGCTGGGAACGACAGGCAACTCGACTGACGAGAGCAAAGGAACAACTTTTTCAATTATATTCCCTCGGATCGATAGAGCGATTCATTCCCGAGAATGATTCCCGGATTATCGAAGGATTATCCGTTCTTCCACGCCCACCTTATGCTTCCGCTTTCTTTCCGTGCGTTTTAATGAAATGTTTACCATCGATCCGACTGTCGTTCCTTCAAATCCACTGATAGTAGTATAATTTCCAACAAATCAAGTCGCTATAATAGTCTCGCAATATTTTGAAAAGTTTCGGATTTTCTACAATTTGCTCGTACGAATAAAATATTCTCTTTAAATTACTTGTAAATCTCTTGGGTTTTTAATAGATCTTTGTATAAATAGATCCTACGTGTATGGTATAAACAAGAGACAATGTGTCAGGTGGGAAAATAAAAGCGTTTTAAAACTAGATAATAAATTCATGCAGTTGTGCAAATAAGCCAACAGAATAATTAAGGTAGTGGCCAACGATTTTCAAAATATTCAAGAGAATGGGAACGTCTATTTAATAATCCCAGAATCAAATAAAGGAACAGTCTTGGCAATGTTGAATTAGTTGGCGGTGTACTGAATATAAAAATTGTCCCCTTTTAAGAGATGAATAAGTCTTAGACATTACGTTTTCCCAGAATATCCTGTAAATTAATAAATGTAATATGTAAATAATTTTCACTGGTACTGAAAGAAGGTATTACGATCTACAATCTCAGTTTTCATTCAAATCATTACAGATACTTATTTCAATACTTTTAAATCGATGCATTTGATGTGTAAGGAATTTTTCTACAGTGGTCCCTAAGTAGGCAAAAAGAAATCTCGTTATTTTTCTTAAATGAAATTTCGTACGCAATGAAGTATATAGTTTCCTCGGAAGAAACAGCGAGAAAGCTTTAGAAAATATCTAAACGAAAGTCGAACTTTTTATTTGCACAAAATGTTTTCTTCGAGATTACCAATTAATTTGATTCGAAGACACCAAAATTCCATACGAGAAATTCGTAAGGTCGTAACGTCGCCGGTGTCGAATTCACAGTTTGCCAAGTAAACTTCGCCGATGAATCCAACTAATCGATGTGGAAAAATTCTTCCTATTCTTTCCTCCTTTCGCGACCCATCGTTTCGAGTGCCAGCTACATAAATGTGATTTAATTTGCAGGCATCCTGTCGGGACAACGATAGACCGGTCCCCTTTCTAATTTATTAAATGGAAAGGTACACGTAGGTGTACGCGTACACAAAGGTATACGCTGTGACGCTTAACCGCGCGTTAATACCTCAGGGGGATAAATCTGGAGCACGAAACGGGGGAAAAAATATCGTATAAATATAAGTTGCCGGAGAGATAATACTTTTCTTTTTTCTGCTCTTTTTTTTTCTTTTTCCTAGTTATTTATGTATAGTAAATTAGTGAAAGTGCCTCGAGGATTTCTGTATATCACGTTGCAATGTCTAATATGTTAAAAATGCAAATATATGTCGGTGCGATATTAAAATATTTCGTGAAATGAACTCGAAAAAGTTTGGATGGTCTATTTTCAAAACAGGTTCCGTTTATAAAGGTTTGAAATTGTTAGAGGTGCATCCATTTCATTTGCAAGACAGTCGAGTAATTTTACGCGAGGAGTCCTGGTCTTTTTGTGAATGCGCTTTGTGAGATAATTATAGTAAAAGGATTTTAATCCTGAAGAATACTTTCTACGGTACGGTATTCTGTATAACTATTTTCCTTCGAAGTTCACGTAGTTAACCGCAACGATAACTCTAGGAAGTCGTGCAGAAATCAAAATATCGGCATTCGACGGGGGGAGGAAAGATGTCGATGGCCAAGAGGTGATTCGTTTCCTCTTACAGCACGGTGTCTTCAATGAAACGCTTCGATTCCTTGTTCACGGTTCCGTGAAAAGAAATGAGAGCAAAAATTTGTTCGCAATTATTAATAGCCAACGATTCGGTAGCGGTCGTGGCAACAACAACAAATACGTCGAGCACGTTCACTGTAATGAGGGCGATATTTAAAGCCGCGGGTCGAAAAACCGATCAATCTGCTTTTCTTTTTTTCTCCATTTCTGTTTTTTTGTTCGTTAAATCATTCATAATTATGTTTATACGAATAGCCTTTTACTGCGGCATTTGCAAATAATTTTTATCGTTTAAATCGTTTCTAGATCTAATAAATGTCAGGTTAGACGATCTAAAATAAACGAACAAGCATAAAACAAATATACACGTGAAAAGAATACCAATCGAAAAAATTAATGGATCTACAAATATATAGAGTGTCAGTAATGATTTACATAAAAATATACAAAATTCATTTGAGAAATCACATTACGGAAATTTCAAAGAACGATGTCGGTCTAGCCAGGAAAATCCTGAACCGTCTCGGAGACCAGGCAGAAACACAGACTGAAAATGAGGGTAACGACGAAAGAGACAGAGATAAAGGGAAAAAAGAGAGGCGTGGGTGTGGAAGAGGGTAGTTTGGATGCAGTAGCAAACAGGCAGATTGGATTCCCGACTCGATTTACCGGAATGCAGAAATAACAGCTGGCGAAGTCTCCTCGAGGCCGATCCGGCTTTGCAATCTTCTCCTCTTTTCTTCCTTCCGCTTTTCAGACACGCGAGAGAAAGGGACACGGGGTGGACGGAAGAAGAGGAGAAAGAAGAATGCAGACGCCGGATTCAAGGGACAGTTCAGTAAGGGTAACTCGAGAATGTTTTATATACAGAGTATTCTACTAAAGTGTCGAAATTTTCAGGGCTTTCCATGAATTTTATAAAAGATCCCGTTTTACAAAAATTGAATTATATTCGGGAACATCCAATTCTTTTAAATTAGACTTTCTTTATCTCCGTCTTTGTACAAAATGTGTCTTTCAAATGGAACTGCAGCACTTTTGTAAATGTGCTTTTTTTTTATCGGTTACGATATTATGGGATAAATAACGACGTAATACTTTTACAAATACAAATTGCATTCGTTTTCCTATACATGTATGATTATATTTATTTGACTCTTATATCCGATATATGTATAGAAAAAAAGACACAATATCGAAAGAAACTCTTGTTCCATCTATTTCAACAGATCTGCGAGATACGTTGTAATACGAGTTAAGAACTACAGATAAGTAGAATGTGAACGTAATGCATAGAAAACTAGCGAGATCATTGGACAGTAGATAATCCAGACAATGGTCAAACCCTCTTGTAAGTAGACACAGCAAGAAATAGACAGACATTTACTACCACGATTCTCTGAAGTAGAAACAACGCCCTACGGTCAGACATTTACCGCAGCTCACTTAAGTAGAAACAACGCGCAATGGTCAGGCATACGTCGCGACTCTCTTAAGTGGAAACGGCGAGCAATAATCAGACAATTCATTACACTTTACTACGTAGAAACAACTAGCAATGATCAGACGCGTCACTACAATCGTATTGAATAACCTGCAATCTTTCTGCTTAAGTTTCCACAATTAACTTCCTTAATTCTTCCAAAGTCTAAATAAATATTTACACTGACAACTAAAAAACCGCTATTTTTACATTAATAATATTAACATAATAGAGCAAACAATTTCCTGTATAATATTTTTACTTGTACGCAATTCACAATGTGTGCTGCTAACATCTAATATAGCAAAACTGTACCATGAACTATATATATCTAAGAAACAATACAATCAATCTCTAACTCTGCTTCCCTTCTTTCCTGCGAAATCCCCTTTATTCCACCTTCGAAAAGATAAACCGTAATTCCGGCACAACAAAGACCTTGACCGCGAGGGCTTCGGATTCAGGGATTTGTCGAGTCGGACCGAATGCAAAAACGCAATTTCGTCAGGCTACCGCATCACTAGCGGAGGGAGCCAGTGTTTCGCGCAGATAACGAGCAGGCGTTAATTTCTCTAATCGGTTAGCCGGCTTTCGTCGTCCCTTTTTTCCACCATTTCGTCGATGCAATTTTCGTGTAACGGCGCCGGCTAAGCTACTCTCTTTCCCTGGATTCTTACCACTACGGACCTGTGCTACTCTTTGATCTCACGTTTCTTACGCCCCTTCACAACTACCGCGCGGAATAGTTAATCAGCGGAGGAGCCAGGAGAAACGTGGGTTGTAACTCGTGAAAGTTTTATTGCAAAGTGCTTGCCAGCTAGCTTTTAAGTGTTTTCAGTGCGTGTTATAGGTCAGTTTTAAGTATGTGGCTTTTCGCGTAAGCGTCTAGGTCGGACTCTAGTGGAGGATAGTTTATGCCGTAGATTCTCTCTTAGATATTTAAAAATAGACAAGTTAAAAATAGCATCTGTTGGAAATTATTCCTTCGAGCAATTATTTTTATAGCTGATTTTTTGAATTTGTAAAATCTGTACACTGGCATTCGTTATTATGATCGAGCAATCAAATACTTGACCATATTTTCAAGAAAAGTACTAAGCATATGTAATAAAAAGCTTAGATGCGAAATTTAGAGACGTCAACGTCGAAACCATCAACTAACAAGTTGGAAGATAAATCGATTTATCCCTCCAGTAACTGAGCCACAAAATCTACAATAAACACGACTATCAGGAGACAGAAAGAGGCAAAAATACGGTCTTAACTGCGCACTCTACATTTCGCCATGGTAAGAAAGAACCGCCGGAGCCGCTCCCATTTGAGGTTAATGCCTATCGTGGAATGGAAGGATTTTCTTTGAATCGACCTCATAAGCTCCCGAAGATCCTAAATTTATTGCCAGTAAAACCTGATACGTATCGTCTGTACGTCTCAAAGTCGCAACTATGGTGACGGGCATCTTATTAACGGATAAAGATAAACGTCACTATAATCCCCTAGTCACGGCCAAATATTTTACGCCGGCTATATAATATTTCGTTCCAATTCGTATCTACTTATTTTATAAATTACGTCCACAACTTTCGACTGCGCTAACTATTATCATCGTTTACTTCATCAGAAATTATCTGTGAAATGCTGTAACATATCAGAAATGTTATTCCTGACCTACTCAACCTCTGCCAACTAAATTGATTAAATTTTTAAAAGGGTCAGCAACAATATACCTACAACCTCGAAGCAACTAAGAATAATATTATCACCTCTTTAAATCGTGATATAATCATGTCAGCACTTAATAATACTAAAACAGAAATTCTCGTCTCTCAATTTCCCTAGGTGTCAAAATCGAGCCGATATCTCCCCCGCTTCTCGCACGATCGATTCTCGCGTGACCGTTCAAGCTCGCCCTTTACACTCCCGCCAGTGAACAACGAGGCAGAGAGAGAAAGAGAGAGAGAGAGAGAGAGAGAGAACATAGTGTTTCTCGAGGCTGATCATTATTGGCCGGAAACACGGGCCACGCTGTCGAAGCGCTTCCTCGCCATCGGTCGGCAATATTTTCACCTCTCCCCCAACCGGATGAAGGCAACCGCCGCTCGCTACTAAACGAACCATTGCGCTAGTAACGTTTACTGCGCGGCTCCGCGCGCTTCCTATCGAAGATCCGGACTTCCGTCGTTAAACGGTATTTAATTCGCCGGTGTATAGACCAAGGGAGAATATCTACGTTCGCTGCTAGATCTAGCAGTTTCCTTTTCTGCTCGGTGAAAATTAAGGCAGCTTTGCACAGCTACGGATTACAGTATTTTACAGCTATATGATTTTCAATGAAAATTGTCACAGTGAAAAAGTTCTTCCACATTGGAAACTTTACTGAGAAAATAATGTCGTATACGTTGCTGGTAAATATTTTTACCTTTAAAAACCCAATATCAGTGGCACGGACAAAGAATAAACCAAATGAGACACATTCTCGCTTGCAAATGGGAAAAAGAACTAGGTTTTCACCGATTAATGGTTTGATCAACTTTGACTAAAACATCCTGTTAAAAATAGAGAGGTTTTATCGAATGATTCACAGGCAGTAGAATTTTATTGAAATATTATGTTAAAAAAGAGAGTCGTCGTTTGGCGACAGAGGACCGGTGAATACATTTCGCAGCGGGTAGGAAAATGAGATGGAATGGCACGGTTAGAAAAGCAGGGAACACCGTGAAAAATTCTTGATCCCTACCTCGTTTTGCGTTAACAGTACCCATGCGAGTGATATAGAGCAGCAGGTGAAATGCTAGATGAATTTTAATTTCAGCTCTATAATCTGACAATTAATAACGATAATTTTAATAATAATACATACTTGGTAACAGGTGTGTCTAAACATGTGTTCATAATTTTGAGACACTCTGTATAAATCCTAACCTCCGAAAGTGGGGATGAAATATACTCATTAAATATTGAAACTAAAAGACTAACATATCATATAAAATCTTTTTTCTATTAAATTTTCCATTCTCTCTGACATCGAGTAGTGCCAACAATACACGCCAGTCTCAAGGAATCATTTTCATTAAATCGAAATTCAACGGAGAGGAGAAACTCTCGTGTTTCCGTCCGCAGCCAGATTATATATTGCAAGTTAGGCAAATCGAAGTCCAGGTGAATTTCGACCGAGCATCTCGTCTCCCTAACCAAATCTGCAACTTGATAATGAGTTATTGTAGCGTAAACTGCGGATTAACGGGCAGAAGGATTTTCCGGGCGGAGTGGCGATAAATTCACGGAGGCCGGCGTAAATAAGAGCTAGCTACCGACCGATCGTCGAACCCACTCATACATAATAGATAAATTAACTGTATTTTGATTCCCGCGCAGACGACCCTGTGATCGCGGCCATTTTCGCGTTACCGCGAACCGCACTGGCGAATTTCTCAGCATGGCTATGCATCGATTCACCACAAACCAAATTCGAGTCCTTTGAATTTCCAAAAATTCACGATATAGCTAACGATGAATTTCAATGGAATCGAACGACAGAACCTGATGGAAAGTGCTAAACTTTTGATGCTTTTTAGTTTGGCGATGTCAAGGTTAGATAACATGATCGATTCACAATAGTTATAAAATAAAATAAAATGGATAAAACATACCTCGGTTTTTATCGAATATTGTTGCATTCACGACACCTAACCTCGATTTCCAAACCGATATCCTATATTGTGAATCATTATCAGTTTTCGTTTTAAATCCCATTCCCTGGCATCCAAATAACCCATTAACTTAATTTTTAAGGCAAACAGAAAATAAAATAAGAATGACGAGACATGGACGCTTTTTAAAATTCACGAGACTTCCCGTAAGCTTATTAGTTGATCGAATATTCCAGGTTATATTTTGTTTACTTACTGGCGAAGTAAGCCAGCATCGCTGTCAGCGCAACAGCGAGGAGGATCAGTGCGATCGAGAAACACTTCCAGGAGCATCTGTGCTGGCACCGTTTGTCGATGTGAAAACGTGACGGCGAATACGGTGAATAATGCGGCACCGCTGCAGCGCGAAGTGGAAATCCTGGCATTACCATGGCTTGACCTTGGGCGCCCACCGTGCCTGTACCACCATTCCCAGCGGCTGCACCCAAACCACCACCCAGAGAACCGACTGTCACCTGCTGCTGCGGCGGCGGAAGCCTGTAATAGAGACAGCGAAGAATCAGCATTATTACTTCGCAAATTGGCATTGTATTTCTAAGCTTATTTGTGTAGGTTATAATTTTAGTTTATATCAAATTTTTGCTTGAGTTCCATTTCTTTAATTGTATTAGTATAGATATGAATCTGTATAAACATTGGCAGTCTAATTAAATACTAGATTCAGTGTACATTATATAACCAACGTTCGCATAAACGGTTTAATCTTTTAATAGTCTTAACAACACATGGCAGAATATATACGTGTCAACCCTTTTCGCTATACTCTTCTCCATCATCACAATCTGAATAATTCTCACCTCCTACCAACCTAACCTATTATCATAGCTACTGTTAGATCACTGTAAACGCCGATATCTAACACTCATAACGTCAATTTCCAAGTTACGCAATCCATCTGGTTGGTCATCCAGATTGACAAACAACTTCCATTAATTCAACATCAAACACACGACAGAGAAACAAACGAAGAACATATTGTATCCATCGAATTCATCACGTCATCGAAGAAAGAAGATGGACGTCCAATGAAAGAAAAAGGGGGCGTGACCAAGTGCGCTTTAGTGGTCACGTGACAAGACAGCGCGTAAAAATCGCTCCTATTAACCTAGACGCGGTTGTATGGCACGTCGAGCACGCTTTTGGCGAGGCCACCTCTTCGGGGTGACATGTTAAAGCCGAGTCACGTCGAACCTACATCAAGGATTTTATTTTCATCACAGACGATATTTATCTTCATCCCCGTATCGAGAGCTAGCTCTCCATCGCTGGGTGAAAAGGGCAACGTCGAAACAGGGATTTAATACGGTTTCACGAACAAGTACAGGGCGATCCAAAGACGGTTTTCCGAATAAATATACATATATTCTATGATATGAAACGATAGGTAAACTATAACGAAAGAAGACAGGTTAATAATCATTTTAATTTTGAGTTACATCAATGTATATTGTCAATTTTATAGGTTAGTTTAGCTTAAATTAGAAGGGCTTCTAGTAGTCTTTTATTTATTGAACTATATTGATGTGGATCTCTTTTCTCAATTTGATCATTCCGAAATGCTCTCTACTGAACCATACACTTTATTTAACCCTCAAAACTCATGGACGACTCACCCAATATTTAACTTTTTTAGCGCGGAAAATTCCGTAGAAGAATAATGTCAGTGTCGTAGTCAGATGAAATCGGTCTAAGCGGCTGCACGAACTTAACAATACCACCCCGAAGCGCTAATATTGAATTTTCTGCTTAAGATTCAGCAGAGCTTCCGACGATGGGCAGGTGTTGTAGCAACGGGAGGGAATTACACTGCTTGAAAACAGCGCGAATTGGGACATAGCCTGCTGGCCGCATCTTCGACTGTAGAAAATGGTGAAAGAACATTTGGACCTAGGACAAACGGTTAATTTTCATGGAAGGAGAGACGAGATGAATCATATCGAAAATTTTGGATACTTGAGTTTAATTCCTATTCTTTCATCAGCAGGGGAATTAGGGGAAGATTAAAGAAACTGCTATTTTCTTTAATTCCAGACTTGAGCTTATTTTTCTATTCTTCCTTCGCTTTTCTTTGTTTGGATTTAAGTGCTGTACAATACAAAGAGCTTACATACTGAAATAAAAGATCTAAAGATGTTTCTAAAACATTTGCTCGTTATAAAACAAGCTCGAGGAACTTCTCACAAGCGCTGCGAAAGAATACTGGCAAAAAATGTATGAAACGAAATGTCAAAGGAATTTTCTGCGACAAAATCACCGGGTCACTCTCGGCCACTACATCATCACTTTTTTTATATCGACCTCGCCGGGACCGGGAGATTCTCGTGTTTGCCTGGCGAGGGATCATTAAGATGTCTCACCTTGCTCGCGTAACGTATCAGTTATTTAACAACGCTCGACAAACGCCATAAATAATCGCGCGCTCAGCTCTTGCCGCTTCGCGATCCTATAAACGTCTGCTCATATTTCCTCCGGCCAGGAAGCAATCAGGCACGACGCAAAGAGAGGACCAGAATAGAAAAAAGAAGAACACAAGCAACGTAAATGTAAGAGAGTGAAACGTAGAAAGGAGAAAACAAAGAGAGAGAGAGAAAGAGAGAGAAGAGAAAAAAAAGAAAATATCGCTGGCAGAGGTCCCGATGTCGGTGCTTTACCGACCGGGCGACAGAAGAAACGAGGGAAGGAATAGTTGCGAGCAATAAATATTGCTTTTTCTTTTGGGGATCATTAAGTTGAGAACAGACGGCGGCAGAAAATTAATTTACTAAAAGTATCGGCGGACTCGTCGCGGCCGGCAAAAACCGGCCGGCGAAAGAACTTTAATGGCGAAATAATGGGGGTCTTAAAACTTGGACGATGGCCAGTGACATCTTATTCGATCTCTGAATCGTCGTCTCGCCCAATAATTCACCCTACGCATCTCTAGGATCGTTGTTTATGCTCGTCACCGCGATTCGTCCGTAATTTATTGCAAAAAGCATGTTGCTTAAAGAACTCGAATATGACATTCTATTCCCGAGATGTCTGATTCTTTTTCGATAAACGAATATTTTTATCGTACAGGTTAAAGATCTCCCTGTTATTCGAATCGGACTTATAAGTATTTCATTTCGTGATAAAGATACTTTACAGGAGAGTTTAGCCTTGTTACACGGTATCGTATCTCTGGATTTAATTAAATCTATTATAATACTAATGGAAGATTCCTGTACGCAGTGTGCACATCCCCGTATGATAATGACAAGGAGAAGTTTGACGAAACAAGTGAATTTTGCTGTATAACTAAGTTTCAGTGTGGTTATAGTCTCAATAACGTAGATCATAAATCTTTCTCTTGCCTATACAGTACTACTGTACATACTGTGTATATAGAAGGGTATATAATTATTGGAATCTCTGTAATATCCATATAACGAGACAATGGGTTAACAGGTTTTACAATATTTCACAAGATCCAACGCTCTCTCTCTCTCTCTCTCTCTCTCTCTCTTTCTCTCTCTACCGTTTTAGACGAAAGCGTCGCGAGAATCGACTAAAGCAAAGGACCACGTTCGCAGCTTGAACATTTAATTGTCATCGGAAACGCAATTCCGTAACGCGCAGCACTAATCAACTCCCGTGGCGCGGATAAAGCTTTAATGAGATTGCGAACGCAGCGAGAGGAGAGTGAAGAGTGAGTAGCAGACGAGCGCGGCGAATTTTCTTCGACGGTGACAAATAAATACAGCTTAGGTTAAGAAGCTTCAGACAGCTGTACAGTCGTTTCACTACGGACAACCGGATTCCTGATTGCACGTAACGGACAAATGAAGCGAGGGGAGAGTAGCTGAAAACAAGATGAACGACTGCACCGAGGAGAAGAAGGGAATGGGGGAGACAGAGAGGGAAAAGCATGGCGGAAGAACGGAGTAAGCAGCAATTCGGCGTGTTAACGCTGTGGCCCCCTCTTCAAGCTGAGTTAATCCATTTGCGCGAGTAAATCAGTTAACTGAAATTGGGTTATATTTCCTAATCGATACGATGGATTAGCTTAGTCGTTGGTACGTTTGGTGGATCCTCGATCACAGTCTGTGCATCATTTTTCGATTCATTTTCTTCGATGCTTCTATAGATACGATATGTGTTTTTGAAGGGATAGAAAAAACGTCGCAAAATAATTTAGCAATTAAATTCACGCACGAGAGGACGCAATTTCGTGTAGGGAGAATCCCGAGTAAACGAAGCTGAGCTTGAACAAAATTCCCTAGCCATTGGAGTCCCTCGTGGCAAACTAAAGTTTCTGCTTTTGCTGCAATCCTCCCCACCACCCCTTTCTTCTATCCCCATCGTTTCTTCGATATTCTAATTCCAGGCACGTTCGACGTTTCAGGTACATCGTTCCAAGCTGCCGCGTGGTACATCCCTGTTTCCTCTCTACCATCGCATGTCCCGACGTGCGCTACCAACCGTTGAACATCCAACGGTGGCGTGCTAGCGCGCGCGGCTACAACACCTACACCGATTAAGCGAATTGACCGGCTGTCTGATATATTGGAAGTTAAAAGGGTAATTGCGGGTGGCGTTGCTGTCACATATTGAGTCGAGTGTTGTCTGAGTGGAAGATTGGAGCAGGCCCGAGGATAGGGCCGAGCGTGTGATCCAATTATGATGTAACGAACGCGTCGTTACTCGGAACACGCTCGATAACGAGACACCGAGTATAGGCTTTGAACCGTGGTCAGACATCAAACGTTCTTTTCTCTCGAGACCCGACCACTTCGTTAAGACTTGTCCGTTCCTGCTGCCTTGACGATCGCGCGCGCCACGTTTTAAGAGTAAGAAGAGTGGGGCAAGAGGATCGCGGAATATCAAGAGGATAAGGAAACGTTTTTGGGAAAGGTAGAATGTTTGAAGTCGATCTTTTAGAAATAGGAGAATAAGTTAACCTTGGTCCAGTGGATGTTAGATCATTGCTATGACGAACAACGAATATTTCATTTTATACGATTAACACGGAGAACCGATTGAAGAGTATTTTTGTTTCTACGCAATGATCGAATTCGTTTGAAAAATAAAATTGTGTCGTTTGATATAATAATATTTAAAAGTGGCTTAGAAAGTAACGAACATGACCTATTTATTTATTTGCTTATCAATGCAACTCGATAGATTAAATAGGCTTATAATTCTCGTAACAATCGTTGTTTTGATCCCTTTTCGCTAAGCTAGTAAAGAAACTGCATGCAAAGAAACGACAAGTCGGCTTTATTCACTGCGAACACGATCCGTGGAAACGCGACCGATCGTAAGGTTGGCGCGCATGTACAGACAGAAAGGGAAGACACGTCCAAAGAATTCTAATAAAAATCTGACACCTCAGGCGCGTTCTCGAAAGAAAGGTAAAGCGACACGAAGATCCGTAACCCGACGCAGGGGTCGTCGTCGCTTGAAATTGAATCGTACTTCCAGATGAAGAAGGAAAAAATAAGAAAGGGAAGAATTATGGTTACTGCTGCAACAAGAATAACGAGGTCCGCTCGTATGACGGAAGAAAAGCGAGATATTGCCCTGCTTGAGATGAACAGCGTCTTTTACCTTATATTTATAATTAAATAGTTAAATGAAACTTAAACAGATCAATTTTTTTTTTAGAAATCTGATAACTTATATAAATAATTGTATAATGTTTGAGAATCAGCAATCAAAAAAAGCAGATTATGTTGATTCTATGAATTAATTATACATAATTGAGAAGGAACACGAGATACTCTTGTCAGAGATAATTGAACAACAGCACTGGAATGGCAATGGATACTCGTTATGGAGCTCGTTATACGAATTCAATCAAGAAATCTGTAAGTTTCATGCCATAGCATTCGAATAATTCACCTTTTCAGTTTAATATCCATCGTTTCCCTATTTAAGTGGCTGACTTAGCAGCACAAACTTTTACCAGCTATTCATTAGTGAGAGAGTTACTAAAAAAAACTTGCAGAATTAAAGGATTTTAATTACTCATTCTTAAAACACGTAGGTATTTTCCTAAACTCATTACCAACTTCAAAGCGATCAAAAAGTTGCAAATAGCAGTTTTCTTAAGATTCTATTGAAACTCTAATAGTGATGTGGGAAGTAGATAATTATTATTCGAGCACATTAAAGAACATGTAAATCAATATTTGATAGCTGTATCGCTAACAGCGACTCCAATCTAATTACATATTAATGTTGCTCTTGTTACATTAATTAGAAGCAACCTGTGGTACAACAGCATGACCACATTGAAATTATAATCTTAATTGGTCGATTATCGCGCTGGTAGCGCCCCACGTGGCATAATTCGTAAACACAATCTCGCCTAACCTCCAAATCAACGAGCCTGATTTCTTTCCTTTCCCTCTGTAATAAAGGCGGTAAACTAAAGCTTAATAGATACGACGATGCTGAATATTCAAAGCGATTCCACGAGCGAAAGATCGAGACGTTACCATGACTTTAAAGGAATCTCCGGAACTGGCGCGTTCGATGACCTCGCATCGTTTACAGCCGTCATAGAGTCGGAAATCCCGCGTGATGCAGTGCCCTTTGAATATTAATCTCACTGAGTAACAAGGAAACGCAACGACGGAAAGATCATTCGCTTGCATATCACGGGAACGACCATTGCCGCTTGGCAAATAATTGGCCAACGATGACTCTCGGAATGGTTCTAAAGGTAAGGCGAAACTATGATTTGGTGTTTGGCAACTGTTGAGCACTTCATGACGCGGAAACGACGTTGAGAATATTTATGGCTCGAATTCTTAAAGTCGACGTTTTTTACAGTTGGTACGAGTTAGGTGAACTTCCTGAATTGCTTGTATTATTTGGCTCGCGTATTTCAAATATCTGTCACTTTTTCTGGTTTGTATTTCGTGATGGAGTATAAAGGCAAAAGCTAGTGATAAAGACAATATGATACAATATGATACATGATATGATATACAATATGATATATGAATGTTACGATAAAAAAATGAGAATCTGTTAGGGGTTTTGAATTAGTATCTGTTTTTGCCAAATCACGTATAAACTTCCTAATAAAACTGCCAAGTGAAAATTAAGTAACATAACCAATATGTAATAAATTTGAAGAGTCTTGAAAGTGACACTTCGACGAAGTTTTAGCTTTTACAAGAAATCTACTACCACTCTGTTAACGGTGCATAAAGACGAAAATGTCCATTCCGAAAATCACGTGTCATCGTTCCATGGTTCGAGGAACTGGCATAAAGGTTGGTTCGTAGGAGAGCTGTTCACGGTCAGTGGCTCTTATTAAGCTAGCGGATGAATCTTTAAACGGGTTCCATAGTCTCTCAGTGTCTCTCCGACAGTTGAACACGAGAAGCAACGGCGGCTAATGTCAGTCGCGACGTTATAAAATGTGACACCAGGCAGCTGCTGCGCGCTCGGTAATACAATCCCGCGTAAATCCTGTCTCTTCTTCCACGCCCTGTACCAGCTTACGTGGTTTATTGCTATCCGGCGTCGCGTTAAAAGGATACCGACTGTGAACGACGAAGTTACTTGGAAATCGAATCCCTCGCGTTTATACACGTAGCCATTAAATCGCTTTATGCTAACCAAAAATGTGAAGCGTTTTGCGATGCGCAAAACGTTAAACGAGTGTTCTACGCATTCAACGTACTATGGCAAACAATTTAATAATAAATATAAAAGGATAACTTTTATTTTAACCTTCTAATTAGGCAAGGCGAGTTAGATCGTCCTTCAAACTGCCTATCTCTTCGCGAAATGCATTAGTCCAGTAATGATTTCTGGATCTACGAGCACAGCGCCACGTAGGGAGATAAAATCGCGTGGCACGTGAAAGGAATCCCTCCCCTCTTTCACAGGCCGTGTTCCAAACGAAAATCTGATCTTTGTATGTCAAGCCGGGTTTACTGCGTGGACGAGTAATCTCCCTTCATCATCTATTGATATTTCATATTGTATTTCCCTGTCCCTCGAGTGCACGCCTATTTTCTTTTCAACGATGAACAGAGCTCGGATGTGAAAGAACTATGAAGTTGAGTTGATATTCTCTTTGGGGAATTTCTTCGTCTGCTTTTCTATTTCTAGTGAATTCCGGTTGATGCGGAAAAGGATGATAAGATCTTCTTTAACTAAAGATATTTTCTGTTCTTTAGTAATCGTATAACTGAATACTATTCATAGAATTCTTTTGCTTTGTTTTACAAATCACGATTTGAAATAGGCGCGAAAAGTAGAGCGTGTGCGCGCGCATTGCTCAAGCTGACCAACTCACGCGAGAACTTTTATCTCGTGGAGAAAAATGCTGCAACATCCGTCTGCCATTTGATAGCCTCCGTCTCTTATTCCGCTTCTTTATTGCGGCCGATCGGAATTGAATAATGCAATGGACGTTCTGCATTCAAAGGCGAACTCACCAAGAAGCGATACTATTGTGAATACGTCTGTGTCAGGTCGTCGCTGCTTTTGCGTGTAGTCAGTGTGTGGTGTGTCTGCACAGGAATTTACGCACGACGGACTTCGAGATTCGCTTCGCCGATAGTTTTAACGCAGATTTATACCGTCAGACGGCGTTCGCGAGAAAAATGTAGAATGTGAGACATTAAAGGAGAAATTGGAATTTCTGCGTATCTGGTTATTTTTCGTTTTAGTGATCTTTTGGTGAAGGTTTTTATGTTAGAACTAAGAGATAATTTGTCGAAGAAATGAAAGATTTCGCCACTGTAGTTTGCTAGGTTTCTTTCACTATACCATGAATGGTACACGTAAAATATTAAATTTATGGCAAATAGTATAAAATAGTCAAGAGCTATGATCTTTTTTATCGCCACATTTCTCTTTATTGTAATCAAATTCTGACTATTCAAACGTTCGTAAAAGAAGAAAAACCTTAATCTCGCCATGCAAACTCTGAAATCAGTGGAATCGTCTTGAACATCGAAAATCGCTTATCTTTCTCCTCTTCCTCCTCTTTTTTGAGCTGTCGAATAAAATTGGCATTTCAGGTACGGAACAGGCACGCTGACAATCACGAATTCCCGTTTCGAGGCGTCGAAACGAACGAGCCGGCACGGCGCGCTGCTTGCTCCTCGTTTTGTTGCTACGCTGCAATCTACCGACAAGCCTGCCAAATCGACTCGTCGATTCGTCCGCGAAATCTCATTCCTTCTGCCGGCTGCGTCGTGTGATCAGCAACAGCAGTTGGCTAGAGCCGGGGTGGGGATTAATAAAACGAGTTGCAACGCAACCGGTGACCACGATTCTCTATAAAATGTTTCAGCCATGATATCGTTATTATAAACGCTACACATTTCCACGAAATTGTCATCTTTTCTCGTTTTATTGATCTTCTACGAATCTCCTTTATTCGTCTCACCACCTAAATATTACATAACAAGTACCCTATTTTCTATATTTTATGTATTCTTACGTACTTTTCGCATTCTACGTATTCTATACTTTTAAATTGCAGGTAAACGCATAAAAATCCGAAGTCTACGCGTTACAAAAGGTCTGGTTGAGCTTTTTATCGTTAACTTTGTATTCACGCACGCAGTCACGCTACATAGCGCCTTTGTCGTTCAAATGTTGCAACGAACTCGCCTATCTTACATTCTTTGGCCCGTGTCCCGTTTACTACGGGTAATATCCGTTTCAATTCGTTACGGGGCCATTGTATGTGTCGACTCGAAAATTGTCAGCGTTTCAAAGTCATCGATAGAGGAGACGAGTAATGCGAGAAAAACGTTTGGAACGAGCGCGTTGGAGGACGCGCTAACGAGAGGGTTTAGTGGACCGTTTTTCGTCCAGACGTCCCTGTGAGCGATTTTCTTTAAGCTTTTGCTATGGTTAGATTCGACTATGCGTCGCATGTTTTACGACATATAGTTGTACGTGCATGTGTGTATAGCCTTTCTGAAGTATCTATGAATGTTTCATCAGCAGAGAATTTTTATCGACTTTCCGGTGGTTGATTCGTACAAGAGGGCTTCCGATTTATTATTCCGGCTTTTGCGGGGGCTGATCGTTAACCTCCAGCAGATGTTTCAAAGGCCGAGGTAGATATAGGCCACGAAATGTGAAGCCTGTGTTATTTGTGGCTCTCTAGAGATCTATTTCTAGAGCCTTAATGAATCAAGAAAAATGAGCCGGCTAGTTTTTTCTGTCGGTCTAAGTGCATGGCAATTATGACTATATTTAAACCCCATTTATGATTTGTCGCTTCTGTCACTACTTTTATATCAAGTGGAGAGCGAAAGAATCTCGATTTCGTTTAACATTTTCAACGCATATTTCAGATCAGGTAAGCTTAACCTTAACAATATAAAATATTCAATGGATCTGCATGTATTAGACGAAATTCTTTGTACAAATGACATTCTCTGATAGAATTTATGTAATGGATTACACGTTTGTCGTGCAACATCCTCGCTGTGGGGAGTAGTATCAAACGCAAAACCGACGCGAATATACGAAATTACTCAGGCATGTCGAGTTTCGCGTGGCGCAACCGTGGGGGTTCTTTCTTAGACGCAGCGCATGCATCCTTTAAAAAGCTACACCGCCATTGTCGGAGTGCATGTGCGCGGCCTTCCATAGCGAAAGGGTTGCTCTTTCGCGGGGACTGACTTGAAAGCTTTGCGCTCCCGCCGAGATACACGTGAAACCTTTTGAATCATATCGAACGCGCGATGAAAGCCGTAGATCATTTCGGATATTATTTGTTCGCTGCAGCGAAGCGAACTAGGTATACCAGGTTGTTGGTTTGCAATATGCAGAAACGGTGAAAAATTTGTTGAATTTCCGAGGTTACAGTAATCTAAGAATTCAACGCTTGAAGGTAACACATATGTAATTGAATATTTAGTGATGATGAAAAACGGAATACATATTCAGGAGGCGATCTTAACGCCAACTATACCAGGGCTGGCATCAAAACTTGATTTAAAATTTTACATTCGTTGTTATTTCTTTTGCTCATCTAACTTTATGTAAATTCTCATCTTAACAAAAATTGTGAAATTAATTAATCAGATAATATCAGAATTTACATAAAGTTAAACAAACGAAAGAAATAACAATGTGCAATCTTAAATTAAATTTCGAAACCGGTCAAGATTCACTGGTAAGATTCGTGTTGACAAAGTAGTATAGGTCAATATTTCATCAGACATTCGATTATTTTCACAAACTTCTGAAACATAAGATGGTAATTTTTTAATGTGCGATATATATATGTATACGATTCAACGCGGTCATTTAATGTTTAAATTTGAATTACTTTGAACAACGAAGTACCTCTAATAAACGCGCATAAATGAGTGGCTTATAAATAAATTCCACCGATATGTAGGTACCCTAATCCTTCAGTCCTCGAAACCTCTCAACCCTACGGTAGCCCCATCTGGCAGCTTGGTTCCTAACAAGCTCCAAAATTATGCACATCAGCGCCTAAAACTTCAAAACACCGTTCCGCAGCATCGGATCATGGGGGCCGATACATAATGTTGGCGGTATTGTCGAAGCCGGTCACGTTCGTGGCTGCTGTTCGCGACACGCGCGCCGCACCGAACAAACGAGCGCGTACAATGAGAGAGACAGACAGTACCCCCGCCGAAAAAAAAGGACGAAGAAGCGTCATCCGATGGGAGAAGAGACGTTATTACGAGACACGGACGAACGGAGCAGCTTGAACGGGGAAAGGTCGGTCGCCTACGTGTCGAGAT
Source organism: Bombus terrestris (assembly GCF_910591885.1). NCBI lineage: Eukaryota > Metazoa > Arthropoda > Insecta > Hymenoptera > Apidae > Bombus > Bombus terrestris. The sequence goes on from NC_063274.1 coordinate 7,580,992, forward strand.
GAGAGGCGATGAGTTAAGAAAAAGATGGCAAAGAACAAAGACGCTTGAGGTTAGGTACCGTGGCAGCCATCTTCCGTCTTCCTCGTTCGCATCGTCTCGTACACACCTTTTCTTCTTTCATTCTCCGTCTCTGCCATTCCACGACACAACGACGCGTGGCTTCGTCGAAGGATCGACAGAGGGATGTATCATCGCCGTCGTGGTGGCTGGTTGCAAACTTTGCCACTATTCGATCATCCACCCTCTTGCTGTTCCGTGGTGGATGAGCGCCGCCTGTCGCATTCTAACAATGCGAACAACGCGACGGAGAAGAAAGAGGAGGCCGCGAGAACGAGTCCAGAGAGAAAGAAGGCTGGGAGAGTAGGGTGATGCCAAAAAGGGGGAAGGGGAGAATATTACGCCACGTGTGCCGGTAATAAGACCGCGCGCGCGTGACGATAATGCAAAAATACCTGGCCACCGAGGACGTTTTTGTCCCCCTGTCTTCTCACGACTCGCGTTCCTTCGTTTTCTCGTTATCTCCAAGCCCTCCCCTCCCACCAACACCACCGCCCCCACGCTTTCTTCCCTCCTTTTCTTCGACTACTGAATATCGCGTTGTCCTTTTCTTCGGCGACGCTCGATTCGCCAGAGCCTGTCTCATTTTTGCTCGGTCGCGACGATTACCAGCTTTGGCGCGGACTTGCCGACAACAGAAAAAGGGGTGGGGGAAAGTTGAATTTAGTTCCGTGAGATGATTATACCCGTGAAGGGACGTCGCGATGTGTTCGGCGAATTTTGGAATGATTTGCCGAGGTCTGATTAAGTTCGGTACACCTGGGTTCTGTCCTGAGGAGCCACGGCTGTCGTTCGGCTGCATGGGGTTAGGCTCGAAAGGGTATACAGGAATTTATTAGTGTTCCGTGGCGTGGAACTGAGAAAAGAATGGTAATAAAGCGGGGTTACAGTGGTAGACCTTTGGGATATGTATAGAGGGTGGGGTTAATAAAAGGGCTAGGGATAACCTGATAGAGAATTTATTAGGGGACTTTAATTTATATGCGGGATGGGTCATTAATTATATTGTTTGATATATTTCGAGCATTTGAATAATGCAGAAAAAGAATTGCGATGAAAATTGTAACATCTACATACTTATTTTTATGTAAATTAGTCTAGATCGTCTCTTCATCTTTTCATCGCTAGTTTAAAACTAGATGATAGGATTTTCGCCTGAACGGTGAATTATAGAAAATTTTCTTTGAACTATTTCCTTTGATATTTAAGCGCAGCAAATTTTATTAAAATCCACGTCTACGAAATTATCAAAGCAATTTGCATATATATCTTCTTCATTATGAAATCTACTTTGAATTAATTTACCAATCGATCTATGGAAATTCTAAGAATTGTTCCTTTTATGATGCTATTGCCAGCAATATCGAATCACCTTCTATTTCATCTTAAAAATATTTCGACTGGTATATTCGCTATCACATCGCATAGCTCATATCGTCGCTAATCACGTTTTCGTTGGAAAGCAGCCATAAGGGGCCGGCCACGACATTATTCACGGTTTCCTCGAACACGAATCGTCGCTCGTGCTCCTTTCCCAAAACCTCCAAGTGTCCCATTAGCCTGGAAATCCGGGAAGTCAAGTACGGTCCACCGGAAACGGGGAAACAAAACGAGTCGAGCTTTGACGTTCCTGCTTTACCCTCTTTTCAACGTTCGCCGTTCTCGAACGATGATGGTGAAAAACGACGAACCAAAAATATTTTGAAGTCCGTTCGTATGACTAAAATTTTATACTCGTAAATCCTGACTAACAGAGAGAGTCCGACTGAAAATGTTGAAATATTCCAAAATGTCTTCGTTTAATACTTCGATAATGCGAAACTACGGAACATCCGTAAAACGTATTAAATTAGAATATCTTTGCCAAGAATATGCATTGCGTTTCAATTTTTTAATACACGGGAAAGCTAACTTAAATTTAACTGTACACCGCTTTTATCAAAGTACCACGATATATTTCAAATAAAAATAACCTCCCATAGAAATTCTTTTTCGATCCGCTATAACAGCACGCTTCGGTGCTACCAACGCTACAAAATATCTAGGAAACTGGTTCGAGTTCGAGCAACGTTCAAAGCGATTGCTGGCAACCAAATCGCTCGAAAACTCACTGCGGGAAAGACAATCGAGAAGAAGAAAGTCCCCTTCCTTCTGCCGCTTCTCTATCCACAGGAAACTCGATGTACCAAGGAAGGTCGGTCAGTGACGTAACGAAGAAAAATCGTGGAGGCTTCGAAATGGTTCGTGGAAAAGATGGAGCCAGGGAGAAAAGGCGGAGAAAAGGCGAAGAGAAGGGAGAGAAAGCGAGACGGTAGCCGCGACATCGAAGCGCGAGCCATCATTATTTTGAGTGCGACGCGGAGGACGAGCGGCGCCGAGCCGACGAGCCGAGAAACACTCGAAAGGCCGGTGTTTTCTCTAACGACGATGATAATGCTGTGTTTGCACGGCTCACTCGTCCGCTCGGCTCGTCCCATTTCCCAGGAATAACAAATGCGGCCGGATCGTTACGCGGCACGCGACATTAACGCGCGCGATCCGTCCGCAGCTGTCTTCAATGACCCGAGAACTCGCAGAGGAACTGGGGACCCGCCGGCAAACATGGCCAACGTGTCGAGTAATTGTTAGTCCGCCGTTTCTCGTCCTCTATTCCGTTGCTTTTTTTAGCTTACGTTTCTTACCCTATTTTCCATTCTTTTTTATGTCCTTCTCTTTTGTGTTACCGGTGTAATTGTGGATCGTACGATAGAAGTTTCTATGTTTAAAGTACACGCGCAGGTTGAATAATAATCGTGTACATATATTCAATTATTGGCTACTCTGAATGTTGTCTCCTATTTAGTTTCATTTTTGATAGATAGATATATTATTATTCTTCGGTGTCTCTTACGGTACGATTTAGAATATCGATAAAAAAACAAAATGTATTTACTTGGTATCGCATACGTATAAACAGAGGCTGTACGAGAGGCGGAAAAAAATACTGTGAATTAGGGCGGAAAACGAGCGTGGTCCGGTTCACGTGGAAACATTCGTATCGACGCAATTACGACCAACCAGTTGTTACGAGATAAATAATATTTGCTCTTCATACGAGTGGACCCCGAGCACCGTACTCTTCAAGTAGCCACTTAGTCATGCTGCCAGTCCATTGTCTGACACGAAGTATCTCTTGTCGATCAACCGCCTGCTGTACCGTATAATTTATTTTAATTCATCTTTATCAACTTTGGCCAACGGTTAAGGACTTTGCATCTTATCACGCATCTGGTTCACATTATCGTTTCGCATCTTTAAATGAATCGCTAAAGGCAAACATCTGTCCGAACCTGTCATTTCATAATTCAAATTCGAAGCGCGCCAACACTATTGAGATATGTGCAATTTTGTGTGCTACACTAGATTAGTCACGTAGTAGTGATACACATATATGAGTATGAGGAGTGTGTGCAAGTATGTGCGTGCACAGCGTCTCGTAAAACGGAAGAATGCAACTGTTCCGTTGGTAGCGTGGTAATGAAGACGGTGAGGCAAAGAGAGTGTTGAGACGCGTGCAAATATGTATCGACGAGTATCTTGTACATCACATATTAAATAAATCTGAAACTATTTTGACATCAACTCCAAGTGTAATCTAAGTGTTCCTATACATTTATTTCCGCGAATAAGATCCACAATTCTCAACAAACACAAAACAAAATTATCGCTCTATTAGCGCACAGTTTTGAGATAGCGCGTCATCGTTCGTGAAAACATCGACTTTGTTCCGAGTGATTTTTGCTACGAATAATCACCATACGTAATGATTAACGTCGTCCCGTGTCACGCTCTTTCGAAACGAGTTCGAATTTATTAGGCTCGCGAGAAATCGTTGTGAACAACATAATTAATGAACGTCACGTAGTCGGCCGACCAACGAAATTAATTGATTCAATGCGACGACCGGGTTGCTCGCTTTTTATCTCGGCTCGCAGCTATCATTAGCTTCTTTTCGACTAATTATTCAGCGGAGCCCCTGTTAATGATTGCAGTATAAACGGTGCGAAGCGAGCGTTAACGACGCTCGTGACGATATTCGCGGTTTGATTATGCTCGAGTATCTTCCATAGAGGGAACATTATTGACTCGGTTGAGTGCGCTCTCTCGGTGCAAGGTAGACGTAATGTTCGATTCGTGATTTCACTGTTTGAAGGAAATAATTGAATCAAATGTAGGAAAATTATTGATAAACTAATCTAACCACTTCTTCGATACAATATCACCAAGAAATGCAAATAGTCGTCTCTGTAAATATTTACTTGGTAATTCAATTGCTTCTCGAGTTAGTGTAAAAAGTTCTTGAGTTGGCAGCACCGTGTAAAAAAGAAGATTGATCGCGAAACTGCTGTGAGCCATGTGTGTTTTAAAATCCTCCATCGAGATATAGAATATGTAAATTTTTATTTTTTAATACACTTACGACGGTAATTATAGAATATTCGTATAGATGGTATCCTGACAGAATATAAGAGGAAATATAAATAAGAGAGAAAATAACAGGATATAAAGGGAATAAAAATCTAACAGAATGTAACAAGACAGATTCGATTTAAATGGGACACTGTGGAAGATTTGCAATAGCGAATAACCGGTTATTATCTCTTCATAACGCTTGTCATATCTCGCCTGTCTCCACTTCAAATCGTCTCAATTCGATCCGACTTAGTGGCCTCTTCCACTTCGATCCGACCCCAGAAGAGCTGACCTCTGTTGTCCTGAGTCAACTGCGGGCCAGATAAATCTAATTTCAAGGGTCACGATTGTACGTTGCATTATATATGCTCTGTCTGCAGACCGGTACTCGAGCTGGCCAACGTTTGGACGCCTGGTTTTAGGAACAAGTGGCACGTCCTTTCTCCGTCTAATTTTCTTAGCGTCTTTTCACTCGTGACTCATGGAAAAATTAGTAGCGGCCCTTGTCGGATCTGCAACGAGCCAATTTACCACGCTCCGCAATTTGTGCAGCCGCCATTTACAGTTCAGACTTTTTCCCTGGCTTGTGTTTAATATTGTATATCACTCACAAAGCTGTCCGTTTCTTAATCTTACCAATCGAAGGAAAAGAAATGTGCAAGATTTATACGAAAAAAGAGATTTGAGAATATATCAATAATCGTGCTCGTAGAATTAGATTTTTTGGCATTTTAGTGCGAAGGTTCCTCCGCGATATTTTTTCGAACCTCTTTTGAAACAGAGCTGTAACCTGACCTACTTGTTAGAATCGTTCCACACATCTGCTATCTGTCACATTTTATCTATTTTATTATACATATCCTTCTACGATACAGTATAATATTGAATTGTTAGGAAGCTTCGTGATATTTCTACAAATTTAGCAAAATATTATTTCCTATATTATATATTATAAAAATATTCTAAACGAAATTTCTACAAATTTTTACAGATATTCTATATTGGCGTGTCTGAAAATTAACGTTTGAACCGTAATTAGTCAACGTACGTATAAATTAATTTTATCACGGCCGATAAGTGTCGAAGTGATCACGGTAGCCCCTTTCCACCGCCCAATGAACTCGAAAATCACTTGATCGCGCCAGCTTTCGCCCGTCTACTTCCGACCACGGGATATACTTAACCTCCGTTCCTCGTTTGACGCCCTATATACACACGTTAGTCGCGTATTTATCTATTTATAAGTGGAGAGTGGGTTTCTTCTGTGTCGCGCGCCGTTCATTCAAGCCGGTGCGTTCGCGTGCGCGCGCAACAGGAGAAAAAGGAAAAGCTCGATGATAATTTAGAGGTTAGAGATTAAAAGACCGGTCGTTACTCGACTGGTGGACGACGTCGACCAACTAATCCGCGATACCTTCTTTCAATGTGTCACGCCTACAGACGGAAGAGCTGGTCGAACAATAATCGCGGTTGCTTTTTAACATAGTGATCGATGGTCGTTCTTTCTACCATGCGAGAAGCGTGGAACGTACTACTTGCTCGTTTTATGGAGACGATGACGAAGGTGCGGAATTCCTTTTTAAATTTCGGTCTCGATAGAGGGAGCAGCTTCTTCCAGATGCTTGGTTTTTTAGGTTTAGTGGAAAGGCTTTGATAGAGTAGTATTTAATGGGTCGATTAGTTTGGTTAAAAATGGTCCAACACGGCGATTTACGTGCTTTTAAGCTTCTGCTGATTTTTATTGTTCTTGCATTATGTAGCGATAAATTTCTACTTCAAAGAGTGACGTGTTTAGGTTAGGTCGTGTTTTTTATACTGAGAATATTTTGCCATGGATAAACGCTTGTGTATAAGAGCAAATAAATGAGATATTAATATTTACTGTGTGGGAAAAATCAACAGATCAACTAGCGATAATTACAATTTTTTCTTGATGCAGTAAAAATCGACAGGGTGTTTTATTCATTTCTTAACAATTTCATCACACACATCTTGTGTTCTATTTACTTTATGCAAATATTAAACAAGCCCTCTTTTGATCGTACGTATCGATACGAATAAAGGGAATTCTTTAACCTCTGGCTACCGCATGCCCGCGAATCGTTTCTATTTATTGCCCTTAAACTGTGCAGGTGGGCAAGATTTATGATAGCAGGAAACCCGTTTCGATCCGTTGCAAATCTATCCACGGGCAATATTTCATCGGAGGCATGTACTTTACAGTTTTTTTCCGGAACTTATCCCGGATATCGAAATAAGCTTGCTACCGATCGATGCCATTTCTTCCGGACAGCGTATTACCGACGACAAACGAGGAAATAATAAATAGTCGCCGCATTTACATAATCCAGTTATACGTTTGGTTATCGTGCCTTTGTTACGCAATGTTACATTGCCTATGTATATTGCTAATTTATACGGTGAACCGCGTTTCCTCTGTTTCTTATACCACTAAAGACGTTCCATTATACGAAGCTAGAGCGATAGATCTTGCTATAGATAGCCTAACAAGCTTCAACATTCATTTAAAGTAAAGCCTTACTCTATGCCGTACTACTAGTTCCATTCATCGAACATAAATCAATTCGAACCATTGAGTAACGTATATAGCTTTTATTAGCGACACGAAGACGTGTTTCTGAATTTATAAAGATCGACGATACGTCACCGGTAAGGGTCGCATACCGGAGAACGATGGCCAGTGAACGCGAATGGCTCGCGGGGCAGAGAGTACCATTGGCTCGCCTCCTGGCGGAAGCACTATTTCAACGTAATTGTCGTTTCATCGTTCCCTCTCGTCCGTACCGTCTCCGTGCGGTGTACATACCGGCTGCCATCGGAGATTCCGTTTTCGTATGGGCCACGCACACGATATTGCTGCATAGTTACGTCTTCGGACTGGCAGACACCTAGCCAGACGAAATTAACCAAGGCTCGAATGCCCGCACGAGGAAACTACCAGAAAATGAGGAGTAAGGGCCTTGGGTATTTATCGACTTCCGCTGGCTAGGCGTTCGCCGTTGTTCGTTTTGCTTCGTATCGTTGCGGTGCAGGCGAATGGACGAATGAAGAGAGCCGAGCTTACGTTTACGGGGGAACTTGGCTCGCGGACGGTGTATGTATTTCGGGACACGTGCGTTTTGCGAGTTTCTTTAGGTACGGCGTTGGAAAGTCAGGTGTGCTGGCAGACAGGAAATGGAGAGTTAGTAATTCTTTTTTGGTTATATTGAGCGCGGGTCAAAGTTACGTATGGTCGAGGCGAGTACCGTTATGTTTCCTTTGAGAAGTAAGAATGAGAGTTTGTAAGTATTTATGCAGTGTGTACGCAGGTTTAGAAGCTGCGTGGAACGTCACTTTCTTTATACAATTGCTGTGTTCAGTGTAATCGAGTATAATAAAGTAAAACGTGTATTCATATCGATGTATAGCATTAGATAAATTGTGAATGTTTCCTGAAAAAAGGATTCTGATCGCGATTTTCGATGAAACAGACCAATTTACAGCATTTGATTTTATGACCAAAATATTTGGTTTTATCTGAGATGATTCGAATAAAGCATAAGTGGATAAAACGATCATCAGGACAGATATCCAGGAAGGTATCGCGTGAGTGGAAGCAGCAGAGCAACAGTACAAATCGATCGGTAGACGCGAACGATACAAGAACGATATCGACAAATTGGTGGGCTGGTCGCGGACGGATATATCCGACAGAGTTTGTTAGTCCCTCGCGCCCAATCTGTCACGCATCGCCGCAACGTTTCCATGTGCACGCCATAACTCTTCCCCCTTATATACACCTACGTATGTACACCTTTGCTACAACTCCCCTACTTCTTCCATTTCTTTCCTTCTACTTTCTCTCCATGCTATTTCTTTTCACCCTTCTCTGTATCTCTCCCTTTCAACCCTCATCCAAAGAAGTCGAATAGTGTTTATTTCAAGGCGAGCTGCGAGGCTAACGGCGAGGAAGCGGCAAGAAGAAAAACATCAAGGGACGAGGGTGAGAAGACTAGGAGAAGGCAGAAAGGGTCGTTCCTTTCCGGATGAATAAGGGAGCTGTGGTACGGGGATGGGCACCGAGTCGCCGTAGGTGTTAAATCGAAGGGTGAGAATCGAGCCAGAGGCGGAGATAGAAGAAGCAGAAAAGCCGGAAGATCGTGAAGATGGACGCGGTTTATCTCGCACCTGGGCCTCTTCTAATTAAGAGCGAGTTACTTGAAGGAGGTTCGCGACCGGCTCTTAACGGGAACGTTGCTCCAAATGGACGACGAAGCTTCGTTTGACTACTTTTTGGATCGAAGGATTGAGAATTTTTGATGCGAAGAATTCCTTTGAAAGAAATCGTGTGAAGTACGTCGGCCTTGATCCCACTCGGAAGAGTATTTACAAGAATTTCCAGCCATTTCTTTGAAACTTCCATTTCTTTTAATTTTGTCATTTTTACCCTTTGTACACATACCCCATAGATATTTACGATTCGTGATTGGAAGAGGTACATCCAATACAAGCAGAGACCTAAGATCTTTCACAGAATAATAAAGTTGATTGATCGTATAGAAATGTTGGAAACAAGATGAAATTTGTAAAGAGAATACCAGAAAGAATCGTATACACGTAATCAGTGAGTTAGAACCACATTAAAATGGAATTAAGGCTGCTGAATATATAACTAGCAACATATCAAACGTCTCGTTAAGCTGATCTCTATGTTCCAACCCATTTTCTATATCAATAAGAGGGTATTTAGCTTACTAACGACTAATAATCCAAGAATCGTTGATACCCATCAGCTTCCATATTTTAACCTCAGTTTTATTCAAATAGTCTAGGTCAGAGTTATCATTGCCTACGTAACAACGTTACAGATCCATGATAGCCAGTATTAAGTTTAAAAGTTAATAAATTCAAAGCGATAAATCACAGAATCGAATAGGTGGGAGCCTAAGAAGCTCCGTCGCTTGTTTCTTTCGTCGATGAGTTTCTTTTCTTCGGTGGCCGCGGTATTCCATTCTCGCGATATTAATTATGAATAGCTGCGACACAGATTACAGGGAAGCTTAGCAAATTGCCAGACGTTCAAAAGGGGGACGCATTACCCGGTCGGTACAGGCTTTTAGATTTTTTACGTGGCAGAAATTACAATGTTGCGTAACAGCAGTCCGGCACGCCAGAAAACTTGTCGTTTCGCTCCGACGTAGATTTTAAGAGCGCGCCAGGTGCGATGGAAAGCTTTATAACTGCGAGTCACGCTAATTTTCCTTACGACCGCGATCGTTGCTCTACTCCCTTTAGGGAGAGATCACCGCGTCTATACTTTCATTGTAAACAGCACTGTTCCCCCCACCCCCTTTTCGGGATGGCAAATAAAATACAGAACGCTGTATTATAGTACACAATTCGTTTGATCAATCACCATTAGAGAGAATATTACGCGGCATTGGGGCGTGTAACGTAGTCATGGTTCTCTGTTTGTAAACGCAAAATGCAAATACAATAGCATAACAACCGGGAACACATTATCGTATCGCACGGGCAATCCACTTGTCCCCTACTGTGCCTTACCGACAGTACTGGAAATATAAACTCAATTAGCGATCGGTGTAATCGAATTGAATATTCGATAAAAATGAACTTGACATTTTCGAAAGTATGGAACGAGGTTTTTTTCTGTAGTACGTATTTTCCGCGTGAATTTTGTAAATTTACATAGAACCATTCTTTGTTTTTTTTTTCTCTAAAATATGTTTATCTTCTTCAGTTTTGCGAAATATCTGTATTTTTTAATATAAGTACAAATTGTTTTATCTTTTTATTTAGCAGAGATTTAATCTTCTATAATCAGAGAAATTAGTTAAATTATATATTGTAGCAACAGTTTGTGATTAAAAGAAATTGCAAGTAACCACAGTGAAATAATAACGCGTTTCTACCCTCAAACAATATTCAGTGATCTAGTGTAGCAGATTACTATGTTTCATTTAACATGGTTGAAGTTGATCCTGATACGATTATATGAAGAATAACCTGTACGTAGATTAACCTCTTTTGCGATATCAAACTATCTTTAAAAAAGACTTATGATACATTCGTGTATAACATATTCTCTAATCTGCAGATAGCTAGTAAACATTTGTTACATTGAAGATATAAATCGTACACCTGATACAACAAACATTGAAAAATAGCGTGCATGCCTGATGTGTAGAAGGAAGTGTAATGCAATGCATGGAAAGTGTAAATCCTAACTTATCCTACGAGGAAACATATAAATACTTTAACCTTTCTACGTTGTATTATCTGGATCGCCAGTCCAAAATCCATGCGAAATCTTATCAATGATTGCCATTCAAACAAAAATTTGTATTTCCAACTGTAATCCTCGCGAAATTACAAAACTTTATCCTCTTATCATCTACCTATTGTAACATCTATACAATCGTCTTTTAATACAATTCTTCGGATCGTGAAACAGAAACGAATACATAACCACGGTAAGCACCCGAGAGAATCGCGTTACCAATCTAGTTTTAATCTCGATAAAGACAAAAGCGAGACGCGACGAACAAAGATAAAACTGCTAAACCAATTGCCAACAGCATTCTTTTTCATACTTTTGTGAGTTTTGTGTTTGCTCGAACCATATATAAAAAAAAAAAAAAAAAATTTGTATCATCTATATGACCGATCGAAGACCTCCCATCTTGTTAATCTGATCTATACAGCAACGCATTCATTACACGCCCTTTTAGTGTTGTTTCCTCCTGTCGAACAATCATCCTCGATCAGAGCAAACGCATAAACCGGTGGAGGGTAACGATGCATGTCGAAAGCATGCGACAAAAGCGTGGTCTCGCGCGAACGGTATTAGTCGCATTGTGCGAATGGCCGAAGCAACATCCATCGCGCGATGCGTGAATCCCTCGGGAGATTATTAGACGCGGGGAGCCGCTGGTTAGAGCTTGTCGTACAAAGACCCACCGGATCCGTCATGAATGCCAATAGACATTTAGATAACGGTCTCAATAGGAATTACGAGCTGCTCAAGGGGTGGGGCAGATTAGTCGATGCTCGTGTCATCGTTTCCACGGAGATTAGTCGTTGCGATAAAATGCTAGATGTCGCGCTTATCCGTCGCCATTGATGATTAAATATTTCATATCTATAGCAATTGAAGAATCAGAGACTATTTGAAAAGAACGAGGTTTTTGGTTAGCTACTGAGTAGAGAGGTCAGCTACGCAGGTGTTCTTCTCTACTGAATGTAGTCTATTAAAATGAAGATACTGGGTGTCTCCGGATGGAGAAACGAAACGATACAGACGAAACATCAGGTTATGTCTGTGTAGGTTCGAAAAAACGGTTGAGAAACCGGCGAGAGAAAGCTAATTAAGTCCACGAGATGTCTCGTTAAGATCGCTGATGAAGACGTTTGTCCGTGCCGCTTCGGCGAAGAACTTTGGACCGTGGAAATGGCGGCGCGACGTTTTGTCGACGCGTTTCCGCGCGACTCCTCCCTCCGTTTTGCGTCGTCGACGATAATTTACCAGCGCCGCACGCTCGCAAACACCGCTGGAGAAGAGTTCGGGAAGTTCGAGTGGAAATATAATATTTCGAGCGTCCCGCGAGTCACCAAGCTGAGCGGAATAATTCCGCGAGAATTACGTGACCGTTCTGCATCGTCGGACAGTTGCCGTTCCTCTCTTGACTCGCTTTCTCAAAACCGGCCAGTTTATGAACAACGAAACTGTGTTGCGTTGAACCGAGAATGGTTCCCAAGCACATCGTTTTAGTCAATTTTACTTCTACGGAATGTTAATAACTGGAAAGCTAAAAATTAAGCTACAAGGAAAATAGATAGCGTTAACATTGATCTAGTAACTTTAGTCGTTTCGGAAAGGGCTATGGGGATATATTAATAATTGATAGGTTAGAAACAGCGCTAGGGCAAAGATAAACAGTTCCAATGTTAATCTAGTAACTTTAGAACGTTAAAGTCTTCATACTATGTAGTTCGGAATTCTTTGACCGTTGCTTGAAATATTTAGAACCTCTACTAAGTACATTTTGCGATAAATTTGTATCACGCTTTATAAAATATTTTCACAAACGTATCACCATAAAGTAACATATCCTCTATATCCTTTCATCGAATCTATACTCCGCGTATCTAACTTCGAAGTGAACGACGCTACAGATATCTAAAAACAACATTTTTCATCCTTCGCTATCTTAAACTTCAAATATAATAATAACATTCATCTTTCTGGGAACTCGACGGAACCCTCCGTTCGAAATCCTGTTGCTCATCGAAAAGGGCGTATTTACTGTCACGCGATCCGACTCGCGCCTCGCACAAGGGGCGAAGGAGAGTCTATCGGACCGGCACGACTGTATCTCGCAAGATAACAAGGCGACACTCGGATCATTCGTAAAGCTGTCGCTCGAGCGATATATCAGTATCCTTTTTGGTCGTTACGGTGACACACCCCTCCTAGTCGAGTGCCCCTCGAATGGGACAAGTGGCGACGCGCGCGCTAAACGACACACGCGTGTATTCGCGGGTGCACCAACCGAGTACAAAGCGGCAATACGGAGAGGCTTTTCGGCGCAACTGCATGGTCGTTAGTTAGTGAGCATTCATCATCGTATTGTTATCGTTAGCCACGGTCTTCACGGTTATTCGAGCCGCCCCATTGAAATCACAATGCGACCAGATGTAACCCAGGACGAGGAGCACCGCTCAGCACGGATAGCTTTTCTTCGTTCAATGCTTGTCCCAATTCTGGTGATTCGCTTGGTTTTTTGTGCCGTTTCTGTCTGTCTGTCTGTCTGTCTATCCAAGTTTCGTTGTGTGTTTGCATGTCTGCTTGAGTAAACCAATGTTCTATGGAGGTTTGACGGACTTAACTTTGGCGTCTGGCTATGTTCATTGGGTTAAATGGGAATTGAACTTTATTGTTAGAATGGTGTCGTGGCATAGGGACAGGGATGTTTTTGTCAAGCTCGGTTAGAGGATTTATGGAGTGGTGAAGGAATCATGAAGCAGTGTGTAGTGCTGTACGACGGTAATGTGTGTCAACGAGTAACATCACGTGCGATTCTTCTGTGGGAAGATTCGAGTTTTGAGAACAGAGTAGAAATGATATTTATAACAATATACAAGCTTGAGTGTATGTAAATTTTAACGATTAACCAAATAAGATTAAAAGTATGGAAGATTAGTTTCCATATACCGTACAGCTTTATAAACTTTATGCCAGGATTTAATTTCGCAATGAAGGTCACGGGATTGGTTGCTTTAAAATGTTAACTCCACAACAAATAACAAATTCCGTATTTATGCATGAAGTATGATAATAAACTCTCTACTGGAGAAATATTCCAAAACTTTTGAACGTTACAATTACAGTTAACTAGTCATGATCACAACAATTGAGCTGATTGTAATCAACAAACATTCCAACCGTTTTATACAAGTATCTTCCTCATAAATAACGCTATTAACCGCTATGTCTTACATGTAGCACAATCCTGTCCTTAAAATCTCGAGGAAATTAAACAAAACTAAATTTACAATATTCTTCGAACTTATCAAACTCCAAGAGTCTCGGTCAACAGAACTCAAATTTAATCGAAATCGCTTCCATTAAAACAAACTAACGTATCCGAGAGAGTACTACCATCCCTTAAATTACAACGCAACGGGTCGACAATTCCCTCGGTGGAAAAAACCTATTTTCTCAACTCGACACCCAACGGACAAGAATTCGAAACGAGGCCCGGGACAATGTCGAGTTACGTGTGCAACCTGTTCCTGGACTGATTCAACTTACCGAAAGTTAGCTTGCTTTTCCGCGCGGACAGAGAGTTACGGAAAAGGTGGTAGGTGGCGGAGGAAGAAGGTTTGTAAGAAAAAGTGGGGGAAACATTCGCAGAGTCGATGGCGCGCGATGAGGTGCAGCTTTCAAAAGAAACTTCTTTATTTGCAGACAAAATAAATATTTGACCGGGCCAGGCAGTAGCCTGGTGCGGGGACCCGAATGGATTCTTTCATTCTTAACGAGCACGACTCCGCTCCCTCTCGGTTCAGTACTCTCCAGACAAGGCGTTGTTGCGACCTCGCCTTTTTGCCAATTAGTTTGCTTTTCCGCCTCGATCGTGTACTTTCCAATCCTTGTTACGACAGGGATTTGTTGATTGATTGTGATTGATGTTTACAGAGTTGTGTATGTTTCCCAATGGTGTGGTCTTTAGAACGTTTTAATCTCTGACAGTGGTAAGATGGTGACGATCAGATTTTGAATGATTTTTAGGATATCACCGAGGACAGTTTAATACTGTGGTCGAAAATAGCGACCGTTATTTATATAGTCACGCAAGTTGTAATGAGTTTTTATTATTTATAGATTACTTACTCCGTGATGAATATTTTAAATGGAGGCATTAACTGCAAGAACTTTTATAGTACTCCACAGTTTAATTCCATGCAAATGTGGCAAACATTGTGTAGAGCAGAATTAAATTGGTTGTGAATATTATTTTTTATTAGATTTTAGACAATCGCGTAAAGGATAAGAGAACATGCAAAATATTTGGGATACTGCGATGCAACATTCCTTCTGTATCATAGAAACTCAATAAATCCATATGATAAAATTGCAATACCAACGAAATGGAATCAAAATTCATTCAGTTCCCTGTACATCCTCGAACCATCGATATACACGCATGGCAAGGTAATTTTTCGTAGCGTTATCGAGGCAACGACAGGCCAGGATAAGCTCGCGAGCCACAGGAAACCGTGGCTCTCGCTGTTCTTTCTAGGTCGCTTTTAAATTCGAATTTCCCAATGTACCCGTATCCCGGTCTGGCCTACTTCGCCCGCTGATGCCGTTCTGCATGTAACTGGATGGAATACTCGACGGAAATAGCGAAACAGGGAGACAGAGAGGAGCGAGGCAGATAAAGCGGGAAAACTGAATTGCTCCAGGACTTCAAAGCGTTCCAGTTGGAGAATAATGACATGTACACAATACGAAACCGCGCTACACGATAATATTTCAACGTTTACCCCTTCCATTTTGTCTTTGTAAATTATCAAGAAACATCGGTGTCGATCTTGATTTCGATATTTCTCGAATTAGAAAGAATTTTTTAACTATGAACCGAACTGAAGAACTGAGAATTAGGGAATCTTCACGTTTGAAGAGTATTCAATTAAATATTCAATTTTGGGGCAGTTTACATTTTATGTTAAGAAATGTTTTATAAAAAGTTTGCCAATTTATCTAGCTGAAGTATCTTTCGAAGTATTGGTTACTTTATTTCAATGAGTGGACCATTCCAATTATTTCGAATAGCTTATTATTGAAGATGAATACATTAAATCCAAATTTGCATATCATTTGAATTGAAACTATATAGCCTAGAGGGAAGATTAAACATAGGTGCCTCTATAAATTCAGAAGTATATAATCTTATTTTAGCGGTATATTAAAACACGGTACCGTAACGTGACATTTGAGAATAGCATTTATTTATACTATTAAAAAATCCTGTTCAAAATTCTCTGAAATATTCTACGATATACGATATATAATATATACGGTATTTTCTGGAAGCTTATCAAAAGAACGATGCATTTCACATATTATTCTATCTTCCAATAGCGAAGAAGTAAATATATACCTGTGTAACCTAAATTTTTCTTTAATCTAATGCAGATTCTGAAAAACTCATTTTACATCATATTTCGACTCTATAAAATCGACGTTTACGATCGCTATATAAAAAGCAATTCCAAAACAGCATGAAAATATTATCTTAAAATGATAATATTTATCTGACAGCGCAGAAGCAAAAGCGTCTCCGGTATCAAGGGAAAGAAAACGGCGGAGAGGATTTTTATTTCAATCGTTAGAGCTTCCTGCAATCTCTCTGTTCGGCCAGGATGCCAGCGCTATTTTTCCAACTTGTTTTGGACTGTGTTCCAGGTATACGGTCGACGGTCGATGGCCGGCCTCGACGGCTGGGGAAACGTCGAACGGATTGACCCAGTTCGAGACCGCACCAGCTAATGCTCGCAGATAATGCGAGAGTTTTCTCATTTCTGCGACGTCGTCATCCCTTTTGGCTAGATAAGGCAAGAGGACCGCACCTTCGTAATTTCAGACGTCTTTAGCTCGGATACCGATGAGGGAAACTTTTTATTGCTAGTTATCATCGTTGTTGGTCTCGACATCCAATAGAAAGCACCCTCTCGGCGATCTGTTACCGAGAAAATGATAGGTCCTTGCACGTGGTAGTTGTACCGAAGCTGTCTTTAGTCTCTGGTTAAGTTTAAGTTAGGAATTTCTTCGTATGAAGTTATCCTTATGAAGATAAATAATGTACGGATGTGTGCGCAATTGTATATTTTTATGAGCGCAAAATTTGATGTATCCAGTAAATGTTAGAACGAGCGCATTACCTTCGATATTTTATATATTTCTGTATTTTATATATATTCTGTACAATTCTTAGATTTCCCACAAATGTATAAACTTATGCATAAAAGTATGGAATATATTTCGCATATATCTTCTTTAAGAATATTCGAAAATTTGTTGACAACTATATGCGATATGTCATAGAATTTGTATTTTCGTATTGAATGTGGCAACGTGATTCCTGTTAAGTAATTGTTATTTACGTGACAACAGTTGTCGTCACTATCGCTCGCTTTTACTGCGATCGCAACTCAGACGATTCTAATTTGCGCAATCACCGCTCAGAGGATAGGAATTTGCGCAATTACAACCACGATGAAACCACTAGAGGGCTTTCCGCTGGATCCCATTCTCGCAACTTCTTGCCTCGCCATTGTTTTCCGTATATATAGGGTGAGAATGAACCAGATTTGAAGAAACTTTGCAGTTCAATGGAAATCAGTCAAACAAAGAAATTTTTATCAATCGCTAATGTTTCAAATACAAAAATTTTACATCGTCTATGTTTAAACTATGTCTTTCTCATATATAATAATTTAATTATTTAATAATTTTTCCCCTTATGGATTTATTTTTGCAAAATCTCTCATTTTCCAGTTCTATCCAACTTAACCTAATTTAATGCCCATAATTTTAAACATCACGTAGATACGTATATATATTATGTTTAATCTATGAAAAATTTCAATCGTACGGCAAAATACATTTCCATCATATTTCCTTTCAATCTTTCGTCACAAGAACTGTTTAAAAAGAAAAAGAAGGAATAATGCTTGTTCTTATTTCTTACTTTTTAAACGAATAGTGAAATATTCGATTTCTCATCCATGCTTCAAAGAACATAACCTACATTTCTAGTACGACCATTTACAAAAAAAAAAAAAAAAAAAGAGGAAAATATTATCAAGATTCTCATCAAAAACAGGTTTCATTAACCTCCTCCCCTTTTCACTACTACCATTCCTCCTTATAGTCTTCAGCATCAACCCTAACCTCAATATCGGTTCTGATTGCATCTTACGAGGTCACAATTCGCAGGACGTCAGCCATTTAGGTCGCGTGCATTCGGATAATCGCGACTATCGCGGCTATGGGTCGGATTATCGCGACTGCTCCGATCACAAGTTGCGAAAGCTCCAGCTGCTGGATTGCAATTCGCATGATTGTTACGAGCGCAGCTTGCAGGCTTGCAATTATCGTGACTGCAGTTCAGTCAGGATCGAAATTCACGCGATTGTGGCTATTCCCAAGGCAACTCGAAGAATCGCAACTATGTATGTATCGAGATCGCAAATCGCTCCAACATATTTTTAGGATTGTTCATTTCGAAATTTGGCATATTGAATGCTACGATGCAAACAGATAGGATAGACATAATTAATAGCGTAAGCATTGGAATTTTAATTTGCGTGCAGGCCTTAAGTGTAATCTATTTTACATTTTATAACCTACTTCAAATTTCTAATTTTTAATTTTATTGTACAATTTTTTAATTTTTTATTACCTACCCCGAAATAATAATTAAAAGTTAGTTTATTACCGCAACAAAGAGAATGATATTGTCAATTTGCGAACGTTTAAAATAACATCTCTTTGAGAACCTTCTACCTTAATAACTTCAACAACTCAACCCTTTATGATTCAAAGTTTGACAGAGCGCAACTCGAACACAAAATACACACACGGTAGCCAATCCACTCAGACGACTGTAACCAATCAGATATGACACTCAGGAACATCGGTTGAAACCATAACACACCGGTAGGGAGTTGTTTTCAGAAACCCCTGGCCGAAGCTAACGTTAACAGCAAAACAAACACGGCAGCCAGTTTCTCTTGCAACAGTTTCAAACTCCCTCTCTAAACTTGCTAGACGCGCGTTCCCCGCTTTCTCAACGAAAAACAAAAAAATACTCTGGTTCTAGTCTATCCACCGCAGAACCACTGACGCTGTATAAACGACGCGCCAATAATGTTAACATCGACAACAATATAATAACGGCGAAGAAAACAACTTGGGTTAAAGCAACGCCGATATACTAGTTTCAATATTGCAACAGTGACGCTATGTAATTTGACGATTTCTAATGTAATACACACCAGTTGCGATCGTATTATTAAAAATATGAAATTATATCGTAAAATCAAATTTTGCTATATCTACAATCCAGAACATATATATATCGCAATTACCCTGGGAGGGAAAAGTTTCCGGATCTATATTCGCATAACCTCTCATCATCCTTAGTGAGTATAGTATAGAAACCAACATACGATCACCTATTTCGATTACACGCAAGAATGTTCAGGAATATAACCTGGTCTTCTTCCCGGTCAGATTTCCAATTTCTCTGAAGTTGCCAAGTAGGCGGCGCTGGCAATCCGTCTGTTGGATTTTGGCGTCTGACTGTCGTCGAAGAACTTCCGTCCGTGTATCGTACCGACGCGCGCGCGTACACACACACACATAGCTACCTGCATGCGTCAGCTTCTATGGGATCTAATCGACGAACTTGTAATTACTTCGTCGACTCGAGTGGCCAAGAGACAGAGGCGAAACTAGAAACCGGATGAAATTGACGAAACAGGAAACGCGGTTCGAGAGAAACAAACGGCGAAGAAACGTGTAAGTAGAAATGAAAAGGACGAAGAAGTGGAAGAAGGAGATCAGAGGAAGATCGTAGTTTTATTTGATCGCGAACCGATGGAGATATCGACAGATGTAATGCCACTTCTCAGACTGTCGCAGCTCGCCAGGCATCCGCCACTTTTCTTCATCTTCTGCTTCTCCTTCCGTTCCAGCGTCAGGTTATAGAGGGAGCTGCGAAAGGGATGGGATTCTTTTCGCGAGTGTGATTACCGAACACCCTGGAAATCCATTACTTTATATCAGTTTTTCTTAAAGAGCTCCCAGTGATGGCGCCTTCTTAGAAAGTTCCTCGGTCAAGTGCCTGGTCGTCTTCGACTTTATTCATCCGACCGCCGTTATCTCTACAATCCCCCTAACCTTTCTTTTTCTTTCTTCTTATCCTAGCCTTCCTTCATGCACTTCGTTTTGTTCTACTTTCTTCGATTTATTTATTTAATTATTTACTTCTCTTCGCTTGCGCGCTCTTTTCTCTCTAAATGAACATTTTACTCACTTTGTAGTGTCTCTGTTTTGACACGTGTAACCAGTTCCGATGACAGATGCCTCTTCTACATTTGCAACAATATGACGTGTGACAAGGACTGTAATTTTCTGCCGAGCAAATAAAATCTAGTTTAACTTTCAATAACTTCAATCCTTATCTAGTTATTCACGATAGACTTCCCTAGTAATCATCATATTAGATTGTAGCAGCTTAAAGTGGTGTCTAGAGTCGCTATACTCTGGCTATAGTTTCATTTAGAAGAAGAATGAAATTACACGTAATGTGTATATACACAAAACGTGTTTCTCTATTTAAAGTCTCGATAGTCAAATTCCATCATAATACGTCATCGAAGTCATTAAAACTTCGCTCTTCTATCTTTTCCACTAAACGTATAAAAATTTGGAATTTTTCAATCTCGTATTCGCAATGAGGTATTCAAATTAATAATAAATTGAGGGTATAAGGAAAGCTAACACCGATTCGTTCATTTTTACCACGTTCGCCGGATGTTCGGCCAGGAGTCCTGAGGACTTTTAATCGTCTAGGCGAATTGTTGGCGTCACAATGAAATTTCGAGGATCGACGCGGACCGGAACCCTGGCCTCCGCGTGTACCGGACACCGGCGTGAAATAACGTTCGCTGAAAAGCCGCCGCCGTGGCTTAGTACGGCGGATTCAAGGCGGTTTCTCAAAAGCCCTTTGATAGAATGCAAATAAAGACGAACTTTTTTGCTCGCGGTTAATATGGAATCTTAAATCTTCCTGATCCAGGAGAGAGGAAGAGGGACGAGGCTTTTGTGCGGGAAACCATGGTACAATCGAGTACAGGATGGCCCTTTTGGCAAGGATCTTGAAATTACTTTCTTTCCTATTTTACCCCTTCTTGGGGGCGTCACGGAAAGTTTTGTTTTCAAAGAAAATCGCTCTTGATCGTGGCTAAATTTAGGGCAAGGCAGGCTGGTTTCACGTGGAATATGCATTAATTATGGTTTACGTAAAAATCTCGTCAGTTTCATAGAAAATTAAAAAAAAAAAAAAAAGAAACATCTGCGACTTGATCGTTTATTAAATGAAAAATTTAGAATCATAAATTTGTAGGAATAAGAATAAAAGAACATCGAAATTGGTAATGAATACAATCAATTAAAATATATGAGTGTAACCAATTAATAATGATGATATAAATTGTATCGGTAAATTGCCCATGAAACTATCGTTAATAATATTTATTATTAATTTATTGATATTCTTGTTACTTCCATGTTAATTTATCAATCACTTTCGAACCCCCGTGACAGGAATTATATTAATTTAGCAAATTATAATTTTCAAGGTTACTCCGTGTTCCATATTTTCAACAAATATACGTACAATTTCATATCATACACATATCACCTACAAGTAACTCATCTGTTACGTAAAATGTTTTCTCACCGCCACAAAGATAGTTCACAAAATAAAATTGCTTCAATCATCTATTTTCGCTCTAGAACTCATTCTCGAAACTTCACCAAAACTTTCCAACTAGTACATCGCAGTCCCCATTTAGTATTAAATCCCTAACGACACAGCCAGAGCTTCGAAACGCGAATGTTCCAAGATTTTCGTTTAAATTATGAATCGATCCTTCTCCTTTCTTCCACGCTGCTAGCAGCGCCTTCCTGCCGAACCTAACCTTGTCTACGCGCTACGCCATCGGCAGACTCGAGTTCAGTTTGAAGAATTCTCTGGTGGGATAAGAAGAAGGAAGTCGAAGGAACGAGGAAGAAGAGCCCCCCGTGCAAGAGAAAAGAAAAATGGGGCGAAGCTTATGCGAAGCCAATTAATTATCGAGCTCTTCTTTTCTTATGCTTCTTCGCCCTACTACGCCCTCTACCTTCTCCGTTCTATAAGCGGCAGATATTATTCTCGCGAGCTGCACCAGTCACCTCTTCACCCTCTCTAGGTTGGTAAAATCGAGCGCCGAGCTGGGGATTTCACGTCTTTCCCCCTTTCAGACCTTATTTATACGAGACCAGAACGGTTCTGCCCCCGTGTTGAGTTTTGTATGCCGGAAGAATCCGACGACGCCCTCTAATGATGGTATTATGCTCGTTCCATGAGCTCACGTGATTGCATCGTCCTCTCTATTCTGTTATATACTCTCTCTATCTTCCACGTTATGACAACCGATCATTTTAATTCATAGATATCGATATTTTCGGAAATCATTCGTACTTATCTTCCTCCGACTTTTCTCCAAAGGATTTTCTCCAGATCACACTTCTCCCATTGCTTACAAATCTGCATGAGCCAGTTATGAAATTGAAATTTTCCATCAAATTATCTAGAAGTGACCTCCTCGTGTAACCGCCGATGTTTTTGCGAGAAAATTGAATGTTCTATGAAATCTATTCGAGTGAGTATTTGGCAAGTTCCTTCCTTTCATGCGTTTTGCGAATCGCGAATGTATTACGTTACTACCTTACAACCTACACCCTTCTTCCTCTTCATTAAGTTTCTGTTTTTTCCGTCTCTATAGTATCCCTCTTGCGGGAAGTACACGTTTCCCAGAACGCGTTTTCTGTAGTTGGCCGGCCGGTGGAATCTTCTAGCTGTTAGAGAATTACACGGCACGGCGGCTCGCACGCGATTAATTTATTTCCAGCCACGGGCGAGAGTCACGCGCGGTGACTCGTCGTTACCGGAGAGAAAGCACTACCGTAACTGTCCCTCGAGAAATCTGGACGAAAGGACGCGGTTCCTTCCACCTTTGTTCCCGTTTATAATTTTATTTCCTTTTTTCTCGGTTTCTGTAGGGCGCTTTAGCGCTTGGTCAAATTGAATTGGTGGCGTTGAAGCTCAAATGAGAGATTTGATAGACTGAATTAAATCGGTTATAATTATAATTACATTTAGTTATATTTAATTTTATTACTTTTTTAGTATGTTACTTGATTGCGATTGTATAGAAAAGGATTCATTAAATAGTGTATCTAGCAAGTCTATTTAATGTCAAATATCTAATGTTTTGAATACGAAGGGTAATTCTCAAGTAGAAGTTACAGCTCACTGGAGAAAAATGGGGGATGATATTCTCATCGATCGGAGCTATTAAGTATGGAAATTTCACCATAGAAAGATATACCAAGAGAAATGTACCAGTAAATTTTAACTCAGCATTAAGTCCGATGTTTAAAGTACTAACGTTCCCTCTGGACAAGTCACATCTCCTTCAGAATTGAAGCTATTCAGTGTTATAAATGTATGCTTTATTGTTATTATTGCAATCAAAAGCAATGTATGCGAGCACTCGTTTAAGCAAGATCAAGTATCAGTATGTACTATACCATAAAAATCAACATACATGGTTATAGCTTGTTAGAGCGCAATTCCCATTCCACGAAACGGCGGACGAGTATCTGGTCGCCATCATAGCGACAACATTCGCGAACAACGAGCGCAGTTTTAAGTGCCATTCAGAAATTTCATCGTACGCAACATCGCGGTAGCAGTTTCTAACAAGTTCACGACTGTCCCCGTTAACATAATCGCGTTTCCACCGCAACGAATCCGTACTTCTCCTTAACGATCAAATTGGTCGTCTTACAGTTTCACGTTACGGATCTATCTAAAAAATTATCATAAACGTTTTTATATTCGATCAAAATGATACCTACAATAAGAAAACCATTCGTATTTAAGTTTGCATAAATTGAAATAATAAAGATAAATTATCATAACAATGCAGAATATCGCTCATTTAGAACTTTGTACTAAACCTAACCTCACTTTATCCTGCGTGGCAGTTCACCGTTTTCTGATATCATATGATCCCATATTATCTGGTATCATGGACGTTATTTCTAATTCTTCTCCACGATAATTTCATCAAATACTAAACTAACCCCTAACCTTACCTTATCGTACATAATAGTTTGTAATTCTTTTAGGGTTTACCATGCAACAATCGTTGCAACTCTTTCTGTCTTTCTGCTTCGTTCCTTCAATTGTCTCATAGAATACACGCGTTTTCGTCGTACACGCCATCGCCGAAATTTGAAAACTAACGCGATTATATTGCTTTTTAATTTCCTGGCACGAAGCAACGGCACACGGCGTCGTAGTGAAATGAGAAAACGCGACGGTTCGTAACAATGAACGATGACGCAGTAGTGGCAGCTGCGATTTCGGCCAATGTGTGTTTGGTTAGAGACCACGTGACTTTTGGTGACAGCGGAGCAATATGTATCCGCGCGACTAGCCAACCGTTAATATCGTCAAACGAACGTGACGATACACAAGAGGGTCGACGAAACGTGCGCTGTTCCTAACGTAAATATGACACGAATGTCGCGCTATCGATTGCGAACACGCTTTATAATATCCAATCAACTGACCAGCTGACAAATCCGCGGACCTACGCTGTATCACTAGACTTTCCTAATCAACGCCACGAATTCACGAATTTCTATTCACCAACGAATTTTGAACTGATCTTAAACGAGCATTAAAAACAGCTATGCTTATTACTATCTTTCAGAGAATATCGTTTCAATGGTAGACTCAGAATCTAGGGATTTTATTGAATAGAATGATCAATTTCGTTATGATCAGGGTTTTGTTTTATATATATGAAAATTCATATAAAAAAGTGAATGTTTAAGAGATTTTATGGAGTCGAAATTATGGGGAACTCGGAAAGAATATTACTTAAGTGTAGAATGTTTAAAATGAGGTGATTGTAGGACGTAATGACCTACGCTGTATCATTAGACTTTCCTAATCAACGCCACGAATTCACGAATTTCTATTCACCAACGAATTTTGAACTGATCTTAAATGAACGAGCATTAAAAACAGCTATGCTTATTACTATCTTTCAGAGAACATTGTTTCAATGGTAGACTCAGAATCTAGGGATTTTATTGAATAGAATGATCAATTTCTTTATGATCAGGGTTTTGTTTTATATATATGAAAATTTATATGAAAAAGTGAATGTTTAAGAGATTTTATGGAGTCGAAATTATGGGGAACTCGGAAAAAATATTACTTAAGTGTAGAATGTTTAAAATGAGACGATTGTAGGACGTAATGATCTAGTAACTAAAATATTCTCCAATCTGTTTGCATTAATTTTTGCACTCCGGCATCTAGCAATTTAAATCTAACACCGTTTAAAAAGACCTGATCTCGATCGCGATCTGTTCGGTGATATATTTACCGCGGTAATGTCGTTCAATCGGTTCAGTAGTTGCAGTCGAACGCGCATTCCGGATTAGAATAGCTCCAATTCGGGTTAAGTCGAACAGTTACGTTCGCGCGCTTAACGATGTACAAGCGCAATTGCCGGAGTTCGTGCCGCGTGAAATTAACCTCTGCTCGAAAACTGCAGAGATAAATGCACGCGCGTCGCGGAAAACGCCGACTTTTTGTTGCACCACGGGATACGTGTAGCCCAGAGACGCCACCATGCCGCGTTTTAATTACGTCACCGGTAGTGGCACTGGAGACGCGGTAGCAACAACAACCGAGCCCACTGGCGTTTGTTAATTGGGATATAATTAAAATCCTGTTGGCCGTGTTCCCAACGATGTTCCGTATCGAAGAGAAGATAATATGAAGTATTTCATTGGAACAATAGCGGCTAGCATTATGATGAAGACAGCGAAATAGGTTTATACTTCACGTAGTAGTTAGCGGTGTTATTAAGTAGGACCATCTATAAGATGCGGCATATTCAGGTTAAAATGTTTTTTGGATGAATTGTATAGAAGAGAAATATATATGCGAGAGAAAGAAATGATTTATTTAAATACTGAGTGTATTTAAAGAAAAATTCTAGGCTCTATAACGAACACAAAAATCGCTGGTAGCAAATGTGTAAGAAGGGAGAAGAGTGGCAATGAGGCTAAGAATGAACGGGTTTGGTAAAAAAAAAAGTGGTCGCATCTTTGAATAAATTAGAGCGGAACGCATGGTCGCTTTACATGACATGGTTAACGAACCTACTTCGCGGAAAAACAAGGGGTTGAAAGAATAATCTATCATACTTATGTGCAGGCTATACACGTCTGACCTGCGACGATCGACCGTGGCGCCGCGATATATTTCTGTGCCCACCGTTACGAAAGAACAGTCGTGTCGCGAACACGTCGAAGCAACGTGCCGTAAATCGCTTTAATAAACAATGAATCCGTTGATTTGTCAACCAACAGTGATTTACGATGCAGCCGGTGTGTTTGCAGATATCGACAACCAACGATGACTATAGTCAACGGTAGAACGTGACTTCGCATAATTAAATGCATTTTTCGTAATGTAGTCAATGACGCGACAAATGATCGAATGTATAGCTGTAACGCTATCACTAAAGATGATTAAAACCGAACAGTAATTTAAATAAAATATTCTATTCCTTCAGAACCGAAGATAAAAATTTTGCTGAATTAGTAGAAAGTAGTTTACAATTCATTTCTTCCTTAAACTATAAATATACCTAAGTATAAAAGAATAAGGATTTCAAGAATGCAAATTTTTGGCCATTCTTGATTTAATTAAACGTTCTAGGATAATACTTGATTTTCTATTTAAAGTTTTACCGATGACCTTGATTTTATCGTTATATAGAACGGATTAACGAATCATGAGCCGCCATTAAACCTTTCGTTATTTCCTTTCGCATATGCCACGGAGACTGGAAAAGGGAAATTCGATGTCGTCTACCAGCGTCAGTGCAGATCCACATAAAAGATCACTCACATACCGTATATATGCAACGAAAAAAGATGAGAAAAAAACTTTTCGAATGCATGCACATCGTTAAAAGTTAACAATCCAATGAGGAACGCAATTACACGGTTCTGTGACGTTTCCGCTTTGCATTTATTTTCGTCGCATATTTTCGATGTACAAATGTACAAACATCGAAACTCATCTCTACGCTTTCGAAAATGAGAGTCAAGCATCGAACCAGTAAAAGTTATGCCGCATGCGAGTTGAAAACTGGTAATTGGTTAATGTGCATACAGTAACAATACGGCGCTTTGTTCGAGTGTATAAGACGGCAGATGTTGTTATCTGCCATGTTTGTTATCTCTATATTTGAAATTCATAAAAATCAAACTAAGAAATTTCCATTACTCTAAATAACAGAGATATGTAGACACATACGATAAAATGATTGACATCCGTATACTACCAAACTTTAGAGAAGATATTACACGAATTGTCCAAACTCGTAACGTATTCTCCACTGAATATGAGTTTCAAATTGCTTTCAAAACTTGATCGTAGGGAGTTACGAGGAGTTAATATCACGAATATCTTTCACGATTTGTAAGATCTATAAGATATTATTCGTGAATTCACATTGGACGATCGCAACTTTAAGAAATCGATATTCCGTTCCCAAACAAAAACTACTAAAAATTGATTTTTTTTTTCTTTATATTTATCGCCTCTTCACCCTTCCATATTCATACCACATAACAAACGACGCAATAAAACCATCGACATAATAAATAACCTCTCGATCCTAACACTTCTACCGGATGGAGAAATAACCAAGTTACCAGTGACCACAATGCACAGATAAACACAATAATACATCTCGGACGCGAGAGTGCAGCCGCAATACCGCTCACATTTGTTTTATCCATGCCACAAGATGAACATCGAATCTCAAAATTTCCCACGAACCACCAAATCAGACGATCGATTCTACGATCCTGAAATTTACGATCGATGGACGCCATTAACACGTTCGCGAGGTTAGTTTTAGCCAGTTGACCGCAGCGCCGCCTTTTCATTTCGTATTCTAGTTACCAACGTTTATCCGGTGCATTATCTATTTATACCGTCGCGCGAGTCTACTCTCTACTTTTATCTCTCAGTTCATGTTTTCTATCTCTGTCTGATCACCGCGTGCTTTCGGGCGAGGGTTACATTCCGAGAAATTTTCGTGTGGTGTCTACTGTCATTGGGAAACGTCTCATCGGCAAAAGGCCTGCATTAATCATGACGGTCGAATCCGCGAGACTCGAAGCTAGCAGTCGAGCGTGGCGACGAGCGACTCCCAGTCGTTTGTCACTGCACGCGCTGGCGGACCTCCTACGATTCTCCTCTGAACGGATCCTTGATGGAAACGCGACCACGCGAAGCAGTTCGTATAGCTTTCGCTCGAGGCTGACGCGCGCGCGCGCGCGTCTACGTTACTGTCGCCTACGTCTCGATGAACGCGGTTTTATGGGAAACGTTGCTGTTGATACGGGACAATAGATCCATTTTGTTCGAGGGAAACCGTGAAATAATACTGCCTGAGAACTTTTTCTGTGAGGTATACTTTCTTTGTTTATTTGTCTTTGTAATGTGGGCTGAATTTTGCTGTGGCAATAGTATAAAATAAAGGAATTGGTCATTTTGATGGACATAGGCAGATTTCTGTCTTAAACTATATGTAGAATATCTTGACATTGGGCACTAGAACTACCACACCAGTGAAAATGATTGGTTCTACAATTTTATAAATGTACCAACCCTCGTTTAGGGATCATGGTCCCAGGTGGATTAATAATACTAAAAGTGTACTACATAACATGTAAATTCATCTTGTAAGAAAGTAGTAAATCAATAAATATAAAAATATTCTATTGTTATGCATTTTTAAAGACCAGTCATTTTGACTGGTTTTGATAGAAATAGCTTCGTCTTAATTGTTGGTAGTTCTAGTGTTAGGAAAATTGGTATGTTGAATGGTATCGAATGTCGGTTGTGAAGGGGACAAATGATAGGCATGTCTGAAGTGACAATTAGAGCATTTCGATGGCTTCTTATCATGGCAACGTAAAACGATACATCTACAATACACAAACTTTTTTATATATACGACACGTCCCGGCAACGGTAGTACAATCGGCAACAGAGTGAAAAAGTAAATCGAAAGTATAAAATAAAAATTTTCCACGCGACACTTCATTTCTGGGAAAATCGAGTTTGAAAATTTGCTAAGTAATTACAAACAAGACTTAAGTAAACGATCAACAGGAGGCTATTATACATGCGAAGGTAAATAAAAAACGTAAGATAATATTTTTCCACTTCAAGCTTTGTTTTCAAGAAAATCGTGCTTGAACGTGATTAGTTAAGAACTGTTGTAGTACAGGCGCGTAATAAAATTTCAAATTTACTTTCTCGAAAACAAAGCACCTTCTGAACAAATTGTATTCTATATTTTTTGCTCATTTTCACATGTAGAATCAGCTCTTGTCGATTATTTATTCTTCTTCAATTCGCATTAATCAATTTCAAGTATACTTGATAAATGTTCAAACTCGATTTTCTCAGAAACGAGGCATCATGCGACAAAATTTTATTCCATATTTTCAATTCGCTCTTTTACATAGAATCATTCTATTATCGATTATACCACAGTTACCAGGGCACCCTATATATGTATATTAATCGTCCACTGTCGAAATCGCCCACTGGTCATGGAAATTATTTATAGAACAAAGCACTTTAGCAGAAACATAATAATACATTTAGAAAAGAAGAGAGGAAACGGTGAAACAAAGGGGAAATTAAAAATTCCATTTATCGGTCATCTAAATGCCTTCGTGGATATAATTGAAAGCAAGGCAAGTGCGTTGTGTTAGAAATAAAGAGAAAAAGAGGAGAAAAAGACAAGCGCAACTGTATACGCTGGTCTTGTATCGTATTTCGCCTAGGAAAAAAGTCATATTACGAGAGAAAAGTCTTTTCACTAAAGCATTGAACCTTTTTCGCTACCAATTTTCTCTATCTTCGCTCAGGGGAGGACGATATGAGCTCGTCCTAGTTTCTAGAATTACCGTGTATAAGCCGGTGCTGGTGAAGATGTTTGATCCCCGAAAGTTCATGGAAAAGCGCGGAGAGGAAAAGGAACGGTAGAACAAAAACGAACGAGACGTGTATTTAATGGACTCGTCGGAGAGGTTAGGTAATCCGCGTGGGGACGTTCGGCGTTAGAAAGCCAATCTATTTGAACAAGTCGTTAATTAGCTATAGTATAGATGTGTGCACGTAGAGAAGATGCGATGGAACGCTGCTGCAGGATAGTAAATGGGGGGAAACTCAACAACGTGAAATTTTGTTGGAAACCTATCTTTCGACGAGTATACACGTATACTTTTCTTCAGCGAAGGTTATTTTACATTGGGCGTGTACTTTTTCTATGACCCTTTCGCGAAGAAACTTCTTCGAAATGTACGCATACGTCCTCTCCAAATAGGCAATAACACTCTTTGGATATATGCACTCTATACTTTGTAAGTAGAGATCACTTTTACGGATTATACACGGTTCCTTCGCGAATAAACGTTTCGTTATCGAATATGTTTCATCCTAGATAAATATGAATTTGAATAAATATGAATTCTTCGTTCGTATAAGTTATTATTTGTACTATCTCTCTTTCAGTGAAACATAAAATCAATATCGGTCCTCGTACGTGAATTTTCATTGTCAGATCTCGTCATTTGGTTCGTCCCACCGCGCTTGATTCATCATATTCACGAATATATGCGTGTTCACGCTCGTGAATATTCGAAAACGCGCGGACGTCCACGTCCTAGCGAAATCCACCCTAAAACAGCGAATTTCAATAAAACGACAGTTGCCTCGTTTTTCGCCGTTGCCTTTCCTCTTTTCTCGAAGCAGTTGGAACGCGCCAGCGAACTTCTCTACCTTTTCACCGAAGAATTCGATCTAACTCAAAGTCTCGGGCAACCGTGGTAACTTGCGAGAATGTCAGAATTGAAACGAAAATTTCGAATTCCCCAGATATTTCCGAGTACGCAGCGGCAGGCTTGCAAACTGTCGCGATGAAAGACTCCCACCACTTCCACGTTACCTATTCGTTGCTTGGAAATTTCGATCGCAGCGAACGCTTGGCGATTTTTATGCAGAACCCGAGCGTCGGTAGGGAAAAACTGGATCGCATGCAAAATTGACCATTCGCGCGCGGTCAAGAGAGTTTGCAACGCTTCAGCGAAACTCGACGAAGGGCAACGGGTCAACGTCGGCTTCGTTTGCGCTTCCTTGTCCGTCGGCGTCGACTCACTTTTCGCTCCGCCGTCGTCGCCCGCGTCTCTGTTTTCTATTCCGGGGCCGATATTGATCCGACCGCGACGACGTGACGCTGCCGCCCAGTCATTACTTTGTGTGCCGTTTTCCTGCACGTGGCAGACGAAATATTATGCGCTCCTTGTTTGCATACGTCACACGACGTGAGATCCGCGCTCGAAAATCCACGCGCCCAGACTTCCAAACGCGAGAGCGCGCCCCACACGTGACTGCAACACGGACCGCGAGTGGATCAAACTCGGTCACTGGACAAACTTTTTGGGCAGTGCAGTGGACCGAGTAGCATTGTTATCGCCAGATGAAATGAAACGTGAATTCGATATCGATTTGTCAAAGTTTTGCACCGTCGAGTTATACATTTTTAAGGTGTCACTAACTTAAATAAAAATTTTCTGTTCATTGCTCATAAGCAAAGAAGTATATCATACTGTTGAAAATTCTAAGCGTGTTCTTTATTTAACAACTCTTTATATGTCGATACTAATAATTCATTAGAAATTTCGTAGTCATCGGTGAAATCAATGACGCGGGTCAACTGTATTTCCTATATGCATTCCTAAATCCATTCCCAGGCGAGCATCCCTAATTCTAGCGGGAAACATCGTTAAGTTCGTGCTCAGGCAGTCGTCCTTAATTTTGTCCCTAGCGAACGCCACTAATTTTCCCCTAGCG
The DNA here is from genome assembly GCF_910591885.1 of Bombus terrestris. NCBI lineage: Eukaryota > Metazoa > Arthropoda > Insecta > Hymenoptera > Apidae > Bombus > Bombus terrestris. The sequence continues at coordinate 7,612,905 of NC_063274.1, forward strand.
GCGCGCACGGTAATCTTGCATAAGAATTACATACGAAATATGTCGCGGTGGCTCGCACGAAAACGAGAAAGAGTACGTGCGTTACGTGCATGCAACGGAATACTTTATTCGCTTACTTAATGCGCCACGTATTTGCAACTCACGCTGCTTAATATGTCCGCGCTACGGATGAGGAGGGAGAGAGTACTGGCTGCATAAGTGCACGCCAGCAATCGTGTTTTCAGAAGCGGATAGAAAGAAGACATCGGTGTATGCGGAAATTCCAGAAATGTAGCTGGTCGAGGTTTAATTCCAGAAATTCTTCTCTATTAATAACGTTGCATTTTCTCATTCTCATGTTTATTTTTATGTCTCGTGTATAACGTTAAAAGAAAGGTCATTTATTTGAAGTTCAAGAATTACGAAATCCATCTATTTAAAACACGGTCTGTACCAAGGACCATGAACTCTATTCGCAAGCAAATACGGTTTCTATCGTTGGCTAAAATAAAATTCTTCCCAATTAAATATTCAAAGAATGGTACTCTTCCGAGTGGAATGGTACGATAACCGTTCCGAACGATCGGGTTGTTGTTTCCAGCCGCGATCGATCAAAAAAGCCGAAGAGCGGGAGAGCGACAGAAAGAAAAAATAACAGCTATCCTTATTAATATTCTGCGTTTCGTAACTTCCGTATTTCCATAATCAATTAATTTGCGTCAATTTCACAATTCCCGATACCGTTCGCTTCAATCAATCTCTATACCTTCAACCACATAAATACACGTACACACGTATCTTCCTAAAATGCACAATTCCTACGCTGTATATTGTCTTGGTAATGTCTGGTCGAAAATATCAATGGTTCCCGGCGAATCAAGGAGACTGCCTGACCGACAGATACCTTTAACCCCATCCCTCCATCCGTCGCTCGTTTAAAGCCGAACAGAAACGATACTTGGATGCCGTCTTCCCGTTCGAGGGACACGGGACGAAGAGCGTCGATTCAATTTCACCGTTCCAGACTATGGGCAGGGAAAGAGGAGGTCAGGAAAAAAAAGAGACGGTGACAGAGCGACAGGAGATCGGACGGGGAGGTAGCGCCACGGGACGCAACAGTAGAAGAGGGATTTAGTGGAAGGGAACGAAATGTAAGAGGTTAATTGGAACAGATAACTACGTCTGCGTGTGTCGATGTGCTCTCACCACCCTTCGTGACGGATTCACTACCTTCACTACTTTCAAGCCTACCTTTTTCTTATTCCGCGCTTCTCTATGTCTCTGTTTCGTACGTTAAGCACCGCACACACACACACGATTAGACTTGCATCGCTAGTCTCGTGTGAGATGGTCTCAGGTATAATGTTGTTTATTCATCGTTAACGCTACATACATAATTTTTGATATTCTATTGCGGAAGTATTTACCAAAAATTTCAGACTTTCCAGAATTTTCAGTTGCGACGCGGCATGTATGGTAAATATATCAGAGACTTGTCTCGACATAAGTTCTCACCGCGACCATCTCAACGATATATCATGCAACTTGATACATCCTTACATACGATCTATTTGATCCTTACAATCTACATTCGACTTCGTGCGCCGATCTTTACGATCTGCTTTTATGGAAGGAGTTGGTGTTGCTCGTTACATACGTGCCACCCAAAACCAACCGCGTAAATTTTGTAGGTTTGAGGTTATGTGCTTGCTTCCTTTTCGCCAGACGCGGAGCGGCGTAAGCATTTTCCCTGCTCGTTGCCACACGAAGTCTCGTCATTAACGGTTAACGGCCGTCGACTCGACTGGCGCACGTTTATTTACATTGGGACACGGAATATGTCGAGATGCAGCACTCTGACTGAGAGAGCAGAGAGATGCATAAAGGGATGTGTTAAAAGTTAAAACGATGTAGGAAGGAAATAGGAGTGCAAGTAGACGGAGGGTGTGAGTAGAATAGGAAAAGGGGTGAGGAATATTTTGTGTTTGAAGTAAATTGGGATTCGTATTCAGTCAAAAAGGGCAATTCTCTGCTATAGTTCGAAAAATACATAAATATCTTGGTTATGTTTATGGGAAAAAGAATTCTGAGTTACTAGGTAGCAATAATATTTTTTTGCTTCTATTATGACTATAAAAAGTATTAAAAATCAAAATGTATCAATAAGAAATTTCTACATTTTACCCTTTCATATCTTTTGAAATTCAACGTGAAACATTCTATGCCAAAATTACCAAAAGGTTTATGTATTTGAAACGCACCTAACCTAAATACATTAACATAATGACTATCGTTTATTGAAACCCGATTATTTATGAAAATCACAACCTATTTTCCAAAATATATAAACATACCCTATTCAGTATGCACGAAACACAATTTGAACCATAAATAACTCTTACCAAGTAAACAGCGACATTAACAAAAATTCGCGCGCCGCATAGCGGTAAACGTATTAACTATCACTAACATAAGTCAACTAGAAAGAGAGAGAGGGGGGAGTATGGTGTTCATAAAGACATACCGAATCAACGACGGATCTCAGTGTTTCGTTGCAGCTACCAGGCGATGAATTACTTATAACCTCTTGAATTCCTCTCCCACAGGCATCCAACCTAGGATCGCGTTTCGGTGTATCCCGTACCACTGCTGCCATCGAGCTGTTTCCTTTTGCCACCGTTTGTTTTTTTGTTTTTTTACGCATAGTTACACGTAACCGTTTCATCGTCTTCAAGTATTTATAAACTCGCCGATACGCGTACGTTATTCCCGCGCGGAGTCAATTGCGTTTATTTATTCAGCCGGTTGCACTTGACGGCAACGCAAGAGCAAGCAAATCATGCACGAATCGTACGTATGTTAATGGCGCTGCAAGTTTCACGATCACGTGAACGCCGCCATCTTGATCGATATACACTTCGTGTATTTTCAATAACACTTTTGTAATTGATTATAAATCTTTTTTTATTATAATTATAAATTTTGTTTTGAATTGATTATAAAATAGAAGTAAAATTGGCAGAACTGCCACATTTCGCCTTTAAAACATACAGGCGGATAGAAACAGAAATATGCAAATGTGACTGGATTACTGGTAATTAATATCAAGTATACAGTACTGATAGTTCCGCAAGTGGTCCAAGTTCCAAGACCATCAATTTACGGTCCATCACAAACAGAGGTGTTAGCAACATAATTTGCATTTCTGTTTAGATTCAATTTATGTTACTAGAACTACAACTTACAGGTACCTTAACTTGGGTAATTCGTCCCGTATATCCAGCCGCGTTACTATTTCGTTACGAAAAAACATTCGAATTGTAATTGCAACCTTCCGAAAAGATTAAAAACACGATCCATACTTTGCAATTATTCCTTTTCTTTCGAATCTCTGATATTTGCGTCAACGAACAGTATATTATTTTCTATCATCAACAGTCCCCTCTGCCCGACTATATCAATCTCCCGGAGTCTTTCATTTCACTAGACCACAGGCAAAACTCGCTCATAAATCCCCAAACGAGACTGCTTCCTTTCACTGCATTGTAAGAAGAACAAATCTTCGTAAAAAGAGACCAATCCACCCGTACTTCACCGAATATCTATACGATACTGATCTGGCTACGAGATCGCGCTCGAAGGAAGCAGTTCAGATGGCGTCACTGGTCACCAAAAAACTGCCGGTAATCAGAGATCAGATGTCGAATCGCTAGTTCATCAAACGGTCGCAGTGTTCTTACCGATTATCGAGATGGCGGCAATTTCACGGCGGCAGAATCCAAGTAGCCGGAAAAACGAGGAAGAACAAAGTAACAGGCTGGAAATAGGAGGAAGGAAGACAAGCTAACGCCCAAAGAACTCGATCGGGGAAAGAAAGTGTAACTCGAAAGAGGGAAACAGAGGACGATGGGTTTGATCAGTACAGAAAGGCCGCGGCCAGAGACGAGCTACGAGGTATTAAGTAACTCGAACCTTCGTGTCTCTTATCGAACGGAACTGAAGCGGAGACTTGTCCCGAAGACCGAAGAAGCGTAACGCGAAAGCCGGAGCCTACCTCTTCTTCGCTGTTTCCCCCTGTTTCCCTTTCCATCCTGTCGTTTCAGTATCCACAGGCCTCGTTCGCAGAATACTGTGGCGCTCGCGAGCGTCAAGCTCGGGCGAGATAGATTTTACGCAGGAATCTCGGGGACGGAGCGGCGCATTACGGATAATAAAGGAGATTGACTCTAAATTACAAAGTCCGTTGCAGACGGTCGCGTTGAATACCTCTCAGGCACAGAAGCGTCGCCAAATCGGTTTTACGGTCGGCAGGTGGTCCAACTGCTCTTCTGCACTTACGACTCTCGCCCGCTTGTCTCATTCGCCCCCCCCCCCTCCACTTCTCGCGAAAGCTCCAGCTAACAGAGCTAGCTCGTCCGTTTCACCTACCCGGTCACTCTAGTTTCTTTGTATTAATCGTTACCGTTTCAGAAGCATCGCGTCTGATCACATTTGCGACACTGGTGCCGTCAAGTCTTCTTCCCTCGCGCTCTAATTACGCGATTAAAAGAAAGTTAATCCACAGACGACACGCGAACGCGTAAACAAACGACGAGAGAGACAATCATCGAGATAGGAAGAACAATGGCGACGACGAGTAATTTAACGCTCGACGAGATTTATTAAAATCTTCTTCGTTTTTTCTTTTTTTTTTTTCTTTTTTTTTGAGATGGAGTACGGAGTAGGGAGAACGGTATGCGGGCTCTCCGTGATATAAACGGTTTTTTGTAGCGAGCACGCCAGCGGAGCGCTTCTTTGTAGTAACGGCCACGAATTTCCCCTCCGGTGCTGCCACTAATTTTCGGAGTTATACTCTTTTGTGCGCACGTAATTATAAACACGTCCGCTCGCTCCGCGCAAGTTTTCTCCCTGATGGAAGGTCCTCTGACGACAATCCCCGAATGCTTTGCTCGGTGAAACGATGAAAAGGGAATTAGAGACAGATTGTCGTCGATGATACGATTTAGTATTTTGATCAAAGAATCGTAATCAATTATTTACATGTAAGCAAATAGAGAAGTTTGATTACAGAAAGTTAGGTAAAACGATCCTAAAATTTGATGTAAGCAAGAAAAGTCGAGAAGAAGGTGCAGAATACAATCGTGTTCTTTCACAAGCTTTGCAAGCTTCCAAGCGATGGTACCCGTAATTTAACCTGTCAGTCCCCTGGCTTATAAGAGAACTGTGAAGAACAGCACGGCACTTACCCCAGAATTTCAAACACGAATGCATACCTAATCGATTCGTTCAATACCTGCCATAAATTTTACAGTTTCCAACATATTCCTGCGAACAACTAAACCAATAAGGATATACAAATATCTTTATTAAGAGAAGCTTGACAAAAATTCACATGAAATAGGTAGTGAAAAAATTAAATAGAAAATCAAACTGCTCAAAAAGGTAATTTTAAAATTCCACCGTCTTCGCCGATGGCACGATCAAGAATTCAACGTTTCGGATGGTTTAGTTTTCCTTAAATTAATACTTGCCCACTGAAGCGGACGGAAAAATTTCATCCCTGTGAACCTCTGGCGGACTCGAAGGTTAAATCGAAAACGGCTCAAGGATCCGTTTACGTCGGCCGCACACAGGCGCTTCTAATGAAATAAATTTCATTCCTTGTGCCCCGAAACTGGGCCACCAGCAGCTCTCGCCTTCCAATCTTCCGTCTAGACGCTCGTACTCTGGCTACGTGCTGAGCGGACTACCAGCCCTTCCAATGCTGCTACCTAAGTTATCTTACAAATTATGAGGATTACCGCGACCACCCACAATCGAAAAGAATTCTAAAAAATCATTTTCTTATTATCAATTCTGTAGTATGGTTATTTTCATAATTCGATAATCTTTTCTCTGTTCTTTTTTGATAAAGTAAAATTCTTATCAGCTTTAAGTAAAAGCGGACTCCACCAAAAGTGAGAGAAGGCAATGTTCTTCGGAGGATCATGATTAACATATTATACCATAACCTGAAATGCTCGACAGCGACAACGGCTTAGAAAACACGTACACACCACAGCATCTAATGCAAAAAATCGTTCTTGCCAAATGGTTCGCGCGAAAAAATAAAATCAAAAGACACCTAACCTTGTACCTTGCGCAGATAATACTGCCAGGCTCCTCTGCTAGTCATCGTAAAATGCACGAACGTCGTGCCCACTGGAAATTCTGCTGGAATAGAATCGTCAGACAGAACCGAAGAAGGAGAAAAAGTGAAAGAAAAGACGAGCAAGATGTAAAATCTAAAATGCGTGGAAACGAGGTGGAAAGGTAGGCAAAACGCGGCATCGTGCTTGGTCCTGATAAAGGTAGGATACGTAGAGGTTTAACCGCGATGGTGAAAGTGCAGCGAGATATCCGCTCGGCGGAGCTTCGACGCGTCGAGATGCTGCAAGGAGGCCGAGCTTACACAAAGGATAAAGGCTGGTAGTTGAAGGTGATGAGGCAGAAAAGGGGTGTCTGGATGGCGCATAAGACGAAAACGCGAAGACAACGAAAAACCAGAGTTAGATATTATCTCGATAAATATTATTTGAATAAAATATTCGAAAAGTGCTTATCTAAGTTAGTAACAAATATTTAAGTTATTAGGTGCTTGAGATAATGCTGGAAGAATGAATGAATTGAACTCAACTGACTCAAATATGGAAATGATTTTCTTCCGAATGATTTCGACATTTGGTTGTTAAATGAAATAATTTGTTATATCTGCTTTCCCATTTTATGTGTGCGTGATTCATTACTTCGAATTGTCATGTTTTATTTTTATTTCGTAGAACATTTTCTCGGATCTGACAAATTTGTGAGAAAAGCGTGGAAAACGAAAGAGACGCGAGATCGTCACTGGGGAGGGCTGGCGACGGTAGCACCCTCTGGAGAGGAACTAGTCCAAGTGAAGCAAGCAGGAGGGAAGAGAAAATGGGAAAGAGAGGTTAGAGGCGAAAGATACGAGGCAGAAGCTACGAGAAGGCTCGGCTTGGGAGTAGATTTTACGAAGGTGGATGGGTTCGAAGGGTTGAGAGGGGAGACCAGCATGCTATACGAACTGATGTCCCTTGAGGTCAGCCTAGCGTGACTACCTATCAATTGCCGAGACTGCGTCTAGTCCGCCTAAGTGACGCGATGCTGGATATACCCACTTGGATATTCTACAGACACTCCTCAACGTCGATTTTCCGTAAATACGCCGAGATAGCGTCATCCCATGTGTACGTGGATTCTTCGTGTTCCAGTAATGGGACTTACCGACTTTTTACCTCGTCGTACCGAACCGTGACTCGCGCGTTACCTGTTTCTCAACTGTCATCGTAAAACTTGGAATAGTTAAAGGCAAGATAGCGTCAGTTACTATAGGAAAGGTGGGAATAGTTGGAAGTAAGGAAACGGAATGTAAATGTTAGGTTATGTTTCGTTCGATCGGTTCTAAAATTGTCTGATCTTCTCTTTATTTCGGGTTTTAGAATTTGGATTGTAGGTTCTAGATTTACTAAGTAGGTTCTAGAAATATATAATAATTGTATCATTTACACTGCAAATTTTCTGCAATCCTAACTTAGTAGCTAAAACTTGTTTAGTAAACACTTCGAATATACCTAGAATACTTGGAACAATTTAATGTTTCAAAATTTGACCGAGGAAATTGTACTGTTTGAAACATTGCTCGTGCTGCTTAAAGGTTCTTTTATAGAGGAGATTTTCTGGTCGAACTCTCGTCCCCTTTAATTGCTCCAACCACTTTTCTCACATTCCCTGCGAAGTTTACCATAGCGCAACTGTAACACTATTAGTTGTACTTCCCGACAGTTCGAACCTTGTTCAACCACTTCAATAGCGTCTAAAGTTGTTACAACACCGATACTTCTTTATTTCGTTGCAACGAACCGGCATTATCGATAGTTTATCGTCTCAATTTACTCATGGAACCCCATTGTTACATACTATTTAGATTAACGAGTTATAAATTTGTCCGACATTGTAGCATACAGATAAGGCGTCTTCTATTACACAGCGGTGGGAGAAGAGGCGAAGCGGTAATCGTAGTACAACCGGGCAAGGATGATGGAATTTGAAGGTTAGGATATGCTTCTGTAGTTGGTTATAGATTATGTCTACTTCATTGTTGGTGAACAACAGACATCCAATGAGAAGCAACGTAGACTCGAGGAATTGGAGAGTAATATATTAGCTCTCTCTCATCTTGACTGTCATACGGTTGAAGAGAATTTTATTAGCGATGAGTATGTAACGCGTATGTATTAAGAACTTCTCCCTTGTATTAGCGTGAGACGATGAGTTAATCCGTTATTGGAAAATACTTTGATAGAGGTTAGGGTAAATTATTGGAAAACGCTTCTGTGCTGTATTAGAATGTGTTAATTCGTCTTGAATATTTCGTGTACAGACACAATAAGATGATGCAGTTGAAACTGACAAAAAGAAAAAAAGAAAATGCGAATATTCCAAAGACTCGTGATTACAATTAATGAAAATTTTCATTCAAATTCGTAGTCGAATACGTTTCGTAATATTTAAGAAATGTCCATCGCAGTCAGTTCGTTTTTAGTTAACGCGGTTTCTAGTAACCGAATATAGGCCAAAATTTAAAACAGATATGTTATCCACTGACTAATTTCAAAGTTTGGCAAATTGACATTTCATATGCAGCAACCTAATGCGTACAGGTCCGCAAATTGATCATTAGGTCGCAACATGAACGTAAAAGCATTAAAACGGAAATGTAAATGAATGCAAATAAACGTAAAGGAACATATAAATGGTTAAAACAGATGTTCAAATTGCATTCCACTTTCAGCAACACACCGAGTTTCTGCTCTCTTTAATAAATCAATTATTTTATGTCACCGGCAACCAACTGTAACTTCCAAAAAGATATAATGTTACATCAGTGGCTACGAACGTGTTAATATACTTTTGTAGATTGATATTTTTCAGTTTAAATTTTGCACGCATGGGAAAGTATTTCATAATGGAACACATACCGTGCTAATTTATTTAAATCTTCATTATTTATTATCCAGCAAATAGCTACGAACATTCGCGAATTTAAATATGTAGAATGTCACAAATCTCCGTATAAATGTTATTTGTTGTTACTAGCGTGTACATATTCGACATGTCAATGGCGCCATTGTTGACCTGCGGCGTTAGAATTAATCAAATTATAATTGCCTGCATCTATATATTTTTGCCTGTTCCCATAAATGTCTAAAAATCAGCAGCTTAATTGTTACATTGCACGTACTGCTGATTTGATAGGTTGTTAATATTTAAACGGATATTACGAGATGATACTATTAAAACAAAAATGACAGGATGAAGTTTCACCAATAAGCGCCATTAAGTGTCAACTTGAATCTAACACTACCCATCTCTCTCCATCTTCAACAAAAACCAGTTTATCCTTCAATTAAACATTTCCTGATCACCTTCGACCCTCCTTATCGCGTTCACACCCTATCAGTTTATTCTTTTCCTTCCAACGATTCCACGTCTCACGAACCTAAGAGCTTGTCGTTTTACGGTGGGTTGGCCGCGTGTAAACAAAGCGTCGAGCAGAAGTAAAACGGCTGGCGTTGTTTACACACTTCCGCCAGTCCAAAACATTCGCAAGCTGGCTGACGTTTCCTTTCCAGTTTCTCTCGCGATAACCTATCTGAAACTTTATTTTTGGCTACCGTTACGTTTCCATGCTTGGCAGCACCATCGCTCGCTGACAACGTTATTTCGTCGTAAAATCACGTTAATTAATCGTAATACCGCGAGCTAAGATTTAAACATGTCTTCTGAACGATTTTTAATGGAAACGGAAGTTCCAACATAGAAGAGTATCGCGTATACTTTCTCGCGTTTTGTGCTTCGATATTGATGGAGGTTAGGAGGGAACGCAATAGTATTGGTTAACGCTACCTATGCATTCGTTGCTCACCAAGAACAAAATCACCCGAAAATATCGTACACTTTCCAGCGATGTAGAAGGACAAAGAACGATTCCAACCGCGATTTGTCGAAATATATGTACGTTTCAAGCGTGATCGTCCCCATCTAGCGGAAAAATACCGCTGGTGTACCGATATTCCATTGCAAGTGGAATATTCCTGGCGGAAAGAAAAGTCGTACCATCGTTCATCCGCACTGTCACGTAGAGCGGCAAGCTCTTATTCTACAGGCATTTCTCTCCCTCTTTCTCTATACGCGTATGTCCTCTAACTCCTTTTATCCTCCATAAGGAATACATTCTCTACTGCCATGAAACGCCAACAAACCATGTGAAGAACAAAGAGAAACGGTGTACAAACCATGGTGGTCGCGTTAGTATCGAACGACAAGGATATTCTCGCTCGAAATCACTGGGAGGACTGGCAGCACTTCCGCTTGAGTTCCAACGGTACAAACAATCCTTGGACAAGCAATATACCTTGGGGGAGCGGATCGTACCGATAATCTCAATGTGGAGAAGAATGTTTGGGACGAAAGATATTATGGAATAGCAGTTGATCGAATAGTATTATTATATTTAGTATGGTTTGCTGGCATGCAATGGGGTGGCTGCTGGATGAAGTTTTTGTTATATAGGATGATAGGAGCTGTAAGTTCCATAGGGTTCTATTACACGGTATTTGACGATTTTTAAATAAAATATAAACGAAGTTTGTTTTCGCAATTCGCAGAATACTTTATTAAATTATATTAACTATAAGATCATTATATTTTTGATTTTTCTCCTAAAATTTCTCTCTAAACCTGATCGTTCGCCAAAGTCAGTGACTGACCAGTCAACCACTTTTCCAGCCTCCATAACCACCCAGATCGGTAAATAAACGATCGGTAAATACACGAAAACCGTATCTGTCCAGCTTTCCCGAGCCGGAAACGTCTCCGCGCGTCGACGGAAGCGACACCGAGAAACCCCGGAACGATTCGGACCTCGTTCCATCCCGGAGAAGAGTACAGTTGGTGCAAGGAATATAGCAGAATAAAGAAGAAACAGATATGATATAATATAATATAATAAATTAAAGCTTCGAGTATCAATACCTACTGATATATCCAGATGGCGAAGTCACTAATAGTAAAAATAAGTACGTCTTATTTTGAAAATTGCATCAACGAAATATAGTCTTCTATATTATGAACCAAGCAAACCTGCAATTCCTTCGCTGATACATTATCTAACCACGAACAATATCGTTAAAACACAGTACTGATTTTAACATCGAGGTACTGGTTTTTTCTTTTAGATTTTCTTTAAGAGAACGGTGAAATATATCCACGAGTCGGTTCATAACTTATTCGAACACCAAAATCATGGAAGTGATAATAATATCGATTTCACCAACTACGCTCACGCCACGCATCCCTATGAATTCACATGGGAGGATCAAACACGTGAATGGCAGGATATAAACGAGGAGATACAGAGAAGCAGGACGGGGTCTCGTTTGGGGGACCTGCTGACAAACGTGCAAATTGCTCGAAGAAACACACCGGTCTCTTTATGACGAGGCATTGTGTAAAAGCGCGGGAAAAAACCATGTAGAACAGACTGGAGTAGGAAACGTGGATGACCGGTGGTGCGTGTTCACGGCGGGTAGGAAAGACCCACGGAAAAAGAGGAGGGTGATGGGTAGACAGCACGGAAGGTAGAAAACACGTCGGTAGGGAAAAGGTGAAAGGGAAAAAAAGGGGAGGAAAAAGAGAAAGAAGACTATGGTGGCGCAATGGAACGAGTTGGAGAACGAAATGAATGGGGAGGGAGAAGAGAAGATAGAGGTGGCCGGAAACGGCGGAACGCAACGTGGTAAAGGAGAAGGGGTTGGAGGAAGAGGATGGAGGAGAAAAAGAGTGGATAGAGGTTCGGACGAAGTTGCAGAGATAGATTTCGCGTGGCAAAGGTACAGCGCTTCGTAAAAGTATTTGTACACTTATCACAGAACACCTGATGTACGTTTTACATTACAAATTTTGCATTTTATTAGCACCGTGATCAAATTTGTAACCCAATCTTGTAATTTCTATACATTGCACATATTTATTGCGCACGTACGTTCAACAAAAATTTAGCACACAACAGGAATATCTTACATATCTAATAAGCGAAATATCAGACTTGCTCTCAATGTTACCAATCAACTATGATCGCCGTGTCTCGTTCCGGTGCTAATAAAATTTCAAAATGTTGTGTTAATAAAATTCAAAATTTTGTGCAACGCATAATAATAATAATAATAATAATAATAAGATATCTATATACGGTTTAGATAAATGTTGAAATACTTTCGTGAACCACTGTATACTAGTATGGATATAGTAGGTAGTCGTCGGTGGGACAGAGTGATGCATGGCTATAGGGTCGGTCGCTTCACCGCGAAATGTCGGCGCCGAGCAGCCGCCCCGCGTTGCTTGCTTGCCTTTTACATACTCCACGCGGCTCCTCTTGGCCTTCCTGCAACCCTACCACCTATACTCTATTTCCTACTCCTTCCCGTTGCTTTCCTCTCGTGTCTCTCCTCTTGCACGCAGTTCTCCTATCACTTTGTTTGCCTTTCGTACGCCGCGTTACCTTTCAGTTCCAACCATCCCCGCGCAAGTGTATATCGATCGGACACGGAAACGACGGATGCAACGGTACCCTGTTCTCTCTTTGCTTTCGTTCGGGGAACCAGTCCTTTCAGGATGATTTTACGTCCAGCGGGAATTTTCGAATTAAGCGAAGATCGATAACGACAATTTTATGGAAGATTAGCCACCGCGCAATTTCTATTATCCGTACGTGGTTTACTTTCACAAATTCGCTCGCTGCAATCAGAAGTTTTACAGTGTATTGGGTTGGCAACTAAGTGATTGCGGATTTTGTCAATACCACCTAACGACAAAATCCGCAATCACTTAGTTGCCAACTAACGTAGCACATATTTATGTGATTTTCAAAAATTAAATTCTATTGGGTTGGCAACTAAGTGATTGCGGATATTGTCGTTAGGTGGTATTGATAAAATCCGCAATCACTTAGTTGCCAACCCAATAGAATTTAATTTTTGAAAATCGCATAAATATATGCTACGTTAAATATAAGAAAATATATCGATCCTTTGGTGAATTAGTGAAGAATTGAAATTTGACGAATAAGTTATAATTATATTAGAGTTTGCTATTTTATCAAATGGACTAGTTGATGGTGAAAGAGAAAAAGAAGACGAGTAATTTATTTGGAGAAGAAGTGGCTGAACGACACGGTTCGTGCGTCTTCAACCTTTCCTACCTTTCGTAAAGTCGTTAGATCGTGTGTACCATGCGAGTCAACCTCCCAAGATTTTTCTTCGTTACGTCAGCGACTGACCCTCCGCGCGAAATTGAGTTTCCTTAGGGCGCACGGCAGCCGGATGGGAGTGTCCCTCTCAATTGCTTCTCCACGGAAAGTTTTCGAACAATTTGGTTGCACAAAGAATAGGGAACGCTTTGAACCTTGCTCGAATTTAAGGCTTTCCTTCGTCCAAACGATTTAATCGAAAAAAACACCGACTACTTATGACATACGAAAGTTAAGTGTCGACGACAAATCTAAGTGATCGTAAATTAAAAAAAAAAAAAAAAAAAGAGAGAAGTATTTATAAGTATCTTAAATAGCACGCTCGATAGCAATTTGCATGGATATCGCGTAAGCTAAAATATCGATGTATTTACTAATTGCTAAAGCTTCGTTAGGTATATCGATAACATACATTATAATCATTAATATGGTTAAAGTCGATATAGAGTTTGAAACAAGAAGAATAAATTTTTGAAAAACGCGTAACAAAACACTTTGTATCATATAAAATAGCAAGAATTTTGGAAATTAATCTGGCAATAAATTGCAGAGTAACAGCCGTGAAAACTTACGAAGCAAAACTCGCTCGGCGCGCTATACTTGTTTTAACTAAAGCGAAACGATATCGTACGATAACCAGAAACGCATTCGCGACAAGGACCGACGTGAAACGAGAACGAGACAGCGTTTAACGGAGAGACTTCCATTACGTTCGGCGAACTTGCACTCGGGGCAAACAGGTTGCACTGGGATTTCCGTGTTTGCGTCGATGCAAATGCCCCAACCTCTCCCTTCCTTTCGTACTTCGAAACAACCTTCGAGGGTTGCCGTCACCGTATCACTTTGTTTGTCTTAGCTCGAAGCTTTGATACACTCACCGGTAGGTGAACCTGTGACCGCGCATGCGCACGCGTCGTTGCATCCACAGCTTCTTATCTTGAACGGTGCGGATAAGCGTCTTATTGTTCTCGCTAGAGCTTCATAGTTTTGAACGTGCAATAAAAAGACACGCATGTACAGAGGCAGCGTGTAGCTTGTATTACAAATGGAAAGCAAATTTCACGTTCTTAATTGCGTAAAAGGAAAGGTAGGAATTTTACGAACGAAATTAAATATATCTATGAATCTGTCGTTTTCTTCTTGACCGAAATAATATGTTACGTCGCGATTCAAAATACATGGTCGTACGACTACAATGGAAGCGAGAAGATTACAGAGAAGAATCTTTAATCTTGAAATGTCTCTGGAAAATATTATTAATAACGTAAGTAGGTTAGCAAATATACGTGGAACAGAGATTTCTATTTGCGAAACACTACCAGATACGATTAAGTTGGCAGATTGTAGTTGGCGCTGTATTGGAGGAAGAAAGCGGCAGATTTAAATTCTACGGCGCGGCAAACTTGAAAGTCGAAACTCTTTGCACGCCTTCGTCGATACCGAACTCGCCAACTTCGCGCAAGTTTAGCTGGAATTTTTTCTCCTCGGTAGTTTCACTTTATACTTGCTTTTTTCACGAACGTCTCTTTGCTTTTTACGTCGAGATAGTAACTCGTGAAAATTAAACGACGTGTTTTTAAGATATTCGATTAAATAGTTCCAATTCTTACTTCGACTTGCTTGGAATTTCCTTTTTTTTTTTTTTTGCGAATTCTTAGAAATTTTACGTAAAAGCTTCCACGTACGCTTTCTTGGATTTGTTTAGAATCGTATCGACTGTGCACGGACAAACCTGTGCTACTGTAGTTTTCGCTATTTTATGCCATGCAATTCACACAGCAACAATTTGCTTGAACGTAACGCGTATGCCAGTAATTAGCAGTAACGATGATTCCAATGGGACTTAGAAGCAACGGTATATTAGCAACTAGTCACGGCACGTTAAACCTTATGGAAATGGTTCTGGGCGGGTTCCAAAAACTACATCCACGCTTTTGCCAAAAAAGGAATAAGAACTTTTGGGAGCAAACTCGATCCAGATTAGAGAGTTTTGTGTGTCTCCGCAGAGACATCATTCTATTCTATAGAATAGTAAATTATCGAAGGATGATTGAGCGTCACTATATAAACACTGAATCAATTTTTACCGCTACGATGGTATAAAAGAAGAAAAGATACAAAACTAAGAATAAAAAAGTACAGCATGCGATTTAAAAATATATCGTTACTAATACGTTACAGATTTCTCTCTTCGTGTCGTATTGTCTTTCGGGGATAAGCCTCTGATCCTATTTCAAGATAATGGTGAAATTTATGTATCTAAAGCTAGAAGAGGGACCATAAAGAATAATTAGGAAAAGACGGAAAACTGATGTGCGTAATGCGGCAATTCAATTAATATAATTGGCCATTTCGATTACGATCGATACAGCTAATGGCCGTGGGTGCTGCCCCTAATTAATATTCGCTTTTAATTACGTACATGTTTCTGAAACGACCGCTCACGCGTCGCCGAATACTTCCGGTATCCGTTGCGCGTTTTCCGAGATGCATCCGCCACTCGAGAGTTACGATCGTCAGGAGATTCAGCAACAATCGGTCCATGATGTGTTAACTTAACGCCAAATGTCCCTTGAGCAAAATATTTATCTATAAAATCATAGCATCCGTCTTTCCACTAAATTTCTCAATTTTACAGACACTTTGACAAACACAATCCCTCGATTTTCTCTTTCAGCATATCCAAATAGAACGAAGAAAACGAATGGAAAATGAAGAAACGGAGGATCCAAGTAGCCGTTAATCGAACGATAACACTAAATCGAGCGAATATTGCACAGGTATCGATGACCTTTTCCGTGGTTTCGGGTGGAAAAGGTATCGCGCAATAACGCCGCCTCCGAGCCCCCGTTCAAAGGGGGCATATATCCCTTTCAACCGTCAAACCCTCGGAAACCTCTGTGCAGACCGTTAGTTGCAAGTTTTCCGTTTCGAATCAGCGCATTCTCATCGAACACGAATCGATTTCGAAACGCTCTCGAGTGCCGGCTTGTCATTAACCCCGTTCTTCGGGCGTGAACCTCCGAAACGAGCCACAATTCCATCGTGTGAGCACCTACTATATTGGCCCGCAAGCAGACTCGCGAAGCCATCCCCCATTCCCCGTTTAACCCTCGCCTCGTATACCTACCAACCCCTTTTTCAACCCTTTTCCACCCTTCTTCCATATATCGCGTTCTTCCACTTTCTCCCTGTTGCTATAAGCTCAGATATCTGGCCGCAGAATTTTTGGGATTTCCTCGATAACGATATATAACTAGAGACGCATAAAAAAATAGGTTTCAGGGGAACTTTTAATACGAAATGCGTATCTTATTTCCTTTTTTTTTTTTTTTATCTTATAGAGAATGATCGACTACGTGTTCTTATTAAAAGAGGTTCGATCTCTTTAATATCGAGTATCAAAAGCCAGAGTATCAAGCACGAGATACAACGGACGATTCAATTTCACGGCGAAAAATCGGAACGGTTTATTATCGAGACTGAACCCAGTTGGAAACGATAAAAGTCGCCGGAGAAATCAACTTTCCAATAAATAGAGAATTCACTCGTAACTGGTGCGGGTCACCTGGGTTTTCGTTTGCACTTGCTCAACAACCACGGTCATCGACTCCAAGAAACGACCGACTATTGGACACAATTATACTTATTGCCAAGCACGAGTCATTGAATTTCAACTATCCGTTATTCCAACAAAATTACTTCCGACCAGCTTTAAATACTCTTGCAAACGAATATATAGAATATTGTAATTCAGAGTAAATTCGTTTAATATCGGAAGCGCTCAAAAATAAAAAATAAAACGTATCTACAGTTAGCGGGTTTAAAACAAAAGATCACGTTGGTAAATTAAAATTACGGTTGGTAATATTACGGTATTAGTAATAATATTGATGGCCACGATAAAGAAATCAAAATGCAAATGAAATTCTTTCTCTGTGTATCCATAATGGAATCTTAGGGGTTTGCAAAGTTAAATTTCTACAACTAAGAGACTATTATTTTGAATTTAATAATGAAGCGAGAAAACACGAAAGCAATATCTGAAATTCTGTAAGTAGTAGATGTCAGTGAATAATACACCGCGTACTTCCGAGGAAACACGTTCGCCTATACACAAAAGCTTATTCTCCGATAAAATATCTAATACTTTAAGAATTTCAATATTCTCTACACTTTAAGCGTTTTGGTAAAAATATTTCCCGCTCATCCTCACGGTATTCGAATCATCTGCTTGAATATTTCAGATATCCGAAGCCGGTAACCGGATCGCGTGACACAATATCGAACTTGAATTTGCGCGCGGTATCATTATACGCGCCGATCCGCGTATTCACTTTCGTTTTTATTAAATAAACTCGCACGTGTATTACCAAAATCTCTTTCGACCTGCATACGTTTTAAGCCTGTTTTTAATCCTCAAATAAACTACCTGTACCTCGAATAAACCATTCGATTATTTGTTAACCAGTTGACGTAACCACGGGATTAAAAATTAATAAAGTCGTATCAACTTTGATTCTTTCCGACCTCCTCCTTTTCGCGATTTTTGTAAATAATTTAAGATACATCGGGTTGGCGACTAAGCGATTGCGGATTTTGCCAATACCACCTAATGACAAAATCAGCAATCACTTAGTTGCCAACCCACTAGACAGATTTAATAAGACATGCGGTGCAATTTTATAAAATTAATCGTGAAATAAAGAAAGAAAAAAATAGCACAGGCAGACATCCAAAAATCTACTAAATGTACGATCCTAAATTAAATTCTTGGTCTCTATGTTCATAATTTTATTGTATAACTCGTTGCGTTCGTCAGCGCCGAATCTCGATAACCGCAACAATAATAGCACGCACATTATCGTCGATCGGTCGTGGCATTTTCGTGCTATAATTGCACCATCCCGAGCAACTGAGAACGCGTAAATACACCGGCAAGCGTAAATGAAGCTCTCCGGATCGGTACGATTGTTCCCCCGTCGTAAATCGAAAACGGTGATTAAACTCGATATTTGTCGACTCGCGATTCGCGCACCGACAACAGCCGGTTAAAAGCCTGCCTTTTATTCGACTTTGCCAACGATCAACCTATGTACTTTGTAGAGACGACAGCGACGTTAGAAATCTTGAAACCGATACTTTCTTTCGTCCACGTTCGAACGTGTGGTTCTTAGTACGTGTATCACCAGGAGAACGTAAACGACAGTATTCGAGACTATAATGGTCAGTTATATTCCGATAGAATAGATACAACATTTTAAAACGATAGAAGCAACTTTCATTGGACTCGAACCACGAAGAAGAGTTGGAACAATTTGTTCCGATGAGTTACGGTATGGCGAATTATTGCGAGAACAGTGTATTTGTTATTATCAGCATAGCCGGAAAATTTAATCTTTATTTCGTTCGAAACACGTTCCACCAGTTTGTTGCTATGAGACTTACCGTGTAATAATCGCAGCGATACATATTGCGCATCGATAGTATCGGAATTTGATCTGGAAGTGGCTGTAACTTTATCCGGTATAAATATCGTGTATATGGCTGCGAATTTCTATGTGTTTCGATCGACGAAACGTAATCTCTTTGTGAAAACATTCCAAAATACCAAAGGAATTAGAGGGCAAATAGTCGATAAGTTTCGTTCAAATCAACTTAGCAAGAGAATAATCTTATCGGTCATGAAATTCTAATTCTACTCAACAGGTAAGCAAAGCTATAGATAAACCGAAGAAATTATTTCGATAAGCGACGCGTGAATTATTCGTTGATTCTTTGTAAAATTTGTATTTTTAAGGATTATTCGAACACGGTCGAGTTATGTCACTTTATCCTGCTGTTTTATCGCGTACTCTGTTGTTTGCCAAGTATAGGGAACGTGTATAGCGTTTCACGTTTCGTTAACCCGTACATATTTCGTTATTTTCACGAGAGGTTACCGAAAGTGATCACGGGATATTTTTATTTCATTTTCCGAATTTTTATTCGCTTAGGTACGTCGAAAATGTCGCTCGATTCCGATACTGTAAACGCATACTGCCTGTTCCATGCTATTTGCAAACGATCGAATGAAATTAGTTACACTGATTTCATCGGATTCGTTGCGGTGGAAAACTGGCTGTAACTCGGTAACGACACACAACTTGGTAACATATATCTTATATTCTTTGCGATTGTCAACCGACGAATTCCTCCGCCAAATCCGATTTATTGTATCATTAGATTTTCACATTTTTCTCCTAAAAAATCAGCGACATCCCATTTGCGATATTTTACGAAAGGAGTCACACGTATGGATTTACCAGTTTAACCATATCCTACATTCACACACGAAAGCTCGGAGAATTCTTCCTGGGACAAAAATTTTCCTACGTTACATACCGAAAGATTCTGAGGAAAGCAGAAAACAGGAGAAGAAATGAAATGAAATGAAAGAAAATAAACGAAAACCTGAAAAGGGCTATATCTCCGTAGAATCGTCGTATTTCAGCAAATCATCCTATAGCATTCAAATATTTCCTCTTGAAATATATCAAAATCTCCCACTAACCAACCACCGACAAGGAAACAAAACAAAACAAAACAAAGAAAAAACAAAAAAAAAAAAGAAGAAGAAAATGAAAATCACTAAGACACATGCTAGCGCACATTTCCTATCGACCGAAATTGTTATCCACCTGTAACGAAAATTCCCACCAAACAAGCACCGAAAACTATATCGAATAGTCCCGTCGCACGTACACGTACATATTATATCGCAGCACGGTAAAATGATAATGACACGGATGATCTTACCGGACGTGGCGTCGCGGCAGCGGCGGCGGCACGGGGCTGTGAAAGTTCTCCATCATCGAGTAAGAGTCGCGCTCGGCCGCGGACTTATGCTCGAGCGCCTCCAGATGATCGAGTCGCAGCAGCTCCGGCTCGCGAGGCGAATGCAGTTCACAATGGGCGACGTGAAGCAACGGCCTCAGCGACGAACCGCCTTCGCATCGTTGCTGCCGCGAAGGCGGCCTCGCCACCTGTCTGTCTACACCATCCGACGCGTGTTGCTCGTCACCCCAGACCTCGAACTCCCCCGCCGCGGAGTAATCGCCGAATCCACCGTTACCCTTCACCGTTGCACCCTTTTTCGAACGATCGTCGACGAGTACGGGCCACGGGGAGCCCCGTTGCTCCTCCTTGCCCTCGGCTACTCGTCTATCCTCCTGTTTCCTCTTGTATTTCACCAGGTACTGTCGTTTCCGGTTCGAGAGCGACAACGACAGGCTGCCTCGGCGACCGGAGCAGCGACGGCCCGTCAGATTTCCGGCGGACGCGCCGCGGTCCGCATACAGGTCCTTCCACGAGCGGGTCAGCGTATCTTTTTCACCTTCCGGACCTCAGCATGTCACGTTTCTAGAGCCACGATCCAGTGGTAGCCTTGTTCGCTGATGATCGGCGGAGGCTGTTGCTTCGCGGGTCGTTCCGTTAAGACAGACACATTCTATGGTTGTGGTCTCGTTTTCGCGACTGGCCGCCGGCTACAGACCGGGTTAACGTGTACGCAAACTTTCTTATCGATCTGTCAACGCCAACGAGAAAGTTGAACTCCCGCGCGAGGTTAGATGAGAGAGAGAAACAGACTAACTGGGTGATGCCGATCTCTCGCCCGCCGTCGATCGTTGGTTCGTCGCAGATTGTATTTGTTCGATGTAAGGAGCGATACGTCGAACGGGAGGCAAGATGGACGAGAATATCGTTAGATGATCGTTGGTGGATGGTTAAAGTTTCTTGACGTGGGTTGGTCACTTTTGGGAAGAACGATTGATAGATGCTTGCAAGGTTCGATGACTCGACGTGTATTCCTTTCACTGCACTCCGCGAGCGAAACACTTGACGAGCTCGATGCTCTAACACTGGACACTTTTTCTTCACCAATTCCGAGATCGTAGACAGTGCCGTATTATGTTTTCTTCGAGCAAGAAGTATAACCAGCGGGGTCCCCTCAGCGGCACATCACTAGACAAACGATCCCGATGACAGAAGCAGTTCCCTTCCAACGACGAGCAGCGAACGTACGTAACGGATACTCTCGTCACGGAAGAACTAATTGGGTCAGGGGGGTTGAGAACTGCACGCAAATCCGTACCGGTGGAGCGTGAGCAGCGTGCCCCGAAGGTCCCAGGGGTGCGAGCGAAGAGACTGTGTCGTTGTGGACCAAATACTCGAGACGATTCCTCTGAACCAGTTCGGCAGCTCGACTTTCCGACCTGGCACGATTATTCCGATTCGTTCGCGAGACCAAATTAATATTGGAGAAACAAGTGGGAAAAAAACTTGCAGGCACTTCGCGGAGAACGAAGCTTCGATAACGAATCTAGTCGAAGCGTGTTTGAACACGTCGCGAGATATGTATTCCGATCGCGTGTGATCTAGTCGTCTAAACGGTCTAAGGGATGATGTTCGTGTCACCGTTCAGCGTGTTCCCGTAGCGTAGATACGACGGACAGAGTGTACAGCGGAAGGTTACTGCACCACCGATCTACCGTGGTCGCCGACTCCCCTCTTAAGCGCGTACCGTCAGTGAAAAACGATCTCGTTCGAGAAAGAGAGATCGCTCGAGGGTAACGTACACAGTCGCGTCAGCTGCGGATCAAAGACTGAAGGGCCACGGCGCCGCAACGCCCGGCACCGAGTGACACTGAGTGTCCCCACCACGCTGCCGCTGACGCGCACGCGCGCCACGCGCTCCAGCGAACCCCTCTCCCTCCAGTTCGGGAGAAATCCCTGGAAGAGAACGCCGCCATGCGGGTGGTGCGCTCACTATTTGTTCTCGTGGTGTCGCGGCCGCCGTATCGCTACGACTGGCCGTGTCTACGCTTGTTTTGCGACGCGGATCCACCGGGGTGTCGATATCCGCGCAACTTCGTCGCTGTTGAAAAGTTTCGAGAGAGATTGCTCGTGGGACGAAGGCTGGAAAGTTCTGGGTTTTCTGT
Organism: Bombus terrestris; assembly: GCF_910591885.1. Taxonomy (NCBI): domain Eukaryota; kingdom Metazoa; phylum Arthropoda; class Insecta; order Hymenoptera; family Apidae; genus Bombus; species Bombus terrestris. Next base: position 7,635,234 of record NC_063274.1, read on the forward strand.
TTTTGTCGGTGGCGGTTGATTGGATATTTTTGATGGAAGGAAGGGGACGAGGGCCGGGGTGATTCGGTGGAATTGAAGAGGTGCGTGGGTAGTTCGGTATGGGATTACGGTGCGGTCGGGTATCAACAAGTTATGTAGAAGCGACGACGTGAAGCGGTCAAACGTGATGACGGTGCGTGTGCTGATTTTTATCGTGAATTGCGACCGTTGTGAAGATTTCGAGAGTTCTCCGATATAAAAAGGTGAAGCGAACCTCGTTTACGTCGAATGAAACAAACTTTGTCGTGCGTACTATCAACGTGGAACTTTCTAGTTAGCGGGAAAATTATTTTCAGATAGCGTATTTGGTGAATAAAAATTCATTACGATTTATTCTATTGTCGTTATATTAGTGGATTGTAAAGGTTGAATAAAACGAGTTGGAAATTATTAAAATCTAAATGTCCTTTTTCCTCTGTGTGTAAAAATATACAAAATGATTCTTTAAACGTTACCAACGTTATGACAAAGATATAGTCACGATTTATTCTATCGTTGTTATTTTAATGGATTATAAAGGTTGAATAAAACGAGTTGGAAATTATTAAAATCCAAACGTCTTTCTTCTCTCTGTGTGTAAAAATGTACAGAATGATTCTTTAAATGTTACCAACGCTACGACGAAGATATAAATAGGAATTTTATCATATTCGAAATTAATAACGCGCGGTGTAACGCGGAAAAGGCTGCTTTCCCCATTGTGAATTTACTTGTTCCTTTGTTCCTTATATACGCGTTGTAGCACTGTAGACCGTTTTTCTTTCTTATTAGCTTCATTTTCAGTGTCGTATAATAGGTTATGTGCAACTTCCTTAGATGTCGCGATCTTCCTTTGATCCTCGCTGGTAAATGAAAGGAATTTTCGTCCGCAATTCATAGCGCCGGTAATATTGCCTTTTCTTTCTACAAGTATGGACGTATTTTCATAGCTTTTACCTTCATCGCGTTAGAATTATGGAATTATTACGTTTTCACAGAGGGATTACAGCAAAGTGTTGTATAGTCACGTAAGTAATAAACGGACCCATTGCAGAATACTTTGCAGCACTCGCTGAAATTGAAACGTTTCAACAGGAACTTTTCAGCGCTCGTTTCGTAATCAGAAAATCCAAATTTTTATGTTTCGACAAATCGACTTGGAAATAAAAGGGAAGAGGAAAATTTGTCTAGAGGAATTTTTCTCTTGAGATACCCAACACCAGTTAATACTCTTGCTAGACTCTCGTTTTGAACTCTCCCTCTCTAAACGCGCCCTTGGAAGATTCTACCCCTCCTGCATACACGCTCCGCTGTTTTTACGCTCGCATACTTTAGCATATTTCTAGGTTCAAAATAAAATATTCTTCTATATTATATTTTTAAATTCTTTTACTCGTTACAAGTTATGTACGTATTGCGATGAATTTATCACGGACTAATTTGGAAGCGAATTTCGAATCTACTAATTGTAATTTCTAATTCTACAACAACTAGAAATCTCCACCTTCATCCGTAGACTTGGCGTAACTCGCAGACTTTCAACTATTCGAAACATGGCAAGTGAAAACGAGGATATGATGTAAACAAGCGAGCCGACATGTAAACAGCGCCATCAGCGATCGTCTGAGACAACAGAACGTATAGACGAGCGTGCCTATCATATCTTCGTAAGAAATGCATCGTGCTGCAACCCCCTAATCTTACGCAACGACGTCCTTCCTGAACATCAGAGGCACGGACCATTTAATTGTTTCATCGTGGAACACGGTGTCTTGTTGTACGAGGTATTGTTCGAACGGAGAGATAACGCAAACGACAATAGAGGATAATAATAATCACGGTGGCAAACGTTAACGCGATATCTGAAGCATATTAATTGCAAGTGCAATGTACAATTAATAATATCTTGTTACAATTATCGGTCGATAAATGGATGAAGGGCGAATCGATATCGTTACAACATCATTTACTCGTGCCGTCGCTGGAAACAAAAGGCGAAACGTCCCGTGCTGATTGACTTCCGTCGCAACAATCCCCGCCTGAAATCGTAAAAATAATTGCTCCTTTCGCGTTAAATGTCCCGAGCAATTACGTCGTTCCAGGCAACGGTATTGCACGATGGATGTATATAGTATATATACAACGATTAGATGTCCGCGACAGTATACGTATATATCAGGAGATCTCTATTGATTCGAAAAATACGAGAATGTTATAGAGGGCGATGTTGTGCGATTCGAACGGGTCAAAGATAGCGGAAATGGATTTCACCTAAATATTCTTCTCCTACGTTTTATCATTACGAAGGTTAATTTGAATACAGAATCTTGACTGGAATCCTTATTTATTTATCAAATTATATGTATTCTTTCAAACCATTCCTTTTTAATTACATTTGCAACAATATATCTGTATGTTTAAAAACAATAGAAGTATCTTGCTTATAATTATAATCCCGAATAAAAGTTTTTAAAATCTTATAAATCGTTTTCTGATTTTTACTTTTAAAAAGTAATAGAAACAATTAACTATTCAGTAACGAGAATAGCCAGTTAAGTAACTGGGACCAATTTCTTCAGCTCGACGATCAACAGTCACGTATCACCAGGCCACTCTATCTACCGCTAATTAAAACCTACCGCTCGTAAAATCGGCATTTCGACGATTCCCGTTCCGTCAAAGAACCCGGCTATGTACCGCCATCGTCAACTCGTCGTCGATTTAATCGCGTCGAAAGTCTGGCCCTCTCTGCATCGATTACACCACGCTCGAACGAGACCGCGAATTCCGTCGAGGAGAACTCGAATTTATAATTAAATACTCGATCGTTATTTCTCGTACGCTCGGTAACGTGCAGCCAGCCAGCGATCCTAGATCGCTGCTTTTTCCCCCACTTCACGTGCTACATTTGCCCCCACTCCTTCCGACTGTATCTAGACATCTTTGCAGATGCGACGAGGGTTATAGAGATACTATTGACTCTCGAAGCTATTCCGACGAGAGCACGGCTCTCACGAGTCGTGCTCTCGCTCGCTGGGAAGTTTAATTATCCCCTTCGGTACATCCTGCTGGTCGTTGATACTGACGAACAATCGTGCGCGCGCGCGGACGCACGCATATACACGATGAACGGAATGGAGACGCGTCGATGGGCGAGAGTTACGAAGAAGGGACGGGGGCTAGATGGATGGAGAAGTTGTTTTAGCCGAAATCTGCCACGGCAGCCTACAACGTTTACCCTTTTAGTGGTGGCGACCCCCGCTGCCACTCGGCTCGCTCGCCATTCTTCGCCCGCTGCTTCCAACCACCGTCTCTGCAACTACCCGGCTCCGCCGTTCTACCGTGTATATGGGGTGTTTCTTAACGCTTCATCGACCGATGCATTTTTGGTCAGTGCTTTTTTTTTTTTATTAAATACACTTGGTTTGAAATTGTCAGATATTTAACGATTTTCTAAAAATAACCTATATTAAAACTAAATCTATAACGATATTCGAACGAACTAATAATAAGTCAGATTCGAGAGAAACATCTCGACTATCGATTAATGGGCTAAACCATAAAGAAAATATTATATCTTGATATCAAATTATAACGGCTGTAATAAAGAGAAATCCTCGTACCATTATGATTCTCATCTCGTCAATCTTACATACGAGTTTCCATATATTGCGGACACCCTGTAGAGAGGCACGCAAAGTACGCTATGACCCGAAACGGAAGGTGCAGGGGGTATAGGTACGGCGAAAGGAAAATTCGCGACAGGGCCTTTGATGTCGCTTAAACAGAAAACGTCGGCCCCTGCTGTTCCACAGCTTAGATTCTTCCTTCCTTCTTTCCTTCTTTTCTTACTTCCTTCCTTCCTTCCTTCCTTCCTTCCTTCCTTCCTTTCTTCCTTCTTTCCTTCTTCCCTTCTTTCTTTCAGCCAGCTAGCTTCTTACGGTCGTCTGCGCTCACGGCACGCTGGATGCTTTGAATCTCCCTCTTCCTCTCTTTCCTCTCTCCTTATCGCCGCGCATCTCCTTAGTCCTTTAGTTCTGGCCGCTTTGAGAGGCCGCCGCGACTACCGGCAGCCCCGCGACGATGAAGATATCGTCCTTCTGCCATAAGCACTCATTTGTTCTCCTTATCTGCTCGGTAGGCACTTCTCCGCCTTTGGGACATCCGGACAAGCGCGCGAGCTTTCCTTGTTTACCATACCGGTGGAATTTCCGTACGTATACGCTATATGTACTTACATCGCTTAAACTTACACGATCGCGACTATGCGCCATCTTGAGCGCACGTGAGCGGCCGCGGTGGCGGAGTGGGGGAAGGGGTCCATTCGCGAATAGCCGAGTTTTATCGAGCACGAACGACGAACAGATCGAGGAACGATAGCACGCGTTTGAAGACGACAAGCGGTGGGCCGCTTTGACGGCGCGTTTCTTGCATTTCGAACCCGCCTAGGCTGTGCCCTCCTGCTGCGGGCATTATACGAAATTTCTGCTTGTTTTGCGAGAAACCAGCCGACTGCCCGTGGCGTTTGTGATTTTAACTCATACTCCACTTCCTTCGTTGAACTACCGTTAACTCGCCCTTTGTCAGAGAACGTTTGCACAGCGAAATTCGCAGAGCGTAGGCGGGCCGCGTTTCCATGCGCTTCATTTCGGATTTTCTAACCTTGTCGTCGTTGATGATTACACACTTTCTCGACAGTCACGAAATGAAACATCGAAGAATACCGGAACAAAGAACACGACTTTGTGCGGATTAGATCGTAAACACGTACGTCCATCGAGAAATCGATACGTATATCTATGGTAGAGGAATGTGTGCGAGTCTGTGAGAGCGTTGATTCCCTGGATTTAGGTAAACTGATCCTCAAATGTATATGTCGGCGTCGCTCCTGTAATACAGCGAAGTTGGATGAATTGTAACCGTTCAATTACTCTATGATGAATTACAACACGTAAGATCGATACCTACTATCGGTTTACCCGGTCGTCGAACAAGTACAGTCGCCGGTATAACATGGTTTGAGTATGGTTCGCACGTATTAGTTTCGTGTGTATGCGGAATTTATTGGAAGAAAATGAGAACATATGAAAAATGAAAGTTAGTATATTGGACCTTTTATTTTTACGACTCATAATTGATGATAAATGAAGGGAAGTATAAGAGATGTCTTGGCGCAATATAGCGAAAAAAAAGAATTAAACGCGTATGTGTATTCTGAATATTTTATAACGGGGATTAATTGTCGATGACTTTTGAATTCGTTAAATTTACCATTTTAATAATGCAGCTATCTCCTCGCTGTAGCTTTTAAAAATTCCTTTACTTTTCCTACATTTTCCTATATTTTCATTCTGTAACGTCGCAGACGCTTTTAATCCTTAATACGAGAACACGATGGAATGAAAAGGCAGAAGAAGGCATCTGCATCCTTTATGACGCTTCCTGTAACCATTACAACGCGAAAACGGCAGAATTAAAAGAGAAGGTAGCGCCGTTAACACGAAAAGGATTAACCTGTTTCAGCATTTAAGAGAAACGTTTTTTCACGTGGTAGAGATATAAATATAGCTTATAATAATTCATTTTCATAACGAGAATAATGATAAAGGTACGTATAAATTTTACTATTCAAATTAGAAACGAGAAGAATTCGATTATATTTCTAACTGAAACGAACAAGAATCCTCAGTAAAAAAAAAAAGAAATTTGAATGTAACCATAAGTAAAAGATTTTTCACTTAACTTGTACCATGGTCATAAACTTTGGCACGTATCTTTTTAGCAGCACGCGACGGTCACGCGAGAACAATCGAGATCCACGAGGCACGATTTCGCTCGTAAAGCTGGCTCGCGCCTTTTGAATTTCCCCCGGTGCTCTTAATTCAATTTTAAACTAATTTCCTTAAACCGTTCTATATGCATGGATATTGTCCGGCGTCCAATCTTCTTAAGTTTTTTAATTCAATTTCAAACTAATTTCCTTAAAGGCTTCGACCCTCTTTGGAGATCCAGGCCCGCGCGACCAGTTACTCGCGAGTCACCGACCGAACGCTTAGTGGTGTCATTAGCGTTGCATAAAAGGAAAGCGGACAAGTGGGAAGTAAGGTTATTTTTATCGTCACTTACAGCCTTATCGCCACTACCAGCAGGCCGCGACAACGATGTGCATAGCAACTTCAAAGCGAAAGGAATACACATCACTGATTCATGCTATTTCATCGTGTAATGAGAAATATTATAAAATTGTTAATCGCAAGAGGAGAGGGGTTAGTTTCATTTATATCTGCTAACAATACTTTAGTAAATTGTTTATGAGATAAATTTAATTTTTTGAGGTTAGATTTGTTCTTTGTTTAATTCGACAGTATTCGTTTAAATCTGATTCGACAACGTCGATATGTTTCGTAAATAAAAACTTCCCAAAGTTTCAGTCGAAGCCAAATAACTTTCAAAATAACAAACAAATAAATTTCCTTTTCTATTTGCAGAAACAGAAATGCAAAAATACATTGCAACGTAACGTATTCACAATGAATAATGAACTGATATGCGTTGGCAAATAAATAAATATTTCGCCATGAACACACCATCGCTAGATGTGCCAACGTTCCTTTCGTTCGTCACATGACACGAAACCCGCGCGTCGCTCGCCAGTTTCGCCCGCTGGAACGTATTAAATCTCTCGTGACAATGACGTTTGCATTTCTGAAGTGCTGACGCGACCCATACAGGCCGTCGGGCGTGTACTCGAAACAAGGGTACATCGTTTTCACGACGACGCGCGACGCCGTGTTTTTTTTGCCCGCGCTACTCGCTGGCGTATACGAGCTTGCGATATGGGGAACAGAGACACTTGACACCGGCTGTTTGCTCGAACACGCGACAAACATGAAAAAATATATATATGACGAAAACCACCGATCGCCAGACACGTTATCAACGGAACAAATCCAACGGTAACGCGAACTGTCCCAACGAGCATGACTTTCGACGTTCAAATTGTCCCGCCAACAGCCTCGAGATGGTCCATCTACAGATACGCTTACTGTGTTTCGTTTATGATCAAGATTCTACGATATACTTGCCAAAAGTGATAATACAGAGAAGCAGAGTATTTCGTTGAATATACGGCGCGCCCAGGAAATGGATAAATTGAATCGGTATAAAGGAATGAAGGAGAATGAAAGATAAAGAAAACGACTGAAACGTTTGTAAACGATGATTGAATAAATGAACGTTTATGTAACTATCCATTGTTTGCTACTTAGAATGCTATAAACTACGAAATGTGAAATTGTATTATGATTATGATTCTAGAGCCTGTGTAAAGGAGCTGGATAGTATCCGTGGCCAATCTTGATAATACAAGAAAACGATTACTCCAACGTATTGCGCACAGCTCGACGATCGAATAAGGAATGTTGTGACCGGATATGCGCCTACAGTTATAACATGAGGTCGTATATATATATATACATATACGTTATACAATACTATATTAAGTTTACAATACTAATTAATCTTTAAATTTTAAATAACCTTTGAAATTTTCGAGCCACACAAATTTGTTGCCTGAAATTCATTCTTTGTTATATCGATCTTCTCCGCAACAGAAAAGCAGGGGAAAAATTCCAAATACTTTATGCATACAGAAAGCATACCGTTATTTCGACAGGGAAGCAAACGCGCTAACACGATTTTACTCGCGCGAGCACACGTTGCGTGCCCAACGATAAGGTTTTCCCAACTTTATCTCTGGAACGGTGGATTCGTTCGGGGCGACAGACTGGAGCAGAATGGATGAGCCTGCAAACGCATGGCCATGGTCAACCCCTGGTCGTAATATCGCGCCACAGGGAATACGAGGGTGGAGAGACTGCACGGACTGATTTCTCCAGCCATGCCAGTGAGCACGCCAGTCGATGTTTAGGATCTCGGAATTGTTCCAGCTAGCGGTGGACGTTCGATGCACCCCGAGTTCTTGAACCATTCGACGTTGCAAGCATTGGAATGCTTCCGAATGTTTTAAATTACGTAGAGGAGGATGCACGATCATTCGGTTTCAGATATTCGTATTGATAAAGATTCGTAATTAATCGTTGGATAATCAGATACTTTTGACGGGTAAAGTTATTCAAATAATCTGTTAAACATCGAAAACAACAATCAAGATACAAAATAATATTTAACAGTCTGCATAAATTTCGAACAACCTTATTTTACCATAAACTTCGAGCACGATAAATACGTTTTGTGGCGTTCCGAGTCTATCGCTATCTGTAGAAGGGCGAATGCACGTTGCAACACGAATCTATCTTGCTCTTTTTTCCCCACTTTTTCTCGTTATTTCTTGCCTCGCCGATTCTCTAGCAGCCATGAAATCTGACAGCCGTAGGCCGTAAACGCGCCACGACTGCTTATTAAAGGGAACTGGCTCGCTTTATTTCGCGAAGGGAAACAAGAGACAGAGTAAATATGTCGGCTGGATGTGTGTCCACGTTGTCGCGGAAACGCGGCGGGCGTCCTTTGAGTGCCTCTTATGGACGGTGCCTGTTGACGCCTCGTTTGCTCTGTGATTGAACGGCCCGCTTCGTTTGCTCAAACGGCGCTCACGCGCCCGTAATTTATAGAAACAGATGTTTTTATTAATTTCCTGTTGCGTCCTGTAATTGGTAACGTTCGAACGATATATAAGTACCCTGGTATCTGACGGCTAGATATTACAAATATAATTACCTCCAAATTATATTATTATTAATCTAAAATACATTTTTAATCTAAAACAACTAACAAGATTTATCAGTCTTTTAAAAATCTACCTCACGAGTCGAAGCCTATCTAGCAAAATTATGCAGATATAATTCCTTGCAAATGACTAACCAACCTAACGGGATCTATACCAGTTACATTTACCTATCTGAAAGTCCGTCATTCGATGACGGTCGAATAGCCGACCGTTCATTCTCTCCTATCGTCCTCGGCAAAAGTTCATTCACCCCGTGTTTCTCGTCATTCACACTTTCACCCCCCGAGCGAGACGCACCGTGTGGCCAGTCACAGGGACGAGGAGAATGGATACAGTGAATCTGACAATTGGCGCGGATCCAGGAACCGCGTTATCGCGACCGTCCACTGTATGAACCCGGACTCTCGCTGACTCGCCTCGAATTACGTTGGCGGCCAGAACAACGGGAGATGGCGCTGCCGGCGCAGACGTCATAATATCCGTCGGGATATGACGTTAAACGATGCACGTGAACTAGCAAAGCGCTATTAGACGAAAGGCGTACGACGATCGAGAGGTCGAACCGTTGTTCGTGGAACATTGGTTGCACGGTTAATGGGCAATCGAGGAGCGGACAATGGCAACCCGGCAACGAGTCCTCTCCACGGAACTCTCCTTAATACCGTTCGCTTTTTTAAATCACAGCCGGCCGTCGCTCCGTTCGTGCCAACCTCGGCGAAACTGCCCCTTTTTTCCCTCGCAAAGCTTCTCTGGATGGTTCGAAGAGTATTACCTCGATCGTTGTATAGTAGCGGATGGTGTTTCGGGATGAAAGGGTTTCGCGGTCGAGATCGTTGAATGGACGTTACTCGGATCGAAAGTAAGTTGAGTTATTTTCTTATATATCATCTTTGGCACAATGTTGTTGCCTTGGTATAATAGAAATTGTGACATTTTCCGAGACATTTTCGTCGATGAAAGCTGATATCATTATTAGTAGTATTGTTGAAATAATCTTAAAATAATATTAGATATTACCACAAAGATAACGTTATATTTATTTGTGGACAACAGATCGTTGACAAATCTACGCTCAACTTTTCTAATTCTCATTTTGGAATTTCGTTAAACGGTCTGAACAAATATTGTACGTTCCAACCAATCGTAACCGGACCATTCGGAATTATAGTTCCATTTATGTCAATCACGGTCCTTTCTATGGACGACAAATATTTTGACTAGATCAACCAGTGGAGTGTATAATGCTTTCGAACGACGTTTCGACGGGGCATAAGTATCGACGTGTTTCTTTTTATATATTTTTTTTCATTCCTTTTTTTTTTTGTTTTTCAGTCGGCTGTTTCGAAATGTTAAAACGTCACGATGCATTTAAATTCGCTGGATGTTTTGAAGCGCATTTGTCATCTGTCACATAACGAACGTCGCCGCTATTTTTCCCAGCGCCGGTGACAAGCGCAACGCGACTCGAAAAAGTATCCTTAATGTAATTACGAACGTGCCTGTTTAACGGTGATATTTTAATAAACCGTTCCGTGCGTTAACGCGACGCGAAAACGAGTAATAACGTGGCCCAATGAGAACAACAGAACGAAAACCCTTTACATAGCACCCGTTCGGATGATTAAATCTGTTCAAAACACGCCATGCTTTACGCGAAAATGACGATCTTCAGTATCTTTTGCGAATATTTTGCTTGTCATTTGGAAAATAACAAGAATCATAAAACGAACTCGAAATATAGGATAGAACGGTAACTGGAAATATCGAAACCTTTTCCAATAATATCATAGTCAGATATTTCATTCGGAAACATAAAATTCTTCTCAGCTTTCTAAATCGTAATTTCAGTTCGATTCGTAAAATACAACAGATACCTATCCTCTATCTCGTAATTTTCGTTTCAAATTTTTCTCCTCCAATAAAATCTTAGATGCCAAAGATCTCGACTAATCGCTACTAACTAAAAAAAGACACAAACAAGAAATCCCTTCGTTCGATAAATCTGCGAATAAAAAGAAAAAAAATTCAATTTCCAAAACCCTCGATCATCATAGCCCCAAAAATCTTCACTCTCTTTTACTACCTTCGCTCTCGGACAGGTTCAATCGCAAAAGGCACAGGTTCCCTACAAACCCATCTATCCGTTACAAAACTCGTATATACGTTCCAATGCCTGTACACGTGACTCTGCCATCCCCAACTCCGCATGCACGTGTACGCGCACATTCCTAGCGCGCGCGTGCATAATACACGAAGGCCCTGCTGAAGAATATATATCCGCGGTACGAAGGGCCGAAATGTATTCACCCAATTATCTCCGCATCGGCGTGCTGAATTCTTCCCCCACTCCAGTCGCTCGCCTTCCCCCACCCACTCGAGCCTGTGCTCGAGAGCGGTTCGGTTCAGCCGACTGTTTCATCCCCCTCCATTCTCCCAACTCAACGTTCACCATGGTCGACGGCGCATTTGCATGGAATGCATTCATATGAAATCGACCATTCTTCCAGCGACTTCTTGAGAAGGCCCGTGTATCCCTTGCTACCGGCGCGTATATACTCGTCTCAGAGGTACGCGTGCGCGCGCGAGATATATCCCGACGAGGGCACTCGAGAGATGTACGTAAGGTTGCTCGTAGAAAATTGGTTCCGGTAATGACGACCTATCTTCCGGCCGCTCGTCGTTCTCTTCTGCGCGGCTATTACCGGTTCGGGGACGATCCCGGATACGACTTTTCCCTTGTGCGGCGAAATTTTGGAATTTGCGAATCGTTGAGAGATTTGCGTGGGTAGCATTCCTTTGGCGATTATACGCTTCCTGAATAAAAATTCGACCTAGCACCCTGTGTTACGTACCTATTAACTTCGGGATAGGATACTGTATTCAATGACAGATAAAAAAGAAGCGACCGCGTTTTAATGGAACAGTGGAATGTGCTTCTGATGATCTTAAACGGGAAATTGATTTCGTACAGCCTTAAGTGACGTATAAGGGGGGTTTTTGTATAAGCCGAGCAAGGTAATCTATTGCGAGTCAATATCGTGGCAACTAGAGAAGATACAGCAAAAATTCTTGATAGTAGTTTAATAGTATGAAGCGCGATGCATCATCTTGTGGTTACTTGTCTATTTAAAGGCCATTTCCAATTTTTTACTAAACGATATCAATTTTTCTCCATGACACTATAATACAGAACATTTATCTACATTCAGTGTTAAAAAATTTCATTCATCTTTTCTATTCTGCGAAAAGATTTATTACATTATGTGCAATATCTGCCTTTAAAAATAACGTAGCATAGAAAGAATCGAATTCCAAAAATGCTCACAAACAAAAACCACCCTTTGTGTTTCTCATGCACGCGCGCACACGCACAAACACCCCATAAAAGTTGCGCGTTGTGATCAGACCATCCCCTTCCAATGGACCACCCAGTATATAAAACTTGATTGCATTAGCTGGGGAAAACGGTTCAGGGGTGATGTCCGTTCGCGTTGCAGGCTTTCCAGTCTATTTTTTCTATTAGCTCGCAAAGTCCTCTATTAATTTATTACCCCGGATTGCTCCAGTTATTGCGTTCCATCCCTTCGTCACAATTCGATCGTGATTCATGGGATAAAGCAGGGCGAAAGATCTATGGGATGAGAGGGATGACCATTAAATAATCGCAAAAATTATTTTTCTAACCTACAGCGTAAGATAATTCCTTCGCGTATGTTGCATCGCCCTATGGAGGGTGCACATTCTAATACGCATAATCTAAAATTACTATACGTAATTACGTTTGCGTAATAGCTTCCACAAGATTTATTCGAATCGTTTCTAGCCGTTTAAGTGGTAAAATTGAGAATTTATGCGCAATCGGAAGTACGAAAAAGTAGGTATTGTTCCTTTCTCTTTTCATCATTTCTTACTTGGTAATCGAAGTTCCATATATTGGAATCATAATCTAAAAAGTTCTCAAGATCAGAGTTTCGCACAACCTATTAATTTTCCTATTGATCCGCGACGGTTCGCGAAATCGTGCACCATTTTTCTCTAAATTTTCAGTCACCTCATTTTCGTGCAGCAAAACATTTCACTCCGCGAGAGATTAATTAACGGACAATTTCACACGAGAAATATTGCCTTGGAAATTCTCGATAAAAATATTATTACACTCGGCTGTAAGTGAGCTCCTTCTATAAATTACTCAATGAGACTTGTGTTACAAAATGTACAGCTGTATCCTGCACAGATTCCACTAAAACGAGACAAAGAGAGGGAAATGGAGATCGATAGCATCTCGTGGTGCGGCTATGAATTATAACGGAGGCGAGCAAGTAGCTGGAAGCGTAGCGCGGTAAATAACGAATAGCGTTTACGTTGTCGAAAATGACTGGTAGATTGTTTATGTCAAGATCGCTTAGCCGGTACCCGGCCTGTTTGCCGTTCGAGTCAAGTCAGCGTGTTTTCACGGTTTACTCCGGCGCTCGCCGTGGACGTGATAAACAGGTTTCGATGGCGTTTCGGTAAACTGTAACAGTGTGTGCATCGACCGTTTGCGTCATAGCGTGTACGTTGTGGAATATTGTGGACGGGAACATCGTGGCTTCTGTGGGTGATTAATTCAATCGGTTAATTCGAGGTTAATCGAAAGGGTGGACTGATAGGTTAAATTTGAAGCCTGTTACTTTTGCGTTTCGTCTTTTTCTCGTTTTCATGATTAATGGCTTGGTAATGCGTTTCCCATAACTAGAATTTTCCATGACTATGGTGATTTACTATATAATCCTACAATATTTTTTTTTCATATTTCACAATAATTCATTGGGACTTTTTAGTCATTGATTTATTGGAAGAGAATGATTAATAGTATGTAAAACAATGCTTTAATCACGCCTTTAGATTAAATTACCATCGGCAAATCCTGTAAATGCCACCTCTCTAATCCTTAAGATCAAAAGATGAAACGATGATTGGACATGAAATATTAAAACGGTAAATTCTATTAATCAAAACGTATAAAGGAATTATACTTAAAAAAAAAAAAGGAAAAGAATAATATTTGACGGGATTCATATGAAGCACGTTTGATTGCAGGAAGTTTATGTTAATTTGGATACTATTGCGTGCGATTGCAATTTGCATGAGCGCATGACAGCAGTTTCTATGAACGTTAGATCGTTACTTGCAACATGGTAATTCGTTCACTCGACACTTGCACGATTGCAACACAGTGAATAGTAAATTTTTGGTTGTAAACGCAAGTCATCTGATTATTATACTCGCGTTGGTAAGAGCCGATCGATTACTGTTCGCACGGTTACAAATTTTACCGTTGAAATTCGCTTCGGTGCAATTAATCCGATATCAACTCGGTCGACCAGAATTCCTGCGATTGCAAACCCTGGCGATTACAATTTCTACGATCGCAACTCTGTCGATTACGATTCTTGCGATTGCGGCTCGCTCGCTTGTAATTCCTGCGATTGCAAACTTGCCTTGGCTACAGCTTCTCGCAATTACGAAGTTCTTCCATTCTAATCTTCGCCGATGCACATTTTTCCACCGATCTAACACTTATCCACGAAATGTCTAAGATGCACATGACATAAAAATACGTACTTAAACTAAAACCGAATAAAGGGACAGATGGGGGATTAATTAACGGAGTTTCAGATTATGTGTGAGAAATGGAAATGTGATTTATCATTATTTTCCATTGTGATCTTCAAATATGATAATTCTTATATTATCTATGGGTTATATAGTAGGTACAAAGGAAAGACATGCAGGATATTAAAAAAACAAGGAATATTGTCTCCAGCGTGAAAGAAAGCTACCGCAAGTCCAAGTGAATGCAAGCACTCGCCTTCCAAATGGCTATGTCTCTTGAATCATCTGCCGACCGAGTAAATATATCTATACACATTAATGTCTGACCGATTTTACGACTTCGCTACTTCTATTAGGCATACTTCTCTATAACGCATTTACTTGCAATCTGTGCAGTTACAACTCACGTCATTGAACTTTTTATAATAACATCCCTCTCCATCCCGTTTCTCCAGCCCTGAAGAACATGATCTATAAATTATTTCATCCTTGGAAAATAATTCTTTCTCTTCCGACTCTAAAATACATTCTGTCCAAAACTTTCTCGCAGCAAATTCAAGGAAAATCCTCGTAGAACTAATCAGCCATCCAGAAAAATCATCCGTAAAGTCCAGAATCAGCTCGTGGCGAGATGGAACCCACACGATTTCTTCGAGGTTCTTCTGAAAAACTACATGGAGACGGTTCTATGCCAGCGTTCGACCGCGTAGCAGCTTAACGGCCCGGAAAGCGAAAGACCATTACGAAGAATCACACGCTCGAAGACACTCTACTACTTACGAAGCCATATTAGGCTGGCTCGTCGCTTAACCTGTTAACCGAATGGGACGAGTTAACTCGTCACGCCAACTATCGCCATGTATAAATAATTTATTATATTATACATATAAATAATTTATTTTTGTACGATACAGATCATTGTCCGAGGTCCTTTATTCGGAAATTCTTCGCTTTTAGATTCTCGATACCACGATCCTTCGTTTCGAAATTTTTCGTTTCTGGATCGTCTCTTCAGGATCATCCCTTCGTTCGATAACAAAGTCACGCGAGAATTATTTCCGCGTTCGTTCCGAAGAAAAGTGCGTTTCCTCGCGGTTCCTATTTCCTGTTCCGCTTCGTGTCGCTCGATCGTTCCTGTCACGTTCGTTAAGAATTGCACGCGTCGTGGATGGCGCGCGTAAGGGCGTGACTTGTTTTTCGCATTCGTCGTGCGATCATATAATATACGATTTAAAATGCCGCGCCGGTGTGTTCCGCGATTATGATAATGTAATCGCCGCCATGTATAATTTATAACGTTGTCCCATACTCTACCAGTTTTTTCTCGCCTCTCTGTCTGGCTCGATAAATAATATAACGCTACACCCACACCTTTTCTCGCCCTTTTGTTGCTCGTCGCTTGTACCGGTTATCTCATTCGCCTTTATCTTCGTTCGACACGCTGACTGTCACTACTGGCCGTAGACGTAACTACCAGTGGCGCCACCATCGACTGCGCTGCAATTATTCGATATGTTTGAACGAAATATCGCGCGTGAAAAACTGCGATATATCTTTCTGGAATTCGACTATCGGTGACTACCAGGAATATTAATCGAAAATAAAAAAAATTATCTGTTGCGTCGAATTAAAATATTAGCTTCATGGATATTAATTTCCTCACTAGGATTTTTAACAACTTTAAGGGTTAGTTTCGTACTGTCTTTTTTAACATCGTCTCGCTATCTTGTAAGACGACATAATTTTACGCCACGGCGAATGTCTTAAGTTTTCTTGTTTACAAGATATATTTTTCGAGATCTTGGTTGGAGGAAAAAAATTAGAAAATGTCCGGTAAATCGATTTCGGAACGTCGATGGTCGGCCATGTTGTTTCGAGACCGAAGTTAACGACCGTTAATTGGCGTAATTATTCAACGGGCCGATTAGAACGCTCCATGCTGGCGAATTTTTGCGATCGAACGGATCGATTAACGAGTGCCTCTTGGTACGAGCCAGGGGAAACTGGGACGATTAAGATATATCGACGTCCGATTCATAATTAAAGCAACGACTCGGCAACTTACTTCTGCGCGAGTTCACAGAGATCTGGAATCGAGTGTCGTTGAACGACCTGACTATCCCTTCGCAGAACGTGGAATTCGTTAGCATCCAGTGTTTTCTTTGAGGGTCTTTGATTTCAAAAAATTAATCGCGATTTATTGAATATGTACTATTACATGTATTTTTAAATAAATACGTTCGTAACTATGATATACGAATTTATGACGAACCAAATATAATACTAAAAAATTGCATAATTAATTCTTGTCGCAAGAGATTAGTTATAGGTTATATTACGTAAAAGTTGTTACACGTAGATCTGCTATTTCGTTATCGAACATTATGAGGCACGAGATATCGATAAAAATGGAAATAAAGATAGGTTAGGTTGTTTTCGAAACGTTTGGATAAGTTTCATCCGTGTATTATCAGATGATAACCAGTTAGGTTATGAAGTTTGGAAGAAAGAATTTGTCAACTGTCTGGATATCTTATTGGTAGAGCAATCGCAAGGATGGCGGAAGATTCAGGTTCGAATCCTGATCCAATAATCCGATCAACTGGTTCTTTCTCTGCTCGCAATTCTGTCAGACATATTGATAGAAACGTTTTTGTACAAATGTAAGTCTATAAAATACAAAGTCTGTAAAACCCTCGAACGTTGTAAGAATTCCCTCAAGCAATCTGTCTCGCATAAATGTATGACATTCGTAAAAATATAATCGTCGTATTAAAATATAAAAGTATTCTCTTGCGATGGATTTAGATGAATACGTACATGCTTCTCCTCTTTCTCTTTTTTTCTTATTCTTCTCATATATTTTCCGGTCTTAATTGATAAACACAAAGATCACCGAAATTACATGCTGTACGATATTTAAAAATTGCAATTGTACGCGAGAGAAGAACTCCGATGATTCGTTCTCCAAAATAAACTCGCTAAACTGTTCGTATCAGAAAGGTCTTTGAGAAATGTCCTAGGAATTCAATTTTCCAAAACCTGTCGTCACCTTTGCTCTAAAATGCACTAAAGCAAAATCTGGCGAAGGTTTCGGTGTAAAGCGCAACGAGAAGCCCGCAAAGCGTCTCCACGGATCACTTAATTAATTCAAAGATAGCGGGGCATGCGACGAAGGGAACAGGAGAGGGAGGGGGCAATACGGTTGAAGCCGCACATCTAACGAGCGACAATGTTTAAACCGCGGGTCGCGCGATTCATAACACACAAGGACACGCGAACGTTGTGGCGTCGAGAGATAAAGCGTGACGCGGAACGTGGGCTTGCAGATAAAGTTAATGGGATCTTATCGGGCCGTATAGGACGATTTTAGTTGGCTGACCAGTGGCCGACCAGAATGAAGCTGAAGGGTAGAGCACGGTTCGAACGAACTCGCTTCGTGTTGTCGTTCGTAACCTATCTGTTAGTAAAACACCTTTCTAATTCTCCTAGCGTCGCTATCTTTCTTCTTTCTCCGATACCAATTAGGTCCTGACTATGCACGCGCTTAAAATGACCAACGTAAAGAATTCGATTTCCATTAAAGAATTATTGAAATTATAGGAATTATCCTTGTGACATTTAATCTTAATTCTATTGAAATTATCTGTCCTGAAACTATCTTACATAATCTCGTCTTTCCAACGATAACACAATAAGAATTTCCACGGTACATGGAAATAGGTGTATCACCTATACTACTGTCGCACATATATATTAGCCGAAAATCCTAGAACACCGCGCATAAACCACGAGGAACATCGAGACCAGACGTTTCTCACTGCGCTATAACGTTCACGGGTGGTCAGGATCGACAACGACACCGTCTCTGCTGGATCAGCCCTGGGTCGTTCCAACGATGAGGGTAAAAGCGTAGCCGAGGCGGAGTTGGGGTAATTGATAGAAGCGCAAGGAGACGCGCAATGTTTACCCGTGGAAGGATTGACCGGCGTGGCACTAGGCGAAGGCACTCAACTACATACTCCCTTTACTCGTCGTCTGCTCGTTTTGTTCGACCCGTGGCCATGGCCAGTCGTTCGGTATCCTGCAGATTTTACTCAGCAACGATTGGCTAGCACTGGCTTCGCAGCCCATGTCCGGCCACCTACGGAGAGGGTCGTGTAATTAATGCCTGCTAATACAGCCTCGATCTACCCGGTCGTTTTCGACACTCGTCCTCGCACAGTGGGCGAGTGATAAGTGCGTGTGCGTGTAATTTCCACCCCAACGAGGAAGGACGTTAATTGCATTGGACGGCCGTTTCCGTGATTTTGATCGTGTACGGGGTGGGAGGGTTAAGTTAGATTTCGCCTCGGTATGATTTAAGAAGGGATGGTAAGAAGGTGGAGCGACTGAGAGTATGAACTTGTTGCTTCTGGTGTTTGGGGGCGGTTTGGAGGGTCGCGTGAAACAGGTTTTGTTCGTCATACTTTGGTTTTGGTAATTCATTGCAGGAAGATTCTTTCGGCTCGATTGACTTCTATGGGGGTCACCAGTGACCTGCACTGTATAGACCTGTCTGTTACACTATGAGAGCCGTTCGGCGACTGACAACGTTGAAATTAATTAACCTGTTAACCGGAAAAGGCAAAGTGGAAATTTACTTGCAAGAGTAGCAAGGGAAAGAGTTAGACAAAGGTTGATCGCCTTTTTCTTGATGAACTTCTTGGAAACAGAAAAGAAGTTTCGATTACGGGGAAAATGATGGTTCAAACTCGTTTAAAAATTTGTTCACCAACGACGAAGCAGCATAAAGCGTTTCGTAGGAACCAATTTATTATTTCTTTAATCGTTTCCCAACTTTTACTAGCGGGACGACTCGTTTTACCTGGAAGATGAGACGTTTATTTTTAATAAACGATACTCGCGGTGTTTAAACATGTAGAAAATTCTAGGCTCTTAATTCTAAGGTTATTACTATGGGCACTAGTCGCTAGACCGGATATTTATGTAAATACATATTTTCGTGAGGACGACTAAAGCAGTAGAATGTAAGCAGAGATTTGTTTCACTTTCTAAATTGTAATAGATGTGGTACTTTGAATATTTTATACACTTTTGCATCCTTCAATTTCCTATTTATTTTTCTATTTCCTATCTTCCTAAATACATAAAAATCCCCAGTTTATTAATAACACGTACACTCCATAATAGGTAATAAACGCTGGCAAGAAATTGAATCGAACCCTTTTTATTTTCTATGCAAGGAACCACTCAGCGTCCAATCAGAATCAACAATTCCATTTATAATGGATCTACAGGTTTCCCCGTAACGTTAACCGTGCTTTTGTAAAGTTTCCATCGCGATGCAATTACAAACACAACCTGATATCATGGAGTATCGCTTATTAACGAGTCTGGCGGCGGCTACACACACTATAGGGAACTAGCTAGCCTTCTCGATGGTTTCGTTTGCACGTGTTTCGCAAAAACATAAAGCGTCGATTCGATGCGATCGATTCCTTGCTTCGACTCGGAAACCGATCGATCCGCCTCTTCTGTACACTGACCTCCGTTCGTCCAACCAACACAATTTTTCTACGTATGGAAACGATGCAATCGAACTATATAAATGGGAATAAGATGCACAGAAACACAATAGTATTGTCGAATACTAATAGATTTTAAAAAATTTATATCGGATAATATTGCTCGAACAGTATCTTTCAATATTAATGATAATTGGCAATGCTAATATTACTAATATATTCGAGGCATAGTGTTCGGAATTTTGAGTGGCCGTCCGTTTATGGCACGGACAGGCCCATTCCCTTTTTTAGCAAATTCTGAATTACATGTCCTCCCCGAGCTGTAAGCCTAATGACTCCGAGGTTAGGTAAAAACCCCCGGGAAAGTACCAGCCGGAAGGGCACGATGGACAGACGAAACCCAATGGCTGGTAGGGAAAATCAGCAACGTGGAGGACAGTTCATCATCAGACATCGTACCGTACGGGTGAAATACTTCACTCCCAACAAGATCTTACCACCGTCGTGTTCATAACATCAACGTTACTATTATACAAGTGCAAATACAGTGCTAGATTACTCTAACACTCGATCCATTAAACCTTCTCCACGTTGAGCGTTAATTCATTCGAGGTATGTGATATCGATCGATCGGTTCGACCTGATCGGTTGCTCTTTAGTCGAGAATTCGCAACACATAGTATTTTATTATTCTTCGTATAAAAGATCTAATATTTTACATCAATCAATGACTGACCGATCGATAATTTTTTAAGGCATCCAGTTTAAAACGCAAATCATACATTCGACAATAAATCACAAATTCTCTAAACTTCATTTTTTTAAAGTTCGAGGCTGCCCCGTATAAACTGCGAAACCGTGTTGTTTTCATGGTTAACACCTATTACGCGGTAAAGTGAGCCGAGCCTTGAGAGTCTGGCAAATTCGACCGTATCCTAAACATGTACCGTAATAGCGGAGGGTTAAGAAGAGGGTAATTCTCCCCGCGAGAATTGCGCCAGAGGGACGAGCGGGGACACGCCAACCGCGTTCGATGGCTCGATTGTCGTGAACCATAGTATGTACCAGCCCCGTACGCTAGTTTATTAATGTGTCGGTTGAAGTCGCGTTGACAACCGATCGCTACTTTCAACAACGCTGACAACGCATTTTTTTTCTTCTGCCATGAATTATAGGGAGAACGATAGGGTATAGGGTTCTAGACTGAACGGTCAATCATTTCTTATAACGCGACGTTGTAACGCGTGCTTTGTTGGGAAATGCGTTCAACTGTCATTTCAACGCTGCCTCTTGTTAAGCTGTGGATTGTGCTTATTGGTATAACTAATGATTTACGGTGAATCTTTTAAATGGATGATTAATTTAAGAAAGCGAAAGAGATGATAAACCTTTAATTTAACTTTGATTGAAATTAATTGAAGCTACCTACGTTTCTAGCTAAATTACTCGAGCCTACGTTCGAGTAAAATAGCCTAAAATTTAGTTTAAGAAAAGCAAACGTAACCGGACTAACGATAAATTAAACGTATTTGACTGATATATTGTCTAACAGCAGGAAGAATCGATTCAGGCAAGAGACGTGCATGTGAAAGACCAGTAAAGGATATAAGAATTGCGACGCAGGTGAAATAGGAATGTTGGAATATAAACAGAGGAAATTGGATCAGAGTGACGATGGAATGTAGTGCTGGATAGATTTATGCTCACGATACGACCAAGCTACATCGTTTCTAAGAATTCTCCTACAATAAACATATTCGTAATTTCCTACTATAGACACATCCACGTTCCAACTATTTCTAACTAAATTACACATAACGGTAAATTTATAATTCCCTCTATTTCTATCATCGTTCAACTGTAACTCGAGGGCATATGTAAATAGAGAGTTAGAAAAGCAGCAGAGTTAGAAAAGCAGAGTCAGAAAGGAAGGTACATAGAAATCGCCGCAAGATCGAGTGGAAACACGGCGCTCCGCTGCTGCTGCTTGACGTGGGGTTAAAGTTCTGCCGTGAACATCAAACGGCCACGCGGGATTACTGCGTGTGTTCCTCGTCTCCCTTTGCGTGCACATGTCACCCGCCGTGCACGAGTCATGAATGCGGGCGTACGACGCGCGTTTGCCCTCTGTTTCGCGCGTATACGCCGCTCGTTCACGTCTCGCGCAGTCGTCCCTCCGTGAATATTCTTCTGGAAGGGCCATCCCCGACGGGACCACGGAAAAGGGGGGGAAATCATGCGTTTTTTTCTTGACGTTTATGGCCTGAGTTGATGGTCTTATCGCGTTATATATGTACTATAATTGGTTTAAAAACATTGCCTGCAGAAAATATTGCTACACTATCTACTTATCTGAACATTTATATATACGTATAGGCGTAGTTAATTTAGTAGACCTTTTATGTGGCTGTAAAAACATAATACTACAAAACTGAAACGCAGAAGTTGATTAAAAAAATGTTTTTTTGGAGATAAGTGAATACTTCTTGTAGCCACTATATCAATGCCAATATATTATACGCGTCTCGTAATTTAACGATTGAAATGTTAGCCTGGATGAAGAGATTCTTAATACGATGTCAATGACTGTGGGATCTATGATCCACATAGATTAACGCATAATTGAAATCTCAGTCAGTTGGATATATTAATAAAGTTTAAGAAATATGTACATCTTTTTGTTTTTTAATTTGTACTTTACAATTTGTCCAGTTGAACATTTGATAAATTTTTCTAACTTAAAATGTGTATATGCAAACCGTCCATAAAAATATCATCAAAGAGTATCCGACCTTGAACGGAAGAGCCATGCGGCGACGGAAAGAAATTATCCCTGCTGTGGTAAATCAACTCTCCGGTTGCTCGGAACTTTGGCCCAAAGGCGATAACTCGCGGCCCCTGAGGGTTCTGGGACGAATCTGCAACCGCCGGGATTAGGCACGTCTCGTCTAACATGCTGGAACGAGTCGAGTTTGCGGAACTTCCTTTCCTCCGGTCGTATCGTGTTTCAGGAGTTACACGTGCGCGCGTGGAGGCGCGCCCTAACCTCCGACTCGATGTGTTTATGCGAAACGTTGCGCCGGAATAATGCATACAGAAATTCGGTTTCGACGTTCACTCACCTGACTGGTTCAATGGTCACTTGAATTCTGTTAAACCGGCCCTACAGAACTTTAAAAGTTGCGTATCTCTGGTGTTAATATACCGTCTATAAAATTTTTTTCGGTTCGTTGATAAGATCTTTCATATCGCGACGATGAAAAAGAATTCCAACGATTTCCCCGATACCTTCCTCCTTTCATTCTTTAATTATGGAAATCTTTTTTGATCTTTGATTTATATTATCATAGTCTATATTTTTCGATAATATTACGTTTACTCGATTCTTGCATGTTATCTCGCTAATCCGAACTTATAAACGTATTTAGATCGCGTTATATTATCTGTTACGATCGTTCGCGGAGAGACGCGATCGCGAGGAAAACGCGTCAACGAGAGGCGTAAATTCTCGTTACGATTCTGATAATCGACGCCACGAATCAGTCGTTCCCCTGTTTCGATTAGGATAACAGAGGTAGTTCAAATGATTGTAACACTGAATTAAAAGGGTTAATATAAACCTGTATATTTAACAATATTTAATATTATAATGAACACGTCACAAATAATTTAACGGTGATACAATTAGTTTGTTACTGTAATTCGAACCGATTTTATGATATTTCTCTTATTCGTCTGAACCTCTCGATGCATTCCGTTTGGATCTTTATTCGCCACTGCCTACCCTTCGATTTTGTCTTTGTCTTCTCTGGGAGACGACTCCCACCACGCAACTATTGACTATGATCACGTATGCCAGCTTTTTTGTGTAGATAAAATAACGGACCGAAGGCGAATCGATGTTTCTGGAATTGCTTGACGATAACTATCCGTTTATCGCTACTTTTTGTATATCTTGACGGTCATGTAAGACGATCCGTCCGCGACACTGCAGCACCAATGGAGATGGTTAGGAGCACGGCCTGTAATGAGCCTCGGGGCGTAACATCGTCATCAGGACATCCGCTGTCGTTTTTAATATCCTTCAACTGTTCGACAAACGCTTTCATAAATCGATAGCATTACACTGAAACTTTTCTATTTTCCTGCTGACGATAGACAATGTCGCGACACTTTGTCGACGATCAGGCAGACCGACGCTCGTTGAAACGCGCCTCGAAGACCATGAAAACGACCAAATTGTTTTTCGATCGATCACGGTGAATCGTTCACGGTAGAAGGTTTCGCGGGCTGCTATTTTCGACGTATACATTACAGCGGGGTAACGCGCCTCCCAGAACAAAGAGGGTAATCGCGGCCCCTCTAGTATCGTACTTATTTCACGACAGACGAGAACTGTCAACGACACGCGACGCAGTTTGACGCGTGTCCGCGTAGAATTCTCCAGTGTGCCTTGTGTCGACGTGTGTATGAATACACGTGTGTATATAGAGTACTTTTTTTCTTTTCGAAACTGTTTTCAGAGACCTGTCATCGAGAATTGTAGGCTCGATCGAGGGAAACTGATCGAGTTCGTTGACCGTCGATAGTCGCCGGCGACGATTCTGTCATGAACTTGTCACGAAATGGAGGATACGGAGGTTATAGTAATCGCTGGGTATTTTTGGCGTTCAACGTGTGGGAATAACAGGGTATGTTGTTGAGGGATTATGGAAGGGAAAGGGCACGGATAAATTGGTTAGATTTCAATGGTCGTTCTGTAACGCTCTATAACGTTATTTGATATTTCAGGTTACGCCGTAATATTTTATCGTATCGCGATGTAGAGAATTCCAGATATGTGTCAATTGTTTATATCATTGAAGTTTTATAGGAAGAAGAATTATTTGCCAATTTCTGGGATATTTATGTCGCAATGATGAAAACTATTTCTAATACGCATCGGCAATCACGATACAATAATTGCGTAAACATCGTGCAATTTTAATTGCTAGCCTATTGATTAATTTAACAAACCAAAATCGGAGTTTCGCTAGTCAACGCCTCTACAACAAAGCAACAGGTATATACACAATTTTAATCCACATTACGTAAACATGGCCTCATTATCCCGTTCTGCAAAATCATAATCAATACCATTATCAAATACTGACGTCTACAATTTATACCTGATAGACAGCCATTGCAAAGAGTAGTAGGGAACAAGTACTAGTCACGATAGTCATAGCGCACAATGCCAACTATCGAAAGAATCGAAGAAGATAAAACGAGATGAAAGAAAAATTGAAAATGAAGAATTCCAGTAAAAGACAATTTTTTCCCCAGAGAATTCTCTTTTTTTTTCGCGTCTTTCTTCGTATAAAGAAAGAGGTGGGGGATAGGGGAGGAAGAGAACAAGTACATATAAAGCGAACAGATCGAATCATCTCAGCACCCTTAATGCATGACGTAGCACGCAGGGGTGGCTGCACCTTGCAACCTGCACCCTGCACACGTATTCGATTGGCCGTGCTGCGTCGCAACGCAATAATATCGCAACGATCCATCACACCTCCGCCGTCAATAAAACATCTGCCGGCTCTTGGCTCCCTCGCGTGACTGCTCTCTCCTTCTCACACGTGTGTACTTTCACTCTTCGATCGATAGACTTTTTTGTCGCCTTCGACGAACCGAGGGATTCTCTTCCTGGCACGTATCCTGTTCTTCCACTCTCCCATTTGCTTTATACGATGGGCGTGTGTTCAATAGGATTGTATGTATTAGTATCACTTATACGTGTTAATTATACGATTTGTACAAATTTTTTTCGCGATAACACTTCGCTTCCATGTGCCGGGAAGACACTTCGAACAAATCGAGGTTCGAAGTAAGCTTACAACAGAGAGAACAAGTATACACGTGTACATGTACGCGTTCATGGAAACGTCAAACGCAGTCGACAGGTTTCTCTTGGAAATTCGATCGTGTGGCTCGAGAGTGGCCGACACGTCACTACATTAGCCATCTTCGTTAATGAGAAATTATGGACTCGCGTCTTGGTCGTGAGATGGAGAATTGGTTCACGAACGATAGCCTTCGAAACGTCAACGTGTCGTGATACAACTGATAAGGGAAGAATTGTATTCGTTCGTGTTTCGCTTGAATGTTTCAGAAATACCGAGGTACACAACTAAGTGGAAGTTTCTCAAATATTTCAAACACGTACATACGAAGAACGATATTTGAGCTGACAAATTCTGAACTATCGGAATATTACAGTACGAAAATCTTCGATTATTTTAAGGCTAGAACCATCGATAGTTAACACGAAGCTGTTTCTACCAAAACCAATCAAAATGACTGGTCTTTAAAAAATACTTAATAAGAGAATATTTTTATATTTATTGATTTATTGCTTTCTTACAGAAGTAGTTCCATGTTATGTAGTACATTTTTGGTATTATTAATCCATCTGGGACCATGATCCCTAAACGAGGGTTGACAAAATTTATAAAATTGTAGAACCAGTCATTTTGACTGCTGTGGTATTTCTAGTATTAGTATCTAGCCATCCAATGATCCGGAATTTTCCTGATAACTGATATTATCATATCGAATGATACGCGGTAAAAATTGTAAAAACATATGGGAAGTTGTACAAACGAGAAAACTGGTTAATTGGGGTTCGATAAACAGATCGCAGGACCCTTTTACACTTCGTCAAGTACCAATCATTTTGACTGGTATTGGTATATGTAGCCTTCATACAAAATTATTTTGAGTTTGAATACATAAAAAACAAAATAAAATTCATTATATTATTCTTTTAGTTATCGTTGCGAAAGTCATTGCATCATTGCGGGGAAAAATATAACATAAAGTAAGAATTTTAAAATAAAATTGTAAAACCAGTCAATTTGACTGGCGTGGTAGTTGTAGTGTTAATTCATCCTTATCGCGCTCGTGTCCATTATAAACAAATTTTTAATCCAGCTTTAAAGTCAACTATATAGAAATAACCTATATTTATGTAGTTGCAACAAATAGATCGCTATCTGTAGCCACGATAGCTTCTCACGTCGTTCGTAGCATCGCGACTATACCTTGCGAAATTCCGATTCGCCTCTCGCGTGCGCGGTCTCCCGTTTCGTCGAGGAATTCGTCCGTCCATCCGACGGATAGTGGCGTCGTTCAAGAGTGAAGTGGGAGGACACGGACGAGGGGAAACAAGAAGACGCGACAGCCGGCCTCTTCCTACGAATTCGATTCCCTTTCATTGAATTGCAAAGCAGCGTTCGCTGAATTTAACGCGGGAAATCGCGACGGCGTGTCCTTCGTTCCCGGAGGTCGTCGTCGACGTTGCGAAAGAATATCGTTCCTCGCCGGTGCCGTTTGATAGGAGGCAAGGGAAATTCAATCGCGAGTGCCAATTATCGCGTAGAATTGGATACCGCTTTCTACGAAAGAGGATCCTTCCATGACCCTCTGTGCGTGTTTACCTGTGTACATGTGTACGAGAGATAGCGGCAGGAGCAAAAAGAGATGGGAGGAGACGGCAAAACACGACGATTTGAATGGTGGAATATTGGATACAACGGTGGAATAATGAGTGGCGGTATCGGGTTGCGGTAGCAGCGAATTATTCGCGTTGGAACGTGGAGCCAACTCGCGATGTAAATATTACGAGAGCGGCGCTGGTTGGCGAAAAAACTCGTCGGGACTGTTTTAATGGGACGACGTGAATAGCGTGTTGGTAAAGTTAGATACGACGACGGCACTGTTTTTGCGCACGACTGCTGCATGTTGTTGCGGCCCGATGAAGACTACAGAGTAGGATTACTTGATTATCGTCGAGGGAAAATGCGACTTGACAATGGCAGATTTGCGGCTGTTAATTCTTTTTATTACGCGCGATAACACTGTTTGCTGCTCAAATTTATGGCCACGTTACACGATTTTCGAGTATTAATCAAGAGGTTAATTGAACATAACAGATCTTACATATCGCGTATATCGCAGAAAGTTTAAAAATAAGCACCGCTGTGCAATTCTAGGGTAATCTAAACGATTTACACACACGTATACAGGTTACAATTAAACAGCTTCTGAATTGAACACCGATTCTCCTTCCTAAACATAACATAATAATACGTAAAACTTGAACGAGTAGGATTTTCCCAACAGATGGACTCGCTCAATTTCTGTACCAAAGTTTTCCCAAATCGTTTTACGCAAGACCAATAGCAATTGGAAATTAGTAAGAAAATGCCAGCAATTCTCCTCAAAAAAATCAAAACTTCGTGCTTTCCAGTTCCAGTTTACTATCCATCGAAATTTGGCGCTTATGCAGACACAGGCAAAGTGTCTTGCCCAGTAAACGAACCTCGAAGCAAGCAACAGCAGGCTAGTCAAATCAGAAGGGTAGCCGAGGAAGAGGGCTAGTCAACGACGACCTTCGGTAACGATGCAATAACATTACCATTGAGGTTCAAAGCCAAATGAATGGATGTATTCCACGTGTGCCGGCAATTCCGCAAGGTAGCGAAGCACGAGTAGCAGCGTGGGCGTAGAAAATAAAAGGGCGCCGCTAGAAAGAGCCGCGTAATAGCCTGTGTGTTACCTGCCCTTGCTGTCTGCGTCCTCCGTTTCTACCCGCGTTTCATGTTTTCCCTTTCACGCTGTCTCCTCCTCCTTCCATACCAACCTAACCTATCTTTCGTGACTCCATCGCTCACGTTCGTCGCTTCGATAGTCTTTGACCATTCACTCTCGCGTTTCTACCGGGTATCTGACGTTCGGTTACTCTTCGACCTTTGTTTCGCCCTTTCACCTCATTTGTTCTAGCGTCAGGTTGATTCCCTAATGAATAGAAACTGGCATTTCTCCTATTTTGGAAGCACTTTTAGCAGCGATCAGAGTACTCTCTGATATTGATTTTCCAGACAATGTCTCCTTATTTAAGAAACGAAGAAAGTAACAGTAAGTATTGGGTTGGCAACTAAATGATTGCGGATTTTGTCATTAGGTGGTATTGACAAAATCCGCAATCATTTAGTTGCCAACCCAATACTATGAATGCTCGTTATGTTATGGCTAACTGTTTTTATCAAGTTGTTCGTTGACTCTAATAAATCCTCAAATAATTTTAAGAGTAATATTTGCAGTATATGTATATTTGCATGGAAATGAAAATGACTGAATTTTAGCTACGCGTTGAATATTTTAATGAGTTTATTAAACGTATAACTTTCATTCTGGCAAACTTCGAATGTGGCCGAGGAAAGCTACAGTATTTTTTCTATAGAAATACTGTTCTTACACGCAAACTGAAACGTCACAGGCACTTAAGAAAGAAAGTTTGGCTTTGTCGCCTCATAATTTTTAACCAAGTCGAAGAAAGCGTTTTCTCGCCTCGACCTTTCATCTAGGTTTCAAGTCTACAATTACAACTGTTTCCAGGCAAGAACACGTGCCACCGTCAGTTACGAAACCCGAGATTTTAGACTCGAGTGACGTTTATCTGAAATTTCTATGTCGGATAGTGTGCCATAGTAGGTGGGTCCGTTCGTCCTTGACCCAGACATGTTCTTCGTTTGAGTCTGAAAAGACTTCCGCCTGACCTTTTTCGAACAACGAAAACCGAGATATCACTTTTTTCCCCTTGAGAAATTTCAACGTAGAAAATGCACGGACACGTGTTGTCGACGAGCATTCGCACATCTCCTCGACTTTCCTCCAGCTTGTTAAACGGCCGGCATTATACACTTGTGGCACCTTTCAAATTTCATTTTTTAATATTTCACGCTGTCAAAATAAGTAACGCATCTTTTATCTCCGGATAATCACAAGCACTCGACATTTAAATTCTTCACATTGAAACAATTTCTTCGATATTTTATCGATCTTTTACCTTTTCCTTGCGCCATGTTTATCGTATTCAGCCTCGATTACATCTAACGTAGTAAAACCCCATAAAAGCAGCAAAAAGCCCATTGACTGCCTCGTTACGTAGCTTTTGGTGATCAGAAGTTTGGTCAGACTTTCTACGCGTTTAACAGTTGAATTTCAGTAATCGTAGCGACTCAAAATTTTAGCTAATCTTTTGTCGCGTGGAGGCTACGTTTAATAGGGAATTATTTAACGCGCGTACACAACGGGTCGTCTCTGTTTCAGCGAGAAGAAGCTTTGTCAGTAGTCGTAACGCGACAGCGGCAGGAAGGGCTGACGGAGTAATTTCGATTCCGAGCGGAAACAAGGATATTTCACGTGGCATGCTATATCGTATTCCGTTTCGTGGCAACACTATCCATTTTTGATGCTACGGACAAACGGAATCGGTGAACGCTTTATGACGAGCACCGGCCTCTCTTTGATGTTTCTTGCAAAGACTTTGTTGCACGACCCCGCAATAACGCACCGTGTCGTCATGATTCTCTCGCGAAATCCCATGCCGTAACGCGTCGTCTTGCCATGGAAAAGTAACGAACCTGCGGAAATTTCGTTCGTCTCCGTCTCGCGATTTCCCGCAATCCGCGAGAAGCAAAGGGCGAACCTTAATACGCGCGGATCTCGCTCCGTAACGCGAGTAGGTAGACGTGCTTTTTACAGCGGAAAAGTGAAAGTAAGCTGATGCTTTTTTTTGGTCCGGGTTCTGAAGTTGACGCCGCGTCTATTTGCTTTATGCTCGCCTCCTGAGGTTAGGTTACGATGGTGCTCCTAGTGCGTGCAGCTTTTCTTTTTAAATGGCAGATTAGTGTGTAAAGCGAGCGTGCAATAGTGGAAAGAAATACCTGATACTCTTTTTATTCTCAGACACAGCTTTCTAGCTTTACTATATCTTTAGAGGTGGTACTATAACGTGAATAATAATAAATGATTATCATATGTTTGATTCTAGTTGAATCTAATGTTTGAATCTAAAGGGTAGTGTCTTTTTAGTCTACGGATCTGATCCGTCGTGTGAAGTAATTGAGTAACTAATGGGTTTTGGTGGTTGTTAATTCTTATATTATATCTATTACCGAATGTGGATATTTCTTCTTTAAATGAAGATATCTTAAGGTCGCCATGTATTGTTTCGTTGATAACATACCAAAGTGCATCTATTAAAGATCTTAGAGCTTTTGATTGGAATCGCTGGAGAATTTCTATGTTGGAATTACTCGCTGTTCCCCATAGTTGGATCCCATAGGTCCAAACAGGATTTAATATGGCTTTACATAACATTATTTTACTCTGCACGCTTAAGTTGCAACGTCTGCCAATGAGTCGGAATTTTTTAAATTTTAATTTAATTAGCTTGGACTCATCTACGATGTGTCGTTTCCATGTCATTCTTCTGTCCAGAATCATGC
Organism: Bombus terrestris; assembly: GCF_910591885.1. Classification (NCBI taxonomy): domain Eukaryota; kingdom Metazoa; phylum Arthropoda; class Insecta; order Hymenoptera; family Apidae; genus Bombus; species Bombus terrestris. Next base: position 7,666,454 of record NC_063274.1, read on the forward strand.
GCAGATATCTGACTGAATCTTCCTTAGATTAGTCTTCGAAAGATTTCAACGCACACGATCTTATTCGTTTTCAACTTAATGTACGTTCTCCAAGTTTCGTACATATTATGTACTTTGCTTATATCCTGGCTACTTCATTAACTTAATTGATAAAAAAATTGTAATGAATAGTTCATACAATCGTATGTTAGAATTAATTATAAAATATCAAGTTGTTATCCGCGAAGAAAATCAAAATTCATATATAAATAAATGTACATGCAGTCTTGCATATCAATTCGCAAATCTACGTCGTCATAGCCGCACTGAACATCATTCACGCACATTAATAATTTTCATTAGCCGTGTCATTTCTCTCGAGACGATCGGCGCATTTCAAAATTTCAAGCTCCAGGGAGTTTCAACAACAATGCGAAACGTATCAAAACGCGCGTGAATAATCCGCGATAGCTCAAGACGATGTGTCGCCTTGTTTTCGTCACACGCGTAGATAAATGCGTGGTGGACAATGCGGCGCCATAGTGCGCGTATTATTCCGCGCTGTCGCGTTTGGTTCGTGTTAAGGGTGATACGTGACGCGTAATGAGCGGGTACCGGCGAAATTGTCTGTTTTCGCGGAGGTAACGTACCGCCCTTCGAGACGTATCATTAAAGATTGTTTGAAATTCGTTGCGTGTCGAGGGAATTTCGTACGTCGATGGAACACCCGGAAGACCAGGAATAATCGCTGTCTATCGCCGTTCGATAAATCAGTTCCGCGAACCGATTTCGAATTCGCGATTGCGATCGAGTCGACTGCGGCACGTGATTCTATCGTTTCATACGCAACGCACGTCCTCATTTAGAATATTGTCGTATTCGTTGTGACAATACGAAAAGGGTTGAACCAGCAATTGTATCGTCAGTATGTACATTTCCTAAGTGCGTTGTTTTAGTATTGAACAGGTTGTAAGAGTCGATGAGATACGTAGAACTATCGTCGAATTGCTTGTAACTTGTAATAACTCAGAATAAACGACTTTCCTGAAAACCATACTGTGTTTTTGAAAAGACAGGAAAAACACGGTTCACATCTTCTACACACAGTTCACAGTTCTTCTACGGTGGAAATTTGAAGAAAACGTGGCACAGTAAAGAAATTCTAGAAACGAGGAGCAGATACACTTGTGGTTGAAAGAACGGTATCAGCCTCTGATATCAACCTAAACCCGATTCATCAAAATTTCTTCAATGCGACGGCGAGCAACTTGAAAAAACAGAAAGAGGCGACACTCGACTTGTCCAATAAATCAGCCGATCAATAACCTCGTCCATCGTCGCATCGAGTTCCTATAAATCCCCGTCTCTCCTCGTCCTCTTTTGATCGGATCTAAAATAAAAAATAAAAAAAAAAAAGGAAAAAAACGCGCAGACACAAACGTGGAATATGAAAGACGGAGACAGAGAGTTTCTCATTTCGACAATGAGCCCTCGTCGAGGAGCAGAAGTTGCGGCGCTTATCGGCCCTTGAAATTTTTGCGGACGAATGCCGATACGGAATTAATTCCGTTCCTTTTAACCGGCAGATTTAATAAACACCCCTCCGTACGCTTGTATCGCGTTCCCTTTCAATATGGCCTCGCCCCTGTTTCGTTCTTTCAACGAGCTAGCGGCGTTCGACTCGCTCCCTTTCTTTTTTTCGTTCTCTCTCTCTATCTCTCTCTCTCCTCTTCTCTCTGTCTTTCTATTCGCGAGCGATCTTTATGGCGTACGACACGCCATAGGGAGATTCACCGTGCAAGATGGACCGTGAAAACGACGCGACTCGCCGGAGGCATGCTCGCTTGCCGAGCAATTACGTCGTTTAAAATGATCTCCGTGGACCGGCTGATGGACGAGCGACCGTAGTCACGATTTTTCCGCCGCTCTCCGTGAAATCGATGACGCACCAGTAGGATGCTTTCGCTTCGCGTTCGCCGCTACGTTGGACCGTTTAATGTCGTGTGTGTCGATTCGATCCTCGTGCAATCGAGGGTACAAGATACGCTCGGCGAGATTTTTGAAGAAATACGAAGCTCAACGAGAAAGCGTTGCACGAGTTTTCCGCGTTCTATCTTAATTTTGTACGATTGCGATTTCATCTTTAAAGTGATTGACGATATAATGATTGGACTTTGGAGCAGCGTGACTAAAGTTATGGATTGTGATTAGGCGTACTTGGTGTATTTGCATGCAGAATGATAGACAGCAAACTAAATACGAAGAGTTATTATGTATTTTTTTTTCTCATATCTAAAATGTAGCTCGAAGGAAACTCAATGATTAAAATTCCTAGCTGTTCGATCGACTATTTTACGCGTATAACATGTATATACAAATATGTCATTGATGTAGGTCGACAATTGGTGTGTTAAATGTCCCATGAACCATCGAGTGTCTACTGTGTAAATTTTACGCGGACGGTTTAACGCGGTTAAATGATGTATCTGTAACAGCTATAGAGCAGTACATATTACAACGTTAATTAAATATTTTTATTTGACATATCGTATTTTCTCTTCTCTAGCAATATTTTATTGTAATTTCTGAAAAATGACGTTCTAAGCAATCACAGTAAATTCCAGTTTCCATTAAACGTAGCCAAATTGCAATTGCTGTTCTAGGATAATACCAAACCGCGAAGTACGTTTAAGGTACAAGAACGAACAAAGCATTCCAACCATTCTAAGAATTTACATTCGTTTCCCTCCGAGACCAACTTCAGTAGAAACCATTCGTTCCGCATCCCATTTTCATAACATTCCATTCATTTCAATTATACAAAATAACGGTAGCCCTGCCAGCATATGCAACGTTACGGTTGCATACAGTAATAGTCACTCGAGACACGATTCCACTGATATCAACGCATTTCTTGTTCCATACCTCAGGGAACGATATCCCAAAACATATTAATTTGAATGAACACGTTTCTTCTACTCGGGCCGCGATAACATCTACGAGAACTGGCCTGTTGCGTCTTCGCTGTATTAAGATAAAAACGCAAGATGCGGCCGTACATAACCTCTACCTATCTAACCTCGATTCAAAATGGCTGAAATAAAAGGAAGAAGTCGTTAGAGGCCACAGATGCCGCTATTGATAATGTTTCAGATAAACGTCGGTAAAAGACGTATTTTGTGTTGTTACTTTTACAATCATTTGAAATATATTTTTTAAAATGTATCTATAGATCTTCGAGCATAATTAAATTAATATTATTAATTGATCACGGCAAGAGGGCTGTAATCAGAGATACAGAAGACGCTACACATCTAAAGATCTTCAATCATTCACATCCTTGTGCCAAATGAATAGAACAGTTGTACAGTGGAAATACACGAATAGATCCAAACGATAAAAACTCTTGCATCGTATTCCGTGTCAATTGCTCCCATTAATTTTAACGATTCATAAATATCATGATGAAATTATCGGGAAATCTTTAAGTACCATATTATCCATACGATCTTGCTATTAAAGGTAAAGGAATCGTTTATGGTCAATCAGGTGTCAGGTGGAATGAAATATACAAAACGACTTAAATCGGCAACGCGGTGCAATCGAGTGTCGAATCGTAACGGACTGTCGTTTCTCGCGCACAATTCGCAGCTAATTCGATTTCGCGGCAATTAAGCGATCGTATTTGTCGGCGTGTGGTGAAAATTTTCATTACGAGCTCGTGGACTGCGCACCGGTCGTAATAATTCGGAGGCGTGCGCGCGCAGTGACCGTGGCGTGGCCGGTTCTCACGTCGAAAAGCGATAAACCGTGACATGGCTATGCTGCGAGAGCCCCGGCGCGAAATTAATGCCGTCGTTAAGTTTGATTAAAGTTTTTACGAGGTGTCAAGCAACAGCGTCGTGTCTCGCGATTAAACGGTCCGCTCGACCTCCTCGCTGCTGCCTGTCGTTCAACCTGATCCACGCGATTACGCAGCCACGTAGCCGTTGTACTATATTTTTTTTTCTTTTTTGGTTTTTTAAACTTCCTACACGGCACATGGTCGGTGTAGCCATCGGGAGAAATCGTTTTGAAACCTTGTTTTTCGGGTGGCTGTCTTATTAAAGATGGCAAATGAATTAGAATTGCTTGGGTTGGTTTTAGTTAATTTTCTGCAAATTGACCAAAGAATTGTTTGTGCACAATTGAAGCTTAGGTTACAGGAATGTTAACAAACTAGGCAGTATGAAACATTTAAAGATATTACTCATCTTTCAAATCTATTCAAATAAAAGATTCTCTACCAATACGAGAAATTAATCGTCTACGTTATATTCCATTGATTTATCGACGTTTGAAACGTAAAACAAATTTAGCAACTGCGCCTAACGTAATCCTAGCAGCTCTGTCGTTATTACTCTATCCGATTATGCAATAACTGCGTACAGTCGGGACGATAGATCACGAACCTGGATGCGTTGTTCGCAAATTCGCTAGCCGATTTTATTGCACCGTCATTTTTGTCGAATTCGCAGTAGCGCGGTCACGCGAATCGCAACCAGCCACCAGACGAACTTCGCGACACCAGATGGGTCGCAGCCGGTGGTTGAAATCTCCGGGGTGACAGCGGCGTCGACAGAAGCAGAAACGCGACTCCGCAAGTAGCGGTCTGCACCTCCAGCGCAGTCCACCCTTTATCACCTCTCTTGCTTGCCATTCGCTTATCACGCGCTGGCTTCCTTCCGCGGCTTCTCTTACTAGTTTGCGCCGCAAAGGATGTCGTGGCCACGAACTTACTCTGAAACCCCCTCGGAGAAGATGACGGCGCGCACTGTAAACAGGGACCCGGATGGGGATCGGAACCAGCGACACACGCGCAAACAACGACTCGCTCGGTTCGCGCTGTCTCTTGCGTATAATGCGCTCGCTTGAGTAAGTCAAACAGCCTTGGAGTGCGTTACCCACCCACCACTAGGCTGTCCTTAGGTCGCGAATGTTACGGTTTTCGTAGAATTGTAGCGTTGATTGCTGCTCTCCCTTACGCGAGAACTTTCTTCCCCTAAACTGATAATCTTTTGATGCTGAATTTTCTCTTTTACTATAGACTCGATGAGTAGGACACTTTAGTCTTCTTATTTGCGTAAAAATAAAAAATTGACGTCCCATAGAGTAGAAAAATTGTGAACTTGTCGTTAAATATTCATTAAATTATTTAAAATGTACGTTAATATATAAACCTGGGTCAGATACTTCAGAAAACATTGCAAACCACCTGGGTGTGCGAAGCTCAATGAAATAGAATAGCAGGAACCCATTGAGTCGTAGTGGGGGAAATTCATTTCGTTCGTGAGCAAAGCTCGATCTGCACTATTCTATGGACATTAAAAGTGTCACATCTGTCCAATGAGCATGTCGTGTCTTCCGGATACGACTGTCATTCATTAAAAAAAAAAGCTCGTAGTTCCTTGCATCGAGTGGATGTTAGCGATGGATGTTCGTAACAATACGAAAAGGAGAGTGGCTGAGGGTGAAGCAGTGTTGGGGGACCGTTGACGGTCGCTTTGATTTTATTTTTTATCCGTGTCACCGGGGAGGTAATTAACGAATCGATTAGCAATGCGATCGAGGGTGGAGCGAGGTGCTTGAAAACATAAGAAGGGGAGTATAATGTATAGGGCTGTTTGAAGGGACCCTTGCGGCTTTCTTGTCATAAAATGTTTGTTCTTCGAGAGGTTAGGTTTGCTTGGAAGGTTGAAATAATTCGACTTTATGCCAGTAGGGTAGAATTGTCTTGCTTGGTGACTACTGTAGTATTGTTCGATTTAACATGTCGCTGATACGTTATTATTGCTGACATTTATGGCAAATACATTAACCCATTTGCGACAAAAAGCGAACGTACACGAAGAAATATAAATCAAGAGACGCTAGTATATCTGAAATTTTGTCAGAGCAAAATAAGACAGCTGTCCGAATGAAACATGGAAATTTGAAGGAATCGTGCGAAACGTGTCAATATTTTTCTGCAAACCGATGCAAGGAACCGACGGACGTCCCGAGAGCAAAACTAGGTGACGAACCGAGGATCTTCGTGTCATTTATTTCCGGAGAACAGGGCGGAGCTCGAAATTCCGAAAAATTATTCCTCCCAGTGGGTGTGCGTCGCGAATTTTTAAATATTCCGTGCGTCATCGCGCCATACGAGCTAACGTTTTCGAATGTGAAATGGAAATACGCGTTGCCCTGCATCGCTTGGTAAAATAATAAACGACTCATCCGTAAATGAAACATTCAGAAAGGCAACAACGAATGCGAGGGACGCACAGCGTGTCCCTGACCAAGGTAACTCTTTTAACTTCTTATAACATCTTAACATATATATATTTTCTTTCTTTCGTTCCATTTCCTCTGTTCACTTTTTTTAAGGACACCCTATACAATTCAAAGATCAAACATACATCCGACTTTCACAAAACATCGCGTCGTATAAAATAAAAGATTACGAACAAGTAACGCGGACCGGTCGTGAATATGTAACGTACGTAGATCGCACGACTCGCATAATAACGTAGTCTCTTTTTCCTTATTCTCACCTTCCGCAGCTTTTTTTCTTCGTTCACGTTCCCCATCCTTCGCTATCTTTCACCCTACGCCTGGCCCGAGACGGTTTTTACAGTTGCTGTTTCGCATCTGCATGATGGCGCAGCGTGTGCTCCAGTTGCGCGTGACAAAGCCATCCGAGTTGTCGCGGAAGTTCGATTTTTGATCGAGCACGGGTCGATGGGACGTGATTTGATGTTGCGCGGAAGACGAACGGATTTAATATTGCCGGATAGAGCCGAACTTTCCTCCTTGTATTAGTCCGTTGCCTATGAAATTTTCCATATGATATCGCAAACGTGCCCGACCGTCAAAAATTTAGTAGACACGTTCTTGCCAAAGAGCATTTACTACATATCGATTTATAATATTACACAGGACGTCTTCTTTATGTGGACATCGATGAAACATCTCGTGATGAGTCGAAGTTTTGCGATACGATAACGTTTGTCGTTGAACTTCAGAACAACCTTATATCATTTTCTATACAAAGTCGAATTTCTTGGAACTTCGTTTATTTGTATATTCGTTCCTCTTCAATTTCCTCCCCACCCCCGCCCACTCCCCAAAAAAGACGACAATGTGCAAAGTGAAAGAGGAGCGTGTAAAATGCGGCACCGCACGAAATCACAGAGACTGGCCAGTGGAGAAGCAGACAGTTCTTGGAAGCGACTTTCGTGACGGAGACGGTCAAGATTGTTCGAGCAATAGACGCAAGGTTTTCCAGTGGTCGGGGTTACCTGTTAGTCAGCGTGCTCCGTGCTCGTTAGGAACGAAGCTTTGTCAAAGAGGCGAACGAAGACGCTAATTACAGAGAAGGCTACTTCCTGGCTACGTCTGCGCTTTCTTCGCGAAACACAGGACAACGCCGGGTCAGATGATCACATCGTAAGGAGGCGGCCAGCACCACCACTCGGACGCTGAGACAGCCGGCCGGTTTATCCCGTTGAACACAACCTCGAAGACGACGCACATCAAAGACCGCCGTATATTTCGCGCAGATTTTTCGTTGGTTCCTTACGTAGTGGAGTTTTGCGAGGCAATTCATTCGCTGGCTAATCGAAAGACGGATATGATGAAATTTTGCAGTTTTTGATGTCGATTATTCCTGGCATTAGCTTGCTACTAATAATGAGAACTTGTTACCATTCAACATTATAGCTACTCGTAGTCGGGGTCATATGTGGGCCAAATCTAAGTTTAGACAGATAAGATAGTCGTAAGAACCATCTTACTATCCGCCATGCAACCGTCTGCCACTTAAATTACCTAAACCAACATTCCACGCGAACAGGAAGCGTCAAAAATGCGATGTGTCTGACATAGTGCAGGGGTGCCAATTATCGCTAAGAGATATGTAGGTGTTCCTGTCCAAAATTTCCTTCAGACAGGGGTGCAGTTATCTTTGCGTTTATATGTATAAGAACGTGGAAAGCAATGAGACACGGGAAAACGTCGAGTGTAAATGGGAACGAGCATACCGCGCCTATTTCTCGCGAACCCCGTTGCATTTTATGTGGCTCGACGTCGCGCGTGCTTCTATGTGTGTGGGCGCGCGCGCACGGGACAGGCCTGTTTAAAAGGATGAAGCGCGCCGTGTGACAGCAAGGTGTGTCTGGGACGTGAAATCAATGTTACTTCCGCCTTCGTCGCGGCTGCCGTCGTTCGAACGGAAAAAGAATTGTCATTGGTTTTTCCGCGACAAGCCGATCACCGACGTCGCTACAAGAATCGGCGTTTCTAGCGAATTAAATGGGCCATGGTATCGGTCGTTGTAGCTTACCGATCACCGTATAATTGTATTCTTTCACGTTACAATGAACAAATTCGTGGAAATAATAAATTTCTGATTTTTCGTTATATATACGTGTGTAACGCTTCGATTTTAAATATTCCAGTTTCGTATCAAATATTATTAAAGCAAATATCCGTTCATTTATTAATTTCCTCGGCGTATCTTCGCTGTTTGTAAAACTTTGTGCAAAGAATTATCTTTCGTAGGGTCATATGACGTTCGCATTTCCATTTTAGAGACTAGGTAGGTAAATAGTAAGTACGCAAGAAGTTGGAATCACCATTATCAGGCAACGGATCGCTGTGGCCACGATACTCTTCGATTCTCTCATTACGTCGTCGCGGAAGTTGGCGATAAAGTTGGCGCAGCGGAGAAAAACGAACGGAAAAATCTGGAATATCTCGGCGTAGTAAAAGAACGAGGCAGGGAGGAGGGTGGCTGGTTAGATGGGGATGAGTGGTCGGGAAAATTTGCCCCGATAAAAGAGCATTCTTCGTTGGCGAAGTTTATAATTACAGAGTGGAATGAACGGATCGAGCGGAAACACGGGGATCCAGGATCGCGAAAACAATCTGTCTGTAATTATATACGGTTTCCGAGAGAATGGGGCTTCCCCGTCGCGATATCTGCCTCTGAACGCGGACGTCGACTGTGAGATTACTCGTAAGTGCGCCGAACAACTTCCGAGACGACTTTTATTTACAGTACAGTAGAACTCCATTTATCTGAATCCGCCGGAGAACAAACAGTTCGTGTAACGAGTTCGTACGGGGTGTCCCGCATGTGCGAAACGCGGAGGTGAATTTAAGATGCGAGAATAGTCAAAGAAACAAATACGAAAATAGGAAAAACAGTTCGTATGGTTACGACAAATTTGTGTTTGCGACGAATCAGTGTAAAGGTACATTGAAATTTCAGTTACCGGTTAATTTCAAAATTAAGCTATTACAAATTTACCTTCTTGCTATCGCGAGATAATAAATTTCAAATTCACGTTGGAATACTTGGCTGCTCTTTCGTATTATAAAAACCACCGCTAGTAGTTTGTCACATTATCTCCGCTATTCTGGCGTACATTTCTCGGTTTGTTTTAAAAAAGAGAGGGCGTGTATATTGGAGAAAAGTGGCGAGATCTGTGAAAGAGGAAGTTATTCACAGGGTCGTAGAGTAGGATCGGCTTTGAGCGTCGAGCCTAACGAAGTGAGACATTCAGATGGTCACTTGATGCTTTCACCGTACTCGTACTATTACGCAGTAACAACGAGCAACCTCCATAAAGGTAATGACACTGTAACTAGCGTCTTGTTAGCGCGGCAAACGGTTGTACGGCGGTACAGTTTTACGTCGATTCCGACCAGCCTGCATGATATCCCGTGGACTACGCCTCCAGCTGTTTATAAAAAGGCTCTGTGGAAACGTTTCCGCCATACAGGCTTTTCGTTAAATTCTCTGCCGTCCATTTCGTCGTCGTGAGTCAATTTGTCGCGCTTATAGAAAAGAACACGCCATATTGTTTAGCTGGTGATTTTTTGTTTTATCACTCTCGTGTTTTAGTTTAAAAATGCATGAAATTTTATACCTTATGTTCACGTTAATACAAATCTGTTACGTACACTACGTGATATGCAAGCTGTTGCGTAAAATGATTTTCATAGATGTAAAGAATAAAACGAAGATATTTATGGTGATATGCTAATACTTGGGAGAAGTAATGGAATAATAATTGCATCGGTACATGAGATAAGAGTCATATAAATAAAAATTCAAGCATATAACTTCTGATTTGTAACCTAGTGTCTTTCGATAATTAACTTTCGTGTTAGTAGAGCGTAATGTATTCTTTATAGCTGGAAATTGCTTGGAAATATTATCCTGTACCGACGCATTTCTTAAAGAAATCGGGACTCGGTCGTAGAAGAACAGCGTGAACCGACGAGATCGAGAGATGCTTGTACCATTCGCAGCAGGATGTTCCGAGAATTATGTCGCTCCATTCTTTATACATATTTTCTCCATGTTTCCTACGTATATTTCCTACGCTGTTGTGGATAACATTACGAATGTACGAGCGAGAACAAAATCTGTCGAGGATTTATATTCTTAATGGCCATTCACAAAATTTTGACTCGTACGTGACTATTAATATAGTATACTGTCATATATGTAATATAATATAGTATACTGTCCCCGCCTTTATCTTCTTACCGCTTTCGAATAACATGACACGGGCACAGGAAAGTTTATTTGCAAAATAATGTATTTATTCAAGAAACTAAAGAAAAGTCAAAATCTAAAAGGAGTAACATACACGATACAACGAACGAAAATCATTAATAAGGAAGAACGAATGACAAATGATTGGCTGAGTAATTTAATCGTACTACTTCTGGCACAACCTGCATAAAACTCTTTCAAAATTCTCGCAGAACCTTTCGCTCGTGCGACATTATTATTCAACAGAACTCTTTCTCAAAAATTTGAAATGATCCTAACCTACCACTAATCCATTCGCATTAGCATCGAAATACGATCCGAAGAAGAGACTGTTGCCGACAGCGGCGCAAAGAGGTTCTCTCGGCGCGACATCGAAATTAAAAACGTTCCGCAGAGCGCGACCGTCTACGTCGGTCTGTGGATATTTCCCGAAGCGAGAAAGGGCAAAAGGAATCAACGGTTGAAGATCGCGTCTCTGTGTGAGCGTAGGCTAAGAGTGGCGCGCGCCTCTCGCTTGTATTACACATTCTCTCTGCGTGGAGCAGATTTTAAAAAGCCTCTCTGATAGAGGTCGGCACCGGGGAATCTTTATTTATGAAGTCAAGCAGCATACGACACTTTACTGAATCCAGCGTGTCCTTTTACGTTGGTGTAGAGAGGCCGACGTGTCTCTTCGCGCATGCTCGCGACAAACGTACATACGTGTACACATGTGAAGATGAACGAGAACGTCCTGGAGGAAGGACGAGTCTATCATCCCCTTTATGGCTAGATAGGTTAAGAAAAATGAATCGGTACTGGAAATAAAGAATAAATTGTCTTGGGATAAGAGAAATAGGGGACCTTCCGTATGAACCGGGAATTTTTAATGGCCAGGATGATTGCGACGTTGCAAGGGAAAATAATATATTGCATACCATTTAAGAAAGTGACATAGCTTGACAAATGTGTTTATCGTCTAGTAGTATCGTGGACGAAAGGCCTAAGAGATATCGAACGAGTTATAAACAAGCGGTTGCGGAACATGTGCGCGGTGGGGCTAAGACAAAAGACGTAGCAAGGGGTTGCTAAGGAACAAAAACGAATTAATAGTCATTGCGAGTTGAGACGACAGAGAGTGCGAATTGTTGTCGGGAGAGTGTTGCTAGTGTCACACGCTCAAAAAGACCACTCGCTCAGAAACAGTAATAGGATAGGCTAGACATCCTGCATACCACAGCCATCGGAACAATAATCAAATAGTAACGAAATAGACGCCTCTGAGATACATCAGACGACAACCCCTCCAGAGGGACTATAACCTCAGTATAAAAACCCTCCAAAATAAGCGATCGCCCCAGTCTCTTGTAACGTCTTGAATCATTCTATTGTAACACTTTGAACCGTCACTCTGTTGGATTTGCATAATAAATTCTATTATCGTATACAAAGTTCAATTTCTTCATCTTATTCGCGAAACGTTCGAACTGCGACGCGCGGAGATCACCGGCGATCTCCTACGTGTGTCTCCTACGTGACAATAGCGTTGTTGAGAGAGCGTTGGATCCGTGGTGACGAGAGTTGCAAATTAACTATGTAGTTGTCTTAATTATAATGCGTTATTGTGATTAGTTCACGTTGAACAACCATCGTTTCCTGTTTAATCAACATCTGTTTAATCCATTTATTGTAAATAAACTAATTGTAGTAAAGATTCTACAATAGTTCTTTTTTTATTATTTAATTCGTACTTTGCAATTTGTCCAGCTGGACATTTGGTAAATTTTTCTAACTTAATTGCTAAATAACATGTGGATGGCTACCCCCAGCGGGATATCATCTTCGAGATATTTATAGTTACGAAAATATGCTTAGGAATAGATGGTGTTGGCTATTGCCGGTACAGCGACGTTTCGTATAAAAATTGATCAATATATGAGAAATAAATTTCAATTGGAACGAAGCATTAACGAAGGGTTAAAAGAACAAATATAGTCGCATCGATTAGTTTGTGATAGCTCTGCCGTTCAATGGAATTACAACTATCGCAATACACTTTCTACTATACCACTTTCCATCTACTTGTAACGAAAGAAGTTAAGAACGACTGTTCTAAAGGGCAACGAACAGAGAGAAGACTATAAATTACAAAATAACTTTCTAAAACTACGCCTACGCTAAACATACCGATATCGATTATCAAATTAAACGACTTCCTTCTTTCCCTTGTTTTTACGTTCCGAAGAAAACGAGTACTTTATTAATTCAGCGTATTAAGCGTTTTAGATTATGATACACGGCTTGTATACACTGGGATTCTAAGAATTATTCGACTATTATTCGATGCGATAGATCTGTTACAGTGTTAAGGAGAGACATAAATTTTCTGCCCTTGGTATCTTCTTGGAAATCGAGTTACCTTTGAATGTTGGAAGCGCTAGGCAGTTAAGTTCTGTTCCAGACGATGTTTGCTTTGTGAACGTGTAGGTGAATGCTTTCATAGAAATAATAGGACCCTATCATGCTGTCTACCTTATAAACTCGTGTTAGAAACGTATAAATGTATAATTCACTAGATCAATATGTTTTAAGATTATCCGAGTATTTTCGCAGACTAATACAGTTGTTACAGTTAATATATTAATGTATCAAGCATGTACAGTTGTTATTCGATGTATACATTCGCTGAAATCTTTAAAATAAATATGCTAGTATGTTAAATACTAAATATACTCGTTGCACTAGTAATTGTACAGATACATTTATTAAACTCTTCTGTCTTCCTATCGTTCGTTCTTATTTCTATCCTTTATTTGTATATTTCATATTCTTAGAATTCAGTATATATTTGATTTAATAATTTTAAAACAGGGAAATATTTGTAGAAGATGGTTGTGTAGGTATGTTGTTTAAATAACGAGATAACTCGAAGTTGACAACCGTCAAGTATATTTCAAAATAATTAATAAATAAATACAGACAATATTCGCTAAGACGCTCGTACTAACGAATTCGCTAAAGGCAGTGTACGAATCGCTAATAAGATCGTTCGAGATTAACTGATAACTGATATTGATTCGCACCACTGACTCACTCACTTCTGGAGAACATGGTCGTCTAATTGTACTGGTCGAGGGAGTATCAGAAAATTCAAAATTTTTTTTTTTATTTGGTAAACTTTTTACAATCAATTCACATTGAGAATTATAAGTAAATTATTTTGGCGTGGTATTGTAACTTGGATTATAAGAGTTTATAGTACGTTTGATTCTAGTTGAATCTAATGTTTAAATCTAAAGGGTAGTGTCTTTTTAGTCTACGGATCTGATCCATCGTGTCAAGTAATTGAGTAATTAATGGGTTTTAGTGGTTGTTAACTCTTATATTATATCTATTACCGAATGTGGATATTTCTTCTTTAACTGAAAATATCTTAAGGTCGCCATGTATTGTTTCGTTGGTAACATACCAAGGTGCATTTATTAAGGATCTTAGAGCTTTTGATTGGAATCGTCGAAGAATTTCTATGTTGGAATTACTCGCTGTTCTCCATAGTTGGATCCCATAGGTCCAAACAGGATTTAATATGGCTTTATATAACATTATTTTACTCTGCGTGTTTAAGTTGGAACGTCTGCTAATGAGCCAGTAGAATTTTTTAGTTTTGATTTCAGTTGTTTGGATTTATCTACGATGTACCGTTTCCATGTCATTCTTCTGTCCAGAATCATGCCCAGATATCTGACTGTATCTGGTTGCACGTAGCGGCGACATTGTTTTGCCTGGAGATTATTTATTATTACAGTTTGTATGTCGCTAACGATGTTGATACTCCGAGGCAAAACAACATGATTTGAATTGTCCTGTAGCTCATGTGCCGCTACATATTAGTAATTTCTAACTTCAAAATTCGGACACGGTAGAAATGACATTATGATTGAAGCTATAGATACGCGTATACTGCAACACAAAGAAATATTCTAACATTACGGTATAAAGCGATCGAGTTGGAGCAGAAGTTGATCAAAATGCCAGTGAATGTCCGTTGGACGAAATTCACAACTATGTGTAGGATTCATTGGACGCGTGGAACAAAACTCGAAGAAGAGTCAAAGTTACAGCTTGGGAAATGTAATTTCGTAGTTTCGATAGCACTGGCACGAACATAAGAAGTTGAATGCGCTCGGCCAACGTCTCGTCGAATGGCGCTCGCGTATCCAGAATCAATATCCATCCGTGAATCGCGTGATTTATCGTGTCACAGGGAATTTTCAGTTTTCATATTGTGACGGAACTGGGCTATGAGCCGCACGCTTTGTTGTCCAAATAGTTGATTCGTACGATGGTCAATGTAAAAGTTTCGAGGAATAGGAAATGAATTTTTTCTGTAATCACAGGTATCGGTATCACCTTAGTAACAGTTAACGGGTTATCTAGTCATCGCGTTATCGAATTCTTTACTTTCCCTTTCGTAACTAGAATTGTTCTACTACTGTTAGGTTGTCCGAAAAGTTTCTTTCGTTTCATAAGGTGATAATAAACGAACAACAATTTCTGTTTTATATTATTTTATTGATCTAGGTATGATCAATTTCGTTCTATTTCTATTATTATCTTCGTGTATAATTAAATAAACTAATGTAAAACAAAAAACATTGTGCGTCTATTATTTCCTTATGAAACGAAGGAAACATTTCGGACAATCTAATAAAAAGGTAAAAATCGTGATGTTATAAATACAAAAACTAATTAACTTCATGCCACCAATATATTGTACTTGCTGGTAATAAAAAAAAAAAGCAAACAAAGATGCAATTGATTACAACGGAAATAAAACTGCAGAAATATTGTTGCGAGGGTGTGTAATCTCCAAATGACGTGGTATTACAGAGAGAATAATTAAACAAATGAAAATTAATATCCGCGTTCCGAGAATGTTCCACGTTACTTCTGCTCCCCTGTCCATCAATAAAACCCGGACCGATACTCCATCAACCGGAACAGAGACACAAAGGCGAGCAAACAACTCTTTCGCGCTTCTTTCTTATTAATCGAACTTACAATAAACCGTGAAGAAACGGCATAGTATTCAACGACGATGATTACTCCCGCCAGTCGCCCGGCCAAAGAATAATACGCCGGACCCGGGGGAAAGGGTTTAATAAGTTTTCCAATTATTGTCGCTCGATATCATCATTCCCGTTGAATTGGGACGCGGGGAATGGCCAGGATGGCTGGCTCGAGGGATCGAACGGGCGAGACTGTCATAGCCACGTGTTAGGCGACCTCCAACGGTTGCTCACCCCACAGTGTTTCATCTCTCTCGCGCCCGCTGGCTGAAGCTAGACGCGTCAACGGACAGCCTTGCGAGAATGAAGAGTGCACGACGCTCTTTTGACATCGGCTGGAGGATCTGTTTGCCGGATAAACAATTCGCCGGGACGGACGTGGAATAACAACCTCCCAGCCGATGAGCGGTAGGGAAAATGGCTTTTGAGAAAATTTTTCGTGTGTTAAATGGAAAGATAGAGCGTGTTTTAAGTAGTTTGCTCGAGGTGGAGAACTGGCTCGCGGATGAGAAGAGACACGTTTCCAGTTGATGGAGGAAATGGCGCGTGTAACGTATCACTCGCGAATCAGACAGTTTCTTTATTTTTATTCCGAATGCGAGGAAAAGGGGAATTTTTAAATGGCGAGCCGCGTGCGTCATTAACGCTTTATATATTTGGTTTTCCTGCTGTCCGGAGTCGTTGCTTTTTATTTAAGTTTCGTTCAACTCGCGTCTCTCTTCTGTTTTTTTTTTTTTTTTTTTTTTTTTTTAAGTTTCTCTTGATTGAACAGCGTCGGAAATTATTATTGTTGAAAACGTGAAATGGGATTGGTTCTTCGATGTATAACGATTTAAAGATAAATATTAACCTTCCGATGTAAAAATCCCAAATTATTCTTTTCGGATGATATTCCTTTAAACATCGGTTCATCCAAACATCATTTTACGTGACTGGAAACTCTTGCTGCTTGCATCGGAAGGAAAGACCCTACAAAGAACCGAAATCTAAACAGTAATAAGACACGACCAGATTTGCCTACATTTCCTAGGAAAGTAACGTTTCGTCTTGACACACAGACGGTGTATTGCGAGTACCGTAGCCTTTTGATATTCCACTGACCCGATGCCTTTTCATGATCTCGAGGTAGCATGGCCTCGTAGCTTTTCGCATCTTCGATATACAGAGTCTACCAAAAGATTCCCACCGAATCTATTTACCATTCCAGTGTCCGTGATTCCATCTCAATTTCTGTTCCACCTAAAATCCTAGCCGATTTATCAAATTTTTCTTTCTACCTGTATAGTATATTAAAGTTAATACACGATAGGAACGTGATTTTCTGTTCGAGCGAATCAGGCGCGATCTACGCGACGAAAGAATTGCCGCGAAAACTGGCCAATAACAACGATCTAGTAATTTCCATCTCTTTCCTGGCATTTAATTTCCGCGGAATTATCCGGCGAACGAGTCGCGAACGGTTCCTCCTCTCCTCCATCCTCGTCTCTGACGCGAAAATACGAAACGCCGATTGAACGCGGTAGAACGAGGAGAAAAGAGGGAGGAGGGTTTCGAACTCGACTGACAGCGAGAATTATTTCATTTTATCCCGTCCGAGGATCGGTCGCGAGTCTCGCCGGTGGTTACCTTTTTTTTTTCTACTCCCATTTCCTCACTCTGTCCGCACTGCGCTCGTTTTTCACCCTTCGATCTTTCCAACTACCGCTTCGTATGATTATGGGTTTTACACGTGGCCTACTTAAAGAACGTTACGTGACAAAACGTAGAAAGATGAAAGAACGATGAAACGACGTGTACTGCTGTTAGAGAAGCGGCATAAAATAATTACGTACCAACTTTGCTAACCGATCGTCGTATATGTCTATACATCTCGTCCCATTTAGAAACAGAATTGTACGTGATTACTCGGATTAATTTTCTAGCCTCTGAGAGCAGTTCGAGTAACGAAATATCAACGTTGTAATAAATTTGCAAGGGCCAGCGAATATAAAAATTTGTAGAGGATAGTTGGTCGTGTGGTCGTGTGATTCAAATATATTTAAAAATAATTAATAAATACAGAGAATGTTCGCTAAGACGTTCCGTACTAACTGATTCGCTAAAGACTGTGTATTGATCGCTAATAAAATCGCTCGAGGCTGAGACTGAAAAGCTAGTCACTTTACGATCGCGTTTGTTTATTTATACTGGTCGGGCGAGAGCAGAAAAATTTTTTTTTTTTATTTGATAGAATTTTTACAATCAATTCTCATTGAGAATTTAATAATAATAAGTAAATTATTTCGGCGTGATATTGTAACTTGGATTATAAGTGTTTATGATTATGAGATTTCTTGTTGTTTTAGGAAGAATTCTAGTTCGTATTTATGTTGAGCTAGATCGTTAGCATTCCAAAGAGCAATGCATATTGGTTTTATTTTACGTCGGAGCGTGTTAATTTGTCCACGATGATTGTAAGCAATGATAATAAGTTATTAATTTGTTTCGCGATTAATTTTTCAAGCCTATTGAAGTTATCCGTGTTTTGTGGAAACACTATTTTGCGATTGATCATTATAGATTTTCGATCTACTTTGATTTCCTTGAACTACCTGTGCATAAAAGGTTGGAGGAGCTAGTGAATTTTAGCTGGAAAATTTAAATTCGACTTTGTTTCATGGTTGCACGTAGCGGCCAGAATTTATTTATTATTACATTATGTGTATCCTAAAGATATTAATACTCCGAGGCAAACTAGCAATATGATTCGAATTGTCCTCTAGTTCGTGTGCCGCTACAAATTCTTCGTGATTTACGTTTAACAACAACAACAGGTCATCCGAAAAATGCTCATCCCATCGTCCGTAATCGCTTCGTGGTCCGCCTGAAGATCACGTCATTTCGTACACTCCGAGAGAAAGCGCATCGTGATTGACAGTCATCCTTCCTCTTTTAGCTGCTTCACTCTCGAGAGCTTTAAGAGCTCCGTGAAAAAAGGGGACAAGCCTCAGGGACATAGCGCAGAAGAGGACAGGGATAAATCTGTCTGGACCACCGGCTCGACCACAGAGATTATGGAAATTCCGAGAAACGGACACGAAGGACTCCTCAAAAGGATAGTGGACGAGCGAATGCGCGAGCGCACCCGCGTGCACGTTGCATTCAACCCGCTTTATCCTCATTGTGTTCGCCCACGCTGCGAAGGGTCCTGTCAACGGGGGTTGCTCTCCTGCCGTATCGTCCTACCACCTTGTCCCTGCAACCCCACTTTTCGTCGTTCATTCCCGGCCTGGGGCATTAATTTTTGACCGACTGTTATTTCCAACCGTTCTGACAAAGATGCACTGTTTATACAGGGTGACAGGAAAATGAGTGACCAAATTTTGGTACCGTATTCTGAACAACTATGGAGGAAGATGGTGTTTGTTAACCGGGAAAGGCAGTTTGCTTGTTAATCGGTTTGCCAATCTCTTGAATATTGGTCTCTTTGTCTATAGATCCATATTTTTCCTTTGTGCGTTTCATTTTTGTTTGAGTTAAACTATATCGTATTCGTATGTCGAAGGAATAATTTATCTGGAATTGATCTGTCTTCGTTAACTTTTAATTCTATTGTTACAAAAGTTTCTAGTTGAAGAATTAGCTATTATCACAACACTCGTCCATTCTCAGTAAATATTTCATCTTAGTTCGAAAATTGTATCTCATCGTTGCACCATTATATCGCTATCAGACAATCTTCTATTTATAGTGAGCGTTAACAAACAGTTGCTCGATCGCTTATGAAATTCTTCCTTTGCGAGCAAAGAAAAATCCACTTATGAAGGCTTGATCCTTGAAACAGAATCACTTCATTGATCGACAGAGTATTTTTATCTATTTTATATCCGATCCTTTGCAACGTAGAATACATCTTCTTAACGAACAATTACAATAAACAGGATCTTCCTTAAAGCTTCAATCGCTACGATTTAAACGCAGACGGTGTCTCGTCGTCAGAAGCATTCTTATTAAATAGATAATGAATTCAATTGGATTTCACTAGCTTCCCATAAATATTGCAAGCCTGTTACTTATAGCCTGACAATTTCGCTATTTAAACTTGTAGCATTCGCCGATCCTGCAACTGGCTTCCTTGGACAACGTCCAAATAGCCCAGTTCCTCTTCCTTTAATTCGGGATTATCAATCGTCAAAGGAACTGAAAACTCTCGAAAAACAGTAGGTCGATGGTCCACCGAGTGGATCAATTATATTGATAATTAATTGTTTCGTATCTGAATAAACTTGTTCCCTGGATGATCGATAATCTTGATACCGCGAGTGAAAAGTATTAATGCGACTCAATCGCAGAAAGTTTTCTTTTCACGTAGCCACGCACAGTTTCTTTCTTCTTTTTTTTTTTTTATTATTCAATTTTTATTTTACAATTTGTCCAATTGGACATTCGGTAAATTTTTCTAGCTTTATTGCTAAATAACATGTAGATAGTTACCTCCAGCGGGATACCATCTTCGAGTTTGTCTATTTTATTTCTTTAGTGAGGTCAGTGCGGTGTTTTTTCTTTTTTTTTTTTTTATTTGGAAGTAGTTTTCAATCAATTCATTGAAAATTATGAGTAAATTATTCTGAGGTGGTACTACAACATGAATAATAATAAATGACTATCGTATGTTTGATTCTAGCTGAATCTAATGTTTAAATCTAGAGAGTAATGTCTTTTTAGCCTGCGGATCTGATACGTCGTGTCAAGTAATTGAGTAAATAGTGGGTTTTGGTGGTTGTTAATTCTTATGTTATATCTATTACCGAATTTGCATATTTCTTCTTTAACTGAAGGTATCTTAAGGTCGCGATGTATTGTTTCGTTGGTAGCATACCAAGGTGCATTTATTAAGGATCTTAGAGTTTTTCATTGGAATCGTTGGAGAATTTCTATGTTGGAATTACTCGCTGTTCCCCATAGTTGGACCACAGTGACATGAAAATCGATACGGTATGATTTAACAGAATTAATTTTTCCTGGAATACAGTGGAAAAATCTTGAGTTTACGAAATCATCCTACTTGGTTGCATGAATATAACAAGTAATTTCTTATATATTACGTGTCATTAAAGATTAATATTTATAAAAATACAACGTTGATAGTTCTCAAAATGTTCCAGTGGAGGAGAAGATAATTTAATACCACGGCACGTGTACGTGTATCGATACAGCATTGTTGCTTTTCTTCGGATGCCTCTCGATTATATCGATGATTGAAAGCCCGTTAGATATTACGTCGAGTATCTTGAAATCTCTGGCCAGATCGAGTTGCTTATCTTTTTCATGAGAGGCAGGGGTGGCAGCCGGTAACCCGATAGTTTCACTGAGATCCCCAAGGAGCTGCAGCCTGCTCTACAATTATTCGATTTGTCATGGAAGATACCTTCCCTTCTTTTCCTTGTAAATACGTGCCCCAATGTGATTCGGTTGATCGCGGATTAAATAAGCTGACCCGAAGCAAGCTGAAACCTTTTCGTTCTACTAGCTGTAGGATTGTACGATTGAATTGCACACGTGTCGAATAGGCAGATTGTCATAAGATTTCCAATTTCCTAGAACGAAGTTCTCAACGAGTGTCTCAAACTGCACTGTCATCCCAAGTATTAGGACATCTGCTGATACGTATTAGAAATTGAACTTGTTTCATTGTAGCTGTAATCCAGTGACGGATCCAGAAGATAGGATCCTCTTGCACAAGGGTTCAAGAGAAATAAAACATCAAAATATCATATTATATTCCGAGAAACCTTTTAGACGTATGATCAACGTTGATTCAATTATTTCGACTATAACATCAGATAGACGTATTAAAATATAAATTACAAATAAATTTCAAATCCTGTAAAAGAGGCTCCAAGAATGAATACATATCTACCTTTACACGTTTCGCCTCCCCAAGGAAGATTCCTGGATTCGCCATTCCCATCATCTACCACTCAAGGCCGACGATGTATCTTTCGTGGCGCGGTATTTTATACGCGGAAGAAATCATAGAAATCTTCCTGAACCTACGACCGATTGCCTCTCGTCAAACCGTATTCACGAAATCTCACGAAATCTATCTACGCGATAGCGCTGGGTATTCGGTTGATGGGAACAGAGAATTGAAGCGTTTCCCCCGTTTAAACGGCAGAGCGAGCTGACATCGCGCTTATTACCAGGCCAGGGCCGTGTCACCGCTAGGAAAAAAAGAAGAATTAACGGAGGAAGGCATGGGGTGGGCTGGCGGTGAAGGGAATGAAAATTCGAAGGGTAGAGCAGATCAAAGGGCTGCCGCGACAGACAGGGAACCGGCGGATCTCACGGAGAATCTCTTTCGCGCGTTTTCAGCGAGCACGATTCGCGCTCTGCCGGATCGTATATTATCGTCCGTCTCCTGGATACACTCCGGCAATCGAATGGAGGGGAAACGGACGCGACCTCGACGCCCGAAATTTATTAGCTCTAATTCCTTTCATGTCACGGTCAAAGGTAAATCCCCGAGCCGCGCGGACGTGGTCCTTTGAAAAAATCACGAAGGGGGGCGGGTGGGAGAGGGAACGTTTGACCGGATCGACGTTGCAAATTCCAATTGCTTTCGTGATATCAGCTATTGTTTTATTATACGCACAGCAGCTCGTCCGTAGATTATACCGAGGTTGAGTTAATAAGAACTGTCATGTGAAATGACTGGACTACGGATGTTTATGTAATTATAGGAAATTCGAAGGTAAAAAATATCGAAGATAAAGAGCTCGTTATAACGTTTACCGGAACTGATCTCTGTTCAAGTTATGCTCATAACGATGTATACATTTGTAATAGAAAAGTATATTGAAATAATTTGTAGAGGACTTGTGTAGAGGCTGGTTGGTCGTGAGATTTATTAGACGAGATTGTGCCGCTACAAATTAAAGGTATAAGTACAAGTATAATGTATAAATATATGATGATTCAGATCCTTACTCTCTTAGTTATTAGACAATGGAATGATAGGGCACGTTCATATATTTCTAGCAAAAGGATTACCAAAAAAGTTAACCTTATAGCCTGGGCTAGAGGCTACAGGGAACATAAATAGAAATCTGTTTATCAGTTCCTGTGTTTTTAGACCTTGCAACCCACAACATAATGTATATTCAAGGGTACAATAATATGCACCGCTCCTTACTTAGAATATTTGTGCGTAATAGCAGTCTCCAGGTCACGGATATACATAAATAAAGATGTAAAGTTTTCCTTGAAGTAGTTACTTCAACAGATACGAAATTGCATAAAGATACGCAGACCAGAGGAACCTCGTCGTCTAATGATTTGGTAAAAAGCGCGACTAATATGAGATACATTGAGAAACCTACATTTTTTTTATCGAAACTCTGTTCATTCTGAATACAAAATCATTGGTTGGTTGGAAGTATAAAAATGACTACCAAAAAAAAAATTATGAATTGTCCGTCTCCTTGTCTAATTTTCATCTAATTCTTTCACTTCGATATTCACGCGCGACGTCTGTCGTATCGGCAGCAACGGAAATTTAGATAACCCAGCCCCGAAAAGTATTTCCAATCTTTTTACCTCAGTCCTTTTCGTTCGTTATCCCGATTCGTGGTGCAGCCAACGGAAGGTAAAACTACGTACCTGTAACACACAAAAAAGAAGAGAGAACGATGAGTCATTTAATACGGTCGTTTGGCGGGCAAAGGAAGAAAATCGAAAGGAACGGTCTTTTGGTCGAAAGGCGAAATCGTTCGACTACGCTCGCGGAGGCAAATAAATTATTTTTCCTCGGCTTGCGTACAAACACCGGCGGCTTGACTGCGGGAAAAATGTCTCGGTCCCTTTTAATGAACAACCACTGAAAAAATCCTTTGACGCTTTCTTTCTGAACTGTGCTCGGGCAAATTGGCAGACGACATCGATAATCATCGGCGACGAAGAGCGTCATCTCCCTTCTCGTGCCTCGCGGCTTGTTTGGACAGAAATTAGTTCTATTCGACGAGCACGTGGCTCTCTGTGAGAAGAAACTCGCACTGGTTCTACTGGCAGCTAATCTACCGTGTAAAATGAGTGTCGCGTTGCTTGCTCGATTAAAACGCTATGAAGACTATGGAATATACAGAATATGGAAAAGAGCGGATATTTAGAAGGTGTGATCCTGTACATCAAGATAATGAAAAAAGTTCACAGAAAAATGAAGTTTGTTCTCGAGATATAAATAATAATATAGTGGTAGTAGTTCGAGTCAATGAATCGTACTCGTAATTCATGTTTCTCATTATGAGTGAAACGACACTGACATTTCATCTTATCTTTAATTTCGTTCGTTCGCAAAGTTTACTAATTTCAATTTTCTTTCTATTCTTTAATTAATTTTCTTCTATTTCGTTGAAATAGAGAGGAAGATATATTTTTAACAACATTTTTATATACGAAAATCTTTCATTGCTTTGGTGTTTAAGACCAAATTTTTTTCTTTTCGCTCAGTGTATAAAACAATGTAATCAATTACTGAGTGAAACAGAGAAGAAACTTCGCAAAATATTTCTGTACGCGAACGTCCTCTATCGTCTTCATGTTCAGGATTACACTTGTCTTTTTTCACACCCTGTGTATAAAACATTGTAATCAATTATTAACAATGTATACAGTTTATGAAACACGGTATTTAGAAAATTACGTGTTCGTGGAAACGAATCTTAACTTGTGCTAAAGTCGGGACACAATAGGGTTTGATAAAAGCGAAATTCGTTTCTGGGACGATACTCGAGGCACACACGACACTGTTGCGTGATCCTCGAATTAATGTGGACTGGTCGTTTAAAGTTCGCGTTTAACGTTCGTTGTACACGCAAAAGCGTAACAGAGATTGTTCTTCGGATGACTGCGCCGATTTATTATTTGTATACGATATGAAAGATGTGTTTCATTTACGAAATATACAAAGTAACATACAGCAATGAATAAAACACGAGTGTGATGATCCGATGTTATACAAAGCGCGCGAATCTTTAGTACAACTAGAGATGGAAGAATATTACAAGATAGAATTAAATGATTTTGCAAATTTCCATTCTCTACGACAAAAACTTGTCTTAAAATTATTATTTTAAAACATGAAACGCGAACTATTATAATTAATGATAAAATAATATTAAATATTAGTAATAGAATATTGAAAGTATAATTGTATATTTCAATATTTTAAATATGTATTGAAATATACAATTACAAAAAATGTACAATACGTATGTTGTCTATTACTTTGTTTTTCAAGAGTTAATACCAGCCTTTTTCTATACCTTCAAATAAATTCTCCCAACTTTGCTTTATTACTTCCGCCTCAGGTAACTTGCTAAAATTTAAGGCAATTAAATCGTTTCTCAAGTTTCACACTTTCCTTCGAACGCACACCTAACTTGCGTGGGAGGGGGCCAAGCTGGAGAAAGATTACTCTTCGAGTGACGTAACACACGAGCGTGACGGTCACGCGATCTCTGGTTGAACAACCTTCGGGACAATATACGATTATTCGATATTAGCATTTACAATTTCGCTGCACGCCAAACAAGTTGTCCGCCCCAAAGTGTAATTTACCTGGCTGAACACGATGGTGTCATAGTTGGAAAACTTACGAATAACGAATATTTTATGAAGTAATTACGCAGAGAAATTATGATAGGCCACTAAAGGTCTATCAGAAATTTGTAATCACGCTTGTTCACAGGCACTTTCTCATGTACGCACGAGTATTCTTAACAATCACAGTCTCGAGGCTCATAATTCCAATAAATCATTTCGTTCCCAATAACTTCAATTGTTTTATATATAAAATATATTAGGTTAATATATTAGGAAACAATAGACGCACAACGTTTTCTGTTTTATATTGTTTTGTCGAATTACGTACGATCCATCTTGTTCTGTTGAGATAAACACCGCAACATTTCACAGACTTGGTTTCACGTTGGTATGAAGGGGCACTGTTGTAAAAGACACGTTTGCGAAAGAAAGACATTTTTCGGACAATCTAATACATATATATGCGCGCGCGCGCGTGTGTGTATTCTCTTAGTGATAATTAATCCAAGCCATAACTTGAAAGGCCCTAGCAAAAATAACTTTGGTAACCATAAAGCTGGAATAAATGTTGCAGATGACCTCGACCATGGTCAAAAATTTCATCGTTAACGCCTTTCTACAGATCGCTCGACCATGCCTCGATTACTCTGGAACTGAAAATCGATCCTGCTATGAGCAGTCCCCGTGGATACGTATCCCAACGAGGTCCTTTGTATTCGGAACCGCGGTTTCGTCCTACCCGTAAGGATCCTCGTGGACCCTCTAACGCGAGAGGAGCACGACGTAATCCGCGATCCTTTCACCACTCGTCGATCTCTGGCCAGAAATCGTCAATGTGCGGTAATTTTCGTCGGTGACTCCGCGATTCTTGAAACGTTAATCTAGCGTGGTTATAGGGGACTCAGCCACTCGAGGACCAGGTCGAAAAGGAAGGGTTGATGGATTGCGTTTACCG
This sequence comes from Bombus terrestris, assembly GCF_910591885.1. NCBI lineage: Eukaryota > Metazoa > Arthropoda > Insecta > Hymenoptera > Apidae > Bombus > Bombus terrestris. Next base: position 7,692,609 of record NC_063274.1, read on the forward strand.
CGAACGCGAAGACAGAGGGTGCTGCACCCTTAATCCGCTTGATGAGCTGCCCTCCAACGAGAGCAGCGTGGCTTTGTGTTTGCCTCTCACTGTCTCTCGAATGTATTTAAACTGGGAGATTCCATCTCACGGATCGTGTCCTGCTTTTTCTTCCTGTGCCGGGATTAGGGGTACATGTTAGATTCGGTTTCGTCGGAGAAACAGGAATTTGGGATCACAGGTTTTCGGTCTGGAAGTTTCGAAGCCTCGAGACCAAGTTGAAGGCTCTTTTGGGGGATGTTTTCGGTTTTGTGTGGTATCACGGTAAAAGGGGATCGTAGACAGAACGAACTTCACGATGAGAGGCAGGCTAGAAGGTAAGGATTGTTTATTGATAACCTTTTTACGGTCGAATTTTTCATTAGGTTGGTTTAGGTTTAAAATTAGGGGTTCTCGGTTTGCAAGTTTCGAAACTTCGAGACGAAGTTGAAGGCCCTTTTGGGGGCTCATTCCGGTAGCATCACGGTAAAAGGGGATTGTGGGCAGAAAGAAATCCACGATGAGAGGAAGGCTGAGAGGTAAGGACTATTTATTGATAGCTTTTAGCAGGGTGAAATTTCTGATTCGTTTGGCTTAGGTTCAGAATTCGAGATTACGGATTTTTATTTTGAAGTTTAGAAGATTGAAGACAAGGTCGAAGACTTCTCTGGGGGATGTTTCCAGTTTTACGTGGTGTTTCGGTGGGTGAGGATTATGGAAAGGAAGAATTCCACGAGGGGGATGGTTAAAAGGTTTGATCGTTTGTTGTTAACTTTTTTAAGGCTAAATTTGAGGTGAGAGGGAAATTGTGGCCAGTGGAAATTCTAGAAGGGGATCCGGCGAGGCATCCATCGGTATTGTAGTAACGAGACTGAGTTTCCGCGCGTTAATACGGTTCTGTCGGCGAGCTGACGAGCAACACGGAAACCGAAGACTAGGCCGCTGCTTGCAGAGCAATAGATATTACGAGGATGTTTCCCAGGAATTAATCTGCGTCCGGGGATTGTGGCCTTTAAGAACTTTCTACAATTCGATGCCCCAGACCGTTCTACGTGCACCTTCTAATTACGTCCTGCTGGGAATACATGTTCTAGGTGCGAGTATTGTTGTTATGAAGTAGCGTGATTGAAGCAGGGCGGTTGGTTTATGAGTTGGTTCAGCAGGGTTGATTTTGGGTATTTTGTTAAACCAAATCGGTGAGCGAATTGGCCCCAGAGCGTGATGTTTCTAGTGGTTTGAGGCAGTACGGTAGCATGATTGCCGTAAGTCGGAGGGATTTAAGTTGGCAAGGGATTTGAGAATATGTTGTACATGAGGGAATTTGGGATTTTTTATCAGGTTTATGAAAACAAGTGAAGTGCTTGCTGCAAATTTAATTTAAAATGATATGCAGTAGTTTGTGGCCGGGTAAAAAACTCTCCACCTACCTTCTAATTCTAACATAACCCAACATTACAAATTGCATGACCGAATTAAATGCAAAGTTAAATTTTTCAGTGGCACAGAAAGAATAATATTTCAAATACAGTAAAACGTTACGGTCGTATCACTCTCCTATCTTCCCCAATCACTACCTTCCATTTCTATCCACCAATTATTCTCCACGCCCAACGAACTAAAACAATGGACTTTTGCTCTAATCACAACAGAGACTGCTACCGTGCCAGTCGCCCTTTAGCATGGTATACGCAGAGAAATCACGCATCGCTCGCGTTACATCAGACTCATCAAATTACACCCCCGCCCTAACGCCGCAGTCGCGTCCCCCGCGGCGTCATATCAACCTTAATTACACCCAACTTCTCTTACGCATTTCTGCACAATTGTGGCTTATCTAGCCTTATAGCGAGCAACAGCTATCTCGTTGGACCGGTCCATCGCAATCTGCATTCGTCCAGCTTGAGAAAGACTCGACTGGTTTTATGGACGATGAGATCTTGCCCATGTTCCAAACGAACCTACTCGTTTAGTTGATTTAATACATCTATCCCGAGGGAGAACGACAGGATCGTGGTGCGACCCTACAGTCGCTCACGAAAGGGCTGTACTAACATTTTGAAATACAGCAGACCTGTAATTTCTTTTTATTGTATTTTTCGTACAAATTTATTATATAAAGATGGTCTAAAATTTCCAAAATGTTTTGTACAACAAACGCGTTCATAAAACATTTCTACTATTTCTACGAGTGTTAGAATACTTTCGTGAACCACTGACTGCACTTCAGCGCGATTGGGACTCGTTCATTGCGCCTGGTTTGTTTATCATTCCATCTGTCCGATTCGGCGATCCCTTAATAATCCTTGAGCAGCCGAACGGTTGTTCCGTTGCCCCCTTTCGACGCGTGCACAGACCCTCGAATCGTGCTGGGCCCTGAATTCAACCTCGTTGAAAGCGACGCCAGCATAAACCGTGATCGCGACCGAAAATAACGGAACGGAACCGACATGACCGGCCAGTCAGGTCACGCGGGTTGCTTCGTAATGCGTTTCGAGCACATTCGTTTATGCTCGACTGTCTAGACTCAAGAGTGGGGGAAGAGAATAATAGTGGGGGGAACGTTATAGAAGGAAGAGCAAGGGGTGCACGAGGAGCAGATTGGTGCGAGACGCGACAAAGTTGGCTCTGAAATCCAATTAATTCAGCCTCTGTCGTAGACAATACGGTCGCCATCTTGATTTGAAAATCTAATTTAGCCGCTCTTTATTTATGATAACGCCCGCCACTTATTGTGCGTCGTGCCGGTACAAGGGTTCGACAAAGGATTGAAGACGATGGAGGGTGCCGTTGTCACATCCAGCTTAGACGACGGGGATTCGCTTCGCCTGGTCCTGGTACATAGGATCCACGTGCTGCCTGTGGCGATGGAGAGAGGGTTGTTTCTTGGCTCGAGTTTCTTCAATACCTTTATTTTAACGTCGGTGACAGATATGTGGAGTTTGGACGCGCTGTTTTGTCGGCAAACGATGAGACCACCAAAATCCCCTTTTCTCTGCAATTTCCTCACCTAATTGGAGTAGACATAGGAAATTTCCAGGAGAACTCGTTTCGTTGGCCTGGCACGATTAACGCGGCAACCAGATTAATATTTACGCGATGGGGGTGTGTCTCTCGTTACTCGTGACACGGAAACGCTGATCAATTTCGCGCGTACTAGTCCGCTTGTCTATTAACCAAGTACACGGTCCTGCCATTAAAGAGATTTGTCGCCGATAAAGCGTACTTAATGGTCAGCTGGTATCTTATTGCTAGCCGCCTTTCTGCTTCTGACTACCCCCTTCTGAAAGTTACGGCCAACGATCGGAGATTAGATTATATATTACGGATAACGGCACAAGCCGGTGCAGATACTGAAGGAAAGAGGATTCGCCAGATTGTAGGTTTACGAAATAGAGCGGGCCTGAAATGGCTACTTCGGTGATTGGTTGACCACTTCGTCTCGGTTGATCACGTGACCACGAGTATCGTAGCCAGACCAATCAGTGTCTTCTACTATACAGCGGTTAGGGATTAATTGTTTTCTTTTATGAAAGCTAAGTGAATAGATGAATATATATTCTTTTATATATATATTGATATGCTTAACTTGAGTATCTCAAATATCTTGTTTTCAATGATGAGAGAAAATATCACAGAAAAATATTTCAAGAGTTAGATACTTGTATCATAGGAAGCAAGAAATTTTGTTGATATCATAGGGTCAGGTCATTTAGAATAAAAGAAATGTTGATCTTGAAATTTAACACTCTATATAGTTATGTTTTCAGACGTCGAATATCAACACGAATTTCAACATAGATCACGCGCGACAACGTTCGAAATAGAGGGATCGAGTGGAGGCCAAATTCTCATTCGCGTCTGAAGATAATCCATACTTACGTTTGAAACTGTAACTGAGGAATCCTTCGAAGAATTTCCATAACATGTATCTGCCATTTAAACGGGACATACGAACAAAAACTCAATCGCACATAGTCGCCCATTCGACGATGTATCGAAAAGTAGAATTTGCCCCATTTCTTCGGGCGTTGAACGTCTTGGCTTTCACACGCTTGAGGAATATTCTCGAATCGATTCAAAAAGAGCTACAACAGACGAAGGTGATGTATATCGAAGAAAATAGCGAGATATTTGGTATTTTTGTACTTAGTTTGTCACATAACGAGATATTTGAAAGTCGTGTTAAATTTCCATTTACAAAGATAACAATTTCATAAACGCCTGATAGTGTTCGCTGACGTTCGTTGTGATAAGGCTGTAAATTTTCTTTGCGGCACTTATGTCACAACACATCTCTGTATCCTATTTGACGTTCTCTTGATCGTTCGAATAGGCGTCCACTTCAAGCAGACCTTACAATTATATCAATTTATCTTAAGAGCAGCGGTTCGCTGCGAGAATGGGACAATCGTCATCTATTGACAACACGGTGCCTCGGTACAATTAGAGGTTACAGATAGAATCCACTTAAACTGAATGAAGAATGTAGTGTCAATAAGAGCTCTTTCCATTGTACTTTCGAAAAAATCGGTTCCATTAATGCCGAAGTGGATAAAGGGGAGCATCCTTGGGGATAGCAGTACTGTTCTAAATGGTATTTCAACAATTTTCAAGTACCGTTCTATCTTCTGTAACATATTCTACGGGTACAAGTTGTAACCTAAAGCTTCTTCTGATAGTTCGTTTGTACGTAAAACGTGTTGCTGGAATTATGTAATAGAGAAATATTTTGTATCGAGTGGAAAAATTTAATGAAAAGGATATCTTGAGAATACGCAGATGAGTGGATATTTTGAAATAATTATTAATTAATTAACAAGGTATAAAGCATTGTAAAGTTTCGCACAATAACCAAACTGTGTACTTTCCACGCGAAGATATGCAAAAACGTTGATGTATACGGAGCCGCTACTCGTCCGATACTCATTTACATATCCTTAGATTCAATAATAACAACGCCGGTTCGTAGCTTTCAGAGGCAACAAACTCTGCTTCACCGAGTCTTTATGAAACTGCTTGGCTGGATATTTTACGAGCAAACGAAGCAGCCATCAGTAACAGTTTCTCACGGAACTCGGCATCTAATTTCTTCGACCACAAATTTATCTGTCACGAGTTCTAATTTAAACTAAATTTTATCTTACTAGAATATACGTTAAATCCTTGCAAATTATTTTCACTATGAAATAAACGGAATAGAGTAGGATTACGAAACAAATATCCATTATTCCATTTTAACAAAAATAAAAGCACATCCAATGCAACGTAACTTAACATCGTCGCGCATGAGATGTTAGGAAGAGAAATCACATCGTACAGCGTGCCAATGAGGCGACAAGACCAAATTTTTCTTTCTCCTCGCAAGAACTAAACGGGGGAAGAGTGCAAGAAGGGACGAAGAAAAAAAACGAAGGAAACGCAGACTCCCAGAGGTGGTGGTGGTAGCCAAGATGCTTCCGGGAGCCAAGAAGTACTTTCAACCACTTGCGTTCAATTACTAGTGGCGAGGTTATGGCGGGCTTCTCGTGTCGAGGCCGTAGGAGTGGTCTGTTCGTTCTCTCGTTCCTCTGCCGCACCAGGCCCGCTTACGAATCTCTTCCAGTTAACGTCTTTCCGTTCCCCTCACCCCATTCGCCCTAGGGAACACGGTTCGCCCCTTTTGTTCGATGGTTCTGTCGGGCCATCGTGTTCAAGGTGTATCGTGGATAAGTTCCTTCCTAGCTTAGCCGAGACTGGACGCCATTCGAAGCACATCTAATTGACCGGCTCTTAATGAAAATGATCCCTGAGACCGGCCACCCTTATGGCGCGTTCTCTGTTACCGACTCTCTTGGCCAATGACGTCCGCTCTCCTGTTGTCCATTCGTCCATAATACCGTTCACCGCTTTGCACTTATCGTCCCGGGTACATGAGCGGTGATTGCCCGCGGATCGCATGACTAATTAAGCAAATAGACCGGCGTTACTTACAAATGATCGAGTTTGCTAATTACTCGACTAACGCGCAGTGTTTGCGACATGCATTTGGTAAGGAATATTTAATGATCGCTGGTGTGAGTTAAGTTGGTTATTTTTCGAGACGAGTGAGTTAACGCGATGGACGGACGACGGTTAATTTCGGACGAATAAATAAGTTTGCCTTATTGTTAATTCTGATAGTCTGATTGATCCGCGTCTTCGTTGTTCAACGATTAATGACAAATTTTAGATAATAATCTTTAGCCATGACGTTTCAACATTTTATTCGTTCATTGACTCGTATGTTTCGCAAGTGTGCCAATTAGCCGTGCAAGAAGTACGACGACGTATACAGCGCTCGATCTGAATCGCGACAACACGTGGCCTCGTTAAACGGTCCATCCAACTTATTAACCCGAATTCATCCGGGCGTTTTGTTGTTCGCTGTGGCCACTATAAACCGGCGAGTTTTACGAGGCGCGCAATGCCCGTTGAAACATTCAGGAGATTAATTTGAATGAATGACAGACTGGACATCCACGGTCCCGTGGGAGGGACCGGTCTACGCCCCGGTGATTGCCGCTGAATGGCCTCTCGCTTTTGCACTGCTGCGCTTCTCTCTCTCTCTCTTTCTCTTTCTCCTTCCCTGCCTCTATCTTCGTCTTTCTTCTATTCATGCGGGCTACTCCGTTTTGGTAAGCCAACGCTGCTGATTCGAGCCGCGTAAAATTGCTTCTCGAACAGTCGTTTTCCATCGTCTAATTAGGGGGCGCACGGAGGATGACAGGCGGACGACGCCTAGTTGCGAAACTCGATGACGCTCTCTTTCCACTCGGCGATTTTGAATTCGCCTGTTGGATAAAGGGGACAAGTGGAGATGGTCTGGAATTTGATAAGGGAGTTTGTGGAGTTCGCGTGATCTGTTTGGCGAGGGAAAGGGTTTGTTTGGCTAGCTTGGTGCTGGTTACTATCGAGAGGTTAGGGTAGGTCTTTTTTTGTACGTTACGAATTTTAGGGGATTATGTCTGTGGCGGACTTGGATAACACGTTCTGTGTTATTTTCAGTAGGTTTTTTATTAGTTTCGTACGAATTTATAATTTCTTATATTGCTCGTATCTTTGACAAATCGAATAAAATTATTTAAAAGCGTAAAACACGTCGAATCAACAGAAGGAAGGACGGTTATTTATCAGGATTGAAAGGAACGTTGGTTTCGCTCAATTAACGCTGGATTCAGGTAATCGTCGTGAACACAGCTGCGAGTAGTGGACGGTTAGAAATTACAGGACAAAAAGACAGTGACCCGAATTCGGAACGTCGCTACGAAGTTTTCTTAGGACGGAGCATCTAATTTTGAGAAATCACAGGGAAGTAGTGCCGACTTTCGTAGGTCGGGCAGGTGCTTCTGTAATTTGTGTCAACCGCTTATTAGATTCTGAACAGGGATTACAGTAATCGCGTTGGAATTTCCGGCCCCGAGGCCAGAAACTTCGCAACCTTCGGATTTTTCCTTACTCGTTTTCGACGTTGTCGTTGAGCGCGTCATCTCGAAACTGTTACACTCCAATTTTCAACGGACAGGTATATTTCCGGTTTTGCCCCACTTGCCACGAAAAGCTGGATTTTAGAGGATGGTTGCTCGATGTAACTTTAATAAGTGGAATTTTCATATTTTTTTCTACCGATAGAATGTTCAGAAATAGGGGTTCAACGTTTCAAAGATTTATGGCAGAACTTATTCCCGAGAAGCAAGAAACCGAACAATTAATATATAATTTAAAAATCGTCCTACCTGCCAAAGTTAGTTGCTGAAATTTAATCTTAGGTTCGGTGTTTTTACGTAATGCGAAATATTTTTCGACGAGTAGGAGGATTAAAACAATGAACAACTAATACATAATTTAAGATCAGTCTTTCTGCTCGTCAAAGTTATTTGCTCCAATTCAATATCATGTTTGCTGCATTTATGCAGTGTAAAATATTTTTCGACAAGTAGCCTTCGTAATTGTTATTCCTACACATATATCTGAAATGTAATCTTTTCGAAGTTCCCTATTAACCTGAACTTTCACGAGCCATAGAATTTCCATTATGAAAATAATCGAGTACATAATCATAAATTTCATTTGCTCTAACTTCAACTAATCCATATCGCTCTTCCGTCTTCTACAATTTCTCCCACGCTGTGTATATACATCCATATAGCTTTCAAGCAGCGACTATCCCCTCGACTCCTCCGATCGCGGGTCAAACAGGCAAAAAAAAGAAAAAAGTTCGACGACGGGAAGAAAGAACATAGGCCGAATAAGATCAGAGTCGTGTATCAGGATGTCGCGTCGGTCCAATCAAAAATTCATCGCATCTCCGTTGGTACTCTCCGCGCTACTTTTATATACTCCGCTCTATTATGCATGTCATCGAGTATGACCGTATCGGCGCGTGCAGATGCACCGCTGGCAGAGGCGCAAATAGGACGCAGATTTCTCGAGAGCGTTCGTCCCAAGGCGCGTCTGTTTGTCATAAAGGAACCGTTTCTAGATCTGGATCGGCTTTTACGAACATAGTCACGAATTTCTTCTAGTGTTCTGCCAATTTCCATCTTCTGTGACTTCTCGTGATCGCCTGGCATTGGACGTCTTGAACGTGTAGCGTCGTCATTTTGCTTATAACATGTTTATTTTTCAATATCGTTGAAAGCAAATGAAATGGATTGTTCTTTTTTCTTCTGCAGCGTGTCTGCGATATTTCTTTTTTTTTTGGGGGGGGTTGGTGGTTCCTGCTTTATTGCGAATTTAATACTCTGTAGCAGAACTGGGTCGATGACGACCCAAGACAATTTCTTTTTCCCGAATTTGTATCTTTTTGTGAAAATAGTTTGGCAGATTCGAAAATTGCTGAAATAATGATAAGCGTCGTGCATCGACTGAATCGTCCATTATTCACATTGGTCGTAGATTCGTTCTTTTTCATCGGATCATTTACGTGTCGCGTACCAGACTCATGACGATTTTTAAATGACCGCTATTGGTTGAGACAATTTCACGTCTGTTCCCCGACATTGGTCTCAGACGATTAATTCAAACGGAAGTGGACATTATGTAGGGTGGAATAGAGGAGTCTGACACTGATTTAGGTTGACAGTTGTCACGTCTGATTCCTACTAAGGCAATAAGTATAGATTTTGACAGTTTGTATGTGCCCATTAGAAAGAGTTCACTTTATCATCTAACGTTGAATCCATGTTATTTAGATAATATGATTACAAAAGATTATGACTGACAGTAGTTAACGATAGTAGTTATTCGGACGATAAAATGTTAAATCGCTAAAGACACATCGTCATAAGCAAGCGCTTTGACTGGTCATTAGTGACCGGCCCTCTTGTACTTCGTACAATTGTAAAAATTCTACGAAAATTGACAGTTAGGGCATTTTGAATATAATCGATAAATAAAAGATACTTTGAAATAAAAAGTGCCCCATTGAACAATTAAACATTTTTATTAGAACATCAATAAAAAAAAAAATGAGAACAAATTTTGCATCTAACATTGTGCATTGTGTTTTCATCCATATCTTTGAGGGGTAGTCTACGAATATTATTATAAACACACCTTAGAAAATAATCGTAAATGCTGCTTTATAATCATCTAATTGAAGTTAGAAGCGTGCATATACCTTACTATTATATATAGAATGAGCAAATACTGTATACTAATATAATCTACACGTTTCAATAATATATTCTGGACGTTTTGCTTACGACAAAATAACGAATGCGAATGGTTTGTTGAAATAAACGAAGCCTTGTTATAATATGTCGCTATCAACTGTTACCAAGGCGCCACGATGGTCACCCGTGACCTCCAATAAGATAAACAGTCCATTGGGGAAGAATGTTGTCTTACATTATCAATTTATTATTATTTCGCCATTATACAATAAAAATACTTATTGAATAATAAAAATACTCACGTGGCGTCCTGAACGAAACATGTGATTTCGACGTGGCAATCAAAGTGTTAAGGAAAAAGAGACAGATAAATCGGATTTTTCCACTAGAGTAAACGGGTAATCGCCGCAGAGCTAATACAATATCGTATCACGCACGACGTACGACGTGCTTATCAGCAAATTGAAGAGACTAAATTCACGCGTGTTAAAATGAAACATAGCAATACAAATTGTTTCGTGCCGCTATCGTTTCGCGCTAGAAGACACAGAGGGAGGGTTAAAGTAGTCGAGTCAGTATAGTTGATTTACAACACACGCTGGCTGTTTCCTGGTGCGTTTTGCCGCAGTCAGCATGACGATGATTCCGAGTCACGTTGATCTCGAAGCGTGTGGCAGTGCAAACGCGGCAGGTCCACCGAGGGAATTAAGCGGATTAGATGGCGGATCATCCTCGTGCTTTTTCCAGATCATACGGGATTAAAATGACGGTGTATCTTGGGATTGCTCGGCATACGTTCTCGTCGATTCGCTGAGAGTCGAAATTATCGTAATTTCTTTAAATATTCTTTGTCTGATACACGGAAATTTAAATGGCGAAGACTACATATATATAGAAAGAATTCGTTGTATTCTTTGATGTTGTTTACGTAATATATGGAAAATAAAATGGCAAAGGATATTTCATATATATATTGTTACATACATAACATCGTTCCAAACAATATCATTGTCGAATTTGCTTTTATGTGAAATTTTATGTTGGAATCTTTTACGATCTATTTGGCTTTGTAAAAAAGGATATAAGGTATGAGTAACTGGTCGAGAAAATAAATGCCAGCATGCCAGCAGATAGTGGCATGAAGAAGCTATTGAAGTCCTCGTTTCTTGTCATTCGTTATTTATGACGCTCTGGCCGTCCATTTTAGATTAGAATCCGACTTGTTGAGTGCTTTAATTGGTTACATAGTATCTCACGCTTAGGTCATTGCTTTTTCACATAAGTTTTCTAGCTAAGGAACATTACCATGCCGTACCATATGTCGTACCAACGATATCATATAATAATAAATATCAAATAAATATCATAATTTAATCACCAACTTGAAATCTCGTACTTCTTCATTATAAACCCAAAAATTAAACTCCAAATCGTGTCAAGAGTTCTAAATATCTAGGTGGCAGCGCAAAAATTCCCTAGAATACTAACCTAACAAGACGCCGTAACCTAAACATAAACCCGAAACACCCGAAACCTATCAAACAGAGTTACGCCATCAAATTTCCGTACACCTCGCTCGAAACCTCTCTGAAACAGGCCGAGCGAAGGAGAAAAAAGAAACACAATCACTCGAATTCAAAGCGAAGTGAGGTTAAAAATTGCAAGTAGCACTAGGCGTTACCGGAAATAGGGGAAAGTGCTAGCCTCCGGGTACCGCACGAGAACCCCCTTCCCTGATTATTGTTCCCGCTTTACGAGTACTTACTTGATCCTCTCTCGTGCGCGAAAAACGAAATCGTTCGTGGAGGAGAGAAAGAGAGAGAGAGTATGTGTGAGAGAGGAGGACCGGTAGTCGTAGAGTGAATTTTCGTGAAAGATCGGGCAACAATGAGCTGGTTGAAAGGATCCGGCTCGACCTACTTTGCAGGACCGGAACCGAGCCGATTTTAGAGGCGAAGTTAAACCGCGGAGCTTTTCAATCAACTTTCCCCGGAAAGTTTCATAGCGGAAGCAAAAGAAGTGGTGGGGCAAGTTAAACCCGGAGGGGACTGTTTTTTTATAAAATTAGACAATCCTTTTGTATGGAAAATATAATCTATACATGAAAGTTCGTGGAATGGACACGATATAGGATAGAGCCGTAATTTTGTTCAAGCAAAGCAAGATTTATTTTTATGGTGCAATACAATTTAGATACTTCAGTTTTGGAAGAAAAAATATTATCGAGGTTATTATTTTACTTCAAGATCGTCGCTGTACTTTTTCTTTTCTTTTTTCTGAAATAGAAATTTCGTTGTATTATTTATTATCTATGTTTTACCTACAATTTATTTCGATTAGTGCAACGATACAGAATATGCAAATATACAGGGTGTCTGTTTTGTTTGAATACGAAATCTCGTGAAAAAGTGTGACGAAAAATGAACTCATTGAAGGTGGCAGAAATCTAAATATGGTCTTTGTCAAAATCGAGCCTCGTTCGTAAAATATTTTGGTGGAAACTCTCGAAAGTCTCAACTCTCGAGGTTCATCCGAGATCCACTTCTAAAGTTCGTAATTTTCGAGTTACCTGTTTCGAGTACCGAGTTAACGTCATTGAAAGGAAACGCTTCACCTTTGAAAGAAAGGAAGCTGAAAGATGAAGGGTGTAAAAAAAAAAGGGGGCGATCGACGCTGGTCGAAGGTTGCTATCTTTGTTGGGAACAAGTCGCCGGGAAAAACTCGCTTGACCCAGTTTCCGGGACTGATACGATGGCGATGGCCACCGAACACCGCTTCCAAACGATTTATGTACAGACTTTTTCTACCTCTATCGTATCCTTTTCTATTTTTCTCCATCTTTTTTCCCGGTTCGGCACGTTCTATCGATGGGTACAATCTTTCACAGGTGATTCAAGAGGGAAGAGAGATGAATAGCATGAAACTTAACGCTCGTTACATCTTCAGTTTGTTTGTTTTTTTATAAAGAATAATAAAATGCATCGATTACTATATAAAAGAAAGAAGAAAAAATTTGAAAATTCAATTTAAAAAATAGAAGCGACCATGAAATCTTTGGAAGGTTATCATTTCTCATTTTTTCATCTAAAGATTTAAATGAGTTTATCGTAGTTTCATGTAGCTGAATAAAAACAGAAGTTTAGCGTGTTTTGGTATCAAGTGGCCATTTTCTCGTATGGCTCTGTGTTTTGGCTCCAAGAAAGTGGACATGTGTGTTTAGGAGAGCCCGGTGATGGCGCGCATTTAAGAAAAGGGGCAATTGAGAACGAACCCAAGTGAGAGCTGGAAAAAATTGACCTAAAAAGTATGCTGGTGAGAATTGTGAAAAACGAGAACGTAGCGTGATACTTGCGCGGTTGTTCACAGTTCCCTCTTCATTTTGTAATTTATCATTTTACTTTGGTATATGTTCCTCGTTTATTTTAGTATTTGTCATAAATACGTCAACCGTGGTGATTGCTAAGAATAAAATTCACGTTTCTATTTGTTACACTTGACCGGCGTAGAACAAGAACTGAATTTAAATTGGTCAACATCTGCGCTGTGTGAAACTGAAAAATTCATATTCGTGCAAAGCTGGGAAACTTAAATTTTCTATCGACGTTCTCAAGTCTGCACGGTATTGATAACGCTTGTCTGACTGGAACGTTTCGCTATTTGCATAAAAATTGCACGTCTGATGACCATTCTAAATTCCAGCCAACAGACGAACTATCGATCGTTGTGGCCGACGTATCGCGATTCCGTGGACGAAGATTGACGTTTCGACGAGTAGCTGTGAAGAACCGTTACGAAATTATCGTTTCAAGGGAATCCTTGAAACACGTTTGCAATCGAACATCTTTAAAAATACTTGATCTTCGTCGATGCAAATTTTAATAAACAAACCACCGAGAGTCTAATCGAGTAATATTCTCTTGAGGGTGTAAAATTATCAAGAAATCTTGACACAACTGACCAGTGAAATGAAACCATTCGAAGCCAAGCAATTGTTCCGAGAACAAAAAGGACTATAAATTTTTGCGAATTCGTTCACACAGTAGCCTCGACATTCTGTCTATAAAACTGCTACGAAATATAATTTTCCAATTATCAACGTCACCATAATGCAAAGGGTCAGTGGATTACAAGGGTTAACACAACCGCATCGCTTGCGCTTAGAATGTCGACATCCCTTGCCAAGAAATCCCAATAATTCAATCGCGATCCGAAGTGCATCTCGCTCTCTCGGACCGTCACTCGAAGAACATGTGCGCCATCTGAATACATACGTCGAATTACCAGGCACCTGTTAGACCACGAACAAAACGTTGTCCGGCTCCCTTCAACTCTGTTCCTGTCTGTCGAGCGCTATCTCGCATCTGCAAGGTATTAAGCGGTTGCACAAGAATGAGAGAAGAGAGCGGTGGAGAGGGGAGGAAGAGGTAGACGAAGAGGAGGTAGGAGAAGAACGACGACAACGACGACGACGGACACGCCGGCGAAAACATTATTTCCTAAGAACAGAGCTCGCTTTGTGAGCGGGACAGTTTGAAGTGCGTCCATCAGGGAGCAGATGCTGGGGGCGCACGAGTGTCGTTGAATCATAGATTCCTAGATTACAGGCTGACTGGAAGGAAAGCGGGGAAGGACCTCGCTGTGAAATGCAAGAGACGATGAGAGGGTGTCGGTGAAACGAGAGCCACGGACAGAGGAAGAGAGGACCGGTTGATTTAACGGAGCCTGCTTCTGACGAAGCGACTCTGTAATTTTGTTATTTCCTCCCTTTTCTTTTTTTTCCTTCTTCTTTTTCGCTCTTTCTCGTGGAAACAGGGGGACGAAAAAAAAAAAAAAGGAAAACGAACGTCGCGTCTAGGGATAGTCTGATTTGTCTCGATTCGCGACCGACGACTCGAGTACTGTGATTGAAATCAAGACAAGGATTTAGTCAACTTGTTATTGGATTAGGTTTCTTCAATGACGAACGATAACTAATGTCTATACCGTGAATTTTTGCCGAATTTATTTCCTTCATATGCACGTGTCTCGTATATTTATCGCTTGGCTTTTACATAAGCGTCCTCCCAACACTTGCAAATACAGGTATAAATACTTTTGGATGTAAGCTGTAAGAAATGTGTGTGCAGGTATGACGCGTTTCTATTAGAAGTCCTAAGAAGAACGCCAGTGTGACATTATTGGACTTCCGTAAAATTTACAATCGTTTTATGGCTTGCAGCTTTCACGTAGAACACATGGCTGAAGCATTCGAGGAACGGACTTGGAGTCACTATCGAGTGCAGGAGGACCAGCTGCTGGGAAAAACAGTAAATACGAAGGAATAGCGAGCACACGATCTTCAAAAATGGAAATCCTGTTCGTGTTTCGTCCGTTTCTGTTTCTCCAAAAATCACGTTCGTTTCTAACTAATTGATATCCAGTACCTAGCAATTCGCCAGATGCTAATGAAGAATTCACGCGTCTGCTCATCCGAAATCCTCTTTAAATTTGACGCACTGGTTGTTTTACACCACTTCCTCTCCCTCTTCTTCTTCCTGTCTACAATTTTTTTTTTCTGTCCTTTTTTCTATTTTATTATTTTATATCACGCCGATAGAATTCATTCCGGAAACCACGTCGCGAAATGACGCGCGGCCAGTTTTTATTTCATTAATTATTGGAATACCTGAATACCAGTCAGTTTTATTCGCGTCCCCCCGGGGAATTTTCATTAGTAGCAGTTTCAATAGCGGCGTATGGCACTTTACTGATTGCGTGCCGGCCACAATGGCGGCTGTACGCGGCGCAGCGCGCACGCCGCGCGTATCGCCCGTTACACGAGCGGACCGCGAGCCCCGTGAAATATCGATGGCAATAAAATTTCATGGACGCGGGGATAATTCTATCGTTGCCACCGTCGTATGCGTCGAAGACACGCGGCTCCCGCGATATCATCCCGCGAATTTTTCGCCCGCCAGCCGGATTTACGACGGCTCTTCGTCATACCGACGCGAATTAAAATGTCCGCCGCGACGACTAGCTTTATCGCCGCGCGAATCTTACCTGTACATGGCGTTAGAACACGTTATGTAAGAATACATAGATTTCCAACGATGTTATTACAATTAATCTTGCGATCTATCTTTTTCGCTTTCTATTCTGTGTTTTATTTTTTATTATTATTATTATTATTATTATTATTTAATTTGTACTTTACAATTTGTCCAGCTGGACATTTGGTAAATTTTTCTATCTTAATTGCTAATTGACAGGTGGATGGCTATCCCTAGCGGGATTCCATCTTCGAGTTTGACTATTTTTTTTCATTCTCAATTTGACCAATTTGAATATTTGGTAGAATTTTTTAACTGTATTTCTTCAGTGATTAGGTGTTTTCTTTTTAGTCTTCTTTCTATGAGAGTTTCGCTCGCTTCAGCAACCAGCTGGTTTGGATACGTTGCCGTTCTTTCCTTATTCTATGTCGACGATATCGAACGTTTGTGATAAACATCATATCAACAAAAATGGAGTTAAAATCAACGCTACGTTAGATGAAATGAATGAAAACGTCGATACAATGGTTTACTGTTCCAGAGCGGAGACCGTTGGTTGGCGAACGCGAGCGAAGACAGTCTTCGACGTTGAGAAAGGGCCTTGGCGAGGCTAAAGTTCGGGAAACACTTCTTGAGACCTGGTGCAAATTTACGATATGCACGGCGCCGGAGCAAACGGGCCCGCTGCACATGGCCCCTTGTGGAAAGAAATAAAGTAAGGTCCTGTCAGGGATGGGCCAAATTTCTTTCAACGCTATAACCTCGCATTCAGAAAAACGTATCTAATAAACCACTCTCAGCGTACTTGAATACGAGAGAAATTTTTGTCATAGGACTTTCTACCCGAATCTCTTCTTTTAATGTCGACAAATTTGTGGCTTCTATTGTCTACAGCACTATGATAAGAAACATATTTTATTTCATTTTCTTGTATCATTCCGCTTGAAAATATGTCAATGACGAACACACTTCGCATGTTTAAACCCTAAAATTCAGAGACGCTTCGACTTGTTCAATAAAAAAAAAAAAAAAAGAAGAAACATCTAATTAATCGAGAAAATATGTGTGTTGACTAAATCTGAAGTAAAAACATCAGCAAACATCGCACGAAATTCCAAGCAAACCTTCTTTTAAAGACATTGCAGAGCTTATTCTTGCCGGTATCTTGTCTCGTGTGTATGCCGTGTATCCAGAAGCCACGGCTTGTTTCAATATTTTTGTTCACGTGGCGTGAAGAATTTGTCGCCAGTCCACGGTCGGGCCATTATTCCGGCTCTTCAATCTCTCCGTCGCCGGGACTCTTCGTCTTTCACCTCGAATTAGGTTTGACTAGTGGTGTGCGCGTTCGCGTTCGCTAAGCGCGGACGGTTCATAAATAGTGAACAGTGTCGAGTTTCTTTGACGGTGGCCGCCGCTCTCGGGGTTTTTCGACTCGCCTCTTATTTTCAGAAGCGACGATTAATTTCCAGCTACGAACGAGCTGACGAACGACGCTACGAGCACAGCATGAAAACGAGACGGACGTGGCCAGGCGAAAAAGATGGGAAGACAGTACGAAGGAGAGAGAAAAGAGAGGGAGAGAGAGAACATGATGACAGCAGCACTTTGATGTCACGAAACTCGATTAAAAATCACTGCGCTCCTCGGAATGGGTTGCAGTCGTACGCCGGCGTCGAATAGGGTTAGAAACCTAGTTTATTTGTTCGCGTATCCGCCAGCGTCTGTGTAGTCAAATTAACTAGCCTCGTTATTCAATGACGCTGATCGAATTTTCTGAAATAATTGCCATCGGTGCGACAAAATATGAAACTAAAGATTATGCTGCGTTCGAGTTATTGGAAATACGTATAGAAGCATACCCGATATATTAAACAATTGACGCGTTGTCTGCGTTTCGTATTTCATGGGTTTCCCATGGTTTCATTCGAGACATTACTTGTGTTTCGATAAAGTACGTTATGTACGGAATGAATTTTTCAACGAATTCACAACATTTCCACTATATTCTACGATCTTAATGAAACGTAAGATTATACTTGATAACTTCAATCGCACCCTGGTACAACACATTCTTTTTATTATTTAATTTGTACTTTACAGTTTGTCCAGCTGGACATTTGATAAATTTTTCTAGCTTAATTGCTAAATAACATGTGGATGGCTACCCCCAGCGGGGTACCATCTTCGAGTTTGACTATTTTATTTCTTCAGTGAGTGGGTGTTTTCCTTTTAGTCTTCTTTCTATGAGAGTTTTGCTCGCTTCAGCAACCTGCTAGTTTGCATATGCTGCCGTTCTTTCCTTGTATTTTTCTGCGTACCTGCCGATTTCTTCTTTGACCGTTGGTATTTTCAAGTCTTTGCGTATATCCTCGTTTCTGACATACCATGGGGCGTTCACTATTGTTCTCGGTATCTTCGATTGTAGCGACTCTAGTTTATTTGTGTGGCTCATTGCTGCTGTCCCCCATAGTGTTATTCCATACGTCCAAGTTGGTTTTATTATCGTTTTGTAGATTTTCAGTTTGTTTTCTATGCTTAGTTTAGAGTTTCGGCTAGTTAGCCAGTACATGTGTCTTCCTTTTATCCGTATTTTGTCTATAATTGATTTAGTATGGTACGACACATTTGCTACGATAAAAAATCACTCGATAGCTAAAGATCAAACTGTGTTTAACCTCGTAATCAGTCGTAAATATTTCAAACAACCATGTGTACGCACGAAATTCGTGACGTGCACATTATCACAAGATGGAAAAACATTGAAAAACACAGGAGCCCCGATTTTCACTGTTACGTTCGCTGTTTGCCAAACGATTCTTCCTCGAAACGCATTACCGCCACCGGAGTGTTTTGAAAAAGCTCACCTTTCGTTGATTCTATTTATGAGATTCTCTCTAGCGAGACACTCGTGCGTGGCCACCGGTACGTCGTAATGAAGGCGAGTTACTAGGACGCGGGATCGCCGCGGTTTGTAAGCGTCCACGCATGCGTGTATTTTTCCAAGAAACGCGACAGATACAGCGAGACCGTGCTCGACTGGTTCTCGTTTGAATAATGGAGAAGCAAAACCTCGTAACTTTGGTCAATGTTATCTCTCAAAGCTTTGTTCTCTCCGTGGCCGTGCCTCATCCAAACTCATTTTCATAATTGCGCACTATGTCATAGTTTTTTTGCGCCCCTATTTCTCCCATCTTTCGCAGTCAGCGCGCCGCTCTAATTCTCTTTTTCTCTCTAACCACTAGGGCCCCACCACCCCTCCATTCCCGCCTCCTCTTCGTTTCCTTCTTTTCTCTCTTTCCTCTATTTTACGCGGACGACGTCGCGTTAAAAACATTTTTAATTACATTAAATTTCGTTTTTCTCAACGTTTATTGCGCGTCACGAGGAAGCCAGTGTAATCATAACGTTTGCACGTACGCATCCTTCCGCTCGCGAACGTCTTTGCCGTCGTTGCGCCGCTGCTCGGCTTTTTCCTCCCCAGCCGGAAAGCCCTCGGCAAAACAAACAATCGCGTTATTTACCGGCGCATCTTTGAATAATTAGAAAATCGTTTCATTTACTATTATTTCGCGCTTAAACGAGATCTGTGTAATAAAGGTGGAGGATTTGGGAAAATTAAATTCCTGCAGACTATCTTGGAAGAAATGTCGGCTTTTGGAATGCTTGAAGCAATTAGCAGAGCTGGGTAATTCGAGATAATGAACTAATCGTTATAAAAACCGGGTAAAAAGTAGCGAAACTTGGAAGGAGATATAGGTCAGTCGTTGAAGCAAAAACTTGATTTTATCTTCGTTTCGTCAAAGTATACTGCATCGGGCACGTATAAGGTTTTTTGCGGGGCTATCAGAGATATCAAAAAGCGGCGAAACAGCAGCGCGAAACATCGCTTTTACTTTCGCAACAAGAAGGAAACGTTTTATGGAATCCGTAAACGTGGAAGCTTGTTCGCGTAGTACGGTTCAAATTCGTTACATAATTCAGCCGTGCATTTGCATAAATTCAAATTACACAGCTGTGTGAGCTCGCCTATGAATAAAACTGGTCCGAGAAACAATATATGCAATATATTACCTCAACGAGCATCGAATAGAACGGCTGAAACGGTTTTGTCATTTAGGCTAAATGACCGAGCCGACCGAATTCCATCCAGAGATTCTAACAAATTATTATAATTTATCGATAGACGGAAAAATCGTGCGATTCTATTTCAGAAATTCAACGTTCCTTTCACTTTGCTATGAGAGAAAAAGGTATTTTTAAAAAGCTATTGGCAATCTATTTACACGCTGAGAAATCAAAAATACATTGAACAGCCTATTTATGTGTATCCATAACCAGTACATAGACAGGAACATAAAAAGGAAGAGAAGATAGAGACTCGAACGAAATTACGGAACTTTAATTTGCAGTATACTTCCTTTACATCTCACAGCGGGAGTGCGAATATTTTTCACAGACGGGAAATTCATATCGGAAAAGACATTAGAGCGGAGTGTGGGGACGTTTTAAAATTCTGGGTCAACGAAAGTACTAATTAACATGCAAATTGTACATATTAATCTTATAAGGCTCCGTTTCTGCTGGCAAAGTGAAGCTCTGTAATCAAAGCGCGGCAACGCTTACGCGTCACCAGACAAATGCAAATTCGATCGTAAAACGGCTTGCAACGATCTACCGACACTCCCCCCCCCCCTCCCCTATTTTCCCACCCCTTTGGATATCACTTCAGAACGTTTTGAATCGAACGGGTAATTAACGAAAGAATAATCAATGATAAACTATCGTTTCCGTATAGTCGTTGGTATCTTTTTCGTAGTAATTTTGGCCTGCGTGCTTCCGTAATTAATATCATTTGTTCGTATTCGAGTCGATTTCCCTTGAAATTAATTAAATCGAGAACAATCGTATACGAATGTTCTGTTGCTTGAATTTCCAATAAAAGTTCAGACAAATTTAAATGGAATAAACCGAGAGAAATATTGGCTATATTCTTTTCTATATAACTAGATCATTATATCGAATCTTTTTTAAATCGACACATCCTCTTTTGTAATAGCTACAAATATAACCTGCCATGTTCCTTCGATTAAACGAATATTTTTAATGACATACAGTTGCGTCAAATTCTACCAATCTTCGATAAAAAAAAAAGAAAAAAAATCATCTTGGCGATGCCCTAGAAAATATACTTCGTCAGCCAGAGATTGAGAACTCATGTCCTGGATAATCTTGAAATTAAAAAGATATCAAATGGTAACATTTTTTAATTACATTCCTCTGATCGTGATACATATTTCACACGGTACGAAAGGATCTCGGTAAATGGAACATCTCATTATTTACGCCTGGCCTTAATATCGCTGTCGCTAATTTGTCGGATTTTTAATACGCGTTTCTCTTTCGCCCGTTTCTTTTCGCAGGTGTTGGTCGGAAAAATTTTTACACGTTAATCGCTGGGACCGATCGAAGCGAGTAATTTGTACAAGTCGGCAGATGACACGCGAATCGTGCATTAGGGGTGAGTTTGTATGTAAAGAGGAAAGGTCGCCGATCGATGTGGTCGCCACACGAACAGAGACCAATCGGGCTCGAAGTCGTTGACTTTTCAAAGAAAGTGACTGCAGGCTATAATAAAATGTTATTTATAGAACTATTATTCCACGTTCTTGCCTATGCAAGTGAATAATAAGGGACTTTTTTTAGATTTATGTTCAAGGCTTGTATTACCACGGTTCTTCGATGATATCTGCATGTAAAGTGAGTTTCTTTGGTAACAAAAAAAGGACTGTTCTGCTTCATTAGCAGTTCATTACTCGTTATAACCTAAAGCAGCCAGAGAACATGTTAATTGAATGGACTCGCTAATTTTCCCTGCATTATTCCTGTCGTTTTCTGGAATCGATTCTTAAATGCGAAGGTAAGGGAAAAAGAAAGATCTCGTTGATGGAGATTCGTTAACTCGACGTCGTAGCACTAGCCGCATCACGCTCGATTAACGCGCCACTACTCTGGCTCCGCAACAAGTAATTAAGCTTCATGATAATGACGCGTCAGTAAAATCCCAGTATCTAGATTCCTTTTCTATTTCGAAAATAGATCTATCGAGTTATACAGGAAATCGTGTGAAACGATTAGGTTCAAACAACATGGTTAACGACAAATATATTTGCTTCAATTCATAACTTGACCATTCTTGAAGCGTTTCATTAGATCGTAACACAAGTCGATGTCTGGTTAAGCATTCGACTTGTTAAGCAACTTTTACGTGCGTCTAAATTGTTAATTAATAACGGACTGCGATTTAACTATTAGGAAACATCGAATTTTTCTTCAAGTAGAAAAGAAACACGTAACAAACAGAAATAAACCTAATGAGTTTCCACCCAATACCAATAAACGATCAATAATTGCAGCTAAAACTAACGCTTCCCTTCCGAACACCACTTATCAATCAACAAAAAACAAACTTTTCAAAACAAATAAACAATCCATACGTCGTAAAACAAAACAAAACAGAAAAAAAAAACAGCTCGACGAATCCATCGCACTACCCGGCTCTGAAATCCAAAGATCCAAGCGAAACCCAATAAATCACGTCGCGGATGGTTTCAGAAAAAGCGGAACGCCGGCAGAGCAAACAACGGTAGCAACAAAAATAAACGTGGCGAACGCTCGCAAATCGAACGAGGGCCAACACTCTTCAAACTCCAGAAATAAAAGCTTCGCTCGACAGTCGATACACGCCCGGTGGCGAAGGTGAATGGACGTCGACTCGACTGCCGCAGAATCGCCAAGAAACCAAGACTTTCCACTAGCAATACTATTAGTTCTGTCGAAAAGTGTCCACGTTTCTCCCTTTTTTCAGTTCACGCTTACAACGCTGTTCAACACAGCTTGCAATCTTTATTCGTATTTATCAGATTTCAATAGTTGGAAAATACGGTTAATTATTGATGTATTTTTAAAAATTCGATAAGGAATATATCGATGGATTGTATGACAAATTATACGAAAGTTCTATGAAGCCAATTCTATCGAGATGGTACCCCGCTGGGGGTAACCATCCGTATGTTATTTAGCAATTAAGCAAGAAAAATTTACCGAATGTCCAGTTGGACAAATTGTAAAGTACAAATTAAATAAAAAAAAATTCTATCGTAGCGAGTGTCATTCAATCGTACAGCTATCACACGAATTCTCATAATCGACTTCTTTAAAAACAAAGCTTCAGCCGACAAAATTTCGTATCAAATTTCCTACTTATTTATCATCAATACTCGTATTATCATAATCGTCTACGCTTAGTTGAAAAACTATTTAAAATTTTCGCTCCGGTTTACATTTACGAAAATTCCATATCCCAAAGAAATCAGAGAGTGACTTTTGGCCCACCTTGTATCCTCCACGGTCGACTTTAGCCGGCCCGACTCGCTTCATTTTTTTTTATCCCTTCCCCTTTCACGCAGACGTTTCCCAATTGGAGCTCGGCTGCACGTGAAAATCTCTGCACGGTCAGTTTATTTTAGACGGAAGACGCGAGTCGGCCGAGGGGTCGCGTTCGAGGGTGTGTTTACGCGCGTGTGCACGCCAAGAGGACGAAGAGAGAAAGTGCAAGCAATTTCACGGGCAACACACGGCCAGGCACTCGGCGGTTGCAGCAGGTCGAAGAGGGTAAAAGGCTGCTGTTGCACCACTCCCCCTAAACCCCTCGTCACTCGTGCAACGCACTTACCCAATCCCAACGTCCGCTCAGCCGTGTGCATCGCGGGTGCACTCGCGTTAAACATGTTGCTCCACGCGAGCTGCCAGCGACGATCAAAAGTGCCGTCGCGTACCACTTATTGTAGAGACACGGTTTTTTTTCCTTCTGCCCCTTTGCCAGCGCGAGAAGAGAGAGCTTTTGCGTGCTGCATACACGCAAGGACAGGATCGGAGAAGAATAACTAGGGAGAGGGTTGGTTTCTTCGAGTGGGCTGCTTCGAGTGCATTCTGTTTGTGGGCCGGATCTACGACCGGGGAATTTCGATTGATGATACTTTTAATTATTCACTCGGCTCCTTCGTCGGTGTAATTGGCAGGATACGATGTGTTTCGTTCTTTGATTTTGATGGTTGTGAGGTAGAGGGTGGATGAGGTAGACTGTACGTCGCGGGTTATAGGTTGGTTTATACATTGTATAAACGGTTGGTATGACACTTAACACTAAAACTACCACATCAGTCAAATTGACTGGTTTTACAATTTTATTTTAGAATTCCTACTTCATGTTATATTTTTTCCGCAATGATGTAATGACTTTCGCAACGATATCTAAAAGAATAATATAATGAATTTTATTTTGTTTTTTATGTATTCAAACTCAAAATAATTTTGTATCAAGGCTACATATACCAATACTAGTCAAAATGATTGGTACTTGTCGAAGTGTAAAAGGGTCCTGCGATCTGTTTATCGAACCAATTAAGCAGTTTCCTCGTCTTGTACAACTTCCCACACGTTTTTAAAATTTTTACCACGTATCATTCGATATGATGATATCAGTTATCAGTAAAATTCCGAATCGTTGAATCGCTAGATGTTAATACTAAAAATACCACAGCAGTCAAAATGACTGGTTCTACAATTTTATAAATTTTGTCAACCCTCGTTTAGGGATCATGGTCCCAAATGGATTAATAATACCAAAAATGTACTACATGACATGGAATTGCTTCTGTAAGAAAGTAATAAATCAATAAATATAAAAATATTCTCTTATTAAGTATTTTTTAAAGACCAGTCATTCTGACTGGTTCTGGTAGAAATATCTTCGTGTTAACTATCGGTAATTCTAGTGTTAAATTAATTCTGAGAATTCGTCTAATTGTAAGCAGTGTTTAATAGAAAAGTTGTATTAGCGAGTCGTAGCTAAGCGTTTACGATTTCTTTCTCTGATAAGCGAACAAAATTCTGATCGTGGAAGCAACCTGAAATTCTATCCCAACGAGGAATAATCGAAAGGCAGTATCGAAAAATAGTTTGGAATTTAAAGAGACGCAGTAACGGAAGATCCGAGTATAGGATTTCAAGGGACTGAGAGTCTTAGCGTTGGTTCGAGATATCTCCGTTTCTCCGCTACGCCGTTGTATCGCAATCGCAAACACGCCAAACGGAGGGGAGTGCCAGCCGGTCGTATATAACAAGCAAGTCGAGAAGAGCTTCCCTCCGTTTGCCTTTTGAAAGCAAAGAGTTATTTAAATAATAACCTTGCTTTACCATCGCACAAAAGTGTAACTGAGATTTCGCCCAGCCGTCTGGAATAGAATGCAAATGAGAAGACACTGCGAGTAATTATCCCCGTCTCTCTTTTCCTTCCTCGTTTCTCTTCTACTTGCGCCCTCTCTCTGTCTCACTTTTTCAACGTTCCGACGTTTCCGTCTCTCTGATGGTAGTTTTACCGTGTCGGAATTTCCGCGCTTTCATTGCGTGACTCTTTGTGTTTACCCGTGGGGGTCAGTACACGTTTCCGTTGAATTCATCAACGTTGTTGACAAAGCTGCGCGCTCCTGGCCCGCTATCGATAATTTTTAATTGCGCCTCGCAGACAACGGTTAATAATTGACGCGGAATTCCTGCCAGAGGACCACCGGTTGAATCCGCTCGTCCGGGTAAACGAAACACCAATGGAGAGGGCTTTGCCCGTGTATAATTGGACGGGTCCGGTTCGTCCCGCGAATAAAATTGTTCTACGTTGAGATCCACTGATTAGGATATCCAATTCTTTCGTTTTTCATCGCTGTTTCAACGTTTTTAGTATAGAGGTGGAAATTTGCTACAGGACGTGCTAAGATATAGCCAAATCGCGAATTAAATCATCGACTGACAGAAACATTTGGTGTCTTAGGGGCGTACAGATACCGCTTAGGGTTGTATATTTCATTTCTGACTAGGGGGATTCTCCATGGTAAAACAAACTTATGACTCATTCGATTAGAGATAGAAAAATTGGAAATGTCAATGATTGTTTAAATAAATTTGTGCCACTATTTTTTTTTCATTTAATTTGTTTTTTACAATTTGTCCAGCTGGACATTTGGTAAATTTTTCTAACTTAATTGCTAAATAACATGTGGATGGCTACCCCCAACGGGATACCATCTTCGAGTTTGACTACTTTATTTCTTTAGCGAGGTCAGTGGGGTGTTTTCTTTTTAGTCTTCTTTCTACGAGAGTTTTGCTCGCTTCAGCAGCCAGCTGGTAGGTTATAAAATAACGTCGTATTTGAATACTTTTTACAAATGTGGCTTCAGCGCGTATCGTTAGTTTGGCAAATCTTATAAAGATTCGTATCGTAGTGGCATAAATCCACTTTGTTCGCTGACCCGAAGTGGGGAAAAATCGCCGTACAAAGAACTTTTATACAAGCCATGAAACGTAGGAAATTCGAAATCGTCGTAGAAAATATGAAACCGCCAACGTTTCTATCGGTCGGACGCGTTTGAAGTGAGCAAAATAGTTTTAAAACCAGTTGTCACAGCAAGAAAGAAGTAGCGAGTCTCAAGTACCGTCCGAGCAGCGTTTATTATTCGGCTTAACGCGTTAAAGAGCAATCGACACGGCGCACATGTTGCCATTGCTTCTGCGTAAATAATGCTCGCCACTTACCGGTAATAGCGTCATTCATCGCAGCTGTCAGACGCACAAAACGCGCTGACGCAGTGGCCTCGCGCGCACAATGCTCGAAACGATCGGATAAGTAATTGTAACGAAAACGATTGCCGGCCATTGTCCGCCACTAAGCTCCGTTTAATTTCGGCGTTAAGCTCTATTCAATTGATCCGACGTTGCTTCTGTCGTTGCTTGAAAACACGCCGCGTTCTTCTCATGTTTGCTCGAGCCGCGTTCAAAGCGATCTCTTCAAAGATCACACAACAATATTGTTCTTGTTCTTATAATTCGAATAATCGATCGCGAGTGGTAATAATTCCATTTAGTGGTTTGTTTCTAAGGCTTTTTGTTATTGGCGTTGGTTGATTTAGTTTATGCTGACATTACCCTCTACATTTAAACATTAGATTCAGCCAGAACCAAACATACGATAATCATTTATTATTCACGTTATAGTACCACGTCAGAATTCTCAATGAGAATTGATTGTAAAATTCTTCCAAATAAAAAAAAAAAAATTTATGCTAGCTTATTGGTGTAGCAGCTATCGTATCATAGCAATCATATTTGGAGTTTCATTTATGATTGAGAATTTACCAGATATATTACGAATTAAATAACTTTTCGAAAGGGAAAAACAAATATAAAACAGAAAAATTCGCGCGGATACAGGTACACAGACACACGATGAGAAGTTGGAGCAACTATTCGATTTAAAGCGTCGTCATTACCGGAAGCAGCCGTGTAATTAAACAATTATTTCAATCAATGCAACCGTACTCGATTTAAATCCGAAACTCGCGCGCTTCCACCGTTTAATCAGCCGTCCTCGTCTCGGGCGTAATTCATTTCGCGACGATAATTGGAAAACGAACGGCGGGAACGTCATCCGCAAGCGAACGTGCGAGTTTCGTTCACGACTTCCGCGCCCACCGAATCTTCCTTTTCCTTCGTTGTTCGCCCCTTTCCCGCGTTATACGCGTATTTTCGTTAAACGAAAGCGTTACTTTCGATAAAAACCTGTTGACGTTTCGCAAAGCGGTGGATCGTTCGGAAAATTCGCAGCGAAATTGAAGAAAAATTGGAAGGAAATAAAGAATCAGAAATTGCAAAAGGGAATTGGCAAAAAGGTAGTCGAATGATGCTGATCGCGTACCTAGAGACGACGTTTCTACGAGTTGCGTCAATTTTTTTTTAACAACGAAATAAATTCGGGAAGCGGAGCAACGTTGCAATCTTCATTTTTTTCTATGATTCAATATTCTATATTATAAATACGATTATAATTAACGCCTTCCTTAGACAAAATACCCCACTAGTGAATAAAATAAATCACTGGCTAGGTTCCACTACATTAATCGTATTCACAAAAATATGAATTTGCATAAGCATTCGCAGTTCGAATGACAATATATATACGACCGCTCCCTAACTCGAACATCTGTAAAAACTTCATCAATCCCTAGTCACCCCTCTCAAAAGGCACGCAGGATCCACTCCACATACCGATCCACACCACGGCTCTAATGAAACAATAAACCCGCATTCAGTCTGTCTCGTCGTCCCATAGATCACAAACAACCAAGCTGGATGGCTCGGTCAAAATCACAGGACTCGGGAAGACTGGTGCATCAAAAACTAGCTCGTTACCCAACGCATCAAATCGATACATTCTACCATACACACATATACACACATACAGGTGCATACGTGCATGACCACTGAAAGACACATACATAGATACAGATTGAGCGCATCTCTGTGTCCCTAAATAAAAGGAGGCCTTAGGAAGCGCTGACAGTAGCGTAACACAATACGTGATACACACGTGAAATATCGGCATCAGGGGGACCAATTTCCAGCCTCTTTGATACATCCGTCGAAACAGGGGGTGCGCGTGCATCTGCGAGGCATGTGCGTTCGAGGCGCCCCGTGGCGCATCCGAGAATTTGTTGCGGCCTGAATTTGTTTTGGGCCGCTGTTTTCCATGGGCCTGCTCGAGTGGCCCACCTATTAGAGCATTTGGGAATCACGGTGCCTCTTTGTAACAACCTCGTTTTCTACGAGTGCTTTCTTTCTTTTCTTGTTTTTTTTCTTTTCCCTTTTTTTAATGGCGTATTCGTTCCTTTCTGTTTCCCTTCCGTTTCTCTCGTGTATTTCTTTTTATTCTTTCTTCCCTTCTGTTCTTCGCCCTTCGCCCGGCTCTGACAAGGAGTCTCTCCGCCCGTTGTTATTCGGCCGTGTTCACGAGTGCTTTTCTATACAGTTGCGAATCACGTGCGTCCTTAACACGCGTGGCGGCTGGGAATATTGTTGTGGGCAAGGAGGAGAAAAAAAGTGGAATGAATACTTGGCGTTGCAGCGGCAGATACGGTGGGGATAGGCTCCTTTTGTCGTGTTTCACCAACGTAATTCTTTTTTTTAAAGGATCAGTGCGCGACAGCGGGGTGCAGCATGGATTTCTTACGCGGTCGGCTAGAACTTTCAGTTGCGAGTGAACGAATGTTAACGACAGTTACTATCAAATATTTGCAGTGTCGTTATTAACGTGCAGTCAAAGTGGCCACACGAGTCGATTTACCACGTACATACATATTTCCCACCACATTCATTTCAACGTGTATTTCACAGCGCGCCTCGGAAATACTATATTTCTTGACGTATAAAAATCAACCTTTACTTTAAAGAGAAGAAACGCCTCTCGTGACGCGTTCTCGTGCGCTAGTTTTCGTATATACGCGAAGACGCGCGACAGTCAGTCGAATCGCGTGACCATCAAAAATAACATTGCGGAGAAATCGTCGCGCGAAAATCGCTTTCTCTATATTTCGGCTGACGTTTCTTGAATTTGTGTCGAGCGTATCCACACGGTCGCATTATGGTGCGCCGAATGGAAAATTCTAGATGGAAATAAATCACGTTGATCGACGCGAGACGAGGTTATCAAGAAAATTATTGCTAATTATTAATCGAAGAATCATGAATGAACAAATTGGTGCAGCATATTCGTCATGAAACAAGTCTTTCCACTGTGGCTCGCATGTTACCCACGTCGACGTACACGGAGCAAGAACGGCTGAAAATCTCGTTTACGCGCGCTTATTTACGTGCGTGGCTCGAATCGAACGCGAGAGGAACGTTAATTGCGCGAAATGCGTTGACGTGGCACGGTGTTTGCGATTTTTGTAATTATATTTTATTGGGCAACCGTTTCGAAGAAGATTTGATGGATGGATTTCACGGATATGTCGTTTTCAGTGACCGTTTCTCTGTGTTTTTAATTAATTACTGTTCGTACTAATTTTATTATATTTACTGGCACATATAAAATGCTAAAATTCGACGGGACAATACTACTCATTAAATTTCATCGAACCACGTTAAAGGAGAACAAATTTATCTAATATTGCGTCGTTAGGAAAGTTCGTTTCGATTTATACTTCGACTCTATATACATTTATCATACATCGCGAACTTATGATACCTACAGTTAAAGAAGAAATATCCAAATTCGGTAATAGATATAACATAAGAATTAACAACCACCAAAACCCACTATTTACTTAATTACTTGACACGAACATTACCCTCTATATTTAAACATTAGATTCAGCTAGAATCAAATATACGATAGTTATTTATTACTATTCACGCCAGAATAATTTACTTATAATTCTCAATGAGAATTGATTGAAGAATAAAATTCTTCCAAATAAGAAAAAATATATACATTTATTGTATTATATAGGTGGAATTTTCTTCCACAACCATTCTCCATCTTTCAAGCAACTTGAATATTCCATCCTTCCAGGACCTCTCACGTTTATATATCGGCGAAATTGAACGTCGATTAGAGATTCCTAATGAAAGCATCAGCTCTACTATTAACAAATAATTCTACTCTATTTGTCGATAATCAATAAATAATATATTTATCCTCGGATTCCACGATTTTTTACCATCTTTCTACCGAGCAACCTATTCCTCTTCCAAGTATCTTATCTATCCCATAAAAGTCAGAGTCTGGAGCCACTCACCTAACCTAAAAACGTAACGGTAATACAGAGATTACTTACTTGAAACCACTGTCTTCCTACAGGAGGACACTATCGTGAACTACCCCTTCCAATGGACACAGGGTTCTTTAAATTACCCAGAGATATCCCATCCATCCTTGGTTCTCACAAAATAGCACACGGATTAGATAAGCGTTGTTTTTTTTCTTTTTTTTTTTTTTTTCAGACCGAGCAAGAAAACATTTCAGTGGCGCGGCGGTGGATGTACAGAGGAACCAGAAGAGTCTGGTCTTTCTTTTTATCTGTCCCTTCGTCTCGTACGAGTGGGTCGCTGGACTCGTTAGCCGAAATTCGTTGTTTTTGTCCGCTGTCATAGATGACACGTACCAAGAGGTCGCTATCTAGCGAGTTTGCATGAGCGGTAAGAGTTTAAAAAGTAAAAGCGAACCAGACACCGGTCTCTCGCAACCTTCTGCCACTGCGCTACGGCCACGTTCTATCGCTCTTCTGCTGGTCGTCTCATCTCTTTTCGGCGTGCACGCTCTTAGAGCCTGTCGGTAGTTGGTGAAAATGACAGGGCCACACACAGCGGCGTGTATAATGCACTGCAAAGCGTCGGCTAATCGAATCACCGGCTAAAAGCTTCGTCAAATTTTTGTTCACGGAGTGACCGGTGCCTGCGCCCACGTTGCCTTGTGCCCGCGTCGGCAAACGACATTGTTTGGAAATTAAGTTATTTTTCGTGATGGAGTTACGCGACCTCGACGATCGCTTCGTCCACGATGTTGACGTTCTTTTGTGTGTTGTTTCGTTGCAGGCTGCGTAAATGTGTTGGGTCAGCTAGTTGATTTCTCAGAGAGATTACCTGCACACTGACAAATTGTTTCGGTGTTTTGATGGATATGGGAAAAATTAAGAGAACATTATGACGAAGATGGAATTTGGTAAATGTAATCTGCAAAGAGATTTCACAGGTCTGAAGAGTTTACTTCTACTATTTTTCTTAGAACGAAGCAGCCAAATATAAGCGTTTTCAATGAAATAAGAATTTTTACACACATTTCTCCAGATTATTATTGTTGGAATATTTGTTTAAAAATCGAGTGTGACTAACCGATGAATTTTTATACCAAGAGCTCCGTGCACGCAGCACGCACGGTTGTACTATGTCATATTTAATTTACTTGTGCTGTGCAAGGAGTGCCATTTTAAAAAGCATTATTCAGTTTATTATCGCGAGAACTAAAAGCTGAGAGAAACAAGTAATATAATCGTAGTAGTGCGTTGCATTGACGCATAAGCTTTTGAATTTATGCTCAAACGTAATACAGAGCAATATACAGGCTCAGAGAAAGATCAAAGCGTGACACGAGTTATTATACGTGGAAAACTGTGATTTCGAAGCAGGGACGCTTCAAAAAATACGATCTGATATTTTTTACTTTATAATACGATTCGTGCACTTTCATCGTTATAATGCAAGTTGTCGAAACAAAGCGAATTTAAGAAAGTATATCTCCTCTAATAAATCAAAAGCAAAGTACTTTAGCCGACATTCGAAAAACAAAGCACGTTAAAGTTATCGAAAGTAGGATTTCCAATTCTAACAATTACCAACCATTCAGCAATTGTTACATCAGTCGAGTTATTTCCATCTTTTATTTTAAACAATAGCTCCAATTAATTCATACAAAAATTTTATCAATGGTCAGACCGATTCCCCCGTCTACACATTACGAAAAAAATCGTTTTCAGTAAAAGTCTACCCTATCCGAAATAATTCCACTATCGATGGACATTTCACAATTAGCGCATAAATTCACCGAACGAAAAAAAAAAGAAAAAAAGAAAAAAAAAATCCCGCAGCGAGGATTGCCGGGATTTGTGTATCGGTGAAAATTTCGGCGGCATTGTGCGATAGTAGCGGTCGAATTTTAATTCGGCCTGCCGTTTACGAAGTCAATTTTCGCTAGAATTTTTCTTCCTAACCCCTGTATCCACCGGTAATGAAGCAGGGGTTATTTCTATGAAGCTTTTGTACCATTTTTACGCGGGGATATTTTTGCGCCATCTTGCGTTAAACGACGCGACGCGACGGTGCGAATACAGGGAAATGTTATTAACTCTAGACGAGTACAGCGGTGCGACTCGATTTTTCGGCTGGGGAATTTTCAAATGTTTTATCTCTCCGTGCCCGTTGCCATGTAATAAGAGATTCATTATCGTTTAAACTTTCCTCCTTTCTGTCCTCTCCGTGCGCGTATAATTCTTTTTTTCTTTACGCTTTTTCCAGCACAGGCGGACCAACGGTTTGTATTGAAAATTATAATTTGCGCAAAACGAAATTAGATGGTATTTCGGTTAAATTCGTCTCGGCGGTATTTATATACGGAGAGGAAAATTAAGAGTTAATATTAGTAGTTGTGCAACGGATATAAAAATGGCCAGAGTTCGATACAAGAGCTCGTATTATTTTTTTGTAATTTCGATGTAAACGGTTGGCTGGTCGAATGACCAAGTTTTTTTTTCGATAGAAATAACGGTAATTATATGTGTGCTATGAAAAGATTCATCGAATCGTAATTGAAACCCTGCGCGAATATGAAGCGCTTTTATGGTTACGTTTTACCAGCGGTTACCAATCGGAGAAAGATTGATTAAAAAACTTGATCATGCAATAGATACGCATAAATGTTTGTGAATTTCTGGAGCTAAATTATTATTCTCGTGACTTAATTTCTTTGTCGAGTTCGTCATTTATTTGGCATGAAACATTTTTTTTGACAGAATAATTTATCCAGAGAAAGTCTACTTGTATCTCAAAACTTGGTGAAACATATCGGTGAAATCTCGTTGTCTTTGTAAAAACTATTCATCTATACAACATCTTCAACACAGGCGATGCTGCATAGTTCACCTCGCTATCTATCTATTTCAGAAATATTCCAATGCATTCGAACTCGGAACAACCAGCAGACCATAGACGCGCGAGCCACTCGAGCTGCAGAAGACCCGCAACTGCGGCCCCACAAAAATGCAAGCGCTGCGTAACGTCGGTTTTCCCGCGGACGCATGCACTTCACCAACACCATGAAAGCAAAGGAAGAAGAAAAAAAGGCCAGTCTAAACAACAGAGGCTGCACGATGTAGAGGGGAGAAAAAAGATCGCACGAGCAACGAGCCAGCAGCGAGAGGGTTAACAACTTAACCTGAGCCGAGCAAGATCGACGATGCACGCGTGTGCATTTGCGTAAAAACGCGTGAATGAGTGGCGAAGGAAAGAAAGAGACGCGTAGTTGCGACGACAGATCCCGGAGTAGACGATGTGTGATCGGTGTGTTGAAGCGTAACGAAAACAAAGGGTCCATTGGTTCCGCGTGCACGGTCCACGCGCATAATGGTGGCCGCATAGCTGGCATATGGTAGCGAGCTACGAGCAAACAAATACACTCACTCGACGCTTGGCTCGCCAGACGAAACGGAGGAGGTCGGTTTTGCACCTTATGGCGCGGGATTTCGAAAATCGCATTGAATCGGCGCGAGGTACAGTGGCAGCGAGGTAGTGGGAGGGGATGAAGCGCGCGCTGCGCTTATTGTTCTGCGATGCCTCGCGTGAATTAATTCCCCGGGCCAGGATCGCGAACAATCGACGATGCAGCGTATCTCGTCCGGTCACACCTCGCGTGCAACAACGAGATTGCAGCCGGCGAGCTCCCGTCTCGCGTACACGTTCACCTCCCTGTCGATGGCGCGCGACCAAATAATAATATCGAGACTCAGCGATATATGAGATATTTCCCGACTCGCGACCATTCAGCTCAACTTTTCGCTGTTGATACGCGTCTCTCAAAATAGTTGCTGGTTGCTACCTAATGTTTTCGTTGCCAGGCAGTAACAAAAGTTGTTGTTTGCTGTCTGTTTCCCGTTGCATCGGCAAGGATGAAAGAGGTGTAAGAAACAGACGGCGACAGGATGCAACAGAAACAAACGTTTCCTCGGTATGTACAGTTTGTCGAGCGTTTGGGCAACTTGTTGCTAAAATTGGTATTTGTTGGATGTCGTTAAAAATACGCAACAACGACAGGCAACGGAAAGCTTTTCGTCGGTGTTTCAGTGAGAATACAACTTTCGACGGACAGGGAATCTTCTCGGACGTGGTTCGATCATGGCGTCACGTGATGTGATGGCGGATCGTATCGTTATGGGTGATACGCGATAAGGGGTTTAGCGAAATCGCGTCCACCGGATGTTTTCGCAATTTCGTGGAAAAAAATGTGATCGTCAGGCTGGGTGGATGGGTTTGTGGTAGTGAGGTGATTCGATTTGATGGGTGGGGATGTAGTTTGGTGGATTTGAGTGGTTTGGAATGAAGGTTTGTTCGGGCAGTTGGGTTAGGGAAAGTGTGGCTTGTGGATATATACGAGGTGTAACGGTTTAACACTAGAACCCTGGGAATTTGATCCTATCCATGCTGTTGGTTATTTTGATCACGTATGAGTTTGTTGTCTGCGCAACTCTTCGAAAAACTAATTAAAACGTTACGCATGTATTTTACCATCTTATCTTCGAGAACATTAGAAACC
This sequence comes from Bombus terrestris, assembly GCF_910591885.1. Taxonomy (NCBI): domain Eukaryota; kingdom Metazoa; phylum Arthropoda; class Insecta; order Hymenoptera; family Apidae; genus Bombus; species Bombus terrestris. The sequence continues at coordinate 7,727,537 of NC_063274.1, forward strand.
TACAGATTTGTTGAATTGGTCTTGTATTATAGATCGTTGAAATCCTCTGACGCTAAAAATATCGTTATAAAGAAGTACATCACGCCACAGAAAATAAATGGAAGAGACGATGAAGCCTTTAAGAACCCTCTATTTTTAAAAAGAAGATGACTTTAAAAAGAAGATTATAATGGCAAATAAATTTTTTTCTTATCTTCAAAACTAACAGAGTTACATAAGGCAACCAAGAAATATTATTTCACCCTGTATATCCCCCAATATGCATGTATCCCCATACATTTTCCACTATAGCGCTCTGATCCGTCTAATAAACCTACCAGGTGTCTCGACTCGCGCGCGCTATGGAAACAATCCCGGTAGGGCGCGATATTTAAAACCGGTTGATTACGTCACACATACGCGTGCACGATGGTTGCGGGTCAGGGGTGGCTTCGTTCCAGCGTATTGAAACGCAGTTTTCACGGTTACTGCGAGGGTTGCGAATCAGCTGGCTGCGTGCCTACCTTTTTAAAATACGTGTCTATAGGGTGCTTCTACGTCGGTTTAACAAGCCTCGTGCAAGGATCCAGGCTTGCACATAGGCCTGTGGAACAGCCTGCCCCTCGACAGATATTGAATAAACGGTTAAGGGCTTGTGTAGCATGTTAGTGGTTTGGGGCGGTACGATGGTGAAAGGGAGAAGGGTTGTGGACGGGGTGAAGGTGCGTGGCGCGTTCGGAATTCATCTTGATTTTCATGCGTGAGATTCGTAATGGATGGAGCTGAGAATATGTTTCCGGCGATGGATCATTTCAGAGATTCGTTGGAAAAAGGAGAAGGATGAGAATTCACGTTTTACCCTAAAATCAACTACGTTGTGTCGTACAAAGCACGAGACGCCAAGTGTTTTTTTAGTTTAGTCTCGTGACGTTTACGATAGGTAGAAATTTAACAATAAAGATATAGTGTCAAATAGATTTCGACTCGTGAATCTTTTTTTCCTTTTTCAATAAGAAATTGAAAAATAAAAATATACAAATCGTCTGATCGATACAGTTGCAGTCCTACAAAGACGCAAAGGGCTTGAATAAGTAAAGGAGAGAAACAGAGGGATGGGATCAGGTAGGAATAAAATGCGCGCCACTAAATGCAAAGTCTTTAACTTCACTAACACCGACGAAGGAGCCGCTCGTCGTCGGGATATTACTCAATTTAAATGCGAACCAGGGAGAGAAAAAAGGGGGATGCGAAGGGCAGAGGGGCTGGAATAGAAGGAAAACACCCTCAAAACTTGGCTGTCGCTGTCGCGACGTCTCGTTACGTGCTGGTAAACACTGGCGTGCTCGATACCGCTTTCACAGACTTTGCATCAGTTCTTCGTTCATTTTCTTGCCCTCGTGTCGATATTCATGGGTCTCTTTTGGTTTTCGTGCTACCGAAGTGATCCGCAATTCTCAAAAAGAAAAAGAGAAAAAAAAGAAAGAAGATCCGTTTTTAAAAAAATTTATTTCATTAGAACAAACAGTCAATTTTTATAATAAATTAAAAAGTTTGGACTGTTTTATGCAGCTATATCTAGAGCAGATGTTGATAACTATAATAGGATAAAATAGTTTAGATAATAACGATTTTTCAATATTTTATGAAGTTCGACAGTGTCATGCAACGTATCAGACGTTTCCTAACCTCTCGCGACTTACACAAAAGTTCCATCTATCCAAGTCCCCGTTTTAATAAAATGAAAAACTACCAGATAGGGGATAGGAATCGCGATATCATTGGATCGTCCCTGAAAATGGCCACATTCCCGAAAAGGAGGCTCTCCACCGTCGAGATAAAATGGCCAAGTATCCGCCACGCGAAACGACGGATACTTTTTTGCTGATAACTCGACCAGAACACGTGCATCTATTTTGCAAGGGTATTTTCGCGGTCATCCACGCGGGTTTCGATCAATGATAGACACGTTTCGACAAAATGTCGAACGAGTTTCACATAATTTCGAAAAATGAAAGAAACGTAGAATCATACGAACGATATACGTCGATATAGAAGCCTTCAGAATTTTTTGTGAAACTGCGCAATTCCTCAGTTTCGTTTATTTCTACAGCCGTGGATTTTCGTACGAAAGAAATGAATAGACCTTTTTCTTTACGTCATGTACTTATCCAAAAGAACCAGTCCCTGTCAAGAATCTCATACGTCTGCAGAGGAAAAAATTCTGCAGGTAGAGTACTTTAACCTAACGAAACTACAGACAGTATTTGCCAGCTTCGGTGACACATAATATCCATCCACGTTCTGTATTTTTTATTCATCCACCGAGCAGATATATATTTGTCAGAGGGATAATCTTTTTTTCGGTGTTCAATAACGTCCGCCCGGAGATTTCTCGTCGATTCGGCTGAAGGAGCATGAACCCCGTGGCAGGGCTGGAGTAACGAACAACAAAGAAGCTCTTGCGGCAACCGTACCATCTGCTACCCCGGAAAATACAAACGTCGCTATATTGTGATCTTCGTCAAGGTACACGGATCAAGGAATCAAAGGTGCACCGTACGCGGATCGGATTAAGTCGATGCAGTCATGCACCCTGACATTTCTATTGGAGGCTAGAGTTTCTATAGGAAGCACGTATACCAGACAAGGTAATAGTATTTTGCTTTCAAGAACGAACAGTGGTGATTCGAAACGCGATTTGCAATTATTGTTTGGCTAGGTTGCATGATTTTAGTCCCATTGGAGGATTATTCGGATGCTGAGAGCTTGAATCGAGGTTGGTCTATTCGACATTATGAGGCTGATTCGCTACACGGATTTGGATTACTAGAGAAGAGCAAATATGGTAATTGGCCTTTTTGTGCGATTTCGAAGAAAGACGCGGTATAATTGTTGCAGAACGAGTGGTTCGATTTAAGTGTATCAAGTGAGGAATTACATTTTTGTTTATTTATTTTTTATTTTATTTGCTTCCACTAATTTGAGATTGGCGAAATAAACGAGGATCGTGTAAAACCGACGTCGTAAAACCTCGAACGAAAGAGATACGAGCTCCTTATCCAAAAGTGCTGTCGCGACTATCGTAACACGTTCCAAATTCACTTTACCGGTCCACTGATTTTATGATCACGTAATTCTTCTTTTCCCGGCTATACGTTAAAGATCAATAGACTAATAATGCACGGATTGCCGACCAGATGATGTACCTAGCCACTTGAGCCGTATGATGGGATTCTCACGGACTCGCAGTCACGGTCATCTTACTTTAAAACATTGTTATGTTTTCAAATAGTTGATTCACGCTCTCGTGACACCGCAAGAAGACGGCAAGTGTCGCTTCTTGTTACTAATACTACCTTAATTTCACTTAGGCGAAATTCATATACCGTTGCTATAAACCAACCAAAGTGGATACTTATGAGGGGTGGTATTCGTAGATCGATGCACGCAGCTACCATTCACGTCGCTTTTCGGTGCCATTGCGCATGAAAAGTGATTTGCACGGCAGCGAAAGCACCGAGCCCGGCTTGATGGAAGGTCTATGTTCGTACATAAGTACACGGTGTGTACGTACTGGCGTGGGTGCACACGTGGAGGCGCGTACATTGCGGGTTCGCCCATAGTAAATGCACTTCGCCGATAAAATGGAACAAATCGAGTTGTTGGCAGAAGAGAGCGCACCTCGCGCCACGCGTTACTCGCGCCTAGACGTTCGAAATCAGACTGTCTACGCGCGGAATCAGGCATTCGATCGACGACTTTTCACGGTTATGGATTTGATTAGCGGCGGACCAGCCTGTACGCCTGTACGTGTGACGGACCAATGGAGCACCGGTTCGGTGTGAGAAGGATGTATCGATGGAAAATGCAAAGCTGTTGAAGAATAAATGAAGGGAGCCCAGTCGGGGTGCATTAAAGCCTTCCAATAATCCAATAATAAATACTTTCGGATGAAATGGACGGAGCAATGCGCCGACCATTGTTAGCCTGGGGTCGTTTCGTGAATTGACTCTTGATTCATATCGAATTGGTCACCTTTACTCTTGAGTATGGCGATTTACGTATGGATTGTTCGATTGATTGTCGATATTGCACACGTAGATAGCGTTTGTTGAGTGAACTGAAATTTATGTACTTGCGTTAATGGCGATTTTTAGCAGATATTGCGATGCTGTGGAGATGATATAACTTTAGAGAGAAAATAAAAAAAAAAAAAGAGTTGCATAAAATTTGCACGTAAACAACAAAACAGATAATGATAAGCTTCCTCGTCTGTATCCTTGATTTCTAATTTGTAATTAAAAACGATTCCAGATTAGTAGTAGTTGCTTCGTTGATTGCTTAAACATATCAATAAAAGAGAAAGGACGTAAAGATCTATTCTATTGGCTCAGAAAAATCGACTGTCACTTATTGTGATTTACTTTAAGATCGCTTTTCAAGGTATTACCGGCGTGGATAAATGAAGTGTCATGTTCCCGATCGGTCGGGCGCGATGTTTCGAAACAGAAATAATTTAATTTCTATCCTTTTCACGAGTGATCAAGGGAAAATCCAATTTGGACAGGTTTCATTTTAGGGATAAAGGGGGCCCCTTGCCGTCCTAACTCATACACGTTCGGGTGGCGCTGTAAATCTCGTTCGAACTCGACGCGTTGTAACTCTACGCTTTTTCCTTCTCCATCTTCTCCTTCCCATTATGTACTCTGCTGTGTAAAAGCCTTAAACCATCTCTGGTCTTCGCCAAGAATCTTTAGATATCTCTTCCATCTTTTAGTATTTTATTTATAGTTCTCCTGGATTCGCAAATTTTATGTAAAAAAGAATTGCATGAAATATTAATTCTTTGATTAAATATTTGTCCGGATACAATCAGAATTAAAATATTAACCCCAACACCGAAAAGAAATACTAACGTTAATATTAATTCCGTCTCAGATAGAAGTGAAATAAGAACAAGTATTCATCGGTTACAACTATACCACGGATTTTTACGAATCCATAGAAACTTTGAAAGTGCAAAATTATAGAAAATTTACATAATACAAGAAAGTATATAAAATATTCAAAATATAGTGCTTGTTATAGTATTTGGCAGGTAAAACAATTTTCTATCGAGATCTCGTTTTTTAAATTATATTCTCAAAAACATGGATCTACCTAAAAATCCACTGTCTAACTACAATCATCGATGACAGAAACATATTCCCTTCTGATAGGCTGTTCGAAACTTTTACACGGTGTATGTACATACACGTTTATGTATCTATTATATATATATATATTATATATGATTTCTGAAAGTAGCTCGCGAGATATGCTGACGTTCTTTGAATGCGTTAGATAGAAGGGTCTCGATTCAAATTGCGTTAATATCGCCGGGGCGAAATTTTTCGTATCTCGACGATTGTAATTGACGTCGTCGCATTCAGGGCTCGTTCGCCCGAGGATCCAGCTGTCACTTTGAATGGTACGTGATTGGGAGGGCAATGAAGCGAATTACGTAGCGAATGTGCGTGGAGAGGAAAAGGGGCGAAAGTGTATCGCGAAGTATCGCGCTCTCAGGTAGTGATATATCGCTTCTCGCACAGCCCCACTTCCACAGCTAGTGATAGTAATCTCGTTTGCGTTTGCCGGTCTAATGTATACACGTTCCGTGTCCTTTCGCTTAAAGCCGACGGGCAGCGCAATTCGTACCTACGCCCGGGCTTAGCGAGAAACCTTTTGCGAAATGTACTTTTCGAATTGGCTTTCGAACGGTGAATTCGTTTATTGTATGCACTACTGATCGCATTTTCCGGTAACTTTGTGACATAACTTCAAAGTACTAAGTATTCCCGAATTTCATGGTTTCTGATGTAAAATTCCCAGCGTACTTTTAGAATTCCATGCTATTAGCACTAAGAGTTCATTTTAGAAAATTATTCAGATTATTTCTTGCGTAATTAAGAAATAGAAAAGTCTAGCTGTTAGATAATCAAGAAACCGATCTATAAATATTATAATTCTTAAATAACCAAGCTAACGAAAACTTGACCTTCAGATGGAAATTTTAAATAATTAAGCAATTTGCAGCTAATTCTCTTACCTATTTTTAAACCATCCGAAAGAAAATCTGTTTCATAAATAATTCCAACATCCTGTGAATCAATTACTTACGGTCAATTAACGATATTTACCAGCTTTAACAATTAATTATCAGCTTTCGATGAACGTTAAAAATACCCTTCGTGTCCGAACTTTTTCACGGATAGTTCTTCAGTTAAATAACCGGACGTAACTTGAAAACAGATGGAAACAACAAAAAGTACAAACAATTTAACCGTTATCTAACCACCGAGTTTCATGTTAGTATTTACAGAGTGATCCAACTGTCTCTGCTCGGTCGGGCTACCCCATGTAATGCATATACACTTAGCACATACATATCTGCAGACCGCATGCACATAAGTACGACCTTCAAACCTTGAAAGTTACAAAAGGTAGAGAAAAAATTCGTGCAACGCGCTACCCGGATCCCTTCGAAACATCCAATTCTTGCCGATGTTAATATTTACAGAGTCATCTAAGTGACGCCGGTTGCGAAGACTCCACTCTATACGTGCTCGCGTTACATACATTATATATGCGCATGGCCCGCATGAGTACAGGCTGTTCCATTATAGCGAACCGATTTTTATCCACAGATTTGACAGAGAGTTGAGAAATACTTAAGTGGTTTACCAGATTTTTTTTTTTTTTTGAGTTGAATAAAAATGTTATATCAGAAGGTAATAAACATCTTACAAGCTACGAAGTGTTAAATTGTCAAATGCGGAATAAACTAGAACTAGGGGTAGTTCCTGGTAAAGGATGGATGTGAAAAAGTGTAACCTGGAAGATATACAATAGTTAGCAAGCAGGATCACATAAATTACACATTTTTACGATACTTTGTGGCAGTGAACTTACAGTCTCCTTTGAATAAAACATTTTTGTAAGAAGTTCATGACTAACATCTACCTCGCTACTGGTACAACAGAAATTCTTTCTCATCGAACTTAAAGATGAATTTCGCGTTTAGCATACCTTATAATATAAAATAGATACAAAGTTTCTTTGTATAACTTAGAATAAATTATTATGAAATTTCGAAACTATGATATTAGGAATTCACGTAACCTAATTCTCTACTTAATGCAGTGCTGCTAACTTTTAACGAGATAATAAAGCCTTCTATAACTTCAAATAATTCCCGCGATAAAGACCACGAAAAATTATATACCTTTATCGATTAAATCGATTCGTATGTCGTGTCTAAAAACTAAGAAGAATATTTGCGTTCTAATTTACGAAGTTAGTCAGCATTGACTTTCAGTTACGATATTTGTCTCGACTCACGATATCTCATCCGATACCTATTTTGTAGTTTATGTATAATCATGGAAAATGTAGAGATCAAGCATATGCAGCAAATATCTCGTATAACCTAATCCACGACTCACCAATGAATTAATACAGATTCCAGTCATAATGAAACACCCTCTATACATCCGTAACCCATGCATACATACATAGAAAGTCTCTGCACGTGCGTGTACATGGCTTTGAGGGTAGTTGCGAAAGCCCCACAGTGGCAGGGTTACCCAGGTAACGCATCATTCCCCGTGTACCCATGGAAACCGTCCCAGACTCCGATCTCTCCCATCAACAAGCCTTTTCGCATTCCAGGCTGATCCGCGCGGCCTACGATCGCCGTGAAACGACCATACAAAGTCGCGTGCAGGCCACGTGATCCACCATCGAACCAGAAACTAGCGTTCTCTCCACGTGACGAAACCTTAGGGCGCTACAGTGGTTGGCGTTCAGCAGGTGCGATCGATCATGCTTAGCGTAAATCGCCGATCGTTGGTTGCGTAACCCTATTAAGGAATTAAACTGTTTCGTTTCAATGGAAATATCATATCTGTCGGAGAAACGTTATTTAGCTTTAACAGATTTATATTGTTAATTCGATGATTTTACGAGTGGTATGTTTTTTGTCGGTTACGCGTATTAGCTACACTTGAAAATTAATAAATATTTTTTGATGGTTATTAGTTTCTGGAATTATTGAATTTTTATTGGATTGTTTGTTCGATGATTGGAATATATACATATATATTCCACTCATAAAAAAAGATATTTTTTTTGTAGCTTCATAGCTAGATTGTCTGTTTAATTGTACTTGAAAGTTAATAAATATTTACTCTATGGTTATTGGTTTCTCAAATTGTACAATTTTTATTGGATTCAAGCGAGATGAGATTTAGATTAATAGCAACATTGATAGGTCTTTTACGCAATTATAATGCAATTTCAATCAGAAATAATTTACATTTCGATCACAAACTTCTAACAAGCACCGTGTCCCAATGATAAATGTTAAAAATTAAACGGAACGTTTACTCTAAAAGCCTATCAAGAGCCACGAAGCGTTATCCAATCCAAGCCACGGTAAAAGCAAGGTTCCGCGTTCTACGGTGGCTACCCGTTGCTCGCCTCTGATGTCGTTAACATCCGTCGAATCGCGAGATGCTTTAACGAAGCAAGGAGCATCTCCATAGAGGATACAATAGACGTCGGTTGGGCCCCTGGGCGGGGGGAGATTCCGGAGTAATTGCGACTAGACCTTGCGGCCCGGTGCTTGCCGAGCTGCCAAATAATTTCCTCTCATTAACGCAACCTAACGACGGTCAAACAAAGCATAAATCTTCCATCCGTCTCAGCCAAGAGAGACAACGTTAGGCTACCAAACTAAATGAGAAAGACAGAAAGAGATAGAAATAGAGAGCAGTTCTTGATGGAGCAATTATTTTGATATCGGGACCACTCGGCATTGGCTCTCTTTTCTTTTTACTTGGGTTGCTTCCTCGTTCTTCCTTCCTTCCTTCCTTCCTTCCACCGTTCCATCCACTTCCGCCGCATCTCCACTCGTTCCCATCGTCGCTGATGATAGCTGGTTCCGACTATTTCACTCTTACTCCTGTCGCCGGCGTCTATTCTTCGTTAAATCGGACTTAATTACTTAAATCCCGTCGGGAAATGCTGATGGATCGGTTATAATTAAGCGGATTCTTACAGAGAGGACCAGAGTCCTTCCTTTCCCTCCATCGTTCCCATTTGCTATTTCTCTATCGTCCTCTGTCTGTTCCCGAATCCCCCGATAACAGCCACCACCTCCTCCTCTTCTTCTTCTTCTTCTTTCTCGTTCGTTCACGAGGATGGCCCTTTTTCATTCAACGCGATAAACGCGCCTTCGTCGACCATCCGGCTCGATGTATTTCCCGATGACGAGAAATTTAGACGATGAGTTTCCGGCTTTCGGTTAAGCTGCCCCGCTTCTTCTTACTCGTCTTCCTACCTCTTTTTGGTCGTCTGATCGTTCGTTTTTAGTCTTCGTTGTTCTATCAACCGCTTTCTGCCTCCCGTAATGGGTTATTGAAGTAGTTTTTCGTATGAAATCGTAAATTAAACAGAGATAAACGTTAATATTAATAGCGGATTGATCGATTTAGACGTGACAAATTGTAAGAGGTTTAATCTTAGGAGAACAATCGGTGCTTCCTATTCTTCTCCTTTTTTTTTTTCTTGGCTTTTCATTTTTCGGATAGTCGCTGAATTTAGTAAAATTTATATGATACGTATATTTGATAGTTTCGTTCAATCATTAACCAGAAAAGTGTGTACCTAACATGTGTCGCAAAAAGTAAACGATGACGAGTATACTCGCCAAACACACAGCATATTTGTTCGTTATAACATAGAATTAACTTGTAACGAAACGATTGTTTTATTTTTTAATTTTATTACTAATAGGGCTCGTCAAAAACAGCTAACTGATTAATAAACGTATATTAATAAGTACATATATATAATAAAAAATTGCAGATATCCGCTTTACGATCAACGCAGCAATAATATTCGGTACAATTTGCACTTTCTATTTTCGTTAATGCTCGCTGGAAAATTCGTTACATGATTTATCGCGTATCGAGAGCAAGTGATTTTTCAGCGTTCACAAACTCGTTCCATCAGCGAGAAGAGCTCGGCAGAGTACGATTAATCGGCCTCTGGTAATAATTCACGGGCATAATCCCATCGGTCTGTTTTTCGAAAGAACGTGGCCGGCCAGTGTAAACGAACCACGTCCACACGTAACATAGCACGATCGAGTAATTCGTACGAATGAGAAACAATTTGCACCGAGCCCGTTTTAATTTCAATTTTGATTCTGCCACTCTGTACACCGCGTGTGTTTCACCGCAGCAAATGTAAATCGTGAGCAAACAAAGAATCGACGTAGATCTGTCGCACACGGCTGCGTGTGCTTTCTCTTGTTTATTCACGTTGAGCTTACGCGGCGTTGGATCGTCTTGGATTATCGTTGCGAATATTCTCAAACAATGAGGTTACGAAGAATGTGAGACAATATTTATAAAAAAGAAAAATTATACAAATAAATCGGTAAATTTATATTTGAAGAAAATTCTCCAATGAATTTCGTCATCTAAATCCATGATCTTTTTTTTAGAATAATTATTCACTGATCACTATATCTGTTACTATAGTTAAGCGTAAGAAACCTCCACAAACGATGGTACAACACCTACAGAAAATATTTTCCTCACATTCTCGGGGATACCAACTTTCGCGAGCACAATTTTACACGTTTCGAAATTCTCAGTGAACTAAATAAGCTGCTAACGTTCCGTTTGCGTTGCGTAAGTTATCGAAACTGCGCACGACTCGTGGCGGTGAAACGTTAACACCCGGTCATTTTATTCCACGAGCACCGCGAATTTCGCTATGCCGTAATGAAATCGTAATATCTCATTTGGTGCCACAACCCCCTGTCCTCTCCCTGCCTGTTACTTTGAAATTCCATCCTGTACTTCGTTTCGCTACTGGAATATCAAAGTATCATAGGTATTGTGATTCCTGCGAAGGAATTTCCACGCACCCACTGAAATCAATTATTATCCGTTTCGTAATTATACTTTCACGAATATTTCTCGCCTGTTTGATACGTCGTTGCAAGTCTATCTAATACGTTTCGACAGATAACAGTTCATTCGAATCTAATATCGCAATTGTGCGCGTACAATTGTCTGTGCATCCGTGTACTTTTAAGTTTCCCAAAAATCCACTAAGAAATCCACTGTAATTCTAATATCATATCCGCGACAGTTAATATCTGGAGAATGTATCGCTTACATACAAAATACACGTAAATGGTGTTTTGAGAATGTTTAGCCATAAACAGAACAGCGACATAAATCCTGGCGTGGTAATACTCGAATTAGTAATTGCGTTTGTGACCGAGACACGATGAGTTACGAGTGGTCTGTCTCGAAGACGATATCCTGAATCGCTCTACGTACAAAGTTGGCGTAAGCTGGATCGTGAGAAGGCATTGCGTTACACGTTAAGACGGACAGACGCAGAAACACATAGCCATAGCGATAGCCGTAGAGTACAGAGTACGAGACAGCCAGACCGACCGCTCGCTGTTCGTCAGGCTTAGCGCGCAATATTGGTTACCGTGGACGTAATATATAACATCTTGTAACGTCAAATGGATCATAACATTGTCCATGTAATGCCGGCTATCTATCTGGATTCAGCTTTCGCTGGGCACTGGTTAATTTAAAGCGTGGACGTCGCCTGCGACGATTTTCCCCGAACTGCGAGTTCATTCCTCCGGCATCAATTTTCTAATCTTACTATATCGCTGTCATTAAATGTACGATGTTGGCGCACGATGCTGGCGACTATACAGCGTAGCCATGGACGGTCACGGACAGTTCGACACGTAGCAAGGAAAATAATTGGCTTGGTTGTTTTTCGCGAAAATTCAACGCACCGCGCTCGGCTTTCGCATTTTCGAGGCTGGCTTTAGCGAAAGCCGGTTGCGCGCGTGCCCACGCGTAATTGGCCGTTACGCGATCGCCGGATCCAACGTCGCGGCGCAATCAAGAATGGGATAATACCTTTGGAACCGACGGGACAGTTTTTGGAATTAATGCGGATATTTGGAGTTATGTAAAAATCGTTGCGTTCGTTTTTCAACTTTACAATCGGTTCGCGATAGCGTTTCCGATTTATTTTTGTTGCGCGTGTATCTCTGTTGCGAATGTAAACTCTGTCGTTAACGAGGAAATATTATCTTAGTTGCATGAATGCTATATTTGTTCTTTGTTCGACAGCCTCAATGGAAAAGTGTATTTTATAAACAAAAGTGTACACGCGTATAAACGTATTTTTTCCAGGCTGCTTTTAATAAACTCCGCCCTATTATTTCATTTCGTCTCGGCAAAAGAACTCAATTCACATTAAAATTTCCAACTCGTCCCTTTCAAATCAAATTCTATTCACCCAACAGGCAAAAAAGCTATCGCTGCATTAATATCCGCCAGCATATCAAAGTACAGTGGTACACGCGTAATTATATAAGTTACGGTATACATCGACGTTCAGTTGGTCTTTTTCCCCGAGCATCGAACCGGTTCGATGCTCGTGCATAAATTACACGAGGTCGGTTTTCATTTTTGTGGAAACCCACCCCTTGGGCCGGTCTGTCGCGCATCGAACTGTCTATTTACACAGCAAGGTTCGCGTGTGACGCGGGATAACGCAAACGTGCCCTTATTATAATGTATTCTCTTCGAGCTGGGCCTCTGAATCCATTGCCAGTGGTAGCCGGAGGGGTGAATCCGACGTTGTAACGTTTAGCAGAAGGAAATCCCGTGGGTTTAACCGGCCTCTGCCGGTGCTATATATCGGGTCGTAAACAGAACTACACCGACAACGACGCTCGCGGAAAAAGATCTGGATTTTCCGGGACATAGTCCTAAATATTTTTTACGACTAGCTCGTCGAGTCGAGGTGGAAGTTACGATTATACGTCTTATTACTGGCTACCCGTTGATGGCTGCATATTTTCTCCGGGCTTTCGATTTCACGTTAGATTTCATATCTGAGCACAATGACAGGTTTTTTTTCACCTGGATACCTGGATACAAATGTTCTACGTTATTCGCACTGTTATTTTACTATAACAGATAACCTATTTTTTTTAGTTGAAAATGAGAAACAGTTGAAATTGTGGAGAATTTTGTAATTGGTTTACTTTTATCGATATTCAATGTTGTTAACAAACGTCTACCCAATCTCGGTATATTTTTTAATAACAAAATCTAGAAAATAACAGTTTTAATGGTCTAACTGAATGAAAGACTCCGCAAGACCTGCTTGCATAGTCCTTTAAATTCTGACGGCACTCTAAAGTAGCATTGTCATTAAGACGCTATCTTGAAAGAAATATTCCTAGATCTCTGATCGTCCTTAAAAATACTATTTCTATAGAGTTCGTAAAAAGATAAACCTAAGAAATGTAGACGATTGTTGTCACTGTAGAGAATGTTGCGTTTAAATAACGAGATAACCCTCTGTTGAAAACCGTCAAGTATATTTTAAAATGGTAAATAAATTAATACAGACAATAATCGCTCGTACTAACAGATTCGCTAAAGACAGTATGTAAATCGCTGATAAAGGCGCTGATAACTCGTTGATAACTGAATAACTGAAATTGCTTCGCACGACTGACCACAGAGATATCTATCATATTTCTATCATACGTGTAGACACATCCAATACAAAAGATAGGAATAATAATTAAGAATCACGTAATTCAGACCAGAGAGCGCTGAAAAAAGATACAATAGAAGCGAACGAAGAGGAGCTACGAGATAAATAGCTAAATGTTCCGCATTTCAACCAGTCACAATTTCCTTCAACGATTCAAAACAGAGCAAGGTACGCATAGAACCTGAATGTATGGTAAACTTCATTTACCCATAACTCGTCGTACGCATCGGTGGCACGCGATCTCAGGCGTACGTATACGCCAAAGATACCGGCGCTTGTTACAAGCAGCCCTCGCAATATCGTCCAAGTGTAGAAACAATATCACCCACACCAACGGCATTGAAACCTCGTACTATGCAGCGATATGCATTCAACTAGCCCGAATGCCTGCTGCTTCGATCTGCTCCTCCTCCCACGACGCAATTGCATTCCGGTGAGTCTTGCCCTAAGGCGGTTCCTGATTTTATGACGATTCTCGCGCGCTCGATCTTAGGCTATCAAATTCAACAAGTTCGAAATTTCTACCATCCGTAAACTTTCCTTCGGATATTTGTTACGCGGATAAATAGAAAATTTAATAGCAGCTTTACGCTTAATTATATCGCGATTTCCATGGAACGTCAGGATGTCTCATTTCTCTGTTTTCGTTTCATTTTACCTGCCTTGTTATTCCTCCTTCTGAACGTCTTCTTTTCTACCCGCGAGACTTTGGCTGCGATTAAAATTATTTCACTTCGCTCTGTATAAAACTTAAAACAAATCTCTGATATAATTCACCTGAATATTCTTACGTAATTGCCGTGATGAATCTTCGATGCTTCTCCTCATGGTTAGAAGAATCGAAAGAGGGTAGCGGCTTAATTAGCTGCGTTAATCACGATACGAGGGGGTCAAATCCAGGTTTGATTTACCATTCACCTGTTTTATCCGAATGCAATTATGCACCCCTTGATGTATATCAGGGAATACATATATATAGGAGGATTATGCGAGGGCTCAGCGTGCGTCGACAGAGGAACGGTTCTCCTACGGTGGTGGGGAATTCGATGCTTTTCGCGTTTTGCTACCCTTCATTCGTATACAGCTGCATAATTCCATTGTTGTATCGATTGTTAGACAATACGAGCTTAACCGTTCAACCCCGTTTCCTATTATCAGAGAGGGTGGTGAACGGGTGAAAGGATGCCAGCTCGGTATAACGAGCTTTTTCAAACTCAATTTTGACGACGAAAGTAAGGGAAAGACGTGGACGAATAAACGGCTTGGCGCGTGGTACCCTTCTCTCGATGTTTTGCCCTTTTGTTTCTGTGTGACGAATGACTGTCGGCGTGTTTTATCTTTCTGTTGTTTCAGATTTTTAAATTGGTAAGTTTTTAAGCGATTTTCAATTTCATTCTTATGGAACACTGCCAGGATGCAGAAGCAAATAATTTTTTTTGCAATTATCCAGACTTTCTATTGTTTATTCCTTTTCACCTGGAGCCCGCGCGATACAAGTTCTCATTTAAAATTTAAATCGTGTTTCGAGTTGTACATATTTCACGAATTTCTCTAACAACGTATAATAATCGCGTTGCACTTTGATCGTTGCCCGTACAGAATACATTGCCTAACTTATCTCGTAGCGCATAGATGGCCATTATAATCTCAATTAAAATGTCGACGGATGTCGAGCGTTTGCCAATCAACGGAATATTTTCTGACTGTCTCTAATTACATACCTTCGTTACAGTCGTGCTTCCACTACCGGTACAATGCACGTCTTTGCATAATTTTATTTAACAAGCAATACCGTGCACAAAGCACCTATCGGACAAGATACAAAGTCTTCTCGTAATAATTATGTAATATTGTCATCGGTAGAATCCTCCCAATTACCATTTCCTACCCAATAAGGCGTTCTTTGAGAGATTCGTAACGAATGTATTTCTTGGAACGCTGTCTTTCGTCCTCTCAAAGGCACAGATACGCGAATATTTTATTTCTTAATATTTGTTTATACGCGATCGTATTTTTTACACACTACCTTCTATCTATTAGGTTGTCCGAAAAGTGTCTTTCTTTTACAGACACGTCTTTTACCACAACGCATCCTTATACAAACATGAAACCTAATCTGTCGAACATTGTGATTTTTATCTTCATAAAACAAAATGGATCATACATAATTCGATAAAAAAATGTTGTGTATCCATTATTTCCTTATAAAACGAAAGAAACTTTTCGGACGACCTAATATTTTTCCATATTTTTACCCAACTTGATTACTAATTGTTGACCTGATATAAACGAGGAATGTTCAACAGATCAATTTTACATTACCTTGCTCTGTTATTATTTATATTAAAATTACTATAATCGCTTATTTACCTGTAAAAAATGTCAGTATCTAACCTGTATAACAGTGTATAACAAACGCCTGTCAAAACTGATGACACGCTGTACGTTGCCGAACAAAAGGAAGCATATCAATAACTCGTCTTCGCACATAGTGTACACGTATACACGCGTCCAATTATTTCCCTGTAGAATTACTAACTAGAAAGAGTCCGGAGAATGACTACACCAGCGGAACAACAACGGCGAACGCTGCGCGTTATATTCAGGAAACGAGATCGCGCTTAACCCGGTTTTCCACCGAGGACATGGCGAATAATTAAAATAATAATTGTATTTAAACCGAGCTGAATCAGTCGTATTTGCAAAGTTATGAGATGCACGGTCCAACCGACAGGCACAAAAGACGCGAAAATCCACGTCAACCGGTCGTTGTAATCGCGGCGAAGGAACAGCGGGGTGAGAGGACTATTGGCGGGGTGGGACAAAACGGGAGAGACAGGGGGGTGGGAAACGCGAGAGAGACGCGATTAACCGAAACGAGTTTAAAATCCAGGAGTCTAATGTACGTAATCCGGGATGCAATTTATTCAGCGATCCCCGCATAAACGGACGTTTACACGCGCAACACCGAACAATCCGCAACGGGCGTCGTTTCGGATTTCAAAATATTAACGATTCCATCCCTCCGGCTATTAGTTGCAATTATTCGGCAAGCGGGCTTGTATCGCGTTTCAAACACGAAAATCGCGCTCGACGAGCACACAGTCGGCAAGAGAGCGAGTTTCATTGGAAATTCGCGTGAATCGGGTTTTCTCTCTCTTCTCTCTCCCACCACTCCTTTTTCTCTTTTCTTTTTTTCTTTTTTATTTTGTTCCGCGGCAATTTTCCCTTGGTTTTTCGATTTCGTTGAACGAAATCCTTGCAAGAGAGAGGACTGAGCGGAGCTCATCGCGAATACCGACACGCCTCGTTTGCTTTAATTCCAGCCAGACATGTCGTTCGTATTAAATATAAATCGAATTCTCTTCCGAATTGCCAGGCTGCGCTCCTCTACGAATATTCGAATGCGTGCGCGCAGAACTCCGATAGGTTTAAGGCTGAAATTGCTGGTCGTTTATCGTTGTTTTCCGAGTACCAGAATTTCCAATTATTCAGTTTGACGTTATTAGTGAATAGACGCGAAGTAAGTATACTCGTCGTCGATGGATGAAATTGTTTGAAATCGGCAATAAAAGTAACATCCAATGGAACGTTAACTTCGAACGAAATATTCTTCCGGTTAGTTTCTATGGCTTTCTGCTCGATCGAGTCTTTACTTCCGAAACAAGTTATATTCCAGATATGTTCGTCTATGAACGATAGGGTGGCTTTAAAATAATTCTCCGAATCCTTGGGCTGTTCCTAATAGCGCAGGAACAGGCTGTCTCGAGAGGCCTCTTCTACGTAAGCGAGACGTCTGCGATTTGGATCCGGTGTTCGTACTCGACGGAGAAAAAAGAAGCCACGACCTAAGCAATAAGACTTAACGACGTGGCAAGAAGACAGCCCCCGCTGGAGGCGGCTCGTAAACCCTTCGACAGCGTCCGATTCGTGTCTCAGTGTAGGATGGGGTTAAGACACGATTCTAACGAGGGAACGTACAAGATAATCTTGGAAAGAGTTTCTTTGAAGAAGATTAGATCGAAACGCTGGGGAATAATGACGCGTGGAAATAGAATTTAGGGTGCCAGATGGAATTAGTCACCCTTTTTTATATAACGTGATTCTAATGATACGAAAATACGTTTCTTCGTATTCTTCAGGAACCATAGTCTTGCAATATTATGGAAAAATCGTTGCTTGAAGTTTATTCGAGAATTTATTTAGAATGACCGTGAAGGCTGTTAATCGAGCTTTGTTTTTATTAAAAATTAAATATTTATTTCTATGATATCCACGTTAGAAATATCATCGTAACGTTGTTGGTCCTCTTGTCGCAATAAGTCGTTAACGACTAACACGTATAAATTGTCGAGTTATAGACGTTTCCTGTATACGATTTTATATCTTTACTTCAAACAGCATGAATATTCCGTTCTTCAAATAACGTAATAACATTAGTTCAATCGTGTGCAATGAGCACTTGATCGTAAGAAGACAGACGATATCTTGGCAACGAGCAGCGAAGACATTATACGAACTCGTTTCGGTTTCAAGATCTTTTCTATTTGTAGGGGGTTATGTAGATTAAATGTTCAGGGATGTTTTTTCTCTTCATTTACCATGACGCATTGTGCACTCTACCACCGACGCGACTGTCTACACACAACGTACGATCTCCCTCGAAACTTTCGCGATGCCCTTAAAAGTCTCACTTTCTCTTTTTCTCTCTCTTTCCCTCTTTTTCACGTTCGAGACCTTCCGACCGACCACGAACTCAGCGACAAAGCTCGCGTTCCCAGTTCATGGTATTCGGTGGTTACGCAATGTTATGCTCGTTGTTCCGCGGGAACGGTTTAAGCGATTTCAAGGGGCGAGGGAATTCGTTGTAGCGTGCTTCATCGCGTGTAATCAATTGCGGAGGGTGTAGAAAAATGGAAGGAATATTATGTGACTGGTTGGCTTGATACGAATCCAAAGTGTGGAAATAACGTCTCGGGGATATCTAACGACCAAGTTCACCGAACATAAGTGTTTTCTGATACGATTCAACGTTTCTAAGTATTATACGTTTGTTGTTTCGTATAATACGGAATTACGATGGTATTGTATATTTTGGAAGCATAAAATTTAGGTAAATGTAAATAGCAATACAATTAATGTATTAGGTCATCCCATAAGTTCGTCCCGTTTTTCGAGCAGTTATATATGTTAAGATCGTTTACATACCTTTCAGTTTCATGAAGAAATGTAATCCCCCCCTCGTTATACAACTTCTTCTCATTTTTCAAGTGCATCGGTCCCTTATCGCCGTATGTTTATAAATCGACACATGAAATGTATACACGAACTTATGGGATGACCTAATAAATAGTAAAACTAAAGATATCCATATTTTCCTAATATTAGAATCTTCTCTTTTCTTCGAAAATGAAAATCACATTGATCAGCGCTAGGTCGCATAATGGCCAAAATTATCATCATCTTTATCGAAATAATCAACTGAACCGGCAACAATTCTCTAAAATAACTGAAATCATCCTATCAACGTTCTGTACGTAACAATTGTCAGATAATATCAATCGTTATATTGGGTTGGCAACTAAGTGATCGCGGATTCTGTCAATACCACCTAATGACAAAATCCGCAATCACTTAGTTGCCAACCCAATAGTTTAAGAATCATCTCTAACGTCTTATTCCGTTGACTCGAGTCGTTCGGATTCTTGTACACTTTTAAACGTAACGATTACAAGATACCCGCTAAGAAATAAATGCCTAGACTTGCAAGATTACAGATATTTCTCTTTAGTATCGAAGTTAGAAGATCCTATTGAAGAAATCCGTTCTCTCATATCGCGTTTCGTCATGTAACGAAACGAGCGGTTAATGCGTGGCGAAAGTTACGAGCAGAAAACACACTTGTCCGGAAGAATAATGGCCGCCGGGAAGGGAAACAACGTATACCCGAAAGCACGGAATAACGTCGCTAATGTATCTTTATAACGGGGGCGAATCGAGTTTTATTACAACTCGAGATTCGCTTGAATATTCTCGCCGCTGTTTCCGTTTGACCCTGGCCTGTTGCTACGCAACTCACGCCGCGATATCTCGAACAGCCAGTGGGGTATAAGGGGGTTGTTTTCCTCACGCGCGATGCTTCTCACTTTCATTTAAATCACGCCGAAGTAATCATGAAGCGAGGAAAATAATTCGAGTTGGAAGTTCGGCCGCGGCGGTGTGAGATTCGAGGAAGAAAAAAAAAAAAGGATAAAAAGAGGAACGTGAATTAAAGTCGAGCCCTAAGTCGAGTGGGTGTGACCGGGAAAAAGTTTCGAGGGTGGTTTCGTGGCTTATCTGATTTTGTATGGAATATTACGAACGACACCTTTTCTTATTACATTTCACTGAATTGATAACTCTGACGGTGATTTGATCCTTTTAGTTCATTTAAGATTGGCTGAGCGTACAGCTGAGTGTATCGAATTTGTACGAACAACGTAAATGAACGAGCTTTTCTTGTTTCCTTCTTTCTCCTTCGAATTTTCGTGATACGGGAACTTTGAAAAGTTTCTGCGTGCCTCGTATCTTTGCAGAATGCCATTTTGACATTATTACCATACGAACGCTCTATTATTTAGCGATTGCGAATGTGGATCGTATAAAAATATCGCGTTTCTTGTATTCAATTCTGTCTTCATATTCAAGAGCTAAGATTTATTTATAATTTAATTAATAATCTAAACCTACATTTACGTTAATTACTCCTAACTACCCCTTCCTTTGGATTATGTTTCAAATATACCATACACGATCGCGCTAACTCTATTATACCAATCAGAACAACAAGGATTATCTGCGAAGAAAAATAAAATAACCACCTTCTTGGTAATATAAAATAAAAGGTCAGACACCCTCGTAAAGTCGCTTAAAATGAAATCAGCCGGTCAATTTTTAAATCGTCCACCATTCACAGTTCACTCAGCAAACCTTCGTTCGTGACTGTATCGTCGGCTATAAATACAAAATTAAGAGGAACACGAACCGAGGAGCAAATTTCTTTACGACTGTTCATAACGTGGCGAGAAAAATGATTTGGCCGCCGGAAATTTGTCGGTCTCCGTCGATCGTCGGCGTCGGCAAGAGCCATCCAGTCGGTCGGATTGGATTAGAAAAATTTACGCGGATAGTCGACGATATCGCAAAATAACGCCGGGAATCCGAGGTTAGCTCCGTCCCGGTATATCGATTGCTTTCTTTCGCGTTCGCCCCACGTTCGACCGAACGATAATATTGACTGCGCCGAGTCTTCCGTACACCACGCACGCCGCAGACTCCCCGCTGCTATTTCATATCGGTTCTCGCGAATCTCTCAGCCCTGTTTTTTTCCCTTTTATTTCGTTCCTCCGTTGTTTCTACCGCGCCATTTTGCCATTTCCTTCTAACTTACTAGGACGCGCTGCGTCTTGTTTATAATCTAACGACCATCAGATTGATTTTCCAAGATTCCTGAACTCTTCCCCCGATTATTGGTATTTTGTATTCTCCCGGTTGTTTGTATTAAATAAGTCGATGTTCGTACAAGTGAAGTCACTTTGTTAGGTATCGTTCGAATTCAAGTGACCTAATTTAACCCAAGATCGACTTATTTAGGAAAATAATATTAGTAAGTAAGAGATTAGATGTAACGTTGTATTATCAGAAGATTTGAAAGCTTGCAAGATTTAGGGAAGAGAAAGAAGACGGTGAAGGGATTTCAGGTGAAAAAAAATTGAGATAAAATGAAAAGAAAAAATTGTTTAATTTCGATTGACAAACGAGTTATTGATAATTGGCAGCGGACGCGCAATAATCTGCGTACGTTCAGCTTACCGCAGCTGGTTAATTTTGTGGAATATATCCATATCCAAGAAGTATTATGCAACTAAACAGAGATTTAGAGGCGATTATGATGGTGGAATAATTTAAATAGCGAATTAGTAGGATTACGGAGGAAGTTGTTTTACTCTTGAGGTACTCAACCACACGGAAACAAATATGGATGCGCAAAGAACGAAATAAAAATTTATACAAACGTATCAATAAATCGTACGAATCTTAATAAATTATTAAGAAAATTCAATTTCAAAATTCAATCAACACAATTCAATAAATTGTCTAACTCGAAAACAAAAACTTCACGTATCGCGAAAGTCTATTTACATGGCTCGATCAACTATTTTCTATTATTTAACCAGCTGAAATTCAGAAGCATTTTTCTCCTCAGTTTGTTGTCTGAGAAACGAGAGGTTGAGGAAGAAGAACAGAGAAATCCGTGAGCTTTGATCTCGGCTCTTGCGTACCCGCGACTCTTCACGATAAATAAATATCTCGGTAATTCGATGCTGGCCCATTAGAAGAAAAACAAGAGGACTCGTGTCGGATAGAGTTTTCCTCGAGAGCGGATAATTGAAATTGGAGCCTTGCTCGCTTCGCGTGCCCTTTTCTCAGCGGACTACTTTTTTATGGAGTGTTTTCTTTCCCGTTACAAGGACGTCTTTGCAATTTTTTTAATTACGTCAATGGTTTCTCCAGAAGAGCGTCGTGCTGGGGTAAGATTCGAGCGATCATCGAATCATTTCGATAGGCAGGGAAATTATGATAGTACGATTACAACAAACAATAAACGTCTTTTTAGGATGGCCAATAATCGATGGGCTCGTCAAAATCATTCTTATCAGTACTCGTTGTTTTTTTTAGGAAAAACGACAGAATACTTTGCCATCTTTAATTTCTGTTGAAAGCATTTGAATTTTTTTAGTGAAACGTTCATCGTATTACGCGATAAATTACAACTTATTTTGTATTTTCTGTTGTAATAAAATTTTCTGTTATACAACTGCGGAATATTGACGATATTCGATATTTGTGATATTTCTTCCATGGACTTCTCCATTTTCCTCTTTAATAAAGTCTCGATTTCATTATTTTAGAATATTCGCATCATTCATGGGAAAGGGTGAAATGTTTGATCAAGAGAAATTTCACCAAGTGAATCACCGTCGTCTGAAAGATTAGATCTATCATCGACGTTCGAGCCACGGTCACGGAAACAACCACGTAATATATCTTCCGGCGGTGAACAGGTTTTTGCATAAATTGCAATTAACATACCATCAATTATAATTACGACAGACGCGCGCGTGTTCAAGCAGATTAATGTTTATGGTCGGAGAGAGGGAGCTTTATAAACGCGAAACCGAGTCGGCTGGCAAAGCGGGAATCGGACAGCAGTTCAAAGTATTCACAGCCTCATTGACAATGTCAGGTAATGCCTGTGCTAACCGTGACGTAGTGGCTTCGAAAATTTGACGTTGTCAGAATGATTTGGTTGAAACGTTGATTGTCAGATTCGTGGCAAATACAATACAAGACTGAGATTAATTTCTATCGCTGATATATGACGTTAGTATTTATGTTCTGTACCATGATATTTAATAGCGGTGAATCAAAAACAAAACTTTCAAATTTTGGTGAAAGAAGAAAAGTGAAGATATCCAAGGGATGTATTTAAACGAACGGCTCAAAAGGCAGAAAAAAAAGAAAAAAGCGACCATGTTACAAATAGTATTATTATATTTGCTTTAGAATTTATTATCATTTACATTATATCGTTGTGATAAATAAATTTTTGGTTTGCAAGTAAGCGATTTGTTTCCCGATAAAAAAATTGGAATCATTCGTAAGGGTTAGGTTGGGCTTATAAAATTTTAAACAAAACGAAGTAATTAATTTGCGTTTCGTTCTTGTCGAATTTCCCACGATCATTGCCTTTAATTGAGAAAGACAATCTTTCAATTACGGTTCGAATGCAAATGTCCGTAGTTGAAATTAAACAAATCTGCGTCTTCACCACAAGCAAATGTGATTTGGTAATTCCGCGTCGTTCGTTTTCTCGATTTCAATTTGATGAATTTGTTTACGAAAAAGTGTGCGCGCTGTTGAACGCCACGTCACTTTGGATGCAAATTTCTGCATTCGGAAATTTTTGAGCGAAACGCGTCCCAGCTACCCTGTCGAAGAAGGATTTATGTCAGCGGACCACGTGACACCCGATCACGATGCATCTCACATGCAACGCCGTAATTACCGGTGCAATCGAGAAATCCTGGTGCTTCGATGGTCTGTACGCGAAAATAGAAGCTCAACGAGTATATGCATTAACTATACGATGTGTGTATATGTAGAGTGGATTTTAATGTATTTATAATGTGACTCGTATAGAACATTTTTGATCAAATTAACGAATAACGAGCTATATATGATGCCAGTAATCATTAACTCAACATGTAGCGGAATAATTAGACTGCAGATTTTTATACATTTATGGAAAAATCAAAGATTAAAAAATGGATATAATGAAAAAATTCATAAAATATTGAAGTGCTTGTTATGATAATGACGAGGAGAATATCTAGTCTAGGTTTTATATTGTTTCAGATATGCCCATGAAAATGTGAAATTGTATAAATATTCACAGTCTAGTAGTAATAATACTACGATTGTATCATTAAAAATTCGTATACTATGAGCGATTAATTACGTACGCATTAATTGTGTATCAATAAAATATTTCCTGAATATGTGATGTTCTGAAGCATGAATAAATAAATACCTCATTTCTATGAAGATTTTGTAGCACGAAACGAGTCAAAATGATAAAATAATCTTTTATGTTAGAAGTTTATGAAGAGAAAGATGTTTGGCAACGTCAAGATCGATTACCGTCGATTCTGTGCCACATTTGAATATCTCCTTAACATGGCACATTAATTTTCCCCTCAGGACGAAGAAAAGTGGAGGGTAGAAAAGGAACATTTTCACGCGACGTGCTCGTCTTGCGTTTCCGTTTCCGACGGCCACGACACCCGTCAACGCGGACGCGTTAATTTTTGTACGGTATCCTGATTAAGAAGTTTTATTGTGCCGCGCCACGTAATTAACGATTAGTTGCGGAAGTTGTTTAATTACGAATTTAAATTACCAATATGACAGAAAGTTTCGCAAAACGAAAATTAACCCGCACGATTCCACGCTGACGGCTGTCCCGAATTTGAAGAATAGAGGTCAGTAACCTTTGCACCAAGAAAAGAATATAGATTAGCGCGTTTATAACAGCGAATGCCATTCTTTGATTTAAAAATGGGTTAATAGTGACTTAAACAATTAAGCTGTTCAAATTTTAAACAGATATCTGCAAGAAGAATATAAAACTTTCTAATTAAAAGTGCTTACCACCTAATGACAAAATCCGCAATCACTTAGTTGTGATATATATAGTTCCAAAGCTTTTCAAAGTGTGAACGATATTAAGGCTATGACAACCGGTGATATTTCACTTTATGATATTGCAATGTGTAAAATGATGTGACTACATATAAACAAAATTCCAATCGAAACTAACCGATCACCATATTGTTAAGACAAAATTTAACTTGTATTTAATTAATAATTTTTCTTTCTTAATTTACCACAAACTCGATAAGGGCATATTCCGCTGTTTTGATCAGCGACCCTTACATGATCACAGTAGAGTAGACAAACATTTCCAGGTCGAATTCTAAAATGACCTGGTCAAAACTCGGCGACTTTTAATCAGCGAGCACGCGAGAACTCGGCTTTGCGATTTTACGATCTGTTCAGGACTATTTCTCGCCGCGCGATATCGATCATGGTCGTGGCCGAAATTACGTTCCCTTGTCACGGATTTACGCGTGAAATTTTACACGGGCCCTGTGCCGTGTAAACCGACCAAGAGGCTGCCCGCTGCTGAAAAAATATTATCGTCGCGGTATCACACGGTGTCACGCGAACGTGCACGCACGCGCACGCGGATTGTTATTAACACAGGTGCCAGTGTCGTGTTAGCTGTGGCCCCGGCATTCTTCTTTTTCACGGGCCCCATTCGTTCTCGGTTCTGCTAACCTCTGGAAAACGCGTTTGGTCTGTTTTAGCCTTTTAACCTGGAAATGTTACAGTCCGGATGACAATACGCGAGTGTGATCAAGATTAAATTGGTAAAAGTTTTGGTCTGTTCAGAATTGTCGTATTACTTGGATTAGACTCATGTTAAGTGTCGTTCTCGTTCAGCGAAAATTCCTTGCGTTTATGTTTCGCTGTTAAACGTCCTAACGTGGCTTTTTTGAAAGAATTATTTCGTAGGGGTGGTTTGACAAAAATACACTGTTATAATGATTCGAGGGAATATTCTAATCTTAATTTTAAATTAGATTAGATACGTGGCGGGTCTAGCAAGCCGAAGGTGCCGCGTACGAAGCCGTAAAGCTGTCGAAGAATGGTGGAAATTTCAAAGTTTCAAAGAATCGCAATCAACCCGAGTCCTAGAAAAGTAACAAACCAGCCGTCTCCCAGCATCCCCTACCACCATTTCCCACTCAGTAACGAAACAACTGAGGAAACAGAAGAAAAAAAAAATTTCCTGCCGCGTACATTAAAAACTCCTTGCTTCCATACAAGCCACAACGCCACATTCTGCTCAATTACCCCCGACGAATTTCAAGCGAGGCTTGAATTGTGAATTACACGTTACAATCCTGCGGAATAACAATAACAACAACCACGACAACGACAATGGGGATATTGTAACGCAATTACGGTCGTGTTTCTTCGAGCGTACTAACCAAAGAGACGTCCCCTTTCCCACCTCCATCACCTTGAAGAAGGATAGGTGGGGATAAAGAAGCGAAGAGAGAAGAAAAATAAGGGCCCGGGCGCGTTTTGCGTCTCGTGAAAAGCGTAAGATCCTTTTTGTTACTGCATTCGACGCAAGCATAAAAGCTGGAAAACTGAGTAAGAAGAAGGGAAACAGATAGAGGAACTGAAGAGGGTTGGAGTCACGTGAATTGAGGCCGAGATTAAGACGTCTGGGGGGATTAACCCCTTGACTATAGGTGACGCCAGACTGGAACTTCAAGTAGATAGCCGAGGGACATTTTTAGGAGGTCCAGACATCCAGTAGAATTCTTATGAATTTGTTTTCTAGTAACTATTATTATTTATATAACGTTGTTCGTATGCATGACACAGACGTTAAGCTCTACCTGACCGATTCTACTTGAATCAATTTAAACGAAGCCTTCGAATAGAAACTATTTACGATTTGAAATCTCTGTTAAATTCACGATTAAATATTTATTGTAATTATATAGGTGAATGTATAACTTTAAACACTTGTTTTTTGTTTATAAATCTAGTTTACCAGAACAAAACGATATTTCCTTGTGTATTACATACTTCCAAAATATCATTTGTTGGGAGAGTCGAAGAAATTCTTCGACAAAGCAAAAAGCTTCTGGAGGAATGTGCAGCGGATATCGATTAAAAAGG
The DNA here is from genome assembly GCF_910591885.1 of Bombus terrestris. Classification (NCBI taxonomy): domain Eukaryota; kingdom Metazoa; phylum Arthropoda; class Insecta; order Hymenoptera; family Apidae; genus Bombus; species Bombus terrestris. The sequence continues at coordinate 7,754,552 of NC_063274.1, forward strand.
GAAGTCAGTAGAGAAAGGTAAACTGTCACGATGGTATCTAACGATAAATCCTTATCGTCGCGCGTCGTAATTTCACGATCTCGTGTAAAACATCGATGGTTGTCGTACGCCCTTCGATACTATAGCGGCCATCGGTATCGTCATGACCTTTTGTATCCACGATGAGCAGGTTCAACATTATTTGTTCCAAAAATATTACACCGTGGCAAGTTTTGCTACATCGAAATTCGGAATTCCGCGAGTTTCATTGCGGCCGATGCTTGTGTTTCGTTTCCAGTTATTTACGTTTCAAATTTGAACGTTACGAATATCATTGCATATGTATTCTGTTATTACTGAAAATATTTTTCGAAAATTTTCCTCTCTATCATACAAGGAGCACGAATACTGTGTATTTACATTAAACTGTAATTTATTTTAAAATGTATACAAATCGCGTAGAAGCGAGTCTCCAATTAAATGGTTTCGCTAAATTTTATACTATAAAAATTCACTGACAACCCGAATATTCTGGTATTTAAAAAATCACAATGAGAAGGAAGAGAAAAAGTATCAGAAAAATATTGTTATTCCTTTGATATATGTTACATGATCGTAACACCTAATAAATAAAAATAACAGCGTACAATAATAATAATAATGAATAATTGTCGCATTCGGATTAAAACTCAACCTACAAGAAGATTAAAAGCTGTGGAACAGTTTTATATGTATGAAACGTAACGTTTAGATGGTTTATACGTGCAGTAGCGAAACACTGATAAATAAGCGAAGCATTTTCCTCGATACATTCCTTCTCTTCGAACAATAACGAGTATGTCTTTGTTTTTGTTTTGCGAAGACTCCACCAGTCAGGAGTCTCGAGAGGAACGATATCGAGGAGATAAAGATGGATAAGGTGCGGCAACGATCGAGAAAAGAGAAGAATCCAAAGGCTTTACTTTCGATCGAGTGCGGACGGAGGTTCTTTTAGCGAAATTGCTTCAGTTAATATGTGATAAGTGCTAACGACGATTGCCTTCGTTCGACCGTATTGAAACAGAAGATGTCTATATTGGAAATTATCCTCTGAATTTTGCAAATCTAAAATGTCTCATCTTGGTATCGTGTAAATGTGAATACCAATACAAACTCGATACACAATTTAAACACTGGCAATTTTCCGTAGACGAAAGTTTTCGAAAGCTAACAGGAAACTTCGTTCTTTAACTTAACTTCGATGATGTTTGTTGTATGTGAATAACTTTAAGAGGAGGTAAATTTCAAAGGTATTTTAGCTATTGCGTGCAGCCTATGCAGGGAAGTTAGAAGAAACCATTTGTAGTATAAAACCGACAGAGGTAAAGAAATATTTCTTGAAATAATATAACGAATTACGTAAATACGTGCAGGTGGTTTGGCGGCAACGTGTTTATTCTCACGAAGGAATGTGTTTACCTTCCTGTAAAACGCGAATATACTCGTTCGTATTCAAAGTATGGCTGCGCCATTGTTTGGAAAGGATAATAACGCATCAAAACACGTTGCGTTATTTTACAAGGTTTTGCATACTTAATTAACGAATAATATTTTATTTCCAAGTTCTGTCATTCGATACATAATCCCTTTCTTCAATTATACAAAATATATCCGAAAATATATGAAACGATTCTAGACAGCGAAACAATGAAAAGGTTTATATACAAAAACGAAATACGTCGTACGAGACAAACGTTATCCTACATCATCGACTTTTACGTACAGAATCACGTTCTTCTCGGTTGCAGCAGGAGGATTTCGGAAACACCCTATGTGAAATAGCCACGTGAAATCCGTTTCTCAGCCAGACTTCACCTAACCTACCCTCGCAGCGAGAGTTTGACTTGCGAATCGCATTAATATATCTTAGCAAACTTCTAGTCGTCAAGATCGAGCAAATTCTAAGGAAGAATTGTAAAGGAATTCGCAGCACGAAAGACACCATCAATGATCATTACCACTCTCTGGCTTGAACAGCGAGAGTCGTTAACGATCCACGTTCTACGAAAGCGGTGGAGAGAAAAAAAGAGACACGAAGTGAGGTTAGGACCGACGGATGCGGTGGAACAGCGGGAGGAAGGATGAAACCTTTGGCGAGGGACACGCGTGTGTCCTTTCGGCTGCCGGTTGCCTCAGCAACAGAGTACCTTCCGTCTCGCTGACCCGTCGTTTCCGGTGACACGGATGGCCTTTCCTCTCTTCGACGTTTCAACCCCGGCTGGAACGCGTCTCCGAAGAAGAGAGGAAAGGAAAAAAAATGTACGAGAGTCAGGGGAGGCCGGTAAAGGCCGCCATTGTTCGACGATGGCCCAACTATTTTTCGTGGTGGAACGAGGGGGAAGAAAAAAAAAAAAAGAAAGTTTCGCGAGTTCGCTGTTGGAATTATTCGCCGCGCAGATGGAGCCACGAGACATCGAGATTCGGGACCGATGTTTTTACGGCATCACTCGATTTACGAATATCGCTGGAAGGAACGGAATTTAATTTGACCAGAGAATGCTTTTCGTAGATGGTTTTTGGTGAACCTAGTGGATCGAATAATGGAGCTGGATATTGTGGAGCAGAAATGGCCGATGTATAGGGGGTGAAATCGTGAATGGTTCATTGGAACTCTATACGGATTATATCACGTTATTGGTAACGGTTATCTAAGTTGAATTTGTTTTTTTTTTTTTTTTTACTGGTACGTATATTTTCTTTTTCTATATTTATAACTTTTTGTTATTATTTCTCTTCCGAGTATTCGTTACAATCGAACAAATATTTCGAAATTTACACTGTTCCATAAAACTAGGTTATTTTTGGATTGTGGGAGACTGTCGAAAAGTGGGAATTAATATTTAATCGATTGGAACGACGAGTTCGATTACACGAGAAGGGATCATTTTTCGCGTCGTTTCTCTGGTTGAAAAAAAGTACATAAACCGCACGATTAAACAGGTTTGCTCAGAATCATTCGGCTGTGACCTCGTTTCACGCTGCATCCGTTTAATCGCGAGTATAACTCCATTAAGTCGTACTTAAATATCACTTAAACGCCGCGCAAATTCATTCCTCTCGGACTATTACTCTTCTGTGAAATATCAGGGAAACAATAAGAATACGAAATTTGTACATCCAGTGGAAAATCATGCACGCCGCCCTGCACGAACTTTTGTTTTTCATTAAACAACTTTTTAAGAGACTAAATTAAGCTCGTTGTTTATCAAACAAAGAAGGAAATTAATTAATTTGTTTTCATGCTTGTCTATATATATATATATTGTATATAATGATTTATATGGCTGATAAAATTATGAAATTTGTAAAAAATTATCATATTTATAAAATAATTTATGAAATAACATTCTCATACGTTGTTAAATATCATGTGCACTTTATTTATGAAATTTGATAATGAAGGCTATTACAAAACTCATTAAAATTCGATATATATGTGTCAGAATAAATTTCATATTTCTTAACTTGGCTGATAACGTGTGACGATATGACAAAATTTAATGAGCGGCATTGACCCATCAAATTCAAAGAAACGACATTTCATATACGCATCGAACTAATATTTACTCAATGATCCTCTATTTTTAATGCATTGGAACGTTTCCATTATATGTATATAATATTATATGCTGCAGCTTCGATTATTGGAATATTCCAAATGCGTATACGGAGTATCCCACAGGTTTCTATACAAACTTTCCTACCGTGTTCAACGGCTAAAAATAACATAAAAGTAGTATATAAATGATAATTTTTAACCCCTTAACGTTTCAGAACCTTAAATTTTAATATCAATTGATCAACGTACTATATTCCGGATTCCAGAGCATAGAACATAGAGTTCCGAGAATTTATTTCAGTGCACGAATATTTATTCTCATACGATAAAACGTAACTAATAAATATATGATAATAAAAATATTAATAAAACCAAACTTTGAATTCTTCTACATTATTTTTAAAGCTACAATATTACGCACTAAAATTCTTACTCGGCAGTTTTCCATCAATTTTCCTAAGGGAAAGTACTCTAGAAATCTAAAAAAAGAAACCAATAAATCTACTCGAAGCGCAATAAAAGTAACGGCACAAAATAAATAGCGGCTTAATTCGATATGCATCGTCAACGACGAACAAATCTACGAAAGCAAAGAAAGAAGGACACCCTATAAAATGGAGGGGAGATCCACAGGACGATGTACTAAATATTTTAAAAGTTCGATTCATTTGAATCGAAATGTCTTCGAATCGTCGTCCCTGTCCGTTCGTCGATAATTTTATTCGCGGTTATTGCTCTTCCGATCACGTTCGAGCTCTATTCAACCGAATGATTTGAATATTCTCAACTTCTCCATTCTTTTAAAATTCCACGAGCCACCAGAGTTTGGAAGAATCGCCGTTGGCGAATTCGAAATTGTCGCGTTGGTTTCGTGCGCCGGTTTTATTGGCAGGGCGAACGCGAGCTCAGGGAACCGTTAATGACTCGCTAATTGCCGAAAGTGGCCAGCCAAAGATTTGTAATCGTTAGAGAGACAGTAAACGACAGCCTCGCGGTGGATAATGGCACTTCTGCGGTTCGATACCGTTGTTTTCACGTCGCTAATATCGTAGCTCGTATTACAGACCAGCCAAGTGTTGAACGAGGTGGACGCGTCTGGCGTTAAATTAACATCAAATCCCCGAATGCTGTTATGTTGATTATTCGCTAGTTTTTCTTCTTCGTTACTGTAGTATCCTGTAGGATAGGATATACAGTGGCTCACGGAAATATCATTTGATATGTACGATATATCCAAGTGACAGTATATTCATACTTTAGGCAGAAAAGAAGAAATATAAGATAAAGTAACAAACGAATAATAGTTTATACAGCCACAGGACAAAACTTATTTTATATAAGTACAACTATTTGCGAGCATTGTACCATTTGTATCTTGGAATATATTTGAGATATAATATAAAACGTTGAGACACTTTAATAAATCAATGACAATGTTCTTCCATACGGTCACGGCAAGTGTTCTTTCCTCTTCTTCAGTCGATAGCGAACCTCTCCTGCCAAGTAGCGTTTTTCTTTTCACAATACATTTCGATAACGCTATTGCTTTAACAAGTTGACAACGAAAATGTAACACGAGTGAAGATTATTTGCGAACAATCTTTTTTTTCGTGACCGCCTTCTGTATATTCTGTATATTCTATCGTGATTCTTTCATCTTAATGAAGAAATAGTGTATTTTAATAGATCAAACAAAAACTGATCTCACCACGCCCCACCAAGAATTCTGACAAAAAAAAAAAAAAAAAAAAAAGGGAGGACGAAAAGAACCAGTTTGGAAGCAACTTAATTCTATAATCGACTGTCCGAAGTACACCTGCGCCTCCTACGCCAAATCAATTTCAAATTGCCGCTCGTGTTTCGCGAAAAATCGTAAATGATTCGTATTGGATCGATCGTAACGGCGAAGCAGAGAAGAGTCGGTTGATTTCATGTTCCTGGGACGGATCGAGGGACGCGTTTCCGAAGCAGAGTCAACAGCACGGTCGATTTTTCGTGGCTTAATTCAACCATGCGAAATCCGGCAACTAGGTAAACCGATAAGTCTCGTGGATTTGTTGGCGGCCGCGCGAAAAATCCGCTTACGCGATCTGGCTTACGCGGAAATCTGTGTTATTGCCTTCTCGAATATGGATGCGCCGGGCGACGCTCTCGATCGAGATCTCGCGTGGGAAATTCGTCGCGTCTACCTCCTACTACCACTTACCTGGTTACGGTCGGAGTGGAAGCGACCCCTGGGGACCGGGCCGGGTAGCTCCGTGGATTCCCTGACATCAAGTACTCTGTAACAAACAAACGGAAACGTGCTTAATCCATCCTGTTGTAACTAATTCAGGCGAACAGTTTTGTGAATGTTGGGACTGTTTTGGGGAGTTTTGGGAATGTTGAGAGCTGAATTTATAGACATAGGATCGACGAAAGAGTAGAAATTTGTAATTTTATGGTGAATTGAAAAATACATATCGTGATTTATTGTACAGTTAACCAGTCTATAACTTAACTATTATCGGTGGGTGTATAGCCCACGATAGATCCACCTGTTGTATTGTAAATTTCTGAACCTTCCCTTCTGAATTCTAAAATACCAACTTCCCTAAATACAATCCATTGCAAATATATTTTACCATTCTAAACGTTAAATAATATAGAGCTTAATTTAGAAATCCGAGCAAGTTAGGAAAGCTCGTCTTTGATTTGCTGGCGAACTATATGACAATTTAACCAGTGCAGCGACGTACAATTTCTCGCGTTATGGCGCGCAGAATTGGCTCGATTGAAATGTAACGAGGCCGGTAACGAGGCGAAGAAAATCAGCTGCTTAACTGAAACCCGACGCTGGCCAGCGTTTCCGCCGTTATAGATTAACAACGAGCAACTTCCGTAAAAGTAACGACCACGTAACTAGCGTCTTGTTAGCGGGGGCAAGCGTCAGAAGTTACGACATAGCGGCTGATCTCCGCTAGTAGCAGCAACTTGACCTACGTTGCCGCCACGAGATAATTGAATTTATTAGATACGAGTCGCCAGACTTTTACCCCAGTGTTCACGAATTATAGTTCCGCGGTTACTTACGAGCTTACGCAGACGGTTCTAAGGGTGTACTTGCTTCTTCTTATAGATTAGGTTCAACATAGGTTTCCTATATCATTAGTGTACAATAACACTCCCGAAATGTCATTCGACAGTTGAGAGTTAAGATTCTATTTATTTTACAGAAATATTTCCATTTTAGTATGATATAATAAAGAAGCACAATGTAGAGAATGGAGGTTAGGATTCCACAAAGTTTCCTAACCTCACACACCGTTCGTAGAAACCTATATCATCCTCTTCAACGAATAATATTAATATATTGGAATCTACGAAACATCAAACGAAAAGTATACCTTACAGCACAGAGCTGTGAAAGTATCCCCAGATAATTTTTATCTACAAACATCTCTTCATACTTCTTTAATATTCTTTGATGTCAACGCACATAAACGAATACATATCGCTTATTTATTATACATACTATAATCCTTGACATAGCGGTTTCTAGCATCCAATGTCATTCAAAATTCCCTTAGCCTTTACATTCGAAGCAAGAAGTACTATATGCATTTGAGCATAAAGCATCATATTATTAAACACGAGGTACATCGATATAACCAAGAAAAGCAACAACAGCGCCACGAAATCTGCATCGAAACGCGTATTAGCGCACCGAGAGTCGGATCTGCTGGTTAATTTTTAAGCCTTCTTTCCCGGTCGATGTCAGTCTGACGTTGCAATTCAATTCTGCCCTCCTTCATGCACAGTCCCAGGAAGCCAACAGCGGCTCGAAATGTCATGCATATTCTAGTTGGTGGAACATCGCGAACCGACGTTCCCTTTATCTGTATAGTTAATGACTTCATAACTAATGTAGCTGTTACTGACGTCCTTCCATCGATCGGACCAAATCAGCCGCTGCACTTTTTGTCTTCAGAATACCATAAACGCTTTCCATGGATTAAATCGATCGTCTCACCTTTCGTTCCTCGATCGGTAACACCCACTGAACTCTAAATTACGTAGAGTTCAGTGGTAACACCAGTGCTTGCGTGGAACTGATTTTGGAGGTTAGGACGGCGTGGTGAGGTTAGGTAGATTGTTTCTTTGTTTATGCGGAGAAAGTAATGGGTAATGCGTCAAGCATTAGAAGATACACGCATAAATCATTATCGTGAAGTTATAATGATCTTAAGTAACGTATCAATCGTTATGAACTTTGCGAGTTAAAAAAGATTTTCATGAAATCATTCCTGCAAACACCTAAACACATCAGCCATCACCCATCACAAGAAGAATAGAATACCAGAGTTCAAGTCTGAAGTCTCTTCTTGAAATTACCAATTAAACCAAACGTTGAAACCAGGGGATAGAAAAAAGGAAGAAGAAAAAAAAAAGAAACAAAGAAGTTTGGTTGGAGAAAGAAAAAAATTACTGAAGCTGAACGGCGAGTCATTAGCGAACAGAAGAAAGGAGGTTAACGTTCCTTCTTGCGCTTCGACGCAGCAAAGTTTCGTCTTCATCGGACCGGAGGCAAGGTTGTTTCAAGACGTCTTTCGCCCCTTTATCTGCCCGGCAATTCGTCACTGTCCTCGCGTTCCAGGATTTTTACGAAATTCTCTGGATCCTCAGGGCACGCTTCGGTACACAACAGCATGACGAATCGTCGTCGCGATATTGTTCTTTTCGAATCTCCAGGATTTACGAACTACCAAGAGCAGAATACTTGCGCGCGCGCGCGCCATCTTGCTGGATAAGGACGTTCTTAAATTTGACTAGTCTATACAAGGATATGTATGGAAATTATCGAACGTTTGAAAATTATTCGAATATTAAATATCAAGTTTTACATAGACGATGGAGCGCATAATATTATGAATGACAAAAAATATTTGACAAGGAAATAATATACTGCTAGATAGAAGGTTATTTGGAAATAAAATGTGGAATTCTGTGCAGAGGATAGAGCACATAATATTATTCGAAAAATTTTATTCGTATTCTGGAATGAGAGAAAATATTTGACAAGAGAATCGCATAAAATGTTTTACTCCCAGATTTTAATGAAACTTCGTAAATAGAGAAGTAAAAAATTATTTGATCCATATTCGTAAATACGAGATATCCAATAATAGATGTTTAACAATAAAAAATAGATATCCTTTGGAAGAATAAATATTACTACTAGCAAATAATATTTTGTTGATGTTTCTTTAGACTTCTAAATGAATAAGCTACTCTATTCGTATTATTTGTATATAACTTTGTTTACGATATTATCAACCAATGATATGAATTATTTCGATTACGATCAAAATAAGTCAGTGTGATCTCTACAGCGATGAACAAATGACCTTGATTTTAAAGACTATTGGTACCACATTGACTGAAGTATGTGAGTCAGAATTGACCATCTAGATAACACCTGTCAAACATGTATTTCCAACGAAATATCTTGTTTGTTATTTGAGTAGATATTACAATGAACGTGCATATCGATTGTTTCGCCCTCGTGTTGACTTTCAAGTCACACGTGTGTACCGAACAGTCCCATGATAAGAACTGCACAAGCTATCCGATGCAACTGGACCATTCGTGCAGCTGTAAAGTGCAATTATACTACTCCCTTGTGTTCACAGCCTGCTCGTGTTTACTAACAACTCATCGCGTTCGTATGCATTGGTCGTTTTCTAATATCTTGGAGATGCAGTTGTTTCGCAATTCGTTTTAATTCCTGTACAATTTATCTTATAACAATTTTACATATGGTAAATGTTCAAACAGTCTTCAGAGTAAACTAACAGATATAATAAATTTTATTTTCAATTCTGACTAGCATTATTAATTTTCACGATACAGTATCCTCTGCAAATTTGTTTAAAAATTTAACGCTGCTAAAGCCTAGCCGGTTGGTAATGGACCAAGACAAACTTGCTTCGTATCTCTAATCAGCATACTTATGTGAGATATCTCATACTGTATATCGTTATATACAGAATGTTCGCTATATTCGATGATATATGTACATACCGCGTACGTACCAGCTACTACTGCACATTCACTAATCGCGAGATCATGTGCACGTACTGTTCCTGATATTGTTCTTTCATACGGCGAGAATTTACGAACTATGAAGAGCAAACCTGGGAAGCAGGTTGTGCGTACGCGCGAGCACGCTGACTTAACAAACACGATCTTAGCAAACATCTCGAGTCCGCGAAGGCAGCATCGCTGCACTGGCTAAAAACTGTACGGCTAATTTCCACGGAGTCTGCTTAATCCAATTTACGACTCGCTGAAACATTTATGCCGCGTAAAATTTGCTTATGCAAATCACACGCAGTAGTTACCAACTTGGCATAGTTTTGCACGTTGCGCTGACTCTACTGATCATGGTCATCTTTTTTTTTCTGATCAATTATTTGACATATTCAGTCGCGATAACTTCGACCTTCGATAAATAACGAATCGAACAACTGACCTTAGCCTTGCTACTTTGTTCAACGATTTAATTTATTCAGAAATCATGAAACATTTGATATGGGAAGGTCTTCCAAACCTGCACCTAAGGTTATACCTGAATTTCTACTGGATTCTACTAGATCTAGCCACAAATTAACCTTTGCTCATTCTATTTTCCATTTGAGAAATTGAAAAACGTGTAATTGACAGTGAAGCAAGCAGAAAGCTACGTATTGCGAGTATTTGCAGAAAAATAATATGGTCAATTATAATACATATTCCCGATGAAACTGTCATTTCTAGTCGACACTGTCAGCCACAGCTGTCTCTCGATAATGTCACAAATCATGCTGGCCATTCTATAGGGATCAAACAATCCAGTCAAACACATTTCACTCTCAAAGCAGCGCGTAAGTGGACGCAAAGACGTAACGCGGCGTGAGGAGTCCATTGTCAGAATCGCGAGATGTTTGTTACGCGAACCGATAGAGGACCGATCAGAGGAATGTAGAACTACTGAACCTTACGTACCTTCGCAGCTGCGATCGAAATTACGGCGTCATTTGCAGACGGAGGGTCCAGGTCGAGATCAAAGGCTTTGATCGTTGCACGCGAGAGACACTGTGACAGATCGAGCTAGAACGCGCTGCCCTTTGTAACAACGAGCATAAATTGTTGCGCGTCAGACACGCGGTCACCGGCCATTTCACGCACGTAAACAGTCGTAACGCCGCGCAAAAACCACCGACAACGAGTCCTTAAGTACATGCGTGAAACTTATAATGCGATTCAGTATTATCAGTCTCAAGTTGCTTTTTTTTTTTTAATTCTCCAGCTTCCTGCTCACTCGTTCAATCCCGTTTCACATAATACGACAAGAGAGTGCCCGGAGCTCTCATTCTCGGCAAATGGACACTAAAAACGTATATAAATCGAAAATGTAAGACAGTCTCAATTATACCAAAGAATATAAGCCCTCTAACAAATAAAAACTACATAGCCGCAAAAAACATCTTTTGATGAAGTACCAGCAATTCTTAGTCCAACGCTGGTTGTGCAATCGTATGACAGACATGCCATACTAACAAACCTCGATATTTGTGCGATTTGTAATTAATTTGTAAATGATAGCTGGAAGAAGAAATCGTTAAATATATAAGCGCTCAGAATTACACGAAGATGAACAAAGTTAAGTGAAAGTGCTCAACGAATGAGCTTCCTTTTAGCCATCAGATTTACGCGCTTACGTATAAAAGTGTATCTGCAATTTCTGCAAAGATATAATTCATTTTAGACTGAATATCGAAGTTTCCTCGTTGAAATACAATATTTCTGCAATTTATTTTACGTTTCTGTTTGTTTAACATGCCTTACATGTACATTATTGTACATAGAGCTCATACAGATCGCGCAATCATGGCAATAGAACGAAGAACATAGCTAGAACCAATCAAACAGTGCTTCGATATTTCGTACTTTCCTTTGACCAGTGGTAGAGAAGTGATTTTTGTCGTCATTGGTAGTTTGTTTCGTTGGGAAGCGTTCGGTTGCTCGCGAAGGAGGAGTGCTTTACGTGGCTGTTTTTTCTCTGGAATGTTATTGCCGACTGAAAAACGATTCTGAAAGGGGAGAAAGGCGCGCTCGAACGTCCTCAAATGTGTCGGTATTTTCGGCTGGTCGTTTTACCGTTATTCGCCTTCGAATCCACGCGAAAGGAATTCTGATCGTGCACGTGTGTAAATTTTCATGCTGCGCAGTGTTTGCGCTGGTTATGTCTTTGACATCCTTCATCGATCTTGCGGGTTGTCATCGTAGATGTCTTTGTTTGTTCCTGAACGTTTGCTACTTCTTTAGATGAATTGCGCTACGAGTATGATGTAGTAGATATTTTACATTCCTCCGAAGAGAGTACACATTGCAATTTCTAATATTGTGCAAATTTCTCTTGTTTCTTTGCTGATTATTTATAGTAGAATTATTATTAAACATACTTCTCTTGGCTGAATATTAAGGTAGAACGGTATTTACTGGTATGAAAATTTTCAAAAGCTTGAAAAACTTTAGCTAATACACGTCAATCTGTGTTCCAAACTACTGTTCGTGCGTAGAATTTTGCTCGTTATTCTACAAATGAAGCAACGATCAGAAATTCCCAGACCACTCGTATAATAATCCTGCCCTCGCTAAACATCGTCCAAAATTCCCTTTAGTCGTCGCGCAATAAAATCTCATGCTCTCGAAGCTCAAACCAGTCTTCTCTATTTCACTCTACAAATTCAGGAAAAATTATGAAAGAGCCACCCGTTTTCGGCCAATATCACATTGATGCACGCTTGAAACGCCGAAATTCACTGCACCCGTTCGAGCACGCTCCTCGAATCGATCAAACTGTCCGCCGTTGGATGCAGAACATCGCGAACGATTGACACTATTTTTTCCCCCATCTTTCTCCTTTTCCTCTTTTTTCTTTCAGGAGAACGAACGTATCGGCAGCGGGAGGGAAGATCAATCATCTCGCGTGACTGTTTAAGCTCGACTCGATGAAATTGCCAGTTCCGTCGGTGGTTTCGTGTTCCGGCCGATTTTCACCGTGAAAAATCGCGACGTCCGCTGTTAGAAACGCTGGCTCGTCATCTTAACGTTGCCTCGATCGATATTTTCTTCGTTTCCGTAAAATTGAAAATCGTTGCATGGGAAACGATTGTTAAATTGGTCGAGGAGAACATTTTTGCCTTTGGAAGTTTAGATTTTTATATGGAAGCTTGGAGATCAAGAAATATAAATATAAATATTCAATTTCAACTCGAATAATTCGATGTATTTACATACGGTCACTAGAAATCTATAAAGTTCCTGAACTCTACTTAGGAAGTACATTAAATCCAAATATCCTGATTCATAGAATTTTGTGTAAAAATAAAATCGTTCAAAATAAAGGTTGGTGATCTCTGACTCGATGAAACCATCCTCAAGACACTTTATCCTTCGTTCAAATAGTAACAACGTTCGAAGACGTTCGCAACCAAACGGGCGGAACGATCGACGCCGATCTAGCTAGTCTACTTCCGCTCGAAAAAGTGTCATTATCCGCTAATGGCGCGGCAACAACTGGGTCGATGCACCAGTACGGTTAATGACACGGGCTGCTTCGTTCCATCGATCGTACGACCGATTATCTTACTGCGCTTATATTTGTTCATCGATGCATTTTGCAGAAATTCTTTAGTTCTAAAAAATAGAATTTTCACTGAAATTCCCCGTGCAATTTCATTGTATCAATTTTGTCGGTCGAAAGGTACGTTTCGTTAGTAAATTTATACAGCTCACCCTGGAACATCGTCTTCTACCAAAGTGACATGACGCGATCGTGTCGCGCACCGTCTTAACAAGAGCGATCGAATCCTGTTAGCTAAGGAAATGCAGGAATCTACCTCAACGAGAGAATGGAAGAGTAGTGGAAACGAAACGAAACGAAGAGAGAATCAAAAGTGAAAGAAAGGATAGAGGCGGTGGATACGAGAGTGATAACCGACGCGATAGCGAGCAGTTGGAGTGACAGTCGAAAGGACGTGCAAGAAGAAGCGGAGGTGGAGAGAGCAGCGTTGCGCGTTAGAAAATGGAATTTCGGTAGCGAGAGATGCGAGCAAAGAACTGGGAGGCCGGCAGGTGGAGAGATCGGTGGCTAGAGAGAGATAACGGATACGGAAAGGGAAAAAGAGGAGAGCTGGATGGCTAGGTCCATGGATGGAGTGGATACAGTTGAGTCTAAGGGTTTCTTGGTTGTTGGGTGTTTGGCTGTCCGCCAGGGAATCTCTGGAGCGCGACGGTTACCTTTTTCTCCACCGGCAGATCTCCCAGCACGTTTACAGGATGTTTCAAAACACGTGAGCTTAAATTCTGGAATAAATTGGAATGTGGCAATTGCGCGGAAGTTTGTGCGAACGTTCGTACGTCACAAACGAAGTTTGTCTATCAGTGATAATGTCTATATACAAATTATGGTCGATTATATTTGTTCAATCTAACGGGGAAATTTCTTGAAGCTTGTTAAATAGTGGAAAATTTTCCTCCGCAATTTTTCGTTATTTTCGCTTGAAATAAACATAGTGTAACTGAATTGCTAGAACCATCTTGTACAAGGAATAAAAAGTAACTTATTTTGAAGAGTACAGAATCACCTGTAAGCCCCTTCACCTATAATTTTTCCACGCCCTGTGCCATTTCCTTCGATATTAAACGTTAAAGGTCACTTGAAGCGACCTGCAGCAACTCAATTCCGCCATCTTCCGCCATATCCCGCATCGACACGTAACCTCGTCGTTCTTCTTCATTCTATCCGCTCGTAAAACGCGCGTCTCGCTAGTGTGCGTGGCGGCAGGATGCGTTTCGCGGCGCAAACAGCGCCGCTTAAGACTCCGTAAACACCAGCTTGATTAACGATAATGGCGATCTAGGGCGATTCCCGATAGTCTGCCACTCGATTGCGGGATTTGAAAGGGTAGGAACGATGGAAGAGGACCCAACTATGGCGGCGACGACGAAGGGTAAACCATCGTGGTGCATCGTGCAACGAAAACCGGCCGGCCAATGGAAACAACGGGCCGTGGGGACGGCGAAGGTAATCCAAGAGGGTGCGTGCCCAGGCATCCTGATCGCCGCTTTACCCCTTATAGGTTTGCATGATGCGTTATGATCGTTAACAGAGAGTACTTGGTGAAGAGCCGCGGATATTGTCTGACGACCGCTGCCGCCTGTGGTTAATCGACGATCGTTGCTTCCATTGGAAGCTTCTTGTCCCACACCCTCTCTACGCTGTTCTCTCTCTTGCGTGAATAGCGTGGATGGATTAATATAGTTGGGAACGGGTCGTCCGAAGCCGCGAACTGGCGAGCTGCGGTGCAATTAGCGGCGGACGTAAATGCCGTCGGGACTGCGTTTCTCGCGCTTCGCGGGCTATTAACAGCGTTTCTTGCTACGGAAATTGTTGTTACATTGGTTCTCGCTGCAAAGGGATTCAGATGCTGCCGGTACACCGATTCCTGCATGTTTGCCACGTTATCAGGGAAATTGTGCAAAGGGCTTAGGTTATTTTCTTGGATATTTAATTCTCATTTTTGAGATATGTATAATTTTATATGCTACACTAAAGATTAGCCGCGTAGTAATGACACACATATATGAGTATGAGTGTGTGGGAGTAGGTGTGTGCACAGCGTCTCGTCAGACAGAAGAATGCAACTGTTGCGTTGGTAGTGCGGTAAGGAAGATGGCGAGACAAAGAGAGTGCTGAGACGCGTGCAAATATGTATCGACGAATATCTTGTAAATCACATATTTAGATAAATGTAAAACTATTTTAATATCAATTCTAAATGTAATCTAAATGTTCCTATAGATTTATTTCGGCGATTAAGATCCACAATTCTCAACACTCATCTATCGTTCATTTCTCTAACTGAATTTCTTCCATTGCGACAAGTTGAGAAAATGGGAAATAGCGAATATAACAGGAAGGTAGATAGTTAAAATAAATCCTCCCGTTGAAAACGTAGGGACGAAATTGAAGGAAGTTTATATGCTTTTGAAATAACTTTTAGAGAAATTCAGCGCACGTTTCTTCTCTGATTATTGTCACAAAATCATCGATATTATGTTTCATAAACATCGTTTCATTATTCAGCTGCTTCGCGGTGGCGCAAGCTCGGTAATAATCCACAGAGAGGCATTGCACCGATTCCTTTCCACTTCTGATCTCGTAGCCCAACAGCAACTGACAACCAGTAATCTCCGACTGTTCACAAAGGAACCGAAGCTTCCGCAAAGCCCGTTTGCAATAAGATCAACCGTATATCTCGATTTAGCCTGTCTGATCTTGTGGAGCGCTTGTGGCGCCCTTCCGCTACCGCAAATAGTTTTACTTTCTGACAAAATGCCGCTTAGAATCTATCTATGCGACCAATATAATCACGGTAATCGTCTATAGAAACCCAATTACCAAAAATTTAATCTGTCGATTTTTGCAACATCTATTTGCTTGAACGTGTTAAAAAATAGCTATATTTGAATTTGGAAAATCGATCTAGCCATTACAATTATTGCAACTCTTTTAACTCGATAAATTGTCATCACTAAATAGGTTTTAAAAGTTTCACATTATTCAAATTATTCGGCTTTATAGAATCGGACAGATTGGTCTCTGCCGGCAACAGTTAATTGAAACGATCCATCTCGCATCATATATCACAGAAGACGACCATTCAGAAAGAGAGCGAAACTTTCCCTTCTCTGTCAACAAACGTTTGCCCATTTCGCACCCCTCTGTCGTGCACCAGCAACCGTACTCGTTGCCAATATCCTCAGGATCCTATCGGTTTGGCGACTAATGAATGTTTATTAGTACAGGATCTGCCGACGTATCGTTCCAGGCTCGAGACGGATCGATACGAGTCTAGACGTTTGTGCCTCGAAATAATTGATTCTAACCTGATACGAGATCCACAAGCTAAGGGATGAGACAGCTTGAAACTGTTCGTCGAGATACGCTTCCGTGATATTCCCGGAGACTACTTAAAGGAGATCGACTTCTGTGTGTTTCTTGGTCGATGAGGAAAATAGCGATGGGACCTTCTGTTCTGAAATCACGTTCAACTTGCTCAAACCTTGTCAAACTTCCAAAAGGAGGAACCTAACGAAACCTTGACATCAGCTATTTAATCTCGCGACACAAATTTCTTATTTTCAATATGTATTTTAATATGTATTTCACATAGTTTCGCGAATTGTTAATAAAATGAATTGGCCGCAACCTCCTGAAACCTCGTCATACCTTTGCAAACCCAAAACTTAATTATCATCGTCCAGTAGATTTACATCATGTACGGTCATTCAATTTACCAAAATTTCTTATCCAGCTCGCAGATCGAAATATCCAGCCGTGTAGTGAGGTTCACGTCGTGTTCATACGTACATACGTTGTTACGTACGGTAGGTGTCCGCGTGCGTACACGTTCGCGCTTAGTGCCCGCTATTAGGAGTAAAACCGGAAATAGAAGTGGCTGAACTTTAACTAGCTTCGCAGCGGAATGGTCTCGTTCTCTTCATCAACTCAAACTACGGGAATTAGCTTCTGGCCCCCGTCCAGATTACTTCTGTACGCTCTCTTCCGCCGCTTGCCCCGTCTCCATTTATCTCGTTCCTTCTTGCTTCCTCCGTCAAGAAACTTCTTCCTAATATGTTAATTATGAAAACGATAAGCGAATGATAATCAGCCGTGGTTATTTCGAACCGCTCGTCCTCTCTTCGACACTGTACCAATTTTCCCGTTATCGCCGTGCTGCAACGGGTCGGAAGTAGCTGTCGTTCCTTCTTCGTTCGTTAGGGCTAACTGCCGCTTGAGGCGTGATAGTGTTCTTGTCTTTTGGAATATCCTCCTGATTGAATCCTTCCATAATATGCGCTCTCTTTGCTTCTTGTCTGATTTTCCTTTCTTTTTTTTTTTTTTTTAAGCGTAGGGGATTTGGACGTAGCGTAGAATAGATCAAATAAGAGATAATATAGTAATCACACAATTCGGAATAAAATTCAGCTCTCTATAGGTAAGTTGTATTATTTATGTTCACGCCTAATTCTGTTACTTATTGAACTCTTTCGTATATTATAGTTGATCAAATTTTAAGTTCAACATTTAATAGGTTTCTCAGAAAAATAAATATCTATTTTGGAGAAGTGTACGTGTGAAGTTTCGCCAGGAATGCGAATGATCCAAAACAGTCAGTGATGGAGTAGAACAAACTGTACACCTTGCAATAGCTTTGAACGAGCAATTGATTAAAAATTTAATACAGTTTCATTGTCGTCAACACATTACGTGTATCGAAAGTAACGCATATATCCACATCATTGTCATATTTGTCACCTACTCAAATTAGCAACGCCGATGTAATGACTCGTTACAATTACCAGCTGCCGCTTTTCAATTACATAATCGAGTTAATTAACCTACCGGCGTGCAATTAACGGTAAACCTGGCGCAATGTTCCTCGAAAGTAACGAAAGTTTCATGAATAGTAACGCCCATGGTGCGCCCCAAAAATCACGACGGTGGCGCCTGCATAAAGCACAAGCTATTCCAAAATTGAACAGGAACAAACGAGCCACACCGCGCCGGAATAAAATATCATTAATGTAATGAGTCGAGCGAGAAGTCGTTTAAACAACGTCCGTGCAAATGATGCGATTCGTTAATGCAGTCGCGAGCAACCGGTGAATTAGCGTCGGAGACAAACGATTATACGATTTAACGGGCCGGTTAACGCGTCGATATCGTTTTAATACGTTCACCATCCTCCGAATTATTTCCACCGATCGTCGATGTAACAGCGAAGAGCGCGATAACTGAGAAACGTATATATACCGAGTGCTTAGTTTAATTATATTCGTCTCTAAAGATAGTAATAATTAATTAGTAATAATTCTTTGTATAGAAATAAATTTTGTGTAAAAAGAAAATAATCTAAGCTATGTAATCTGTAGTCTCTAAATGGGAGGTTGATCAAAACTCACCTCGTTGAATTTCTCTGCTCTTGAGCTTTCGAATGATACACTCTTAGTAACTATTTTCCAAAATGCTATAATACAGTTGTCGCATTAATCGTAGTAAACTCTAAAAGCTCCATTTAGATTACGCTCTATACCTATGTACAACCCTAAATTTACAAGCTCTATCACGTATTTCGATATTTCTATGAAACATATTCTCGCGTTATTAAATATTATAACGGTATATGTTATGTATATATAATTATGTTAAATTTAATATTTTAGATAAAAAGGAAAAAACGGTGGAACGATACGGTAGAATTACAAGGAAAATTACTAGTGCAAGGATCGATATGCTGAATTTACTTTTAGGGCCGAAC
Organism: Bombus terrestris; assembly: GCF_910591885.1. Lineage (NCBI taxonomy): Eukaryota > Metazoa > Arthropoda > Insecta > Hymenoptera > Apidae > Bombus > Bombus terrestris. Next base: position 7,773,542 of record NC_063274.1, read on the forward strand.
AGTGTGCATTACATATAGGAGGCAAATTCGCGTACGGCCGCGGATAAATTGCAACGAGCGTCCTCTGGTCGCGCCAGCTGCCGGCGAATCGCGCATTTGCGTCACGGTCGTCACGTAACTTGTTTTACATGGCCGCTTTTGTCCTGCATGAATCTTATTAGCGCCAACCCATTTTCCCAGGAATCGAGTTAAATGCAGTTTTACACATTAAACCGTTCCCGTTGCTTGTTCATCGTTCCCAACAAATAGGAAGGGCGAGTTCGTTACTTTCGCCGTCAGCTGTCGATCACTAGGAAATCATCGATTAATAATTAGCTATCGCTCGAAACGTTTACATACCACGCGACCCGTGTTTTGTGTCAGTCGAGCCAAAGGTGATATATTTGTAGATTATTTTTTAAGAAATTGATAATATTCTTAATACGAGGAATTTATTATTAGCGTTACTAAGCGAAGGATGGTCTGCCGTGAATAGTGCGCGTAGGTAATATTACTGTGGAGAATGTTAGTTCGTAGTGGCAAGCATTTCGGAATTGTAATTCAGCAATACAGGGAATTCTGAAATAACGACGTGTACAATTATCTGTAGATCAGATATACACGCGAAGATTAAATTTCAATCTATGCTGTTTCATGGAAACGCCAGGATAGTGGTCAGTCTGTGATTCGTCGGACTAGTTAGCAAGTCATAATCTCAAGGAAAATTATCGTTGCAGCTTTAGTGTGTACAGATAGATTGCGATCTCGTTTAAAGCTAATCGAAATTAATTACTGCAGGTTGAAAACAAATTCTTAAGTTCTCTATCAAGCTAACGGTGTAACACATTACGAATCCTTAGCACCACGTCAAATTATATTCCCTCTGACGAGTATCGTAATTCCGCGCAAACGGTATTAACGCATTTTAAATACTTGGTACATCGCAGGACGAAACGTGCGAACGTACGACGAAGACACGACGACGCGACGGTAAAAATACACGTCGTATTTTTTTTTCTCGCCCCGCGGCATTGTTTCCACGGGGAAAGTGGTTTATATTTACCCCCGGGGAAGGATGACTTTTATAGGAGAAGCGGAATCCCATCAAGCGCATAATATAGCCGCCTATCGAGTTGGTCGGGAGCGGCGCGCAATCGACGCGCGAACAATACGCTCCGTACGGAGCGATATAATCGTTAAATATTTCGTTTCGCCGTTGTATAAATCGTATCCGTCAAAGCGTTATTTTTTTCCGCGCTACATCTTTTTTTCCTTCGTTTTTCATCCGTTCCTCTCTTTTTCTTTTTCGCTCTTTTCTCCTTTTTTCAACTTTTTTTTTTTTTTGTTCGATCGAGGTTGGTTGTTGTTTTAATCCGAACTGTTAATCTCATAGATCGATCTCCGGCCGCGGCGGGTAATTCAATACGGCCGGGGCGAACAATTTTCATTCATCAGCGCGAATTCCATCAGCGAAGATATTCCAACGTTTGAAACACCGTGCTGAAAACGGGGTGAAAAAAAAAAAAAAAAAATTGTGCGAAGCGCGCTTTAGAGAAACGGGGCTTCGATATTTTCTAGCGATTTCCGCGTCCTCTTCGCTGGTGTCGCTCGCGCGCTCTCGATACTGAATTATATAGGTTAGACGGAGAAAGTTGCCAGCGAGTTTCTATTATATTTACCACTTTATTCGATGGCTGAAGGATTCTCGATTGTCGCTTGGTAACCTATATGAACGTTCGTGACGGGGTTTCTTTGGAAACGTTAATTGGGCGTTGTCGTGGAAACGGTCTTTCTGGAATTCATTCGACTTCATGCTGTGTTATAGTGCACTATTGTCGATTATGAATAATGTATTTTAGGTAGATCGTTTTTAATAGGCCAGATTATTGATATACTTTCTCAATTGAATTTTAATTAAAAGTTCATAATATACATACATCGTACCTTATAGTTATATAAGTATTTTAATATAGGAGATTATGTATATCTACGCAACATTGTATTTATTGAAATAAATCTGAGGTGATTTTGGTGTAGGACGTGTAGGGTGCAGAAGAAATACTCGGCGGTGTTTAACAGTATATTCATTAACATTTTAACTGCCACACCGAAATCGCATGTTTCGCTCAGGACGGCACAGGAGTATTTTTATTATTCAAAGCATATAATGGCAAAATAATAATAAATTGATAATGTAAGACAACATTCTTCCCCAATGGACCGTTTATCTTATTGGTGGTCACGGGTGACCACCGTGGCGCCTTGGTAACAGTTGATAGCGACATATTATAACAAGGCTTCGTTTATTTCAACAAACCATTCGCATTTGTTATTTCGTTGTAAGCAAAACATCCAGAATATATTGTTGAAACGTGTAGATTATATTAGTAAACAGTATTTGCTCATTCTATATATAATAGTAAGGTATATGCACATTTCTAACTTTAATTAGATGATTATAAAGCAGCATTTATGATTATTTTCCAAGGTGTGTTTATAATAATATTCGTAGATTACCACTCAAAGATATGGATGAAAACACAATGCACCGTTAGATGCAAAATTTGTTCTCATTTTTTTTTATTGATGTCCTAGTAAAAATGTTTAATTGTTCAATGGGGTACCTTTTATTCCAAAGTATCTTCTATTTATCGGTTATATTCAAAATGCCTTAATTGTCAATTTTCATTCAATTTTTATTATTGTAAGAAGTTCCGTGGCAGTCAAAGTGTTAACAATTCTCGCTTTCGACTCTTCACCTACAACTCTCGTTTCCAACTGACGATTCTCACTTCTCGGTTACAGCTCAACTGTTTTCTTCATCTCTCAATATCCTCACTACGCACGCGTTCGTTAGACATTCGCGACCGTTGCCACAAAAATTCGGCGGAAGAATCGTAAGGATATCGATGGCTCATTAGGCCTGTCGGCGCTTACACTTCGATGATACTTGTATCAACGAAACCGTTGGAAAGTTTTGTTGTTGAATGTCGCTACAAATCCTTTTTATCTCGAGATAATATCTCCGACGTTTGTTTGTTGCTAACTGCGATAGTATTTATAATTTATAATAGTAATATTCTTGAGTATTCCAAGTACCCTCAACAGTTGCGACCTCGTGGGTAATCAGACGGTCGTCTCGCGCTTTAATGTGCGTGCGCCTTATAAAAACTTGCGAGTGGGAAAACAAGGAAAGCGTGGAAAGAAACGAACCTAGATTCTCGCAGGATCCATGTAAATTTTGCAGTAAGAGAGGAAAGATGGGGGATGGAGCCGTCTCGCAGGATCGATAGAAACTTTGCTCGATTCATCGTGGTCCGCTTGCGCTACTATCGAAGGATAAACGGTAGTTTGTTCTACTTTTATCATGGCGGTAAGGAGAAACGCTTTCTACGATGAATATTTCTAAAATCTTTATTACTGATCATTGATAGTTAAAATAAGATTATTTCCATTTAAGGTATCTTACTACTAAAAATAAAAATACTAAGCCGGTATACGTCATACTCAAGAATAACTGTTTGAAACCAATATCCTCTCCTGATCTAAATTAAATTAAACGAAATTCTAATCTAAGTAATCTCTGAACATAATTTTTCAAACTATTACCCACTATTATCTACCAATTTACAATTATTATCTGTTACAGGATGTCTGATTTTACGTATATATTATTATATTATTACATCACGTATTTATTACTACCCATATTATTTAGTAATAACAGACACGGAAATTGAATAATATTTTACTACTACGTGACAATGTAGGTAATGCGATAGTGAACTTAAACGCGTTCATTACAAAATTAATTCACGCACACTTCGGTAATTCCCAGATGAGGAAAAACGACACTAGTGCCGCGACAGTCATCTCAATTCTCTCTGGTCCTCGATTAAACGCGAACGAACGAGATGGTTGCAATTTAAAGGGGACGATGATCACTTATGGAGACACTTGTTTGCGCCGAGGCGCGTTTCTGCACGACAAGAGTTCGCGGACTAAAGCCGAAACGAGGGATGACAGAGCACAATTGACGGCCACGGCGATAGCAATGCCCATTTTATCCCCAGGAGGATATAAATAAAACTCAAATTGAGCGAGGGTGCGCCACCGACGCGATGCGCTGCGTCTACAATGTATTTACGCAGCCAGCACTTCCACCCCGTAATTTCATTTTAGATAAAAATTCCGCAACCCTTCCCGACGTCGATATTTACATTTTTATCCGCCCGCTGATATTTTTGTTTACTCGCCTCGTCGTTTCCACTACAGTTCTGGTTTCCGTGGTAGATTTCACGGTTGCATCATGGCTTCATCACAGTCAAGTTTTTCATTCCCCTTTCCTTTCTTCCTTTCTTTTCTTTTTTTTTTTTTTTTTTTGCTTCCGATGAGATTCGTGTAAGATATTTACATATCGCGATTTACTGTGTTCCTGAACATGGAGTTTACGATCAACGCATGATCCGTGATTGCTAAACTCTTCTGTCTTGTATTTTTAGATTTTCTCCTTATCCAGAATATTTGCGAAATGAAGAATTCGTTAAGAAAATTGCAGATATTTTTTTTAATTCGTTGAAGCTAGATCACCAAGCAATGGTTTATCATATTGTAAATTGATTGAAATAGAAGCAAACGAAATGTTGCATTAACATTGTCCCTTAATGGTAGTGATCCTAAGCATTTCACTGAAACCCTACCACCACACGCAATCAATCAGAGAAAAAAGGCAAAAATGTTTCCCTCGGTCGAGAATCGTCGCATTAAATATGTATTACCTAGGCGTTGGTAAGTGGCGTGCAATTAATACTTTCGAATTCAATTAGCCAGGCGCGCATGAAGAATCTTCGAATAAAACTCGCGACCATTGCCGCAGAGACGTGGAGAAAACGTCGGCCGTGGTGAAAACGCAGTAAAAAACGTGGGCGAGCGCCACCCTAGCCTGGGCGGATTGCATTAATTCCATGCACGACACGTAACCCTAGCAATAAAGTGGCGTAATTGCCGATGCGTCCGTGCCCTTTGGGCGAGAAGAACACGGGCAGAAAAGCCCATTGGCGTCACGGCTACGAGAGGCGGAATGGAGGAAGGTGGCCTTACAAATCCAGCTCGACGCGCCCCACACGGAGCACGCAGACACGAAGCCGACTTATGCGAGCCACGTGCGCCATTCTAATTTGCTTACGAGCAGCGTGGCCTTAAAGCAGAATGCGTTACGGGGAACCCGTACGTGCGACGACCACCATGGAGCGAACAATGCGACGCTGTCCTGCTCGTTCTCCTTTTCTTATTGTTTCGCTGCTTCTAACCTGGACATGATCCATTCGGCCGACATTCTTTACGCGACCGAATAAAGAAGTCAAGTGGCGTTCCGCGTGAATACGTCGTTTCACGGGGTCTGATCGTTTGGTGAATGTGTACGGTGCGGTGGAGACAATTGGCAGTGGACTGTTTGTATGGGTGGGATTTTTCGGAGGTTCGATTGATGTCACTGGGGGATCAATGGGGTACTGTGGATTTGGAGTAGGCTGATAAGGCCAGAGTTTTGTAGATTACGTGGAGTGATCGAGGGGATGGTTACTTAAGTGGTTGTTGTTTGGTGAAGTACGGTAAGATACAGGGGTTAGGTAAGGACTCGTTAACTTGACGAAAATATTTAATCGTTAGATATTTTTGTTACTTGTTGAACGAGATCTTATTGAGACTATTGAGTAAGATTTTTTCTCGCGAATATCGTTTTGAACAAACTGGGAGGATGATTTGCATGTACTCGATCCAGAGCGCGAATCTTTTATTCTTCGATTGGAAAGCGAAATCGATGCGCTTGTCGCGGAAAAAGACGTTGCAAATTTTATTCCATTCCTTCATTTCGTCGCTATCGTATCCAGACCAATTTATATTCCGTCGGAGACTCGCGCGGAAAGCCTGAAGGACCTAATATAATCCTGGGTACAAGGGGTGGCCGGTACGCTTGGGATCTAACCTGCATACATTTCCCAAATAGGCGCGTTAATGTTAAGAATACCGCGCGCGTGTTTTTCCGCCGCGGAGGGGCGCAAGAAAAAAAATATAACCGTGACGAAAATATTAGGGGAGGTTCGTGTCCCGAGATCTACACCGCCCTTCCTGTAGTTTCGTTCCTATTCGGAAGCAATACTGAGTACGTATTTATTTCATAAGTGATACTATTTTTTGTCTTTAACTTAATAATAGTGGAGTATATAGGGTGGCGTATCATCGAGCGTCGATCGGTGTCGCTTGAGGGATTAGTTCACAACATGGCAATATTCATAGCAGAAACAGCGGCAACAACTACCGCAACGTCTATTAGCCCTATAGTTCACCGTTGCAAGCAGCTAAAACTACGACAATCGCATCGCCGAATTCCATTTACCGCGATACGTCTGGCGTGGCGTAACTCGGCAAATTAGATGACGTCGTAAGGTAATTTGAGCGGTCTCGAAGGAGCGGCTTTAATTCCGTGTAAATACGCGAACGAACAATTTACAGCTGGAACCCCGGGCCTGGATGAAATTTGCGATTTGACCGATAATTCTACGAAGTTACCCGACGTCCGGCATTTGCATTGTAAATCGGCGATGTCGCCGCGCCGTGGATCGCTTAAGGAGCCCAGCCCGACAAACTTTGTAATCGTATACAATTCTCCAGCTGGCGCTTTTTCCACCGAATAATTAGCAACGCTAGCTATTTCGGTACTGGTGTTTCGATACAGCGTCCGTTGCTCTCTCGTATCACCTTTAACAGGTGCAGTTTTGGGTCAAAGTTAAAAGTGGACCTATTGACCTAACCTCGTCACGTACGGTCGATCGTTCAACGACGATCATCGGGCAATTATGAATTCGCTAACGATAGTAAATTATTTGTATGATTGGTTAATCATTTAGTTTGTAGAATTTTGTTATTGACTTTCATATTTTGTAAATGAAAGGTGTGGTTTATGTTAGATATCTTGCCGTTTTCCGTGAATTTTTAGGTTAAATTATATTTGGGTGAAAAAATATATTATTTTGAAAAAACTTTTCATTTAGCTTAGGATGCTGTTAAATATTTTCTAAACGTAATTACGTATATTGGATTTCCTACTTGGATTTAGGCAATTTGTAGGTTAACGTAGAGATGAAATAAAGTTCTTCACAGAAAGAAAGAAATAAACACACAATGCAAACTTACAATGTAAACATTCAACTCAAACATAAAAATTGAAGAAAGAGAAAAACACAAATAAATTATCCTCGCCCAAGATAAACAACCAATTTTGCTAAATGCAACAATTCATCTTGTTTTTTATATTAAATTTAAAAGCATGGCTCGCAGGCAAACTGGTAAACATTAACCTAACCCAACTTCCACTTACCAACACGGTCTATGTCTTCTTGCGTATAGTAGTGATGCATCGTTGCTGCTGGGTCAGCTTGCGGTAGCAATTGAATCACTCGGGCGACAGTTTATGGCCGTACGATGATCATCACAACCAATACAGCGGTCACTTTACTCAGCTATTACTCACTTCCATCTCAAACAGTCGCGAGACCGCCCATTCGCCACTTCCTGCACCGTATATAGTTTCGTCCGTGTTTCCAAATCGTAACACTTTATCTAAATCCACGGAAGCCACGATTTTATCTCCCTCCTCCCAATACCAGACTCCAGGTTTGACAAACGAAGTCAAAACGAGTTGCAAGCTACGAAAGGCAAAAACGCGTAAACAAGTCACACGACGATCGCTGAACGAAACGACGGTCGTTTACCTTTCACCCTTCGTCCCATAGTTCAACGAAACGTAAGTCGGTCGTATGTAGACCAACGTAAATAATACTCTCGATGATACTCTGGATAAATCGGCGCCAGCTTACCTCGACACACCTTGTCCGCGCACGACGCGGCTAATTTTCGACGTGGCTGTCAAACCAACTGATCTATCGACGCGCGGCTCTTCGACTGCTTTGCCGACGGCACTGTTTACGTGTACGCGCGGTTACACAGTCACACACAATGTATCAGAGCCGTGTTCGTGTTGTAAATCGCCAATACACTCGTGAGGTGCACTCGAACTTTCGCGCGAGGTTTTCGAGTCGAACTTTAAGGTTATGATAGAAGTGAAAGCCTTAACGGGATGCTGTATACGTATGCAACACTCGGCGACCAGGTGGCGGTTGCTCGCGTGGCCGAGCCGGCGGGCTGTGTAATCAGGACGAAGAGAGAAGGAGATAAACTGAGAAAACGAACGAAACGTCAACCGGCGAATCGATTGACGCGATAGAAATTTTCTTGGCGACACGACGATATCAACAACAATCGAAACACGGGCCAAAACGACAGGTCCAACAACATTGTGGTGGAAAACGCTGGTCCGCTACGCGAGTCTGCGCAGTAGGCTGATCGCGCGGCAGCCACGCTACGCAGCCAGTGGCGACGGTGGCGCCATCACAGTCGTCGCGCCAGCGTCGACACGCAGTACACCCCCGCAACATCCTGCTGCTGCCTACTGCCACCTACAACCCCCCAAAATCTACGGTCCTCATCGTACGCGTTGCAAACGTTCACCAGCCTACAACCGCCGCCACCGTTGCCGCCGCTCGTTCTCCCATCCGCCCCCGACCCACCGTCGCTCGCTGCGGTATCGATTGGCCCAGTTGTCCCTCGTCAGAACGCCGCGGCCGCTCCAACATTCGTACCGTCGTGTTTTCTTCATTTTCGTCTTTCTTATTTCGCATTGCCTTTTTCCTGTTCCAATTCGTTACTTTCATTTCGATGATTTTGAAGAAGAGATGTATGATTGAGGGAAGCGAGTTTTAGATTAGGCTCAGATGCATGTTTTCGTGTTTCCTACGTCTTCGTCTCTCTTATGTTGCTTATTTTCCCTACGTCGATTCATTAATTTGACTTAAACGATTTTAAAGAGAGATAGGATGAATACGATTGAGTCAGGTGAATTTTTAGATTAGATTCGATTAGATGTCAGGGTGAAGCGAGTAACAATTAGTCTGATATGTTGAAGGAATGGGATTGCAAGTTATAAAATGCGATCTCTTAAAAACTGACTAAATTTTTTTAACTTTCGCTGTCGATCTCGATCTCCATACCAATATCTTCCTGTTTGTTTTTTATTGAAAAAGTACTACCTCTAACCACTTCAAAGAAATGGTTGAAAACTGACAATGAATCTAACTTTGGGCCTCTAAACTAATTGGATCAATGAAAACGAAAGGTTTCTTCAAAATTAAATCTTCAATAATAAACGAACTTCTTATAATAAACGAACGATCAATTCATAGCAACTAGTTCGTATAGTAGCGACTCTTTTAACAAAAGGCGTCGGAGCTTTGTGAGATCGGCAAAGACGAATCAATTGCACGATCTGCATGCTTCTCAGACTGCGATCCTCACTCGAGGACATCTCAAACAACTTGCTCACGGAAGGACAATTACCAAACTATAGGATCCGGACTGTAGACGGTTGTTACACAATTCGGAATACTGCAAGAACTTTCGATCATGCCCGGCAATCCACCGGGCGATATTGCATCCCACTAGAGGAAGCTACTTCGAACGTTCACGCTGATACGCAGCCTCTGAGAGCTCAACTTCCTCGGGAATACGACACTTCTTCGTCTTTATCGCCGATAAAACACTCTTCTACAATTTGGCCAAACGTATCCAAACCGGGCCTTTCTTTACTAACTTTCGTAATGTACGTGCTGTTCACGAATTCATGGTATCGATACATCGAGTGCGTAGTATTTATTGAGCACTTATTGAGATGGCTAGCAGAGTAATGGCAATCGCGATAAAATAATACTTTCTTTTATTACTGTAAAAAATACATGATAAATGAAGATGAATTTTTGATATCTTCTTTCATTAAGAAGAGAAAAGACATCAGTATGTGTAGTATACTATCTATTACATTAAAGTCGTTAAAATAATTAAATCATAAAGTTGTCGACCTTGCAGCAAAGGCTATTTTTACACAATTTATTTCAGTGTTCAACCAAGACTCGATTATATAAATTTCATTTATCGAAGTTCTATTTTGCACTGAAGTAAGCTTCCATCAAAAATACCTTTGTCGGTACATTTTATTTAGGACACACACATACATACACACACACACACACATACTCTTTCTCTCTCTCTCTCTTTATTATCTCCGTGCAGAAAAAGAATCTTCATATATCAAGATTCTTCCAGTATCAGCGATAAAATAAAGGCGAATGTACCATAGATTTTTGGAAGAAAATTCTGGAATTCCAGGGGAAACTAGTCCTTAGGCTTCTTCTGTTGATCTGAACGAGGGTGGATCGTTCGCCGGGAAACACGGGGTATACGGGGCAATGGTAGCCAGTGCGATCGTGACCGGGGAGAACCAGAAAACAGGAGGGCGCATAAACGACAAAGGAGGGCAGGCATTATTACGTGCCAGGGCTGAATGCATGACAATGCCAAGCGAGATTCTCGTTCCTCGTTCGTTTCCACCGATCCCAAGCATCGAGTTCTCTCTCTGTTCTTCGGCTTTGTCCCCTTGGTCGGTGGGAGTCTCGCGGGTGCGGCCCAAGCATCGTCATGGGACCGCCATCGCTTCCACAATGCTACGCTAACAAGGTCAGCAATTAATGAATCGCTGGAAACGCGTCGCTATAAAAATGCGACTATTCTATGGGGACTCTACGCATATGTATGGCACGGGGTGACTAGAAATCGACTTCCAAGTTCACGTGGCCCTTTAAATTTCGAAAAGAGAAGGGAACGAAAGAATAAAATTGCGTATAGAACAGAGGGGTGTTTTCTAATATATAATAATATAAATTTAACATAAATTGTCTATGTGGTGAATAGTTCGATCGGTAGATATTGAAAATATATATATACAAAAAAAAAAAATTTATGTACACTTCTGTAGATGGTATCAAAAATACTTCTATACTTCATGGAAAACGAAGTTCTCTCTAGATAACAATTACTGCTGCAAAGGCTCGCTATAGCTGGTGTCATAAATTAAAAAAAAAAAAAAAAAAAAGAAGGAAAAGGAAAAAGAAGAGGAAAAAAAAAGAAGTAAAAATAATACTACTATATCTATGCATATGGTAATATCCACGTTTTTTAGCTCGCTAAAGGACTTTTCACGTGTCAATAATTCTATCGTCGCGCGAAAAGAAATCGTACACGCGTTTCAAAGTTTTTCTGTTTCGCGTAGCGCAGCCCTCTCTCTGGTGCGCGTCCTCTTTATGAAAACTCGCGGCCATTCTCGTCCGACTGCCGCGGTAACGGATGAACTATTTTCCCGTGAATATTTCGGAACTATCAAAAAATATCCTTTGAGGTAAGCATCGCTGGAGAGGCCCGCCGGTGGTTTGCATTCGCCTACTGTGAAAATGGAACTCTTCAAAAATTGAGCGCAACACGTTCCAGATTCAACCGGCTGATATTTCTATTCAGTTGCAATAAAAAATGCCTCTCTTCTTTCGCGTTTCTCGTTACAAAACAAATAAAAAAAAAAGCGAAAGAGGAAAAAAGGGAAAGAAATGAGAGAAAACGGAGGAAATCCTTGTACTTACAAGGAAACGGTAATATCGATGAGGTAGATAAAGAAACGTAGTTTCATCCAAGAATCTGTAGCTGTTATTACTCGTTGGTGTTTCAATTTCTCGAAGTTTCCTTGGTTTTGCTTTATTCGTCTGTTATTAATATCAATATTAATCTAGAGACAAATATTACACGGGATTTCACACACGTTATCGAACCAAAATGTTTTCTATTTGTACGCTCGCCACTGTATAAAAATTGTCTGAATCATGTGAGACAGCTTTGCAACCTTTCCAACTCCAATTCAAACCGCAACGAAATAGATGGAACACAAACAGCACAGCGAACAATGTTTTATACGTTACAGATCGGTTGCAGATAAAAAGACCAGGGCTGTAACAGCGTGGACGTTTGACGTCAGTACGGCGAAATGGTTGGAAAATAACGAAAGTAAAACGGCGGTCATTCATCGTCGCCTACCGCGATTTTTTAGCGCGCTGGAAATTCGCACTTTTATGATTTCGTTTAAATTACACGGAAACCGGGTCCCTGTTCGACTGGAAACATTACTTTGGAAAATTGACCGCGCACCGGCAAGGGATGAAAGAGGAAAGAACACGAGGGGTGCACGCGTGTTATTTCCATAAATGTCCCCAATGCATAGAATTCGAACGTGAAACGGTGAAACCTCCACCTCGAGGAAATCGATTCTTCGTTTCTGAATTTTTTAACGTGGTTTTAATTTTCGAGTTTTCATCTAGAAGCTACAATTTTTATATACTTTCTCGTGTGGATCCTTTCTCTTTTTTAAATAATTAATAGAACGAGTGAGTGAGAATTATTTGTGTTGGTCCTTTCGACAACTTGAATTAATAATTTATTCGTGGCGCGCAGAGAAGCTTGATTATATTCGTAAGAATTTAATGTTTGTCATTTTCAATTCATTTGACTGAATTATCTAAACGCGAAAGTGAAAAGTGAACAGGAAAAATTACAGAAATACGGAAGACGAGGACGTAGTTCGGTATCTTACGGTAACCCAACACCTTAATTAGCACACGATCACAGTCATAATCTAAAGGGGTTGAAAAATCAAGCGACAGAATCGTGGAATGCCATCTACGCGGATGCAAGGTCATCAGCGCGTATAATTCGGTGTTTAACGTAAACGTTAGCGCATTCCTTCGGCGCCCTAATGCTTACAACGATACGTAGCCCGTGAAAGTAAACCACTGCCGCGACGGATTCCTCGCCTTGCACCGGGAGCCACTAATTACAAGGGACCCGGTAAATTACGTAACTTTCACAAGGCTCTACGTTCTAATTTGCCTCGATCGTTAAAAGTGTCTTCGCCCTCCAGTTTATGCATATTCATCGGCCAATTTCCTTCCTTTCTTTTCTTCCCTTATCTCTCGTCCTATCTCTCTCTCTCTCTCTGTTCCCCTTCTTTTCTTTCGAATCGTTTCTCTCCTTTTAACGAGTCGGCGAATCCGAATGAACACCACTTGATTTATTCCATTCGGAACCATCGGCCAGACCGTCCCCTAATCATCGTTTTGTAAATTAATGGTGGGCAACGTCGCGTCGCTTCGCGGTTGATCGTGGCGTCGCGGCGCGGATATAATGCACCTATGCGGCATCTCCAATTAACGCGGATGACATCGCTGCATTCCGATAGATACGAACAAACGTGAATGCATACAAGAGAAAAAGAGATAGAGATAGAGATAGATAGATAAATAGATAAAGAGAAAGAAAGAGAGAGAGAGAGAGAACGACAGCATTTCTCGTTATTATACAACGTATAACGAGAAGCTATAATTACCTTCGTATATACGGTGCACTTCGTTATCTACGACTCACCGCTGCTAATTATCTCCGCGACTTTTGATACTTGTTCTTTTTTTGCTGTTTTTCCTTTTTTTTCAGGATATTTTTACAGGGGAGATCTAATGACGAGTATATAGAAAGGTGTGGAGGGTGCGAGAAATAGGGTTTTATGGTTTTCGTGGGATGGGTGTCGCGGGTCTCTTGCAGAGTTTATGGACGGTTTATTCATCGTATAACGATCCGTACAGTAAATTCTAATCTTCGAAGTAGAGCGTATTGGATTCTGCGGGTTTATTGGGCAAGGGTGAATAAAAGAAATTAAAGAGGGAGAGGAAGAAGAATGAAAGGAAATGGGTGGGAAGTGTAAGAGGAGTGGAGTAAACATGGAACAGAGGGAAGAAGAGAAACGGAAAGAAAGTTAAAGGAAAGTACGATGAAAGTTCCAAAATACATCGTTGCTTATGGCGTCGCATCAAGCGTGGGATTAACTGAAGTGAAAAAGCTATTACAGAGGAACGTTCCGGCGTTTTCAACTTGAAGCACCAAAAGAAAAAAAAAAAAAAAGAAAAAAAAATAAAATTCATCCCCCATTTTTAAAACGCTCGACCAGCTTATGAAGGCTTTCTCAACGTTTTGAAGAATCTTCATGCTTGTGAAAGCATCTCGATCAATGGAATACCAGCTACGACACGGAAACTTCATTCGGAACCGCAACTCCTCTGGAAGAAGAGTCCATCGAACAATCGTAATCTGGGAACCGGTTCGGTACTTAATTCGTATTACACGGCTCGCAAAAACCGGTAACAAAATTCCACCTGGCAGTGACGCGTTGGAAATCAAATTGACCCGGCCAGGGTCACGCGACCTCCGCCGACCGGTGAGAGCAAAAAGAAAGAGACAGAGAAAGCGAGCCATCCAGAGCGAGCTGATTAAATCAACGAATCGAAACTTCACGGCAAGTCGCGGTCATTCAATTTCCCCTGGACTCTCCAAGGCTTTCGTCGATGCAGCCGTAACCTGCCGGGAGCTACTGGCCCAGCGAAAAGTTCTCTTTGATCGTGGATTGCATCGGCCAAGATAAAACGGGACGCAGAATAGAACCTACTAAAACAGCGAAAGAGAAAGAAGCTGAAGCGGCAGAACTAGAGAACCAAACTAGAGGAACGAGGAGAACGGAACAGAGTTCGCGAACAGAGAAGGAACCAATGGAGGGTGCAGCACAGAGTGAACACGGTAGAGTAGAAAGGGAAGGGTAGACGAAAAGACAGCGGAGCTCGACGTGCCGCGAGGACTCGCAGCGTGAACGAGAACGAGAACGAGAGGAAGAGTTGGTTGGTAGGAGGAGAAGAGTTACGGGAGCGCATCCACCGAATCACAAATGAGTTGCGAGACTCGATTAAGCATCTTCCGGATGCATTATTAAGGGTACCGGCTAAAGGGGAGAGGAGTGGCGAGAGAGTGGACTCGTCCAGAGGGTTGGATACGTCGACGTCAGCTAACTTGGGGGGTGGGCGAGCAACTAATGGGTTGTAGCCGGTATGTGCAGCGGATTATACGTCCTCGGTCAAGCCGGTACAAGCCATCGTACGCGGAGAAGCTCCAGAGAGAGAGAGAGAGAGAGAGAGAGAGAACTCGATAGAGTGAGAGAACGTGAATGTGACGAAAGAGCAGGATATCGCTCGAACTATCTGTGCAGGCTTAACCTGCAGACTTTATGAACGGACCAGTGTCGAGTTCAGGGAAGATAAGGGCCAACCACCTCCGTGGTGTCTTCGTGCCTTCGTTCGTTGAAGTAGGAGATGCGGCCTTGTGAGTCTGTTCTCGTTTCCGTTTCAGGAAAATGCGAAATCCGGTGGATGCTTCCGTAGACACGCGGCCGTCGCTGGGGGTACATTCCATGCACAGCTTTCCAACGATTAACGGTAGATTTCGTGATGGGGATTTTGAATTTAGGTGGGTAGGATGGAGGCCTGTTAATATTCAAACGGTCATCCTCTCGAGGTGGAAGTGGAGGATGTAAAGAATTAACGGCTAGGTTATCGTAATTTTGTCGTCGTTTGGGAATGGCACGGCTGAATTAATACGAGTTGCGAAGGATTTTAATGGGTTCTGTGAAATGGGAAGCAGTTGGTTGAGAGGATGGTCGATAGAATAGCGCAATGTGCTGTTAATTAGAGGTTTAATCGTGCGTAGTTTCTTCGAAACTTCCACATCTTTTCATACAGAGTCTCCCATGCTGATTGATTTTAATCAGAGCTCGATACTACACGTAAATTGTATGGAAAATGTTAAAAAATAAACGTTGATACAAAGGGATTCCCGAAAGTAAATTAGTAGGTTCAAAACAACGGTGATTCGCATGATGAATTGGTCCATCCTTCTCACGCAATAAATTAAATACGTTCCAATTTATACAACTCGATATAAAATGCTCAATTTAAGCGCTTGTTTGCGTAGATCAATCGACAATTGAACACCAATTTAGGTTACCTACCAATTTCATTTGAAAATCTCCGGGAATTAATTCGTACAATTAATCAACTTCTACAAATTTCCAATTACTATCAGCAAACTGAAAGTTAATCGCGGAATAAAGAATTCATTGCCGTTGTTAAACGTACTCCATAATCATCAGGAGAATGTATTCCTCCATAGAGAGTTGTTCAACAAACCCATAAAAAGCTCACTAGATGGCAAAATTGAAGATGACAAGAAGTAAAATCGATCTCCGTCGTCGTCACGTCCTCTACAAACTTGAAATAGCGAAAAATTTTTATGGTTTCGTAAGAACCGTCACATATTCCCTTCGCCCCTTGTTATCGAGTCATGTATCCTATTGGATTTATAAATATTATATTTATAAGACTAAAAAGGTGGAAACTTTTCCAATTTAATTTGGGATATCGGAGTTTATGACATACCATGCCCAATTGAAAGGCGTCCAGCTATGTAATATTAAAGGAAATTTCCCTTTGGAAACCTAGTACAATTATTCTAGCATTCCTTCCACTTTCTAAAACAATTTGCAGATTTCTTTTTTAAAAGCGCCATTATCTACCTGGTCGCGTTCTCTTGTATCTCTTAATTAAACGTCGCCTTCTATTTTTCTAATTAAATTCAATCCGTTTGCCGTTTCTTCTGTTGCAACGACAATTTTAGCTTTGCAAAAATTCAGAATTCGATGGGAACCAAATCTGGGTCATAGAAGAATTGGCAATCCTGTATGATGCGCTATTTTGCAAAAAATTGCTAAAATTTAAAAGTCAAATTTCTATCGCTTGTTGATTATCAATGCAACTGTTACAGAACGCATAAGCTGATACGTAAGCTCCATATATATGTACATATCGTCCATACATACGCAATAAGGGTTGTTTTCAACGTTTGCTAAGTTACATCAAGATCACGCGATAGGTTTACGAGATATTCAAATGGCTGGATACATTCCGCACATCGTATTGCACGTTCAACACATATAAAAACACATATACTTTACACTTAGACCGTCCGATCCACGCTATCTTCGCGTAAGTATCCATAACCGAGGTGACAGGGTCAGCCTTGACGGGCAGGAGGTGACTGTGAGGGCTACTTCGCGCGGGATTTCAATTTCATAGCGCGCCAGAACGTCATTCGATCCTTATTCCCGCTTATAAACGCGAAAGGCGTTGCGATAAAAGTTACCAGGCTGTCCAACCTCGAGAAAATGGCAGAGTCATGGCCACTGATGAAACGAGTACGTAGAAAAGGTGATGAGAGAGTCGAACTCTGGCGCGTGAATGGTTACTTGGAGAGCTTTTCTATTTGAGACATTGCGTAACATTTTATATATATTTACGTGAAGTGCTATTAAATTACAGAATTGAATAGAGAATCGAATTAGATTGCTACAGACGATAAAAAATACGATAATAGACCTACACAGATTGCGAATGAATACTAAACTAAATGAAAAAAAGAACTAAATAAATGTCACTTTACATTTCTTATCTGTTCATGTTTAAACATATCACGGGCATAAATAAAAGATAATCCTGAATATAAAATAGAATGTGCTTGATAAATCAGCATAGACAAGCGACAAATAACGAAGTTGCTTAAAAAAATCAGTTAACGGGAATATTATTTAAATCTGTGATGGCAATAACGGGTATATCGCGTGAATGATTACGCCGCGCCGGCTGAGTGGGGGATCACCGCGGAGCAATGGGCAGCGTTACTATCGCAGCCGACGCTACCACCAGTGGCATCAGCAACGCCATCAACGCCACCACCACCATAGCCAGCATCCCCATCGCGACGACCGCCGCCACCACTGGCAGCGTGGCCGGCGGATAACCTCCGTTTGTAATATTATTTCAGGTATGTGTACGCACGCACGCAGCTCTATGCTGATACGATGAACAGCTACATATTATGCGCGTACGCATAGACACGTGGAGCAACGCTGGTGTTCGGTCCGTCGCCGCACATGTTGGTTGCCTGAATGCACGCGAGCCACCGGTAGCGCAATCGAACAGTATAAAAGGAGATAGCGGTCCGAATATCTGCGAAACGCTCTGAAACGGCAATGCTTTTATTCGCGTGCGCCCGCCATCACCGGCAAATAGCTTTTGCATAGTTATCTCGGTTCTCTGATATCTGTCGCCGTTCAAATGTACCGCGTCATTAGTGGCGGCCCAAGCGCTGCGCGCGCACCTGCAACGCTCTGTGTCACGCTGATATGCTCTCGACGCTTGTTTACGTTTTCCCCAGCGTAGCTTGCGGCTACGTCGTTACGGTTCGCTCGATGCACAGCCCATTTCCGATGCGACCCTCGATTACTCTTCGGGAATGGACTTGACGGAGAATGCTACGAAAGTTTATTTTGTAACTCGCGTGGATTTGTTGATGGGCGTCTCGCGAGGTTTGCATGCCGATAATTGGTGTCTAATGGGCCGTGGCTTGATTCAGGTGATAGCTTGTATCGTACAGTGTTTGATTAGGTTAGAAGGGAATAAGAACCTTAGAGATGTAAGATACGACTCGATCTTTTCCTACTGGAAATTCTTTTATGAACGATTTCTTGTAATAACGTATATGCGAGCAAATAGAGTATACATCAGTTTATACTTGCAGCAATAAGAAATAGAGGGACTATAGTAACACTTTGTAGTAAGTAAATTGGGTCAAAGATGCAGGAGTAATTTAGACAATTATAATTATACTTCGTATGTACCTTGGAAACCAAATTGCAGGTTATACACATTTACCAATCTCGGTACATGTTCAATCTTATTGCAACTAGTACTTCTAACTCGTAGTATCCAAAATCTACACACTAAAACGTGGAAGAAGTTATCTGAATCTTCCCAGAAGTCAGCAATCCTCATCCTCTGACCAGAATCTAGTACGGAGGGACATAAGGAAAACGGTAACGACGTTTCGGACACCGGACTGCCCTGATGTTATCGTCCGCGAGAATTGGTTTGCGCCCCGTCCTTTATACTGTTTAATATCGACGCATGTTATTCGGGTCCGATCGGCCGATAACGATATTCCATCGACGAGGGCGTACGCCTTGGGTGTTGGAAAAAACGTTGAAAGAATGGGTTCGAGGGGTAACGGGAAGCGTCACGTGCGCGAGATCTTGATCGTGTCGCCTCGTCGACGTGTCGGGACACGTGTTATTCGTGCTGACAGTTGCGCAGCGGAGATGGCCCTCGGATTACGCCACCGTGAGGATAAATCCTCGAATGGGGCGCGCGACTTCTGGCTGCCCACGTCGATCCGAACACGGCTGAGCAGATATGCTCGTGAAACGCGAACTGACACGCAGATCGAGTCGATCTTCCTCCTCTAGTTATGTGGATGTGCGCAACACATTCGTCGGGGAAGATGAAAGTTAGTCGGGGAAGATGTGGGTGGATCATGATGTAACGTGTTTTTGGCTTTGAATGGAGTCGAGCTGGATTTCGTCGTCGTCGTTACACAGTTGGTTCTGGTGCTTCTTACGATCGTCGGCGTAGATACAAATTGTTATTTATCGCGGATATTTTCGCATTATGGTAGAGCTTTAGTTATTTGAAGCCATCAGGCTACAAATAAATTCGCGTAAGAAGAATGTTCAAATAAATAAGATAAATGACGTTTCACTGTAACTGCATTTTTTTAGGCTACGAAATCACGAACGAAGAATTATGAATTGCGAAGGCAGTAGGTTGCAAGCAGACATCTTCAACAAATGTAGTAATATATACTCGACACATGTTCGACACTTGCCAAGGAAATTTGCCTAAACTTCCATACGTGACAGCAGGCGCGATAATCGTGCAGATCTACGAGGAAGAAGCGATCGCGTCAGCGCACCAACGTACAGAGCCATAGACCGAGATGGTGTCGATGCAATTTGGAAGAACGTAGACGCATTCGCCATAACCGTGCCGGATGCGTCCGGCCATATGGTATATGCACGATTAAGCTGGGGTAGCTAACCGTTCTTTCACCTTTGAAAATACATTTTCAACAACGTTGTCGTTTTCCAAAATATATTTTTTAATGCCAAATTCGTTACCTTATGTTACAAAAGTGTCATGAATTCCTCTGATTCTTATTCTTTCCGACAAAAGAGAAATAGATTTTTCTAGCTATGTTCATAGAAATTTGCAACTTATCATTATCACTGTCATTATGGCCCGAGTATATTTCATCTTAAAACTTGCCTATGCTTTAATTCAAGGACACCAACGTCTCTCGAATCGATGTTCCACGAATTCTAAAATATTCCTCGATTCATCCGCAGGGACACGAATAGAGGATGGTAATGTTCCATGGATGCGACGATCCATCCCCAAGGTCGTCCCTGAAACCATGCACAGCGTCATGCAAACGTACGGAGAGGGAAGTGACATGGACCGGCTGACTCTTCGTTGACCTCATCCTTTCCGGTTTCATCTGCCCCGCTCCCTCTGTCCCCTTTGACGGCGTGTATCCCCATAGCTGGCGGACCCCGAAGATCAATACACGCACTACGCTCTCCACCTCGCATGACTTCGTACAGATTCTTCATTCAGCGTCGACTGTTTTGTATTCCACCGGCCTTCGGAACGCTGTTTTCTTGGTCATTTATCGTACGTTATACTCGTCGCCATGAATATCTAATAGATTCGCCCATTCCGTCCCGTTACGTTCCATTACTTTTTGCATTGTTATTCATAGATTATATCGGCAGGCTGTTGCTATGCGTTCCCATCGCAGTCGTTTCGTTAACGCGTATGTGCTTTTTGTCATCGACTTTGTTTTTAAACGAGGAAATCGTCATTTCTCTGTGAAACATTTTTGCGATAACATCGACGTTGAATGTCAGCAGAAAACGAAAGAGTGATCACCGAGATTACGTAATTGACACTTAAGATCGTTACACGATTGCGTGATCGCACGATGTTATCAAGAAACTATCATTAGGATTCCACGTTTGATGACGAAACAGGACATTGAAATTTAATCCTATAGGTACAAAATTGTTTTTACAATTAACGTTAGTGCAAAGATCGGAATCTAGGAAATAAATCTAACGTATCGTTAACGACGTATCAAAAATTGCACACGGAACGACATTCCCTTAAATTGTATCGGAGACCCGGTTCAAACTAGAAAGGAAGCAACGTTTCGTCAAGTTCGAGCAAGATCCACGAAGCGTTCCCGGTTTTCCTTTTACATTCGATCCGTTAGCAAACGTATTTTCCGTGGGACAGTCGGGGAAACGGCGCGAGAAGGAAAGACAGAATTATGGAGATAGCATTAGAAAATTTATACGACAGCCGGCCCGAGTGGCTGCACGGAAGAAATATGTTCACCGGATAATCGGATTGAAGTTACTGCACATACGTAAATGCGCATCGGAAACACGTTATTCGGCTATTTTTAGAAGCTGTTTTCCACCTCATAACACTGAATTCGACGAGTGCTGGCTGGTCTGGGTTGGTATCGCGCCATCGAGCGCGCAACCTGCGAAGCGCAGCAAAATTTTACAGCCTCCCTTACCTCATTCCGCGAGTTGCATATTCCTGTCTTTTCCCGATATCTCGCGCGAAGATTTCCGCTTATCGCCCACCTATAATTTTATTCCATGTGTAATATGCTGTTCTATAGAACGGAATCGCTCGAGTCAGAATTGACCACTTGAGTATGGGAAGGTTTAGCGCCATTGGTGCGTTGAAAATCCTCGCGGTACACGACAGCTTGGCGTCGATACTACGATTGCAGTAATTAGTAGCTTTCTGAGTACGAAATAGAGCTCGATACAGCACTTCAAATGGCTGATGCTAGTTAGAATCGAATCTTATTTAAGAACTGGAATTATTAACATTAACCAATGATAGCTTTCACTGGATTTCAAGTACTCGTGGTACTCTAAAGTTTACGTAGAGAACTGTTGGATGACTAATCCTTTCTTGCAATTAGCCATGATTCACAAAGGAAACTTGAGACTCCTCTAGAACAAGTTACATTGTTGGCTTCAAAGCAACGTTACTGTTTCGTACTCTATATATATATAGTAATTAAATCAATGATAAGGCTTCTACAAACATAGCTTCAAATGCAACATTAACATTTCCAACATCTCCTGTGAAGGTAACCAAACATCAAGTAATAGAATACGATCACTATATGTATTTTGTAGATGCGATCAAATAGGACTTGTCATCTCCCTATGTCACCCGTTTATAATTTCAAAAGTTGAATCGATCCGAGAGGTATATTTCACGTGCTCGAGCACTGCGACGAATCCATTTTCGTTGAATCTAAATTATGTGAACTACGTGGTCAAAGAGTCAGGCAGAACATAAGCAAGCAATGAATGCATTAAAACTTTATATGAGAAAAATATAACTCGTTATAGCAAACTACGCTAATTAAAGCCCGAACGTCTAACAAATCCTCGCTTCTTTCTCATACATCGAATCAAAGATGAACAAATAGTTCGCTGGCAACTTGGCATTTAAATTACACCGGTGTAGCAAAGTGTACAACGCGATGGTTTGTCGCGAACGCAGTAACGATCCGTCGTGGTGATCGGAGCTAAAGAGAAGAGCCACAGAAGAGGAGGATGCAAGATAGAAAACGATGCGACGAACGTCGAACAACAACAGCGGAACCGAACGACGGGCAAGTTGACCAAAATGGAAACGAGTTTCTTCCTCGGCCCGTTTTACAATACCGTGCGAATGACACGCGCGGAAAACAGGTGGACACGAAAGTTGCACCACGTTGAACGCCCCTGGCACCACGATCATTCCCATGTTCATTAAAACGCAAACGAATTCCATGTGGAACGACGTCCACCACCGAAACGACCTGACTCGACCAGTTGTCCTGTCTTTTCGTCCTCGACCACAGGGATATCGTGTCGCCTGATATTCTCTGTTTCGCAGTAACTCGCCGGAATACGCGAGAACTCGAGAATATCGCGTTGGAGAGGAGGATGGTCAAACAGTGCAAAATTTGCACCTCTTCGGCCACTTAAAATTCTAATAAGGCGTCATTCTGTAAATCCTCGAGCATAAAAGTACAGGTACAAAGTTGTAAAGAACGTGGATGAAGCTAACGGTGTACCGAAATACGTTTCATCTTTTCTTAGAAGTAAATTCCAGTATAATTACATTTTATGAGATACTTGCATCGTAATACATTACCTTAATTCCTAGTATTTTATCGTCGTTAATTAACAATTTCGGCCATGTTTTTACATACTATATAAATATCGATTCTCCTTTACGCAGTGTAAAGGTTCAAACCATCGTTTGAATTTTTGCATTTCATCCACTCATTTCGAAGTTACCGCTATGATCATTTGAAGTCGGAAAGTTGCAATTGGCTTTCCGGAGCACCGACAACTTCATCTACATTTTTTACAATTCTCCCATCACATTTGTTACAAATGATTATACTTTTATTATATCTTAGGACACTGATTCTCCATTACAATTTTAGGTGCTTGAAGGAGCATAAATTCGACAATTTTCGACAACCCTCCTTTCCATTCAGATTGATTTTTGAATCTTGCAAATACGATACTCCTTGGCGTAAGAATATCGAGACTATATATTTAGAGATATTTTAATTCATCGAAATATTCTTCGTTTTACAGTTAATCGCAGGAATACGAGAGCACTCGAATATCACGCTAAAAATTTTCTTCTGTAAGTACCAACGATATATTCCACTAAATATTTCACCAGATCGCAAGTACATATGCGCAATGCCAATTGATATTTTATGTATCTTTAAGGAAACCATCAATGAAGATACAGCTTACAGTGCAGTGAAGTTGGCAACTCCATTTCCAATCTCAGAATGGGATTCTTCCATGTTAAGTGGACGCTCGTTTGTACGAGACGAATAAACGAGGGTGTCGAGCGTACCAGCCCCTCTTCCTAACAACTTTCGCTCCGATTCTTCTGCGTTCCCTGTCCAAGTTTCCCAAATTTCAACCCTAACGACCAGGCGCATACACGGGGCAATCAAATTCCGCGTTTCCGCTCGCGATATCTAAACATCACCCCTCCAGGAACTCAGAAGGAAGTCGCCGAAACGACTCTGCAGCTCGACGAGTTTCCGGCCGTCGAATCGGTTGTTGCGAATAAAACCTTCCTGGCAGGCGAACTGCGCATTAGCATTTGAAAAAATGTACGGACCCTGCTGTGTAAGCGTGCACGTGGCAAACAGGGAGCGAAATGATGAGATAAAAGAAGAGGGGAGTGAAAGGGTAACATGCGAGAATAACAGGTTTCGAGATACAATCGTGTTAATGTGATTGGTGTATCGAAATTTTATTGCGATAAACGATTGTTCCAGTGCAAAGTCAGAGTCTAAAAATTAATTACAGTTTTGATTACGCTTAACGAGTTCATGATGGATTGCTGGTGTCGGCAATCGATTCTTAACGATACTTAACAAAATTGTAACTTACAGGTGAATTCTATCGTCTTTTTTTTTTTTTTTGCTTCTAATTTGTACAAGGAACGTAGGTAGAAAATTTGTGGAAGTAATCAGAATCAGTAACAGCTATTTAACTGGCATTTAAACATCAATCGATCCCAACTTTCGAACATTATTCCATCGTTTATACCATTTTCTTCTTCTATTTTCCTATTTATTATCTCTCTCTCTATCACTCGGCGAGTATTTGCCCAACGAAATATTCATAGCCTTCTCGTGTTCGTACAATAACCATCACGCTAGACCGTCACGGTATAATGATCCACACCGATATTACTATCCTTGTAAGATGAAAAAAAGGATAGTTGGGCAGGAGTCGTTCCAGCAGACTCGCCAATTCGAAGAAGCCGCGATCCATCGATCCTATCGCTTCATTTTCGCGACGTTACGACCACGGAACGGCGTTACAACCTTTATCGGTGCTCGTCGATTACTTCCAGCGATCGATGGAACGAGTTACGTCGTCGTATCGCGTTGTGGAAGAAAGTACGGCGGAATCGATTTTCAAACACGAACAGAAAATAGAGATGGAAGCGGATGAAACAAACGATGATGTTACGTGCACGACAAAATTTTTGAATTTCCAGATTTATATGGTGAACACACTAGATGCAAAGTTAAAAGTTCAGAATCATTTTCTGCGTGTGATATTTTTATATCAGTTTATCTCTTAAATAAAGTAGATACGAAAGGAATTCATTTTATACAGATATGTATAATTTTGTATGCTAGACTAGATTGGACGCATAGTAGTGACACGTATGTGAATATGAGTGTGTGGAAGTATGTAAGTACGCGGCGTCTCGAAAAGCAGATGAATGTAACTGTTCCGTTGGCAGTGTGGTATGGAAGATAGCGAGACAAAGAAAGTGCTGAGACGCGTGCAAATGTAAACTGGAAATCGTTTATTAAATAAAATTATAACTATTTTAATTTGAATTCTAAGTGTAACCTTAGTGTTCCTTTACTTTTATTTCGGCCATTAAGATCCACAATTCTCAACACATTTCAAATAAGGTTTATTATAAAATAAATTCACATACCATAGTAATGTGTACACAAACACACACATATCTTCTCTATTCATTTGAAAAGTTGCAAAGTTTCGTGAAAGTTTCCAGAAGGAAAAAAAGAAGATTGCGGATGAAAGACGGCCGTCAGCGAGTTTCCGGCGAATCCGAAAAGTCGGTCGTCGCGGGCCACGTAAAACCGGTGGAACACCACCGGCGGCAACCGGGCCATCCCTCTTGCCGCCGCGTGCACACACGTACACGACTCGACGCCAGGGGATGGAAATATAGGCGGTCATCCCCTAAACCAAAGTAACGACAGCCGACGCCGCCGGCGTCCATACGTCTTCTCCCTAAACCGTCCAATAAATCGAAGAAATCGATTGCTGATTGAATGGAAGCAAGTAGATTGCCATTTACTTTCTCTCTTCGTCCCGTGACGTTCCGAATTTTTCTCTTCGTACGTCTTCCTCGACGACCTCTCGGCGCGACCTCTTAGAAGCCAGTCGATCTCGGTGCGCGCGTGTGGACTTTTTCGCGAAATTTAAAAAATGATTTTGCAGTTTGAAAGGTGCATACCTCTCGACTATAATCTATAGGGGGATGTGATTTCGTTTATCGAACGCGTAACGGAAGGAAGTAACGATGATAGATGGTGGCTGCCTCGCGTCGATTAAAATTTCAGTGTCCCAGATTGACTGGTTCTCGAGGTCGGGGTTGCCTTTAGTTTTCGAAGCAAGTGGAAACACGTCCTTTGGGAGGCCGGTGATTTGTAGGTACTTTAAGGGTTGCTCGTCGGTTTGCGAGTTGGAAAGGTACAAAGACGAATCGCGGCGAGCTCTGGATATACCATCGTTGGCCACCATTCAACGCGGTATTTGCTTTTCGCTCCTGCGCTTCCGTTTTGCTCGTAGACGCTCGCCTGCATGTTTCATGCCCGAGTTTTCGAACATTGTAACTCTTCTAACGTAGAAAGAAATATCGATTCTGTCAGAAGCACCAGGTTTATTGATCTACAATCTTGACACGAATCTCCGACACTTCAACACATTGCAGATTAAATATTGTATTATCAAGTGTCATTATTTTAAAGTCATTTCCGGTTATCGTCGTTTGTTATTTGGCCGATAATTATTCTTGATAATGTACGTATACGTATATACGCCTCGAAAATCGCAAGATTTTCTTCTCATATTTCTCACGCAAAGGATATTTCTTTCGAAAATAAAATATTGGGTTGGCAACTAAGTGATTGCGGATTTTGGCATTACCACCTAATGACAATATCCGCAATCACTTAGTTGCCAACTCAATAGACAAACTCGAAGATGGTATCGCGCTGGGGGTAGCCAATCACATGTTATTTAGCAATAAAGCTAGAAAAATTTACCAAACGTCCAACTGGACAAATGGCAAAGTACAAATTAAATAATAAAAAAAAAATTTCTTCCCTATATACATTTCACCTGTCAAAATCGTTTTCAGCCTTTCTATTAAACAAAGTCGTCTATAAAATCTACATTTACTCGGAGACGTTTATATTGTTCGATATCGTGCAAACACCTAGCAACCAAATAACCCAACCTCACCAGGAATTAATATCAACCGTCTCGTTCCGGTTGACGTTAATATGGATCGAAGAAGCCGAGTAACAAGTTGTAGAAATTTCGTCTTCGACGTTCCCTCCAGACGCCGTAGAGTCGACGCGTGTGACGTCGATCTCAGCTGTACACTCAATCGCGAACAACATATTGCGCCTGATACGCTATTCCGGCTTAAATAATACAGGACAAGGCTGTAATTCGCGGGGGACCGTCAACGTCAACGTTCCCCCTCGCGAATCGGAATTACGAAGGGAGCACAAGGAATTTCAAGGGGTTACACCGATCGTTGATCGGTCTATCGCGAGCGAAACGAGGATGGAACACGAATTATGTGGGCGAGATGGAGAGGTGGGACGACAAGGGGTGATTTTAAATGATCCACGGACGAACGTTCGCATTTCTGACATGGATAATGCAATGGGAATGCTCAGGATGCGCAGCTGCAGAAAATTAAAAACGCAAGTGGAAATCGATGGCGCGAATTATTCGATCTTTCCCCCTGGTAGCGGGATTTTGTATTAATTTACTTGTAAATGGGACAAGGACTGAATTATTGTTGATAAATTGCAAGTAGTTTATAATGCTTGGTGTGTGCAAGCTATGGGGTTATTAACGTGGAGAAAGGAATAAATTTTAGTATTTTTTTGATTCGGTATTTCGTGGAGAAAAATTGGAAGGATAAAAATCTCTATATATTGTTTTAGTAGCTTAATCTACAATTAGATCGCAACATAAATTCATAGTGTTTTTATTATGCCATCGAGCGAAGAAAAGGGGACGAATATATGTTACAACCTGCTGTATATCAGAAGAGATACAGAGTCGTATAGAATACAAATCCACTCATCAGCGTAATACACCAGCTCTGTTAAAATTCTCTCTCTATATATATCTGCACAAATATACGTACCTATATACATGCCTGTATAAAATTCCTAGTTGCAGCATCAACGAATCTTCCACGTGAAAACGAAGCTATCCTAACGATCGCGAGCAGTGAACAAAAGCCTTGCCAAATATCTAATGCCGATATCTATACCGTTCCTCCGTTTATCAGCATTTTTATCGCGTCAGCCTGTTGGAAGTTGGCGACTCGCGATTCCACCGCCACGCTCGATCGATCACATCCGCATCCCGGATGCATCAGCGACGCGCGTATCGAACTCCGCGTTCTCCGGGTTGAAAGTTGGCCGATGGCGAATACGAACCGACAGCCAGAGAGATTGATAAAGTCCGCTGAAGCAGAGAGGGCTACAGGGGGTACGAAGTTGGTAACGAATTTGTAGACAATATTTGAGGCGGGACGAGCCACGTGCAACCTGATATCCATCTTTTATGACACCGTTCAGATTCAATTTGCTTCTCAATATCAACGAAAGCTGAGCTGCTTCGACTCGAGCCCGGACACGATCGTGTCTCTGTCCTCTTCTATCGAACGCCATGTTGCTAGACGTTCGTCTCTGCTCGAACTCAGGCGACTCTGGTTTATAGGATACTCGAGTCGTTGTGCCGTTGTTGCAATATATTTCTGCAACTTAGAAATATTACATGACGACCGGTGAACGAGGGACTCGGCCAACGTAATCTTTATCTGCTATCGATAAAGAAGGAGGAAGCTATCAGAAACCGATCGCGTGTTCGATGCTCCTTGCCCTACGTACTTGCTTTCTATCGATGGGACGTGTGTGTAATTGACGAGGCGATGTATTCGCTCGGACAGCAGCGTTTTAACAGATGAAGATAAAGTTGCGTGGATAGGAAGAATTAATGTCGCGTGACTAATCGTTCGATCGTATGTTCGAGGTTTGAACGTAGATTTGGTGAGAATTGCGGTACGCGAGTGAAATATTTGGCAGATTCATTTCCCAATGATACACGCGTCATACATTTTCGTCACTTCGACAAAATTTAGCGAAATTTTACACCAATGAACGTTGCATACCATTTCGTAAAAAATAGCATCGATCGGTTCTACGATTCTCAACCAGCCGTGATTCATCGTTGTGATTAACTTCTCGAGAAATGTAGCAATATAGTAGATATGAGTACGAAGCATTAGAACAAGCCACGTGAGACGATTAAATTCGCGTAAAGAAAATCTAACCTAGTTAGCTTATTGAATGTAATTGTATACCAATTATAGAATTATTAAAGATTATACTCGAATTTTGACTTTGATGCAATTGAGGCGCAAATTATCATGGAGATTCGAATTGGTAACGAGACGTCTGACAGCAATACGTGTAAGCTTAATAATGATTTCATTCTTTTGTTGTCACTAGAGTTTTTCTAATGAGGCTTGAGCGACAGCTATGTTTCCCAATTGCATTTTGCTATTCATACGTCGAGCACGTGACGGTGAAAATGACAATTAGCGTTTCAGTTGAAATGTACAGTTCGGATGGAATTATATGCAGATTATTAACGTCCGCTTGTCCATTCCTTGATCGTTGAATTCACGTTTCTCGAAATACGTATCGTCGCACCATTTTCGGATCACTTTACGAAACTTTCGCAACTTCCGTCTACACAATACAAAATACGATATAGCAATTTCTCGCTTCTATGGAGATAAGAGAAAATGTTTGCATGTAAAGGGAATGAACACTTCTACGAACTCTTTTCCTATGTATATTTTCCTTATTTTCTTCGTTGTTATTAAATAATCTTGGATTAAAAATCCAAGTCGCTGGATTCGTAATTCGTGCGAGTTTCAGTATCCGTTCCAAATTAATTTCTCTCATTTTCCCAAGTCATTGCCTCATAAAATAAAATCATACTCGCAATGCAGGTCGCGAACGAAGCGCGGCAAATATGAATCTCATTTACAATGCAGATTATGTACGTATTTCGATATAATATGAAAATACTTTATTCGAATGCAATTATTTATATTTCAATATGTTTCACCTGTTGCCGTACACAAGTAATTAAGCAACTAACTTCAGCTGTACCAATTAATAAAAATGCTATAAAACATTGACCGGTCTTAAACGGTTTTAAATTTACTGGGAAACCGTAACCTGGTAACCTGCCCCGTTAAAAATCTTCTTTCGGCAATGAACCATCTGAACTTGAATCTAATATTTTAGAACGCGTATCTTAGTACAATTGTGTAATATCCGTCTTCAAACAGCATACGTTCTACGCGATATAATACGCAGAAAGTGGTTCGAACAAAGGCACGATAACTTGCGGTAAGAAGCGAATTAAAGTAAACCAGATGACGCTGCCTGGTGTGTTGCCTCCTTTTCTGATGCTCGACACGACGCGTTCCACGATAAATTCTATAAGTTAAATTCAACGCTAACTCGGAACCCTCTTCCTGTGTATGCCATCTTCTCAATTTTCGGTAACAATCGAATTGGCCCGGTTTCCGCTCCGAGGAACGAAACTTCGTAATTGTCCGTGTCGTTGAACGCCGGTTGTACATCGCGTGGCTGTTCCCAATCGAGCGAAGAACGCGGTGCGGCGCGGCGCGACGGCGACGGAACGACTGGCGAAATTGGAAAACGGTCGATCGCGGATAGAAGAGGCCTGTATTCACAAGTCGCGAGCGGATATCTAGCTGTATCGAGGCGCATTATCGAAGAGAGCAGCGCGGAATAATAAAACGGATCGGCGCGCTCGATAAGAAAGGATACGACGCGAATCGAACACCGGGGCTCCCGCTAATAATGCAGACATCGCGATCCTCCTCGAGCGTTTTCACCGTTAAAGCGCTTAAATAATCGTTTATTCCGAAGGGAATTCGTAGTCGCACCGATAGGAGCCGGCGATCTCGAGGATATTGCCTTGCGAACGTGTTATTGGAAACGGCACGAATAGCTACGCCGTGTGCGAGAGCGCGTTAGAGAGCGAGCTTTCGTTCCTTTCGTTCGTCTTCGATGTGTGAATCATTTTAAAATTAAATATTATAATAGTTATCGAACTCTACAACGTGAAATTTCATTCATTTAACTACTTCATGATATAAAGTTTCTCACGCAATGTATCGAAGAGGTGGAAGTATCTTCGCTCAGGAGAAGGTTATTCCACTAGTTTAATAGAAAATTTTATCGCTAGATATTATTAAATAAGATTTATTTATGACATGTTATAGAATATTTCGTATGAAATTGAGGGTGGAAGATGTCATAGATATCGAACGATAGAATCTTCAAAGTTTAATCGATCTTACAAATATACACTTTTCCTGGTTTTATATCGTCAAAAATTAACAGCACGTAGAAATCTTTTATTTCATTCGAATCATACGTTACTCCGTAATATCATTTCGTATAATACCTCAAAAAATCCGAAAATTCTATGAAACCAAAGAGAAAACTGGATATCATTTCCAAAGGTAACGAAAAAAGGTAGGATCAGTCTGGAGAGCGAATCAGCCGATAATTAATGGCGAGGAACAATTTAGTTCTTTCGCGAAGTGAGACCGCGCGTTAGCTCGTCTTTTTTTCCCAGTCGCGTACGACTCCATCTTTGCGACGGGGAAAAAATGGGTCTCGTTACCGGATATACGTGTAATTAATAGCGGCCGCGGATCGGACTAATCAAAAAACCGTGGACACGGGAGAGGAGCTCTTCAGCATGCGTAAAGCTGTCGAAAAAGAGGAGAAAATTAGACTGCTTTTATTAGTCCCGGCCTTCGCGTTCGACAAATACAGATGCAAATGTAAAAATGGCTCGAACTCAACCGGACCGGAAACCTGTTTCATTCATATTCATCCTGGCCGTTGGTCGCCGCTGTGATGCTGGTCGTAGAATTTCTTCCATCGCGACAGTCACATTCAATCAACATCGTACCTATTTCTA
Source organism: Bombus terrestris (assembly GCF_910591885.1). Taxonomy (NCBI): domain Eukaryota; kingdom Metazoa; phylum Arthropoda; class Insecta; order Hymenoptera; family Apidae; genus Bombus; species Bombus terrestris. Next base: position 7,805,301 of record NC_063274.1, read on the forward strand.
CAGGCTGTTTCAGCGTATGAGTTACTAAATTATAGGGCTGATCTTTGGTCATGGTAACAAAGATGAAATAAATTTATACAATTCTATATCGTGGATCGTATTAACAATATCGTTGCTGAACGTATTAAATTATCAAACAGCTGTGTTTTTAATATTAGAAGGCTGTTTCGGAACAAGAGTTATTGAATGATACGAAAGAGGTTAGAATATTCGGAAACGTTGTTCGATGAACGATACCCCAGGCAAGACTTCCTTCCTTTTGATTCCCTTGAACCTGAGGTGGTTCTACAAACGTGTCTTCAACACCCAATAAATTTTGTAATATTCGATTTAATAAACGCGATTTTATCGTGTTTCGATTTCGATGCACCTTACCTTTCGATACACCAATAAACGTATCATAAGCCATAACCTAAGCAAAAATTTTCGTAGAAAAGTATTCGCCGAAAAGGGATGAACTATGTGTGTGTATTAGTGTCCATACGATCTTCTAAAAGCATTGTGATATTTACTGCTGGATCAAGGTTGTTTGGTCACCTGTTTCTGAAACGCTCCATACACGAGCGCGTTTACGATCTACACGCTAGAGAGGTATATACAGTCGACTGGTATGGAAATAAACTGATGGCATGGAATTTTTTGCGTTCGCGTTGCGCAGGGTGGGAAGGAGGCGGAGAACGTGGAATCGGCGTCCCTCGTCGAATGTTTGGCGAAATATTTTATGCGTTCTATGGGATCATCGCGTATTTACGCGTCGAGTCGCGAGAGCGCACCACCGTCGTGGAAAAAGCCACGGGGATTTCCGAATCGCCGGCTGTTTGCGCTTCGATTTGTACCTACCTGGCAGCGGTTAAACGTTAGGTTACTTTTTGACGTAGTTAGGGGATTCGATGGGATTTTAACTTCAATTTTTTCCTACAGGGTTCAATGGAGTTCGATATGTTGCGTTTAAACCGGACCAGGGTAAAAGCGATTAAGGAATATTCGAGAAAAAGCCAAGATAATTTGATGGATCTTTTTTCGCCGGATAATTTTGTTTCATTATTTGATAAAATTTTTGATGATTAACCCTTGGAATTCCTTTGTCGTGTACCACTCGATACCGATTTTATTCACAAGTCCTCTTTCGTCCAGTTACATTATACATTTTTAGATTCACCATTTACGTTTATAAATCTTTCAATTTTTACAATTTCACAATTTTCATATAACTTGCGATTTTTGTACAAGATAGATTGTCGTGCAAAAGTGGTGCGAGTAATAACAAAGCAAAATTTGCGTCGTAATATAATAGGTTCCATTGTAACCTGCAACTAGCGAGAAAAGCTATTTCCTCGTCACAGAATCTGGAACGGCTACCGAATTCTCCACTATTTCCTGTGAAACGAAAGGCGACGATCACACTGGCTACGTTATCGCACGAATAAGGATCGAATCAGACCGCGGAACGCAGCGATCCGTGTTTCAGTGGCGCGGCCCGCTAGCTCGGGGCCGAGCTAAAGGCGAGTTTCCGTAATTCCTGCTGATCCAATTACGCTAACGTAGGGAATATGTTGGCACACTGGGTGCGGCTATAAGCGCTCGATTTCTAAACAAAGCACGAACGCCGAAACGCTAACCACTCTCCGCCATCCATATTCTTTAACCGCATCCAGCCGACTAATTCAAACTCAAATAAAAGAGTTTCAAACAAGAGGAAAGGAAACTTCCTGCTAGCTACCTAGACAAACCTTAGGTAAATATCACGCCTGGTTTTTAACAAAATTCGTTTTCATGTGTTGAGAATTCTTCGTTTTATCGGTACCAAGATATATAACGAGTAAAAAATATGCAAGCAGAATATTTAACAAGTAAGTTGGATGAATGATCGTGATGTTATCTACTATGAAATAAATGTTGATATTAAGCGAGCAATAGAACAATTCTAAAGAAGAAAAATGACGCTTCACTGTCTCGTATCAACAATAGCCGAAACCGAATGGTAAAACCCAGAGCAGAAAAAATGTTACAAAGGGATTTCCATGTAAAAGATATTAAAATACATGAACAAGAACATATATAGAGCAGTAGTAGTGATACCAATAACACCACTTTGTTCGTTCAATAGCGAACGCGATCAAATATTTCACCGATACATTCCGTCGTCGTTGGTCGTATAAACGGACAATATTCAGCGAAAACTGTTTACATACGTGCGGAATCGATAGCCGCTTGTTGCGTCCTCGCGAGCCGCGTTTCTTCCATCCGGCGTAAACACGAGCCAAGGCACTCGAAATCCGGTTCTCGCTGGTTTCGCACAGAGCCGTGTGCAAAGGGCACGTAGCCAGTCGCCTTTGTGCAACGAAAGAGGCCAGAGCCTCTCGTCTCGCTTTTATTAGATCCTTGTAGTGACTACGTGTGCATGAATACGAAACTTCGGCCGACATAGGCGCGCGCGTGCCTTACCAAGCTACAACGATAAATCTTTATAAATTCCGCTCTTTCTTAATCCCCGCGAATTAAAGGGCATATGTCACCGCAAAGCAAATTACAAAAAGAAATCCCCGAAGTTCCTGTTAATCCCCTGTGACTGCATCCTTCTGCTCACCCCCTATTCATATTGTTCGTTCTGTCCCTGTTCTCATCAATACGCTCGTAAACGACCTGGATATTCACTGTCTTTATCCGTTGCATCCTTTTGAACACCACCAACGTTGAATATCTTCGTCCCCGTTCGTTTTCACGCCGGTTTACGTCCGTGAACGGCAAATCGACTACATACTCTGGCTGCAATCCAGCATGCACCGACGATGAAATCGTGGATGGCGCGTCGAGTTGAATGGACCGGGCATTGCATGATGCACACGCCATGAAGATCACCCTATAGTGGCTTGCCAGGCTGTCGATTAACCTTGCTATAGTTTGATACGGAACGGTAACGAGGCTAATTTGTTCGATGACGAAATGTGCGACTGGAACAACACAGGTGGCTGCATGCGAAAGGGATCGGTTTTGGGTATCGCTACACTCGCGCCACGTGTTCGACGAACGCGTGTACTATCCGGGACTTGAGTGTGTTGAATGATACGATTGCATCGGGGTGATGATTATTTTTAAATTTCTTGTTTCTGCTTTAGGCCTTATAATAAGTAATTAGAAACAAAGTAATTAGAATGCACAGTGTACTAATTTTCTCGTGAAAAACATAACATAACGAAGTTTGGCGTAAACAATGCAAGTTGCGCTGCTGTAATTTTATGATCAGAAATGTGGAGACGAATTAAACTAGTCGCTCAACTAGATCTCAATCACCGGTCTCGGAATATCAATTAATTGTAGAATTTACCGTTCTGATTAGCCCCGATTAGTAAGTATCGCTCGGTAACTTCCCATTTACTGGACGTACATGCCCTCAACCGAGACAGCCGAGCGATACGCCGTAATTAGAACACGAGTCCAGCCGACTACAGCCGCCATATTTTACATTGTATTACGTCGAGTTGCCGTTACAACGCCACCGACGAATATAGTGGCGCTCTGACTATGCAATCTACGTCCCTGTATGGCGGAATGCCACCTAAATTTCCAACATATGATGCACTGCCACTGAGACAAGGAATAAAAAAAATTTCTGTATTTAACTATGACATTTTTCTCATATTTTTCATTCGTGCTGTAAAAATGGGGCCTTTTTTTATATTGAAAACTCTTTCTGGCCAGCGTTAATCCCTTGATCAAATTAATCCTTATTTCATTAACCAATAAGATCATTGTCGTAGACGCAATTATCAAAAGGTTAAGTAAATATTCAAAGCTTGAAACGTCAAATCAGATCTGTATTTACACTGTTTCACTCTTCTGATTGCAATTTCCATAAAATTCGATTGTCTGCATAAGAACATAAAATTCGTTGTAATATACTTCCTAGAAATAAATTCTTCAAAGGCGAATGCACTGCAATAACTGGAGATGTGGCGATATTAATCCATTCTCATAAACGATAAACGTACTAGCCATCCGCTTGAAATCGTTATTGTCACTCCATAGTTGGAAGAGTTATGGCTTTGTTGACGACGCCGATTGCTCGACAGAACTCTTAACTTTAGGGTTAGCGATGAAGCTCAAGTAACTTCGTTTATTATGCCATTTTACCTTAATTAGAAAGTAGCTCGTTGAATTTTATGCTTGTAAACGTAGATTGCATGTTCAGAGCATTGCGTTTGATGGCCGATAAGCAAATATAGGAGTGGATAAGAAATTAAACCATAAAAAAGGCTGGCATATTTAGTGTCTTTTGATCCTTACTTTTAATTTGCATATTTTAATTGATAATTAAAAGTACACCAGGCTGACTTTTTATACCAGTACTAATTTTTAGTTTCCATAGGTCATACGTCATTTTTAATATTACACTGTAATTTATATTACTAATATGATTAATTGTAAGTCGTATATCACGTAGTATTTATTTTTATAGCGTAATCCAATCACAAAAACAGCAGGTGTCGAATTCTGGAAAATATTCAGAAGTTCGTAAATTATTTTTAAAAATTGGCCGCTGACAAGTTTCACGAAACATTTATCAAATAAATACGAAATGTGTATTCAGTGTGTTAACATCGAACAAACATGATATAAATAGAGATATTACTGATTCTTTACAAAATTCAATTTGTCGGCAGCCTTTTTTTAAAAGTGCTATGTAGCGCAATCTCCTATTTCCAAAAGCTCCTCCTGTTTCACGTTGAAAAGTGTCAGTTACTGCTGCAGGCCTACTGTTTCACGTGCAATTGCGTTTTTGAATATAAAATGTAATATATGATGTTTGTCCAACAGGTAAAAGTATAAAGATATAAACAAAGGTATGAAATGTAATTGTAGGCATCGTGACGTGCGATTAGCTTTGGTAGAGTTATTTCATATCCCCTTTCACAATCGACATGCGGACTAGCAAAAAATGAACAACATTGTCAACAACAATTAAATTGCACTGCTCAAATGTGTTTGACGACAACTGTTACGAAAGTAGTTAAAATAGTAACTACAATGAAACAGTGAGCAATACTTGCAGAGAGTTTTTCCGGCAAAAAAAGAAAAAAAAAGAAAGAAAAAGAAAAGATCTGAATCGTTCCAATAAGTACAAAAATGATCTGTTCGTATAGAGTTGCATAATAGCATTTGATATCGATTCATCGCAAAAACGTTATATAAGTATGCCTCCCCTTCGCAAGAAAATTCCAAGTTGTATGGAATTTCTTTGAAGGAAGAAATATTTTTCAGCGCTGAAAGGAATATTTCTTCTATAGAAGTGTTTTTCAAATACAATAGTCGTACGTGCCAATATGCAGGACTATACATTATATAATTCTTCTTACGTATCGAATCTTTCAATTCTAACATCTCTTTGTTATCTTACTGTTCAATGTTCTTAGCTGAACCTAATTACATACGTATTTAACGCAAATTTTATCCATTCTCTACGTTCATCGATTAAACTCTTATTAAAATTCCTTTCAACCATTGTCGTTTTGATCGTGATTCCACTTACAAGACTTACAATTCAATATTTCTACAATATGATTACAGTATCAATATCAATACTCTAGGTGGTACAAAGTCTATCTTCACATCCACACACACACATACATGTAACATATATATATCAACCATAAGTACTAACATATATGGTACATTTCATATGCAAATCTACATACATCATTAGCTTCACTCTGCATACATCCAGAATCGCTAAATAGCACAGATACTTACGTCAAAGTCAACATAAATCATCGGTAGGATGATATTTATCCGAGCAAACCCATAACTAACACGTCTCAATCCGTCGTACGCGCGCATAAACCTAACCAACTGTCGAAACACCTAACCTAACCTAAACCTAACCTAACCTAACCTAACCTAACCCCACACTATGCATCCCCTAAACCGCAATAAAAGAGTTCCGGAGCCAAACATCGAGACAGCGGTTCCCCTATCCAATAATACTAGTCGAAGAGGCGCAAGTTTTTCAGCCGGAAGGTGCGCCGGGTAATCGGTCTCGCTCGGCCGAGTAATAAATTTCGTGTCCGCGACGCCACGTGACCCCGATATTCCGACCCTCGAACGTTGCCCCATCGTTCATCCTATATTTTATCGCGCCGCTGAAAATATATTCAGGAAAATCCAGCGTAATCGTTCGACCCTTCCCCCACCTATCTCTCCAGCCTCGTAATTCCCATCGTTTGGGACGAGACCACGGCGGAAAACCGTGCTCGAGGATTCGATCGGGTTTCACACCGTGGCCCCGCGGATCAGCTTCCGGATTCACCTAGGATTTAGATCATTATCCTCTGATACGAGCGGGGAACACGTCGCTGCGAATCGACGAGGGTCCGCGGCACGGGTCAGGGCTCTGTTCTTTGATGCCCCACAAATCCGTGCGCGCGAGACGATTAATGCCGAGCGCTGCCACTGGACGGTAGAACGTGCGTCAGAATTGGAGAGCCACAGAGAGGTGTGCGTGTATGTAGCCAGTGTTTCCTGTGGTTCGAGTGCGTCCGCGAACGGACGAGACCGAGGGGATCTTCGGATTTAGTAATTACCGTGGGACAATGATTTTTGATTAGATCGGAGATAGATGGGCGATGTTAGGGGTGCGGTGAGAGACAAAGGTTTTAGCCCCTTGCCTTACGATCTTTTCGAGAGTTATTTCAACGGATGTTAGCTATTCATTGCTGCGACATGCTAGTCGCGAAGTACAGGAAAGCAATGTTAAACTTAAAAACCAAGTATCGATGTTTTAAGTGGAAGTTACTCAGAGACCAACATTTTACATTCTAATTGTAGATTTTCTGTCAGTTCGTTTTAGATCAGTCTTCCTGTACAAACATGTACTTCATGTAGCATGTGCTTTAAGGGGAAATTGTTAACAAACGATGTATTAAATTAAAGATTCAAAATTCTCGTCTCGTTGAAAGTCTCTTCAATTTAATTGTGTTTACTGTGACAAACCATATCATGAATTTCCACGAAACCGGGAACGGGAAATATATTTTCAATAGACCTTGTACTTTCCGTGTATTCAAACACAAACTAACAAAGGATTTACAAAAATAACCACCCTCAAACTAGAGAAGACCACTCATACACTTCACTGTCCACGAATACAAAGAACCGAAAGAGGAAAAAAAGCCTGGCAACTCCATCATCAAAGGCAAACTCCAGCTCAAACACCGCAATCTCTTCGCAAACACGTTCCCCGGGAAGCTTCATCGCTGCGCCGCGGTGGTCACGGAAAAGGGCAGAAATTCTCGATGAAACAGCCGTATTCTGCTCGTTTTCTCGCGTAGACGAAACATGTTTGACGGACAGACGCGCACAAGTCGTACTACGTTCAAATTACATCAATTGGTCAACCGTGAATCGCTAGGCGCACCGCCCGCTCCTTAATTATGGTTTTTAATAAATTCACGTGACATTAGCGTGAAAGTTACCGCTGTGAAATGCTAGCGGTTGGTAAAACGCTAGGAGGAACGCGTTATTGCCTCGTGATCGCGCCGCGGGATCCTTTTGCCGCGGATTGAGTCGTAACGGGCGGAGAGAACGAAATGAAGGCGACACGTGTCGCGCATTGCGCTGATGCGCGCTGAAAAATGATTTCGCGGTCACCGCAGGGTGTCACCGTCGACGAATGTGCGATTAGACGTGCAATAAAATAGTCGGGGTCCGAAAGAAGTGAATTCTCCCTTTTAGTGCGTCGTGGCTATGATTATCGTGGGGCCTAATGATTTTCGAAGATTACCGTGTACGACGAACTGCACGTGTTGCGAGGTTATTTATAGATGTATTTACTATGCTTTCGCTACGAGTCATAAAATAGGGGTGCTTTTAGCTAAAGTTTCAGTTAGGTTATTTTCACCGAATTTGTTGCACAGATAAAAATAAATTCAAAGTTTTCTATTGTTATTGTTGTTCTATATATCTCTGCAAATATTCTTTTCCTTTCACTCCATTCATTTTCCCCTACCATATTCCACCCTCTTCCATTCCAAATTTTACACCACATACGACGATCACCCACCTAAACAAACATAAACAGCACTTTCTTTTCACAACGTTAAAGAATCGAAGCGTTTAACGTGTCTTCTAGGCCACGGTTTACATACCAGGGAAAAAGTATGTCTCCCTTTCGACGGTTAATCGCGTTGCCATGAAAGTGCTGATCAGCACAGCGGGGTGATCAAAGAGCCGGTCGGATCAGCATGAACGATGACTCTCGCGAGCCCCCTCGCATTTGTCCTGTCTCCTCCGCCCTCTATTGTACATCGTCAAAAAATATCAAGCTCCTCTTCCACCCTGGCTCTCGCAGGATACTTCCTCAAGGGATGACATTCAGACCGTGTTGCCTTGACTCGTCCCGAGCCGTCTTTCCGACATTTTGATGAGGTGGGATTTGGCCGGGAGCCAGTGCAAATGCCATTCTGTCTCACTCACCCTTGTCTCCGACCCTCCAGCCCCATTCCATCTCCTTTTTCTTCGTCCTCCCTTCTTTTCGTTCTCCCTTTCGTATCCACGACGAGAGCCCCCCTCCCCCGCTCGGCACACCCGCCACTCAGATTCTCGTTATCGCTAAGCTGCAGTTTGTTCTGATTCGTATGCTACAAAATAGAATCTAGCGAGTAAGATGGATCGTCTCTAGAGCGATTTTACCGATAGACTAGAGGGCCACGTAGGTGGATTAGGTGTAAATTAGATTTGGGTAGACAGGATATGGTAATTTGATGTATAAAATACACTTCTTTGTATAAATATTGATGCTTCGTATCGATGGATTAGCGTGATTTCGATTTGGATTTCGATAGGTGCTAATCCGATTCCCTATGAAATAGAGTTCAGCAGGAAGATGGATTTACTAGAGGATCACGTAGATATTAGGCATAGCTTAGGTTCGGGTAAATTGGATACATAAATTGTACTTCTTTGTCTAACTACGCCATTCTAACCTTCTTCAAACGAATATAAAAACAAAAGCTATATAAATACCATACGTATATCCACACTAAAATTGACCATGTAAGAAACAGTATTGCTAACAATCCAATAAAACAAAAACAACTAAAAATACCCATAAAAAAGCTATATAAATACCATACGTATATCCACACTAAAATTGACTATGTAAGAAACAGTATTGATAACAATCCAACAAAACAAAAACAACTAAAAATTAATCATATATCATGGCAGAGCTTTCATCCATCTATCTTTATCCGCTTGTAGTGACTCTTGTTTGTGCCGGAAATTCGAGAGATCACGCGATACAAAACGAGAGAAGGAAGCGAAATGAAACGAAACGAAACGGGCATTATCATCGATAGAGGGAAACGTAACGTCGTCTCGTCGCTGTGTAGCTGTGAATTCGTTCAAGAAGATCCGCGTGTCTCCTCTTACGCTCCGCTTTATTCGCCAACTACGCGACCTGCTAGGATTCTTTTGAGAAACGGACGATCGTGTTTCGTACAATAAATGTTCTCCGTTTTCACAGGCTAGTCCTGCTCTGTGTGTTGAAGAAACCTCGCCGGAAGCTGTAGGCATCGTATTATAGACGCGCGATCATCCACCACCCTCTATCCCCACCCGTTAAAAGGAGAAGAATCTTCACGGGAGATATGAATGAATGGTAGCGACGTAATAAGAGATGAATTTTTCAGTACTTTCTTCGTCCCTGGCGTCTGTCTGCAATTCCTCGGGCGCGTTTCGCTGGAAACTAGAAGGATGTTCCACTGTTCGTAAATCGATCCTGCGAATAGAGCCTTAACCGTCTACTTAGCGAATCATTTTAGTGACTAGTGAGATGGTTTTTCTTGACAGGTGATAGGATCGGTGGAATGGGGTACAAAATACTTTAGAAACGTAAGGTAATTTACGGTGCTTAAATGGAATCTTTTTTTCTTTTTTAATGCAACAGGACGATTGGTTCGTAGCAGAAGAATGTATTTTTGCGAAATTATTTCGTACGATATATTCAAGGTATTTCTGGGTATTTCTGGGTTAAACTTTGTTTCACGTATTCTAAATTATTCAATATTCTTCCTTCGGTAATAAAGAACAATGAGATTCATAATTTTCCAAATAATAGGTACTTTTATTAAAAGCAAAAATCGGTTAAAATGAAGTTTGAATAAAGTGAAAAATAAAATTGTGTCATCTGTGTCATAATTTCTGCGATTATTCAATGTTACGAAACGCGAGATAAAATAATATGGTAAAAGTGGAACAGCAAACAGCAAGACAAAGAATTAACGTCGCTCAATGCCTTCACAAGTTGCGAGCTACATTCATTTTTGTTTATGGCGACGCGCAGATTTCGATACTGTTCCACGAACTCTGTTTTCCCAGAATTTGTTTCCTTTTGCTCGTGTGCAGCTATTTTATGTCGTAATATAGTGTTACAGTTCGACAGTGGTACAAACTCCGATGAAACACCGGCGGAAACCCTGGCCCGTCCGGAAACGAAAAGCAGCTATCGAGCTACCGAGAATTTTAGCGGGAAATCGGATTCCCGCTTTTGTTCGCTATACTTTTCGCTATTTCGCCGTTGCGTTTATTTAATTACGTGGTGGATAATGATCGTGAAAATGAATGAAAAATATGCAATTAACGCGAACTTGTGAATCAATTCAGAAGAAGGGAAAATAACACGGAATGAGCGGAAGTGAGATATTTATTTAAGCTGCACTCCGAACTTTTGCAACACGTACGGTAGTTCTACTTTACTTAATTTTTGTCTTCTTTATTTTTTCTACTTTTTAAAGATAGTTATGAGAATTATTGTCGTCTTAATTACGAGCTATTAATGAGAATTTTTAAGAAGTAGGATTTCAGATAGATACATACGTTCAAACCACGTGACAACATAAACGGATAACATTCGATTGTTGTATTGATGAAAGTTAATTAGCGTTATTCTACCATATTATAATCTTTGCACAATGATAATTACGATAAATATGCGTATTATATCGCATATATGTGGACAAATATCAATTGTTATTTCAACAATAATAAACAATAATAAACACAACACGTCATCATAAACAAAATACGTTGCTCATGCTGTTAATAACTTCACTTGGCAGTGAAATTTATACAAACTGTTCAATGTATAATTTGTTCTTTTCTTTATAAAAAGAGATTCTAGAAATAGAAGAAACAATTCAGACATTGGAAAATAATAGGAAAAATAAAATCATCCTAAAGTTCATTCTCAATATTAACGTGCCTTGTTACCTTAATCCTAATTAACTATAGCAAAGATCATGTTACTATTGCATGGCGACCCCTACGGCGACTTGTCTCCTTCCCCCATTGATACTCGGTTACATTAGCTCCCCTAACTTTTTACACGCGAGAGAAGCTCCAATTCAGCAACAACCTACCGAATCTCCTGGAACGTATTCCACAGCACGTAGTCGTTACATTCGTCTTGGGGTTGGCCCCCGATTATACTTCGCGTTTGTCGATCAGGCTTCTCTATTCCGGCCATATGCCCACTGCCACCGTGACGAATTAGTAACGCTGTGTCATTTCATGCATGAGCATTCATTCAGATTAGTCAAGTTACATGAACCCAAGCGTCTCAATGTCGAGTAACTTGGTTATCATAAACCAACTTACAAGTCCGAAAGAATATTTCAAGCGAGTAACAGATACACAGTGGTAAAGCGGTCTCAAGTTGTTGGAATTCAAATGACCTGACTAATTTGAAGCAGATATAGGACGCATAATTGCGTAGTTAGTCGTATAGTAAATTTTTACGATAGAGAGAGAGAGAGAGAGAGAGAGAGAGAGAGGGAGGGAGAGAAACAGTATGAATGTTGAAACTAGCGGGTTTGTTCGTGTTCCAGGAATTAAAATAAATGAACAGCGAATTAGCTACGTAAATTAATTAACACTAAATTAACTACGTAACGATTACGAAAGCAGCCGAGGAAGGAAGTAACAATGGGCCGAGGAAAGTTTGGAAACTCGTAACACCAAACGTAATATCAGAAATGTGAGTGGGTTCCTTTTTCTCGTGGAAGAACAAGACCTTGTTATTTTGTTAGCTCGCTTACAATGCACGCCGCCAGCATTTTTGGGAACAATGCGAGAGAGCGTGGCCGCGTGCGTTCGTTCGAACAAAAGAGGTCAAGGGAAGAGACTTCGTTGCGAGAACGATAATTAACGGCTTTGATTCGAACTTTCTCTTTGTTCGTTCTCTCTGACGTTCTAGTTTGTTGACCGTTCGCGATGAGTTTCTTGTAATTTGCTTTTTTCCTCCTCTTTTTTCACTTTTGCTTTGCCGGCTCATCGAATGAAAGGTGTGCGTGTATTTGCGCGAAAATCCATAGTTTAAATTCGTCGGTTAAGGAACATTGTCACTGTAACGTGAATAATATATTTGTGAAATAAATGGTACTGTTATTTCTCGACACGTTGCACAAACGATAAAATTACATGAGAAAAAAGAAAACAGAAACACCTACTTCAAGCTTTATGCTGATATAGGGGCTCCCCTATAAGGAACATGTTGTAATACGGGCCATCAAAGAGTACAGACGTTGAAAGACCAAGATATATCAGAAGATTCCTCGTCGAACAGTTCGTCGCGTGTGCTTTAATTCCCGTGCGGATCCCCTAAGAACCATCATCCCTAAACGATTCAGAACGATGCACACGGGCTGCGCATTAAGCGCGAACAGACGGATTCGCAGACGATCGGGATGGAACGACACGTGCGTCGACGTAACGTGGCATTACTCGTTGAATCGTTCGTGACGCTGATAGGGGGCGACTCGAGCCGCGCACCTGGCAATATCCACGAGATTACAGGTTGTCGCGCCGCGTTACGCTTTGATGCTCATCGGTCTGGAAATGAATAAGTATGCGTCCAAGGAGACGCTCTGTCCCTTGTTGCAGGTGGTTCCGTGCCATTGTTCCCCCACCCTTTCCGATACGCTCGATTCGCGTGGCGGTGGGGAGCATAAAGGCGCTAGAGTGGGGGAACGATTCTCGCGAGGATCACGCGAGTGAATACATACAGCATTGTTACATAGCGCAGCATTAGCTGAAAAGGTGCTCGTTTTCAATTTTCTTCGAACACACGGAACAAGCGAGATGAGATTGGGAAGAAGAACGTGAAGTGGCAGATGAAATTTGGGTCATTTTAACTCTTAGAAATTTCCAGAACTTGTTCCCATGTAGTTTGGCATATGTGTAGCAAGTTTGTTTTCGTGATGGAGCATTTAAACACTAGTTCTAGTTCTAACACTCGTAGCTACACTCGAGGAATCTTAATAAAACGTATCCGTTGTTTCAATGAACGAGGTTTTCGAGTTTCTAAGGATTTTAGCACAGAACTTTGCCATTTATCCAAGACAGTATTTTGAATAGACCAATTTTGTAACTTTAGTCGTTAATAACTCGAAAATAACTTTCTCAAATTTTAGATACACTGTGTGGATTCCTTTCGTTGATTTTAAGCAACGTCTCAATTTCTTCCTATTACGTTACACAATAGATGATGGATGTACCGATATCTCTCCGATAATTTACTCGCTTCGATTATCGTCATATTCCCTGACAATCCACGATATAGTTGACTCACGAATTTTCGACTGACACCCTAAAACCTGTACTCATCACCCGACATACTCCATTATTTCTCACCGTTCAAACGATCACCAACATCGTTAATCATCCGCTTATCCCTTATTCATAGATCTCCCAACGATCCAGCAGGTTCTAAACAGGACACCAGACCATCATGAAATCGTCAACGAAGTGATGACCGATTAGTTCTAGCCACCACGCATACGGTGACACTACCATGCATACACGAAGCTGTTGAGAGTAGTGCGACCACAAAATTGCAACCCATTAAGGACCAAGCAGTAAAGTAATGCGATGCAAAGGTATATGTGTAACAAATGGCTACACAATTTTAACACATTGCGAGCTAACGTTGCGTTAATGTAACATTTCATTTACAATTTTTGTCCTTATTTACACCGTTAAAGTCTCTATTACTGTATAGCAAGCTTTCTAACTCTGTTGGTATTGCGGTTGAAAAATTCGCATGACAATTTTTTCCATGAGATTTTCATGGATCCACAGTTTTATAAAACTTTTAGGAGTTTTATGAAAATTTGAAGATGCAAGAACGCACAAAATACACGTCGTACGTAAAAATATAGAAACTACCGAAAATAGACTATCCATTGTAATATTTGTAAGTTCGATTAGATCTGAGAAAAATACGGATCTGAATAAATAGACGTATACCGGCACTTTAAAACAATACGTAGATGATTTTCACTCTACATTTCTTCGCTAATGTTACATTTACGCGACTATCACGCGTTATTTTAACGCCTGGTCCTCGGATAGGTTAAGCGGGTTTGTACGTTCTCGAGAGATGAACACATCAGCGACGAAGGCGTAACGAGGAAGGAAGGAAAAGCGATTTATATCGCGTTTAAAAGAGCCACGCTGCGTATCTACCGTGTGGAATACCATAAATGGATATTCGGGCGGAGTTTTACAGCGCGAATAATTAGGGTATAGAGGACGCTTCATCGTAGCGTTCGAATGCGAACTTCCGCCTCAAAGATTTCGTTTCGCGGAGCTGATGGTGCTGGTTAAAGCGAAAAAGTGGGAAGGTGAAACGGTTGTCGCTTTTAATTTCTCCGGGATTTCGGCTGGGCTCGCGCATTTTGTCTCGAATGGACTCCTTTAACCGGCGTACAGAATGTCGAGCGCAGCCAGCTATTCTTTCCATTAAAAAATTTCGAAACCAGAACGACTTTCAATGCAATTCCCTGACGTGAATGTCTTCGGCTTATGAAAGAGCTCTGGAACGCCGCTACGAACGCCGACTCCGTTTAAACGACCCAGTTAAAGCGAGACGCTTGTCTCCCACGTTCGAGGATGTATCCTTCGCCCTTGTGGCGTTTATTCGAGAACTAATTGCGATTTTTCTTCCTCTTTGCTCCTTTTTTAAGGAATTCGCAGTTCAACGTAGTTTGAAGGTTGAATAGACGCGTGCAAGTTGATTTATCTTTGCTTGAAACGGATCTTTTAAGATTATGAATGCCACGATGTTTTTCCACGCTTTCAAATCCGTTAAATGCATTTTCAACAACCCTAATTTGGCCAGTGCTGTTTGGTTATTGATTCGTAAAAGGTTCAATTTCTTTTGACCGTTAATATGTTAATTAGGATGATACGAAAAATACGTTGTGAGTTTTACTAAATTAAATTGCCAAACGTGATGCCGTCTTTCAGTATGAATATAAAGTTATAATAACCAAACCGCGGATGATATACGTTTAATCAACAATAAAAAAGTGTTGAATATTAAAACTGACATCGATTTGAAATTATAGAAAAGCAGGTAAAGAGGGTATTTCATAGCATAGCTTATGAAACTATCTGAATGTAGAATCATGGCTTAAACACGAGAATATTCGGTATTAGGATGAAGTGTCTATATCTGAAAATCGATGGCTATGTAGGCAAGAACTTGCGGAAGTAGAGATTGTTGGAAAGCTCTATAATAGCGGGTGTGGTAGATGTCATCGTATGTTCACGGGGAGCCGTTAATGAAGGCCGAAGATGGAGAACCGTATGAATGAGAAGGAATATTCTATGTTATGGTTGACGCTTCATAGGAAACTTATCTAATTATGTAAAGTTATACAGCGACTTTTATTCATTTATACATATATGCAGGTTTAATATCCAAAATCGATAAATACGTATAATAATGACTTTGATTGATAAAGCAATAATTTCTACAAATTTCCTATTTTTCAATATTTATTGCTACCCTGTTTTCAATAATTTACAGTTTTACGTAAATTCGATATCGCTCGTTTCAGTTATTCAAAAATTCCTGAATTTTGAATTTTGCATGCAACGACCTATCCCGCCCAATTCCCAATGAAATTTTAAATAAGATTTTATATTCCATAATAATCAGCCGAAATCAATAAAATTCATTCTTCGTATAATTTATCAAATGCAGATATTTTGCTTTCTGAATTATTTGCAATCAAAAATAAGCGAAGATAGCAAATCTTTCCGTTACTATTTACCTGTGAAATTGCCTTGCAATCGAAAGATCCATAAACACGCATTATACACTCGAAATCGCTTTATATACTTAATTTGCATATCGGATATCAAAATCAAATAGCCGAAATCTGGAAAAATCGAAGAAAAACGCGGAAATTATCCCTATATCACAAACCAATTTAATCATCTAATTTGAATGTCAAATATCGGCAGCAAATGCATACATTTTTGGGAGAAAACAAAATATATACGTATGTACGAATTTATTCTGGATTTGAAACAAATTCAAAAACACTATTTTCGATTAAAAGTTAACCATTAAAATATAAAAAATTACTTGCTTCGCCACTCCATAGTTCGACATCTGTCTCGTTAGCACGATACTTTCTATTAAATAGAAAACGTGATGTCGCCTCGGAGCAAATGATTTTCGTTATCTCAACGGGAAGCCGCACAGCGTTTGAAGTTTGCGGCACGGCGCGAACGATTCGCAATACAATCACGTTCGACTGGCTTTAAACTAAGCCATCCTTGAGACCTACCGACCTTTTGGAAAATTAAAAGTGGAACCTGTTCCCGGGGCAGAAGTCACGCGTGAAGAATCGACCGAAATACCACTGGTAATGGAAACGTTTAACTTTGTATCCCCTAACTGTTACGGATTGCTGAAAACGTTCGGTTTCTCGCGTGGTTTGCGTCAGGAACGCCCGGGGAATAGTTTCACGGATCAAATGTGAAACATCGTTCGATAATTCGAAAATGCGCTGGAAATTATACAGTGCTATTATACATTTTATTAATTCGATGATTTAACAAGATAAATAGAACTGTGTAATCTATCTAAATGCAAAGGATCAATATATATATAATATAAACGAAATTTGACGTTAATAACGAGATTGTACATTTTTATGCAAATTAACAATTTTATCCCGCGGTGAAATAATAATCCTGAAATATTATATCGTATGAAAAGGAAAAGAAAAATATGTATTAACTGTTGGCATGAAATTGTTCATTTTTGTGTATTAGTTTCTACGTAATGCGATTCAAATAATAATCTGCAAGCTTACCTTTTTGTTATTGTTACGCGTACGGGATCCGAAAAAGTTTCTCGTTATAGAAAAACGTGATTTTTCATTTATAACTTTCTCTGTTTGATCGGCTCATGGGTTCGTAGCAAATCGTAAACTTTTCTCAGGGAGTTTTGTTCGGAAGGCTTGTTGGGAAAGTATCGATTCGCTACCCTTCACTTTTATTTTATCCGGTCAAAAGTCGACCAACAGAAATTCGAGATAAAATTTTCTATATGTGGCAGAGTTATCTTGTACTGATTCTCGGAATCAACTCAAGCGAGAAAAATAAGAAGATCGAGAAATTTTGTCCTCGGTACAATGTGGCAATGTCTTGTCCTCAAACATTGCGAGATTTACTTTTTCAATTCTTTATATACCTTAATATCCTAACTTTTCTCCGTAATTCTCAAAAAATCAATTAACACACTTAGATTATATTTCATTTCCGTGTTTAGTCACTAGAAACTTTCCTTTTGTTTTTCTTTTAAAGAAAGAATACATAAGGAGGTCAAAACACGTAGACACACGCCAACAGGCAACCCTAAGCTCATCGACTGAAATCTTATGTATATTTTATAAGACATGTTATACAAGATTCAGTAGTCATGTGACGTGTGGGTTATTGTTCTCAGTAGAACACTACGCTTTAATCGGAAATGTGTTCGCATTATCGAAAAATATTCGCTAGAAAACGCGTAAGAAAGAGGAAGCTTGACTCAAACATTTCTAGGAGACGCACATCTTACGGTCGTTAAAACAAAATTCAAGGAATTACGTTTATACAAAAGTAGAAGAAATTAATTACGAATATCGTTATTGCTTTTTTAGAGTTACTTTCTTTTAAAAATATTCTCTTCATTCCTCTACTTTCATCCTTTTCCAACCATTAAACTACAATAACCCTAGGAGATTACGTCCTTTGACTCGCAAGTATTTGTGAAACGTGTGTTATACTCGCTTCCCCGTTTGATAACGTAATTGGTTTCTCCAGTTTAACAGAGCCACTGTTTTTATACCGAAATCGAGAATCATCGTCGTAGCCAAGAGGGAAAAGAGAGAGAGAGAGAGAGAGAGAATGTTCAAAGAGTTCCACATTCTATGTATATTTCCATCGTACCCGTTTCTAGCTATTCACCCTAATTATTCTCCACAAGCTCTTCAATTCGTTTACCGAAGCACGATCGTGTCTACTTCTTGGAGTACATAAGCAATTGTCTGCAATTTATCAACATAAAGCGTATAACTTCACGAGAAGCGTACAGATACACCCTGTTTTCGTATAGTTTCAGTATTTCTCATCGAGCAGCGTTCCTTATCCGTAAGTAAATTAGGAAGCAACTTTGCAGCAAGAATACTTTAGAATATTGCAGTAGTTAATCGTCAGAATCGTAGTATAATCACGTCGTTACTTCAATATCGATCGACTGTTAAATACGGTCAGATCAATCTTTTTCGAATTTTCCCTCGAAGAAATATCTCAGCATCGTCCATTCTTACGCAGAGCAGCAAAACACGCTGGCAAATTCTCTTATCGACACGAGATCTTTTAGACTCGCGAGCAACTTTTGAAGAATCGAGATATTTTCCCTAAAAAAAAAATCGCCCAACCAACTTTGCCCGTTTAAAAATTCCTGGACCGCGTAATTGCAGGAATTTCAAAGAAAGTTTCCCGCCAAAGTACCAAGATACCCTATCTCGAAATTCCGCTCGTACTCCACCATACTCGACAACGAGTACACGCCCCAATAAGCGACGCGTGTCGAGGAACGGGGGAAAAAAAAGAAGAGGAGCGGGCACGAGTCGCAGGAAAGGATGCTCGGTGGCGTAACGTAAGCCATTACGCGGCGGTTACGCCGGATAATCGATCGGTGGATGAGCGACATCAGCGACGGCCAGGCGGCCAGCACGGATAAATTAGATGGGCTGCCAATAACGCTCATTAGCGTGCCAAGCACAGAAAACGCCGCAGGCCAATTATGAAACGCGAGCAGAGAATGGTAGCGGGGATCGAACCGCGAAATGGGACGCGTGAAAAACAGGCTGGGTGAAACGCGAAAAACGTCCGGCCAGGGCTGCGGAGTGGAAACGACGACGCGGAGTCGAAAATGAATTTGCGGTTCTTGGCCAATGGCTGAGGCCGATGTCGGGCTGCCTCGTTATCAGATGGACGTCAAAACGCGCGTACGATAAAGCTTGTCGTCCGCGAGGATGGCGGCGAATCCCCTCCCGAAAACCGCTGTCCCTTTCACGCCTAATTCATCCGACCGCCACGTAAATCGAATTAATTGTTATTCAGCTTTCGATCGTATGATTTCGCGTTCCGTGAACGCGACCGCCGCGCCACCTGGATGGGCGCATTAGCCGCGGCAATGTAATTGGCCGGCTGCGCGCGGTGGTCGTCGACGTTTTTGCCCGATGACAGCTCTGTGCCACGCGCTCGTTACGCTCTCTTCTGCGTGGAAATTCCTGTTTCCCTGTCGAGCCGGTGGGTGGGTAAGGTCCGCGGGATTTGGATTTTCGTCGGTTGCGAGCGCATGTCATTTCGATACTGTCAGAGGGTGTTGTTTCGCGTGTTGTTATTTTGCCAGCAGTATTCGGCTCTTGCGTTTCAATGTTTTCAAGAGAAATCGATGTTATAGGTATTGGTATATAATCAACAATTTGTTAGATCGATGTATGAATCCTTCAGGAGCAACACTGATTAACTCCATAAATCGAGAAGTACAGAATTTATCACAAATTTCCTTACGAATGAATTCATGGGACTAGTCGTTTGTTTCCTAAGAATCGAATGTTAATCGCGTACTTATAATGAAATTACGAAATTAATCAAAATTTGAGTCGATCGGTTTAGCTTTAGGGAGGCTCAATTCATGCTATACATTTCGAACCCAATCGTAGTTTCGATCACAACGCTAATTCGCTTGCTCCGACATCAGCATCGTCAATTCTTTCCAGCAAGCGTTCCACATTCCACCGTAATCATAAAAAACTCATCAACCTTACCGATCCTTTGAAAAGCCGGCATCAACCTGACACGCGACGTCAATCGAACCTAATCAGAGAACGAACACCTTCGCGTAGTTTTAATCATAGTATCGATTGCGATTTCAATAACAATTTAACCGTAGCCAGTTAACGTGCGTTCTGCCGTGGCACGGACGGGCTCGCGCGTGAAATTCGTCGGAGAATCCCGCGTGAAATTCGCAACGGCATGGCAATCAGTCGCCATTCTCCTGTTGTTGCGTCGCAGTTACGTGCCGCGCTTACGCGCGATAGTACGCGAGTATGTGGTCACCGTCCACTCGCCGGACTTTTCCTCGCCGTTGCACGCGACACGTACGCCCAAGGGAAACCGACTTAATTAAGAGAGCACCGCCCTTGCTCGATGGCGACTTATTTCAATCCACCGTCCATTCAACCACGCTATTAAAACATACTTTTCATCGACGTGGCGCTTGTTTTTATTTTGCTGATCATTTGAAAAATAATTCAGGGATATTCGATAATAGGAAGGTTAAGTTGCTGTTGTACCAAGATTTTGATTTGATCCTCTGTTAATTGGTGTAGCTAGTTAAGACGAAGAAGACGCGTCTTTTCACCGTGATACGATGTTGTTTAAGTGGAGCGTCTGTATTATTTTTGTTACTGTTGTGAATAAAAACGGACGACTACGTAAGAGAAGCTATGTTTTAAGAACCAGATATGTAGCTCGTGTGGTTTTAAGACAGTATACATATCTGACAGAATGCTCGTAATGTCATGTAAAATAAAATGGTATAATTTTAAAGAAGAGAGCAAGCGTATCTAAACTTCCAAACAGTGGTTAGGTTTCGCAATCGAGAAAAAATATTCTTTTCATTCAAAGTTATGAAATTTTCACGAAACTAGAGATATAAAATGATCTCCGGCTGATTAAACTTGGCAGCAAAGTTGCATTAAATTCGTACCTGTTTAACCTACTTGCCCGATGTTTGCGATCCCTGCCGGTGATGTATTTTTTTGGCTACAACCTTTTCGCATTTCTATCCTTAATTACATTGCCCGCGGTGAAGTTCTCTTATTTCCGGTCTTCCGCTCTTCAAGGACCAACGAAACGTTCCATAATTACGCTGTGTTATCTTTAGAACGTGAATAAAAAATTAAAAAAAGAAAAAAAAAAGAAATAGAAGGAAAAGAGATATAGAACAAAAGGAAAAAAAATCACGTTTACCTTTGCATTATAATTGAAGCTACATTTTTGTCCGTATGTTTCCATGAATTTCCCCACACGATTGTAATAATTAAAAAACGAAGAACAGAGTAATAAAATAACTCGGAGTTGAAAATACGTAGATACAGAACGCTCGATAAAAATTCACGAAATAAATTTTAAATGATATTTGATATATGTATTATATAGAAAGAACGACTCTACGGTCGAAATATTTTTTAAATTAATTCTTCTCAAACATCCCTGCACTGCAGCTTTATAGAGAATAAAAAAAATATAAATATATATGTGGGTCAATTTAAAAACATAGGAGCGATCTTGAAATCTTTGAAATGCCACCATGTTCGAGATAAATGCATTTTATAAATGCAGCTGTGGAAATCATTCGATTTTTTCGGATGAAACTTTCATCTACCTTTTTCAGTGTTAAAGTTTCGGTCCAGTTGCGAGAACAATCTGTATACGTGTATGTATACCTTTTCTATTTGTCGTAGTATAAATAAACGCGAAACTCTCCACAGAATGCGAGAAAACGCTCAATTTCATCGCGTCGATTTATAACCGTCATGGAAACGGCGAACGTTTAACGCGAACGATATAAGCTTCGTTGTTTTCTTTCAATCTACTCCATGTTTTTTTAATATTCTTTTTCTGTTTTTTTAATTCTTTTTGCAGAGAAAGTTATTATGTTTCTATAGCCGAATACGCATACTGTCGACGATAACAAATCGTCTTTATATAGATTCGTTACTACGACTGCACGAGTGCACGGGTTTCCGTTCTTTCGACGATAACATCCATTCGATGGCGTTATGAATTCGATGTTTACCCGTGTTCAATTTGATCGACGAAATTCCGCTCTCTGCCCCGTTGTTGTACATAGAAGAGTCGCATTAGAAAGTTCTCTACGATACACCACCAAAACGTGTTTGTGAATCCGTGAAAGGAAACGCGTATAGCGAATCAATGTGCTTACGTAAGTAGATTGCGTTTTAAGTTTGTAAATGAATTGAGAAAACAGGGCAAAGATCGAAGAAAATATTATTTAATGTGTTTCGATATTTTTTACGTATCCATGGAATTCTCAGTGATACTCTAAATGGTATTAAAACAATCCTGACGTCACGGAAATAAAGATAACTGATATTACATTGTGATTTCATTATTCGTTTCACGATTTATTTTCGTTTCGACTTATCAATCGGATAACTGACTTTTAAGTAACGAATGCAAATTATGATCGTACAATGCTCGTTGTGTATTTTATTTTACAATCAGTCAATATTATTTAATTTTCTACGAATAACGAAAGTCAAACATAAAGCCGCTTGAAACAAGCACGTAATTCAACGTACCTTTGCAAAATAGTAGACAATTCTGTGATAATCTATTATATAATTAAAAATAATTTCTCTCGTTTTATGAGGAAATTATAGACGCACAACGTTTTTTGTTGTTTTATATTATTTTGCCGATTTACGTACGATTCATTTTGTTCTGTTGAGATAAACACCGCGACATTTCACAGACTTGATTTCATGTTTGTATGAAAGCGCACTGTTGTAAAAAACACGTTTGCGAAAGAAAGACACTTTCCGGACGACCTAATAGAAAATCGTGTAGGAAAAGATCCTATCGTTTACCAATTACATATATCCGTAATATATGTGCAAGATTAAATTCAATCGAACAATTTCCACATCACATATGCATACCTCTCTCGTAATAATCGTCCAAAAAAATATATTCCCGCGGAATATTGTCATTGTATTGGAAACGAGCATCTAATTCGAGTCTGCTACAACCGCCATCAATCAATTTTCACGTTACTTTATCCTGGTTCGCAAGCGTTATCTGGCGGGTCAGCAACAGCGCCAGTACCCCTCCTCCTATCTGCGATATATTTCACGGCCACTGCATTACATTAATGGGATTTTTGCATTACTGACCCGTTTAGATTCTATCAAAACGACATTATACCGGCGTGTTCGTTATCGAGCTACAAATTATTCTACGGGGGACTCTGTGAACGAGTTCGTCGATCCTTCTCGAACGTTTCTCTTCTTATTTTTTAGGTCCGGTTTCCGCCTAACCGAACCGGCCCGATACTCTTCCCGCGACCACGTTTATTTATGGACTGATAAAAAGCGGATAATTTTGCGTGGTCGGGCAGCCGCCTATTACGTTATAAATTATCGTTCGGCCATCGAGGCTGGAAATTAATTACCGTTTGCCCCCGCTATCACTTTTATGCGCCGCGATAACCGCCAACTGGCGGAAACAATGACGCTGGATGCTGTATCTTTTGGAGCGTTATCAACGCGCCCGGACCTCTGCATACACGCTATTTTGCTCGGGTCTACTGCAATTTTCGGCCGAACAGCATGGTGAAGAGCTTGAACCTGCATTGGAAATCAATGTGCAAGCGATTGTGGTGTTTCGTTTGTCCAACGTATGCTGCCACCAATGGTGTAAACGAGGTATAAGGCTGTGATAGACGGTAGTTTTTTAATTCTCGAAACTTGCGCCAACAATTTGCTTTCGTTTAATGATTGAAATTTCTGGTCGAAATTGTGGTACAGATTTTGTGTTGCAGCTGTGTTTGTCATCTATTGTAAAGAAAGCTTAGAGTGTTATATATTACTGTTGCATGATGTGATCACAAGCTTCAAATGTATCATACAGTAAGAATCCAAATTCACTTTCAGATTCAGCACGTATCTCTAATAAAATATAATAATCGTTCGGTAATCAATGAATGTAATCCATGGAAGATAAAAAAAGCAACATCCATCGTTCGAACTCGAGCCATACTCGAGAAACGCATTCCCCCTAACAAACAGTTGATGCTAAACAATTCGATCATCCTCGATAGAATCTAGCTGAAGGTACACGCTCTGGTTTATCCAAGCTATTCCACAGGAAAGCCGAGACGTCTCCAATAACCCAGCGCAACGTAGCGAAGTAACAACGATGGGCGAGGGGTTGCACGGTGGGTGGAGTGACTCTCGTATATACGAGCAGGTTAAAGACGCGCACGAGACTCTTCTTTCTTGGAGACGGGCCGCGTGCTTCTTCCTCTCCCATCCGTCCCTCGTCGTCGTCTTCTACGCGTCTTGGCAATCGCATTTTCCGAGTGGCGCGCTTGGAAAAGCCGCCCTCTTATTTGCAAGATCCGTGCGGCACCGGTGGGCCCCGGTGCTACTCGACCGGCGGCTATAATTGAAGAATATTGCCCCGCAAGGCTCACAAATGGAACACGACTCTAATTTCATTATCCTGGAGCGTGGCGTGCGCCGACGACGCTGCCACAGAGGGAATACGTCGCGAAGGTGACTCGAGCCACCGGCGCGCTCTTCCTATTGCTATTAGAGTGCAGCGAGTGGGAGGGGAAACGAGTGGCTGGCAGCAGGAGCGGGGGAAAGGCAACCATGAGCGTCCTTGATGCGAACGTATACGGGCTTAGTTCGAGGAGAGCTGCTCTTCCTATTGGGATCTCGCCAAATTGTAACTGTATCGTATGTGGTTCGTTTCAGATGCGTTTTTCGTTGACTGATATTGCTTGTGTCTGTTAGGAGATGCGGGTTAGCTTGAAAGAATAGATTAGTTGGGACTTTCAGGTGATAGATTCAAATCTCGTGTGCTTGGAAAATCTGAAATGAGTACAACGTTTTGAGAAATTAAAAATTCGCTAGGAGTATTGAACTTTGATCTTCTTAAACGTATCATCTGCACATCTTAACACGTTCATTGTGAGAGGCTTCTTATGATTCTCGTCCTTCGTGATGAACAAAATTGAGGAAGGTTTCTTGTACTTAGTTTTATTTTAAAAAATGCCAGAACATACGTTGCACTGTTGAGAGATACTTAAAAAGATGTCGTTGAATTCGATACGTAGAACAAGTACTTAAGATTTATCTTTCATTAACTAACAACGATTAATCTCGTAAGATTTAACGTGTAGAACATAAACAAAAGCATGCGAAAGAAACGCAGCTTACTACTTTGTCTGTCTTAGTCAGTACCGTACTACTGGTGATGACCAGTAAGTAGTATATATCAATACCACATCAGACTGTACACATATTTCCAGCATCCTTTCGAATAGTATCAACATAATTGCGATAATCGTGTCTAATTACGTTTTTAACGAAATCTCAAAATGTCGCAAGAGACATTTGTCAGCCACTGTCTGACTTGCCTATCCCATACTACTGAGCGCTGGTGCAGCAAGTAGTTCGTGTCAATGCCGCGTCAGCCATGATATAAGAAATATCGAATCGACAAAATCTTAAGTTTCTTTCTCGACTCACCGTAAAATAGTCGATTGTTAATTTGCTTCGTAATCACGTGGATTAATATAATTTTCTGTTTCTCGCAGAGGAAGCAATTCGTATCGTCGGTTATCGAGGCCAAGAGTGTCTACCATCGGAGCAATCGAACACAGAGTAGCCACGATTGGCGCAAAAAGGAGTTAATACCGCAGGAGTCGTTCGAAGGCGATCGCTATATAGGTTCAGTAATACGGCAAATAGTCTCTTTGTCGAGCAAAGAAAGGTATCGATTTCTTCGGGTGTACGTCGAGGGAACGTCGAGTCTCGTTTCTGAAAGGGCTTAAAAGATAACGAGTAAATCCAGCAACGATAGGTACGCGTTCCTCGAAAGAACACGAACGCGACCGTCGCTTATGGCTCGTGATTTATAAACATGGACGGAGGCTCGGATATACCTTCGACGAACTTCGCCCTCGAAATACGTGATAAAAACGATCCGCTTTGGATAAAGAAGACAGGGAAACTGATATTATTGGATTCCCTTTGTCGAGGTTTCGTAGGAACGCCGTTTGTTTCCTCCGATAGAATGAAAATACTTGGAATTGTTCAAATTTGTGTCGAGAAATTTAATGGACAGAATTGATATTAAGAAGAAGAATGGGAACAAAACGATTTATTAAAATCTTAATTGCTCGTGTTTCTCAATCGTTGAATCTTCTATTATTCGAGAATCTAACCAGGTTTTTTCTTTGTTAAATTAAGTAGATACTTTTGTTTATTTCTGTATTTGCTGGTTTCCGATATTTCTAAAACATAGGAAATACACAGGATTTCGTCGAAACTAAATATAGCCAAATGTTGAAGCTTGCAAGCAGCCGCCATCAAAGCGATACCTAAAGTTATGAAGATCACCATCGCCGCGGTGTTTGCCAACTATTCGCAGGAAATTTTCATCAGGAAATTCTCCACGTTCTCCAACGAACTACGTGTGTCCTATAAAAGTATTTCCTCGAATCTCCTCTCAGAAAAGAATTAACCGTTTAACGCACATGACCGACTTACAGATTTTGTGCACGTTCCACAATCACGTTTATATCTCTTCGGGTATCTCCTCTTTTGTAGTACATTATTCATACAAAAGACTGGAATACGCAAAATAAAACGAAATATTTCAAAATCATCTATTTCATCTCAATGTTAATAGCATCCATTAAAATATAAGGCCCATTCCAACGAGTCCTATAAAATTCTGATAAAGAGAACACTTTAGTTGAGCATTTAATTTGCAAAAAGCAACGTTCTAACAGCATTCGATAACGAACGAATAGACCATCTTTAGCTGATCTATCCTACGAAATCAGCCGAACGCCAAAACCCATTGATCCATCCGGTACGACCAACAGTTTCATCCATTTGCTAACCGTTATCATCACGAGCCACGCGTATTCAATCTCTAACGAGTAATCATCGATAGGGGGTTGTGCGTTGATCAGAAAGCATCGGGAACGCAGAGAAGCGTCTGTTGGAAGGAGAGAAAGTGGCGTTTCTCCGTGGCACAGAGCGATGATGCGATCACACGAGCCACGAGGCCGGACATTTACACGCATTTAACCCTTTGACAGGCGGAAACACGCGCGGCGAGTCGCCCACGCATTCGACGCACATGCCTCGGCATCCAATTATCACACAGCTCGCCAACGCTAATTTCACCCATTCAGATATCATCCCGTCCGTCAATGGGTGCCTGATTACCGATTGTATACCGCTTTCTATTCTCGTCATTCTCTTTTCGCGTATTCGCGTAGTATTCCACGTAGTTTTATGTTTCTATTTTCCTTCCTCTCGCCTCTCATCGCTTTTCTTTCATACGTCTATCTATTTGCAATTTGTCCGCTACGTTCCTTTTTCAATGTTGTTCAATTCGTATAACCGGATAGCTCCGGAGTAATTGAAGTAATATAGGGTATTTCTCTTTTATTTTGCGGTTTGACTTTTAAACAGTAGTTATCGACATACAATTAACAATTATTACTGTTTTATATAACGTCATGTAAATTACTTTGTATCGATGGATCAAACTTCGATTTTCTCATAGCTATGCTTGACGATAGAATCATCGGTTTGTCAAAACGACAGGCATCGGAATTTGTCTTTCTCATCAAGCGATCGAAAACGTGTAGACGATTTAGGGAAAATTAATATTGACATCCTAACATAACAATATTTTATGTAACTTTCTGGACACGAGTGTGATTGCACTAATAGTGGCTACATTGTAGATGGTAGATGGTTGTGCAAGAATAGAATGGAATGGCAGTAGAATAGAGTAAAATAGTAGTAGTAGAATGGCGAGCGTGGAGAGAGCGTTCATGTGGTCGCTCGTCACTCCATCACCATAATATGGCTCGGCGGTCGGCTGTCAATTTTGCAGCTCGCGGTCGTAAACACGGGTGTTCCATTGCAGATAAAACTTGCTCGTTTGACGGCTAATGACGCGGCTCATATTCGACGCGTCGCTACCACCAAATGAAATCTCGCGCGAATTAGCCGCTCGCGGATCGCTGTTTTCGATCCTATCGATTTATTGTCAGTCGTAAAATTGTTCGCCAGCGTTAAATCGCGCACCTCTTTTGTCCCGTTGGTTCGTTCGTTTCGTACGCTCGCGTTTAGCTATGTGTCCGGAGTTTCAAATCCAGCTGGAATTCTACGCGCTATAGCGCTGATAGTTCGATAATTGGTAGAATAGTAAGATACTATATGTGTAGTAGCGCATTATGGTAACGTTCTGATTAAAACGAGTTTCGTTTATAAATAATGGAATTATTAATTATAATGTTAGCTCAGTTTGTGTACTTTTAGTTAATCAAGGTAGAAAAGTAATAAATAAATAACGCTTTACTGAAATACAAAATTAACAGACGTTTGAAGAGAAACGCATAAGTAACAGATATATAGATCGAGTTCTTACAGCACAATAGACTTATCTCGATATACATAATAAATAATCAGAATTCAACTAACACAAGTTGCTAATGAACGAAGTTTCTCAATGAACTTCGAGTAGAAATTTTAAAATGCCCATTGCAGAAAGTTTATTCGCGACTCTGCATAACCGATCCTGAAGACCAACTCCCACGACGACGATAAAACAATTGAATATCGTGTTGAACTAATCGAAAGTCTCAAGAAACGATGCTTAACGTAAAATAAAACAACGAAGAAGCGATCAAGAGTTTTCATTCTGATCATCGAACACAATATTAATTTCACTATCGTTCTCAGCTTTATCTTTATACTTCATCGATCAATAAATTTATGATATCAACGATATAGCATGTAGGTAATATTGTAACGACAAAAATTGTACCGCTTTCTTCTATATCTTCTGTAATATAATTTTCATATAATCTAAATTATTTAGTATAATTTCCCTCTAATTAATTTTATTAACGCAAAACCAGTCGATTGCTAGATACGTAATACACAATGCACTGATCCATACCAAGAAACACCCATACTATGGTACGTATAATACTATAATATCGTGGACAGATTGCCCAAGAAATATCGGGTGACCATAAACAATGTTGCGAGAAAGTGTAAGTGCCGACGGTCAAAAGGATCTGGGAACTTCAATGGGTCGAGCGGCCCATCAATTTGTCCTCGGTCCTTCAGTTGAATAGTTACGCGGAAAAAAGGTCTGGGAGTGACCATGGCCGCGAATGGTTGTGGAACACGTACGTGGTGGGGCTATGAGAAAAGACAAAGGGATGCTTAAGGGAGAAAGACGAATTAACAGGCAGTCGTGAGTTGAGAAGTTAGTGTTTGTCAGCGTTGTCGAGGAGGGTGGTCAGCGTGAAAAAAGAGCGTTGGAACTGTTGTAACAGGAGGAGCGAGTGACGAATGGTGACTGGCATATAGACTGACGGAGCATCATATTTGATTTTGTGTTTGCGTGAACGGTATTGAAACAATCATACCGTTAGCAAATCTACTAGCACTATACTTTCCTGCAATACACACAATACTAAAGATCAAATTATAACGTATAATGTACTACGATAGGAAACGCTTTAATACAGATGGCGACGTCATGTTGAATCAGCGAGGAGAAATTTGAAATGTTTATGACCGTGGGAAATTTCAAAGTTTCGTCGATTTGAATTTTGGCCAAATTGCGGCATAATTGGTCGTTGACAAGCGATATTGAAGTAAGTTGAAACAAGAACGACAATTGTGTCCCGTTGGCCGTGTGCTACGACGTGCGAAGGTATGCGTGCGCGTATGTGTGTATGGTCGCAGTCACGTTCGTTAGAAGTGTCAAGCTCAAAAGCAAGACAAACTTTTGGCTCAATAGTTGCCGACTAAGTGTCCTGCCCCTTGTGTTGTATTTTCCATTTCATGACCTGGCCACTTAGTTAACCCTTATTTAGAAGCTCGGCCGACAAAATGTCAGTAAAGTTCAACTGTGTCGATGCCCCTTTTCTTCGTAAGGGACGCACGCATGTGGATTACTGGGAAAGAGTATATGGTGATTGCAGAAAATATTTACATATATTAATGTTCTCTGGTGAAACATTTTTTATCAGATCTTGCAGTTCGCTTATTAAACATTAATTGTGAGGTATTTAGTATATAAAAACATGCACACAAGATTATCAGTATGTAGCAGAATATTAATGAAAAGAACAAATATAAATATGTAGATATCTATTTATTAGATGATAATCAGCAATAACGTTAATCTTCTTCCTTCTTTTTTAAGTTTATTTATTTATTTAATCCTCAAACAAACACTGGTCTATAGGTATTTTAACTCTAATTTTGTTAGAATCGCTTGTAGCGACATTTGGTTATAGCGTGAGTGGAATAATAGAGCAAGGAGAATAACCTCCTACATAGGCAGACACGATTCAACTCTCATGTGAATAAAACATTATGTTAATATATTCTGTAATGTTGTCCGTGCATATATATTTGTTTCCATTTTCACTTAAAACGTTAATAATTTATTTGATTTATTTAGCATGATTACTTCGTTAACACTTTCACGTCGTTCAAAAGCAATTCCCTTTGAGATTTTCTAGTTATTTAACAAAGTTGTTGCCAATATATATCGTGCATTGATTGTTATAATTGAATTTTCACTTTACTTCTTCATTGGTTTTGTGCACGCTCTCAACGAGCTAAAAATTTTATAATAACATTTTCAAAGCAATTTGATTTTGTATAAATATTTGGCGCAACTTGTTTCCAGTTGAATTTGATATTGCTATTTTTATAGTAATCCGCGTGGTTATTTTAAACCAGTGTTTTACGCCAAGATATGTTTAAAGAAGTTTCATTAGACAAAAAGAGAAAAAAAGAAACAATGCTAACGATGATTAACGAAAATTTGTCATTCTTTATTCTCATGATATTTGTTCCTGAAAAAAAAGTATTAAGAATTTTAGTAATAACATTTCTCGATATTTCTAATATGAAGATCGCACATTAGATACGAGGATATTAATATGAAGATGCTATTTTAGATTTTTTCCTGCATGTTATTTCTTTCAATAAATCCTACGTTTCAACTACGATTCATATGCTACAAATTAAAGTCGAATTTAGTTTGATGCACATTTTTCATGATATCTATCATAAGCTTTGCGAGAGCCAGCGACGTTTATTACGAACGCGTGCTTTCTAAATCGAATTTTTTTGCAGGCCGTTTTCCGGTCATCGCGTAACATGCCTCGGGGCATAATTAATAAAGCAACCGGAAAATTAGGTTCTCCCTCGTAATTTTAGAATCGCCGCCGCGAGTACCCTCGGTTATTATCTCATCGGCGATCATTAAAGTGATGGTTTCGAAGCTGTGTTCAGAAGCTTTTAGTGTACAATGCCTTTTTTTTAAAATCATAATTTTATTCATTAGATGTTTGAACAAATAAAAGGATTAGAGTTATCCTAGGAGCATTTTTCTAGAAAGTAGGTCAACAATTTAATCGATTAATTACCAAAAACGACTGAAAATCTTCATTGTCTTTAAGATTACAAAATGACGTTCAGGTTAAAAAAACATACTTTAAAACCTCAGTTTATCTTTAAAGAAATCATTAATATGTGTGAAACCATCCCACATGTAATCAATTTAAAAAGAAAGAAATTATATTTCAAATTTTTACGTTTACTAAAATATAATCTAATGATTCACGATTCACAGAGCCATGAATTTCCGCAGAAATTGAACAAAGGCTAAATAAGAACCTAACCCCGTCATACACATCGAAACGATCCAATAACTCATCAAAATTCCATCAATCTTCTCAGAAAGTAGCGATAAACCAATCCATCGAAATTCCGACTCGGTGAAAAATCAAAAGCGTGAGAGACAATGCGGTAACCTCTCGGTTGGCAAGCTTGCGAAACTTGCTCCTACGTCGACGATTATTCCTCCCACCAGAGAATCCCAACTATGCCAGTGCGTTTGGTCCGGGCTAGCGGCCAAGGATTATTATTTGTTTTCGCGTTAATTCGTTTTTATTTTATTCGCGGTACGGGAATTCCGGTGCAGCGTCGCGACGCGGCGTGGGTAAACAGGATACGGCAACGAAGGGCAATTCTATCACGTATGCGCGTGCCTACGTGCACGCGTTGCTAGTAAGCGTTCGAGCTCGCGCGAGTAAGCGCCAGCAAATATGGTAATGTGCTCGCGGGGGAATGTGTTTTCCTGGAGTTTCCACGAAACATCGTCATCCTTTGCTTCGTAAACAATCTCGCAATGCGTTTCAAGTCTGACCGTTCCCTCGAACTTTTCCCTATAAGAATGTTATATGTTTATCTGCTACCTGATTATCAGAATATAACGAAAACTACGAGTAAGGAATTTATTGTATTGCGATGCAATGAAGAAATATAGAAAAAAAATATATTAGATCGTCCGAAAAGTTTCTTTCGTTTTATAAGAAAATAATGGATGCACAATATTTTCCGTTTTATATTATTTTATCGAATTACGTATGATCCATTTTGTTCTATCAAACTAAAGATCACAACGTTCGACAGATTAGGTTTCATGTTTGTGTAAAGATGCGTTTCCGTAAAAGAAAGTCACTTTCCGGACAACCTAATGGAAAGAAGAGACCGAATGAAGCCTGTAACGCAATTTTATTAACCTTCGTTTTTATTTTATTTCGAGCCACAGAATCATCCTAACATCGTTTGTATCGCATATTTAGCCTCGCGTATGTATTATAATCGCTTATGTATACGTATGCCGATATTACAATTGTAATACTAATAATAATACTATTGCGTATTTTCCTCCAAACACCACTAAGTCAAACGCGTGCCATTCGATAATATAAACGCATAATTCCTCAATCACGCGTTCGTTACGGAGATTCGCCACAGAGGTAGCCCATAAAGTAATACCAATATTACTACCTCCATTACCCTAATCGATGCCCGGTAATACCAACGCTGGGGTTGAACAAACGTAATCGAGAAGACTACCGAGCCCGCTTTGGCTAGCAAAGTCGATTGCGTTTCACGACCCTCGCGATTATGGCCGATGATCCGTGGCGAAATAGGTCCCGTTTCCAATCGTTTCTGCGCGTTGCCAGATGGTCAAGCGTTCCCGCGAAATCCACCGGCTTAATCCTAAACCGCGACGCGTTTAAAGTATCTTGGAACGATCCTTCTCTCCGTGGCTGATCGGCAATTCATGGGCCATCTGTTGTTACTGTCTGCCACAGTCGCCTGTCGCGTCTTAAATTACGACTGCAATGAATTCGTGAGCGAGCGCGATCGCGCAGAACGTCTCTGGATTACGTTGCTACTCGCCTCTTGGGATCTGATCTGTTTTTGTGTGCGTAAGTGCGTCTGTGTAGAATGCTGGGATATAATGTCGAAATATCAGGAATTATATGTTTGGTGAAGATGCGAGTGTATAGAAATTGGAATGAGTGCAGATTTTAACGAAGAATTAAATTTGAGAGTATATTTGTTGTTGAAAATTGTATCGTCTATACGCGTAAAGATAAATATTGGGAACTGTGCGGATTACACGTAATGGAAAATTAACCAGTTAACTGCGTTTGACGAATATACACGTTAAATAAAAGCTTTATTTCGGTGTGCTTAACGTGTATACCTGTCGTTGCTTGTATTTATTTCTGTATTCCACGATCTAGCTTCATAAGAGATTTTTAAAACTAAATTTTAGCGCAGTTAACCGGTTAAAGTGGAGATTAGGCGAATTTGTTTAAAATTATGTATATCGTTTAAATGTGAGGGAATAGATATTGCAATCTATGTCGATTGCAATGGAAACAATAGAAGGATTTTTTTTTTTTCGTTTGCAACGGATTAAAGAGTACAGGCTAGGTTTGCAAATGTATGATCTTTGCTTTGATGACAATCATGAATAAACAAATATTGAATGTATATTGGCATGTGTTCGATATTGCACACGGAATGGAATTCTGTTCTGTAAATACTGTTCTACGTTTGATAACTTGCGAAATAGCAGGATGCGTCATAAATCATTTTCGGTAATAGCGTGATCGATTCTTTAAATCGAGCAAATTAACTTTCCAGAATGTTTTACTTCTACGATATAAAAGATAATAGAGATATAATAGAGGTTAGCAGTTTAAATTATTTACAAAGATAGATATATCCCTCCGTTATTACACAGATTAATTAATTAATCGATGACATCGTATTGTTCCCATTACTGTCATTAAGTTCCAATTAAAACTGCATCTATAACAGTGTTTAACTATACATTCCCCCTTTGGTTAACCTAAACTGTTAGTACGAACAAATTACGCGCTAAGAGTACTGCAATTTCGTGAATTAAATCAATACACCTATATATTTGATAGATATTTTTCTCATAATTTTAAAAAATAAAGAAATTTTATTTTACAATTTCTGTAGAACATACATTTCCGCAAGACACTATCCTCTTCCGAATTGTAACACAATTTCTACACCACCATCACCTTGTATAATCCTCGGATCCAAGTTCATCTTGGAGATTATCAATCCAATCATTCCATCAAAAGGTACTTGCCTAATCCTAATACTCACCGCCCACTCAATTCGATCCTCCTTTCATCCCAACTTCTCCCACCGTGACATCCATTTCTCTCCCTCTCTCTCTCTCTCTCTCTCTCATAACACAATGTCCAGTTAAACAATATCAATTAAACTCCCGTCCTGTCTCGAATTTACGACACAATCTCGCTATACGCCGGTGGGAAATGATTTGGAATGGCGCAACGCGACAAGCGTCATGGGATGGCGTATGGTGGCCAAGCGAAAAAAGCTTTCCGTTTATCCCTTGAACTTTGATCCCCCGGTGGCATGCCACTGACAGCTTGTTCAATGTTTACTCGGTCGTTTGTCCTGCAGACCGGTATTTGGTTAATCAGCGAGTTAGTTGTCCATGCTCGAATTCCTGTCACCATCCCCTTCCGGTTGCCGCTCTATTTGCCTCTCTTCCTTCCTTCCTTCCCGTCCCATTCTCTCGTTCTCTCTCTCTTTCTCTCTCTCCCTATCTCTCTCTTTCTCTCTCTATATATATCCATCTCTGTTCTCGGCCACGTGTTTTTCCATTCGCACATTTATTGGCCCTTTGTCGCGTCAGAACGCGATTTGTCGAACGGAATTTATCGAACGTGTCCGCGCGTTCACGCACGCTAACGCTTTCTACGTAAGACCAGATAACATCGCCACGTGCCTCGAATCATTCAGCGCACCCTATGCTGCCGTTTGATTCCAGATTGCGGAACAATGCGGCCCAGACGACGCTTTCGTTTCTGCGAACCTTCGAAATCGCATGCTTAGACTTTTAATTGATTAAGTTTTCACGAAAGGTGCATTAGGTTCGTGTCGGTGTTGGACGAGTATCCTTGGAGGGTAAAATGTCTTTGTGGATGGTAGAGAAGTTAAGTAGTCTAGATAAGCGGATAGGGGTAGAGCGTGAGGCGAAGAAACTGTTTTTGGCTACTGTTTCTGTTTCTGTCTGTGATTAATAGTACTTTTGGTTTGTAGATATTGCCTGCTAGTTGTTTACTTATTCAGAGGATATCCGTGTGAAGTTCTAAGTGTATCGTTTGGCATGCGATTTTTTAATGGACCATTTAGCTAAGGAAGAATCGGTATAAAATCATTTTTGCTTCAACAAGTACTTTTATACGTGTTCGCATATTTTTTCACTCGGTTCTATTAGGCAACAAATGTGATATATGATAACAGGGTACGCATGAACTTTAAAAAGTAATTTTCCCTTATTTTTATGTTACATCGTGAGGTAATATATCTACATTAAATGTCGCTATAAAAAGAAACCGTCCTTATACGATAAAAATAAAGAAACTAAAACAATATTGATAGAAGAGCACAAGGAAAATCAGGAAAATTGCTTGCTCTTTCTAAATCGCACGTATATTTCAACGACGCTGTTCTTGAATGAGTAAACACAAAGCCGATCAAACTGGGTTACCAATAAATCGGCGAATTCGCTAATAAACATCGAACTTCTGTAACAATGCGTATATCAACACATAAAATTCGATTGTCCAACAAATGAATTGTGCGTTCTCGTTGATCGGATGTCGCTATTCATCCGGCGTTCTCGTTGCCGTTAAATTGTTTGTGCTCTAATTGTTAATTTCATTAGAAATTTTGATTGCGCCCGGCGGCAAACGGTGCTCGATAATTAACGGCGGAGGAAAACGATAACCTTTGTTTCCGTACGACGAGTCGGCAATGCGACAAATCGATGCAGGCGAACTGAGTCGCGGAAACATTTTCCTCTGTTCCCATCTCCCACCCACTTTCGCCAAACCAGTTCATCGTGTATAACGGTGTCCCGCACTCGAACCGGCTGGAATTCGTCAACTTTTAACGATCATGATACCGTATCATTGTTTGCTCGTGTTACCGTCTCATTATTTTCCCAGGGAAAGGTAGCGCTTGTTAAAAGCAGGCGAGCGAGCGGAGAGACCAGATGGGACACGGCAATGTTTTAAATTGACTCGCAGTGCGCGCATAAAATCCCGACGAGATCCACCGGTAACGCTGAATCCTGTTGGATCCCTTCGACCCTCTGTAGTTTCATGCATTTTGTCTTTTTATCTTTGTCTTCTAAATTGAATATACAGCATTGTTCTTCGAATAGATACACGTATGTTTAGTTCGTTTCGAAAGAGTCCGATTTACTTGCAAGTACGACAAGCTTTATAGGCTAAGAGGAGCAGGTCGATAGACTGCGTTGAATTAACAGCATTTTCCGTGAGCTTCTTTTCGCTAGCTTTAAAGCAAAATGGCAAAGAAACGTAGCAAAGAGCAATTGTACGTATCTATAATATAGGAGACATTTTTTACGAAGATCATGCTTCTGTCGGAATATCATTAATTGAGATTCAATTAGGCTCCTTCAACAGCTATAAGTGCTCTCATCTTTCGCGAAGCATCGAAAATAAGAAATGTCGATCGAACGAGGACTAAATAATACAAGACCAAAGTATCCAAGAATTCCACTTTACGTCGATATAACTCAGTACAGTTAATTTGCACAACAACGATTCGAAACATTCGCGTCTATACCAAAGACAAAGAGGAGTATCAGTCTGTCGCGTAACTCTGCCGCTAGGTAGCAGCAATCTCGTAGAAACTTCGGTGTTCAAATACCATGAGACCGGTTCTTGCAACGCGGCTTACGTACATCGCAAAGTTTCGGATCATGTTGGTGCCATATTTTCTCATCCAACGTTTCCCTATCGGGCGACAGTTGAAGCTCCCTAAAAGCGTATCGAATTTCCATCTGCACAGATCCTCACCGTATTCTTGCCATCCGGTAAAACGAGACCTATCCAAATTCCAGGAATATCCTTTTTAATTTCAATATCCGTATAAACATACGATAAATATCCACTGTATCCTAGACAGCAGATAACGTAATCTGATTCATTCACGGTGTGCCGTTCGTCTTGACGACATCGTGAGTTGGAAACGCGGCCTTCTCCCGGCTTCTCCAGTCTCCCCATCGCGATGTGTGCGTCAACTTGGCGAGTTTGCGTAGTTAGCGTTACTTGTGCATTAATTGAGGATTACAACGGCGACGAGATACGAGGAGAGGCGAGCAACAGAAACGGAGATCGAGCCGAGTAAGAGCAGGAAGGTTATATAACGCGGAGAGAATACACAGAGGAGAATCGACGGAGCAGCGGAATAGAGAGAAGCAAAGATACAACCGGACGAGGAGCGACAGATCTCGAGATGCGAGACAAGTGCGAGTACAGAGACCCATAGCGTAGCCTTCGGTCTCTGAGTCTGATGCGCGCGGTAACTTTCCTAATCACCGTACGAAGCCCTGAGGTAGTCACCCGCGTAACCATCATACCGTCTAAGTGCAGTAGACACGGAAGCTCGATTAGGGACGTGGAATTCGCGTGCACAATAAGCATATATAGTTATTCAACGCGTAGATGGTGCTGCCAGCCAGCGTCACGTTAATTTTGTAGGTCAGCTTGTAGGTTAGTTTGCAGGTTGGAATCGACAGCTTGCACCTGGCCCGATGCTTCGCTTGGAACTTTTGCCGCTCCTTCCAGTCTTTCCCACCGGTGAGGTCCCGACTCGGAGGACACGACGTTGATGTATGTTCTAGCTTCGACAAAGAAGCTCGTTCCAAACGGAAACTCGAAAGGAAACGTTGCCCTGGAGATTTTACGCGACCAAGACACACTTTGAATCGCTCTGATCCAACTGGTTAAATCTTTCAACCTTGTGTTTGAGTCTATTTAGATTTGTGTTCCCAAGGGAATTTCGCCGGATAGTTTAGTTCGCGTTGTTTATACTGAAATGGAATTTTCTGTGAAAACGATTTGTACAGTTGGAAGCATTAATTATTGCGCTAAAAAATGATAGGAGAAGGAGGAAGACGAAGATGGTTTTATACTGATACATCGAAGTTGAGCGTCGTTGCTTCGAGCATTGATCAATCGTAACACGGCGGACCGTTCGAATATTAAACGGGCAAACTGGACGAGGGAAAGTTAAATACGAATGTGAAGTGCAAGGATGATGTTGACTCGAGTCTACAAACGGTTTCAAAGCGACGAATTTTGCTCGACCGCCACGACCACACAGTGAAACGCGACAACGAAGTCTCTTTAGCTGGCACGCTTTGACGTATTGTGCCACTTTTTCTTTTACTAGAAAGTTTCACTCTGAGCTTGCGTCTTTTGTCAGCCGGAAAGTGACAAATCTTTTCAGCAGAACGTGTGAAATATTACAACATTTGGAATGACTTTGTACGCTATAATATAAAATATCGTCGTTCAAGAGTTAAGGTTAGGTTAACCTAGGATCCTTAAAATTGTGCAATTAATTTCTCTGATTGTTTTTACGTACTTCCAATCTTAAAAGAAACATTCTTTCATTCTCAATTCTTCCAAGAATTCTTTTATTTTCACCGGCTTTTCATTTCTTACCAACAGAATAATTTTTCTTTCAACGGATAAATTATAATCCAATCTTCCAGAGAACTCCAGAGGATAATAGTCGATAGAGATAAGACTATACGACAATTCTAGTTGAAGCTTAGATATGTACTTTGAAGGAACTATACGCAGTTAACAATTCCATCGCACAAAACGACATTTCGTACAGACCAGCGTAATAGAATGCGCGTTTCACATCGGTAGACAACAGGATGTTTACATTGGTCAGGCGGCAAAGTCCTATAGAATAACCGGAGGCAATGTACGTATATAAGTTTTCCGAATGCAGATAGAAGAGGCCTGGTAGCCATGTAGTACACGGTTTCTCTTCGTGGCCCACATGAATTCCGC
The DNA here is from genome assembly GCF_910591885.1 of Bombus terrestris. NCBI lineage: Eukaryota > Metazoa > Arthropoda > Insecta > Hymenoptera > Apidae > Bombus > Bombus terrestris. The sequence goes on from NC_063274.1 coordinate 7,844,812, forward strand.
GGGACATGCTCCGAGTAGTTTGGCCTGATGCGGAAGGACGTCTGAGCCTACAAAGCGGCCCTTTGTGCGTCCTGGAGAACTTGTCTTCCCCTTTTCAAAGAGGACTTGGGTCCACGTGCACGCCAGACACTTTGCTGAATCTCGTCCTTCCGTTTTGGCTAACTCGATGACGCTCCCGTGTGTACGTGAACTCTCGGAAGACCCTGTTGACAGCTCTGAATGGTTGCTATGTCTGGGAATGCTTCCCGCCATTCCTGCAACGTGTTTTGAGTCCCATGTAATACGGAACTAACGTTGCTCGCGGCTGTTTACGCATGGCTGATGACGATCGTGTAGATTTGATACTCTTAGGGAGTAAAAATGCTTGTAAAATGTTGATTGCGCTGTAACACGTGCGACGTGTCGCAGTATAATTACAGCGTCTTCTTTCATATTGTTTAATGATGTTTTCGAGTACGTAGATTTATCTCGAATTGAAATTGAAGATAATGTTTAAAATTCTCTTATTGAATAATTTTAATATTGGAACACACTCGCCGTTAATTTATTTTAAATTGATAGATTATTGAAAAGAGAAGCAGTTGGAAGAATTTATGTAATCTTTAGGTCGAAGAAGATAAATTATAATTTTGGTTGGTATTATAAACATAGATATAGAATACGTACGGTTGAGTAATCCAAGAAGGGATTTGTATAATTGAGAAATTGCATCATTACACGGAAGAAGCTTTGAGACTGTCTTGGAGGTTAACTTGTTGGAACAATTAATTTCTTGCTAATGAGTTGCACACTCTCTTGTACACTCAGCGAAATTTGCAGATTTGTCCAGCTTAATTCAATTGTGATTCGTTTAAACGAGATAAGTTGGCGAATTTCTCATATATCGTTTAAACTACTTTCGAATTTTCCTTCTCAAATCTACATTGTTCACTCTAACCGTGCTGCGCTCCGTATTTCCATATTTCGGTCTTGTTCTTATTTTAGCAAACAACAAGGATTTGTGATGTTCTGAAAAGATGCTTAGCATAAAACTGAAACGAGAAATCATGCATACTAATAAGAATTTTTTCATATTCCGTTCAAGCTCGAGGTGCCTTTTAACATTAGAAAAATACAATTGGGTCGAAAATAGTGGAAATAACGTAGCGGGCTTGAAGTCAACGTTGTTTAAAGCAATTTAACAAAACAAATGAGACCACTAAATACAACTCCAAACACGAATAAGGAGCAAACAGAAGGTCTATCCATCCGTCTGTCCTCAGCATCCTCTTTTGTGCAGGGAATTCGGTCCCATTTCGATCGAAGACGATAAGAGCGGAAGTTGTTTGGTCTTCCAACGCGCTTTGTTTATTCGCTCGGGCCGAGTGGGTTTGCCGGGGTAGTTTCCAGAGGGTTAACGATAACAAGTCCAAGTCCAAGGCATGGGAAATTAAAGTCGTACTTCTACGAGAACGAGATGGCCGGAGCCGAGTTACTCGACTTTAAAGCCGTCAGAGAGACGCAAAGCTGAATAATTGCGTTAAGCCGTGGCGAAGTAAGAAATACCACGATATTTCATGCAATAAACCGCGGCTATATCGCGGTAAGCTCGGCTTTAAACTTCTAGACGCGTCCACGAGAACTTTCAGCGACATATTACCGGGCAAACGTGAGAACCCGAAGTATTCTTAGTTGCTTCTTCACACCGCCTCGCTCGGCTACTTTCTCATCTATAATCGATGTATTAGAAAATCCTGTACCAATACCTTTGATAATTGACACGTGGATGTCCTTCTTCGTGAGTTTGACAGAAATTATATTTTACAAATAATTAAGAACAAAATAATAAGTGACAAATAATAGTAAGATATATAAGTACATATTGAAATTGATTCCATCATTACTTAAGAGTATTACTTTATTTTAGAAATACTCTGTTGAGGATGTGTAAAAAGGAGAGAAATGAGTATCGTTTAAAGTTCCTCGGGGACGGTTCCATCAAGAAAGTCGCTTTATAGGGGGAAGGTTATCTTTTCGTGTCATCAAATTTATCTCTCCAATCTGTGATTGTACAGCCGCTCTTTCGTTTGTTTCGACTGTATAAACAAAACGTGGAAAGGAAAATGTATGGTCCGCGTGGTACCAGAAATACAGATTTGATATTTTCGTGTACAAATTTATGAATTATCTACAGCCGACAAAATTGATATTAGATTTTGATTAAACAATACTCATCGTTATATTTCTGTTTGGTAAACGTTTTTCCAACAGAGTGTATCCTTTGTTCATTAAAAAACATAAATCCTTCAAATCTCCCATTTCAAATTACCAATTTTCCTATGTTTATTACATTTTTTGTACTTCCGTCGATCTGTCTCGTAGCAAAAATGATTCTTATTGTTCGAAATCCGACGAAAATAAAAATGTCGAAGGGCTATTTGTAACACTCGATATGATGAATTCCATCGTAATATTGTGGCAATTTAGAAAGCAATATGTACCCGTTAACTCTGTAACAGCCAACTGGTCATTTTCCATTCAATCGAGTCTTCGTTTCTTTAAGAAATTTTCTAGGTTTTCGGAGAAATACCTGGAAGTCTCTAGCAATATGTGCTTTTCTTTTGAAATTGGAAAATTTGTTTTCAAGCTACGACAACTTGATCGAATAGGAACATATCATAGAAACATGACAAATTTCATATGGCACGATATTTCTTTTAGACTTTAAAATTAGCAGATATTTTTACAAAAAGAAGAACAAACAAACGGATAAATCTTTATTTTAAAATTTCATTACGCTACACCATCTTTGGAAATCACTAAAAATTCCACAATGTCCTATCATTCTCTATACATTTAACACTAGAACTACCGATAGTTAACACGAAGCTATTTCTACCAAAACCGGCCAAAATCACTGGTCTTTAAAAAATACGTAAGAATAGAATATTTTTATATTTATTGATTTATTACTTTCTTACAGAACGAATTCCATGTTATGTAGTACATTTTTGGTATTATTAATCTATCTGGGAGCACGATCCCTAAACGAGGATTGACACGTTTATAAAATTGTAGAACCAGTTATTTTGATGGTGTGGTATTTCTAATGTTAGCATCTAACGATTCAGCGATCGATCCGGAATTTTCCTGATAATTGATATCATCATATTGAATGATACGCAGTCAAAATTGTAAAAACGTGTGGGAAATTGTACAGAACGAGGAAACTGGTTAATTGAGGTTCGATAAACAGATTGCAGGACCCTTTTACACTTTGACAAGTACCAATCATTTTGACTGGTATTGGTATATGTAGCCTTGATATAAAATAATTTTGAGTTTGAATACATAAAAAATAAAATAAAATTTATTATATTATTCTTTTAGTTATCGTTGCGAAATTCATTACATCATTGCGGAAAAAAACATAACATGAAGCAGGAATTTTAAAATAAAATTGTAAAATCAGTCAATTTGACTGGTGTGGTAGTTCTAATGTTAATAAAAATTCGTCAAGAAGACACACGCACTCGTCAAGCTAGGTTTCGTGCGTTAGAGGAAAGTCGAATACAAGAATAAGATCGCGAAGCCTCGCGGATGTCGCCAGAGTGCTGGGAAAGATTTACTACGCGAAAAAGGAAATGTAGTTTGATCTCCGAAGATGAATACGCCGCCGCGTCGCCGCCATTCCGAATCGCTCAACGCTACGGCGCGTAAGGAACCGCCGGTGAATTTAGAAAAGGGGGAGCAACTCGCGAGACACCCCTGTCTCGTGAAAACGCAATTCTTCATTCTTTCATGAGATTTCCCGGCGAGAATGTGTCGGGCTTAACGAATTGAAACGAGCATACATTCTCAACCGTGTGACAGTGCGTGTCTTCCGGAATACCGATGTGTAACGCGAAATAACGCCGTTTCCAACTTATTCTGGCGACACTTTCCGAAAAATTACCCTGTCGACTTCCTTTGACGCGAACCTCTTGTATTCTCTATCCTTTGCTATTCAAATTTCAATTTTCGAACGTACTCGACCAGTAGTAGAATTTACTTGGAACGTTCTACTTCCAAGTAGATCTCCTTTCTCTTTCTACTTTCCTTGTTCTCTGTTCTCTTTTCTCCTTTCAAGTGCCTACTTGTAGAGTTCAAGTTTGTTCTATCTATTTGAAGAGTCTATTTGAAAGTACTGCTCCCCTTATTCGATATATTTACAGGCAGTTCTATTGCGGATTTTTTAATTGTTGGCCAGATCAATTAAACAGACCCGCGATCTACAACTAACGATCTCTGACAAGAGTATTGTCAAGTATCAGATTGTCTATCGCAATGAAGTTTTTGGCGCACGATTATCTTTCAATCGTTTCATTATTCTATCATATATTCGTAAATCACACTTGTACAAAGTACCATCCAACGACTGTTTGATATCTATTTTTCCAACCATTTTTAACCATAGCTATTCATTTTTTCTTTATAAAAGTACGAATGAAAGCGAAAGATAAAAGTACATTTACCAACGATACCACCTATGCAATCAAATACAAAAGCAACCACCAAAAATTCCTCTCAAATTCCACTCACCACTTATTATCGCTGTTATCTCTAACCACTTGCATTAGTCCCATCCCTATCCATTTACTTTTATAAACGTACGATTGCACAAAGAAAAAAAAAATCCCCCCGAACCTAACTCGAATCCAGTAACGACACTTTTATACAACTTTTATATAACCAAAAATAGAGGCAGCAAAAATTCTTCTCGAACTGTTCTACTCCACTCACGACTTATTATCACCGAGCCACGTTATCTTTAGCCATTCGTATTATCCCCTGTCCTCTCGCACGCCCCTTTATTACATCTAGTCCAACGAAGCTACGATCGAGCCAGAAACGAAGGTACACCCGGTGACGTTATCGTTTGAAAATCGTTCTATATAAACACGGAACTTAGCCAGCTCACCCCTTTCTCGATACAACGCAACCCAGACCGAGATTGACCAGGGTTCGAGAGACAGAGGAAAGGGGGTTGGCTTGAACCATCGTGCTCCGGCATATTCATGAGAGCTGAGTGCGCAGGGTTTGAACCAATATACCAGCTTCTGTTCGCCGTTAGTTTGTGTGTGTACGGCCGTGGCCACGCACGAACGTGTGCGTCCAAATACACGTACACGCGAGCGCTGCAGAACTACCGGCTACTGTATAGGAGCACGGGGAACGGTTAACTGGCCACCGTAAGTAAGGATGTTCCGTTTATTCAGCAGCTTTCGCGCGGTTATGCGACAAGCACGAAGAGAGGACAACGCGGGTCCGCGTGCACCCTGCAACTTCCGTGATCCGATCTTCGCGCGGACGTCTGCTTGCCGAAGGAAACTTGCGACCAGACGGGGATGGGAATGGTGTTTAGGTGCTGTGCAGCTGTTTTTCACATCCGCTAAAACCTGACAGACAACTAGCGGATGAATATTTAGAGATTTTTTTCGCAGGGGGATGGGGAGCGAGAAATTCTGAGACATTTCAGCTCGCGCTGATTCAGGTTATGGTCACAGCTGTAAGTGTGCAAGTTTCGCTACGGTGAGGATCAGCGAGTTTGTCAAAGTGTTTCGTACGCAATGTGTCAGTTACGATGAATTAAAAATTCCGAAAAATCTGTCCAGCAGATCAAACAAACTACAAATTTTCATCTGTACAAGAAACACGTGGAAGATAATTCTAACGGTCTCACAGAGCAAATACCGCCCAAGAGAATCTCGCGTTTTGATCCCTTTATTACGCATTTTCCCAATAAACCGCCCACGCTTCCATTACATCGTTGATGCCTCAAAGCGTGAGCACGCTTTCGAGGCCACGCTAACGCGAATCATCGGCCATTAGCGCAACGATCTGCCACCGATGCTTGTTGGACGGATCGTCGATCAGCCTGCGGATCGTTCCGAAACGAAAGCCCCCTTGTAACGGCACGCAAACGCCCCGTGGAACGTGACTCGCGGCCCGATTCCCTTTTTCCCCTTCCCGTACGGCCCTTCACCCCTGACCCAGCCGAAAACAGAGGCAGAGGGCCAGGGAGGGTTGACGTAGGAAAACTGCAGAACGCGGTTCTCCTACCCATCGGGCTCGTATTTCAAATCCGACGGTTTCGCATTTTGCATGCAACGACCGAGTCCGGACGACCCGGACGCGTATAGCGTGTGGCATCGACCGGCTCCACGAGTATGTGGGTCATTTCCATCGCGGCCGAAATCGGTCCAATTACACCACTATCGAACGCTGCAATTACTCAGCGATGAATAAAAAAAAAAAAAAAAAAATGGAAGGAGGAAGAGAAAAAAGGGAAAGAGAAAGAGAGAAAGAGAGAGAGAGAGAGAGAGAAAAGAAGAGAAGAGAAGAAGAGAAAGGGAAAAGAGAACAAAAAGATAACTGATCGGAAGAAAAATGAGAAAAATAGAAAGAAATAGATAGATAGACAGATAGGTGGAGAAAGAGAGAGGATATTTATAGATAGGTTCTGGCCAGGTTCGAGCAGAATTCAAATCGTATTTCAGCGGCCATTTCCACGGCCTCCAGGTAATCCACCTCTCTCTTTCTCCTTTTCTACTTCTCTCCTTTTCATTGCTGTGAACCGAGGGAACGAAAGAACGTGGCGAATTGTCGGCAATATTAAACTTCCATCGTCAAGCCACCCTCCCCACCCCCGCCTGTTCTCCTTGATATGTATAGATTCGATACGGGAAACTCGGTTGCGGAGCTGGTTGTTTGCTGTGTCCGCTAAGAGGGAGGGGAATGGTAGATAAAAGTCGACCGGGGGCAGTCCGATGCAGGCGTGCCCATTGAAATACTTTAATTAACCCTTACGGCGCCTCCTTCCTCCCCTCCGTAGCCTCTGCTCACGGGGTGGCGAGCAGTTTGCTTAAAATGCTTTGTTGCGCCGCTCAAAGGAACAGATACAACCGTGGGCCCCGCGGAGATTGCTCGCGAGCTCAAACGATGTGTAAATCACTCGTTTGCAAGTACCGAAGATGGATGTTGCAAAAAAGGGGTGAAAAAATGCCGATGTTCGATTTCTTTCACGTTTCGGGAAAGGTCGGACAGGTTCACATTTTCTGACGTGCTTCAACGAAGTTTGTACGTTTACTAACAAGTATTTTTATTACACGATTTAATGAATATATCGAATGCTCACAGTGGTTGAGTCAGGAGAAATAAAAGAAATAATAATGTTAAATTTCCAAAAGTTCTAAGAATTCATAAAACACAATCTTCTTTACTCTATTTCCGATCGATCCACGCGACGACAAAATCCATTCAAACACACGAATAAAATTCATCATCGAACAAATTACGAACACGAACACGTCGAAATTATTTAAATGATGCCGTGATATAATAGAATCAATTAATTTCCATCGCTCTGAAAGACTGCGCGGCGGCATTCTTCCAACTTTCGTTGTATACCATCACGTCCCGTTGGTATAAATTGCGCGTAGCTCGCCCACGCATCCCCGTCATCGGATTTCACCCTGGTTCCGGTCAAATTTTATCGTTTGCATATCGGAACGATATCCCCGTCAATATTAAACGTCATCGCTGCACGGCATCGGCATTAACTAATGTACAACGACGTTAATCTATTTTAGCTAACCGTAGACCCGTAGCAATCATAAACTATTTTGCATATAAACCATTCGTAGCGCGGCGCTTCCCTGTTGGAAAATCATTTTGCAATTCATTCCACATGACGCAGGCCCCGTTAACGCAATGAAAGTTAAGCTCATGCCCGACGCGTTCAATTCCCGTGAAATCGACGACATTCATGAAATGAACTACCAGGATTTTTGCTGCGCCGATATTATCAAATTTTACATCTTATAAAAAGTTTTAATCTTCTCCGTTAAACAGCGCGAAATTTGCCTTTCCCATTATCCTTTTTTTGTTTGTTGCTATTTCGCTCGGAACACAGATATATAGCGTGACCCAGTTGGAAAAATCATTCTGTATAGGTACATATTGTATTTTTAAAATACAATCGTTATACGCGAATTTCGTCGGGTTCTAACTATATTTACTAAATAAAAAGGTTTACATAGCTTGACCCAGTTATGGAAATCATCTTGTATATTGCGTTTCTAAAACACAATCGGTGTAGTCATAGCGGTGTAGTTCACTAGGTTTTATATTTTTTAAATAGAAAGCATTTTTTTTTTTTAATGAAAGGGCTAGAACAGTTCGAGGTTTGAAATAAAATTGGAATAAAAATTTCGGTCCGTTGTTGCGGTCAAAATTCACCAACACACCATTCAATGCTTACTTCTTCTAGTACAAGCAACTCTATTAAATCTCTTTACCCATCTTCCAAGAAATCGTCACTGCTTCACTGTTGTCTTAGAAAACAACTATATGCGAGCAGTAAACAAAAAAAAAAAGAGAAAAAGAAGAACACAAAACTACAAAGTAAAAGAAAAACAACACTAAAGCATCGTAAGGTTACAAGAAACTAGACGAAAAGACGGAATCGAGGAAACATTTCTTTAGAAAGTTCCTACATATATAGGGTGATCTTCCTTGTAGCTAACTTAAATGCAATATCGCAGCAGCGATGCTCACCATGTTCCTTCCTATACCAAACAGTACATTTCTTTTTTCAATAACTTCAATCCATTGCAAGATACTCCATTGTTTTCACTTAAATGTAACATCCCGCGTATAAAATAAAAAATAAAAGCCTGCCATACACTGGTACTGCTTTTAACTTAGCTAGCCAGAGGTTCACCCTGTATATAGATGTGTAAGCAACAGCTACCCAGTTGTCCAGGAGATTACATCGGTACTCACGGAGCGGCGCAAAAAGACAAATAAAGGTTGGGCAACCATAAACAGGAGGCGAACTACATATATAGTTCCACTATGTCGGGAAATGCGTTACGGACGTAGCATCAGGAAGAGACCGGATGGGAAACCTGGAAGACGGATAGTTTTCTTTCCCTTTCGTAGAACGTTCGCCATCGACTGCTAGCCATCGTCAAAGAACCTATCGATCTAAGTCGAACAAAGGAGCTACTTTAATTATCGACTGTGTCTCCCGCGCTCGTTGGCACACCCACTCGACTATTTGGTGTCCTTTGTTGCGAACTCGAGCTGCGGGCGAAGTTGCGTGCCGGGAGAACGTGGTGGAAGGGTGAGAAAAGGGTGAGACGAGAGGGTGGACGTAGCAGAGGGCTGGTCCAGCCTGTCGACGCTTTCAGCCAGCCGGTAAAACAATATGGGCCAGTCCCGTTCACTGACGGCGTTAATAAGTAAATACGAATTAGCATGCCGAGTCCTTTGCCGGTATAAATCAAACGAATTAATTACGACGCCGACACACGCAGCTCGCGTCGCGTTGCAACCTCTTCCAGAAGAAAGAGTCTCGAGAACCGTCGTCGACTGCTTTGCATATTCCCCAGCGTAAATACTAATAAATCCCTGTCCGCGGACGCGCACGTATACCAAAAGACAATTTAAAAGCTGCGAGAGAACCAGCCGGCTCGCTTCATTTAACGCGCCATCATGACGTTGCTTCGACACCTCGAACGCATTGTAATGGGAGTTAGAGAGTTGAGGCAAGGTTGTTGCTGTTGGAAGCTGCTTATTAGAAGCCAAACCGATCAACTGCGTATATTGAACAGTAGAAAAAGTGGCGACATTGCAAACATTACTCTTTCAACTCCATAGTGAAATTTACTGCTATATGCACGATCTTCTTTCGACAAATAAACTCACGAAAGTGGTCGTTACGATTTTTGACAAGTTGAACAATGATTATGTTTCTGGGCAGTAAAATTGAAAAATTTACTAAAGTTAGATCAATAGATTTATATTAAAGGCGACTGGTCAGTAACATAAGCAATGTAAATCCACCTGAAGTTTTGCCAATGTATACAATGTGTAACATGATAAATATCGGATAACAGTAATGTGATCGGACATGTAATTCGATTAGCCTTTAAATGAACGATGACCGCTCGTCACTGACAATGAGTTATACTGTGTTGTCCTCCATCTAAAGAGATGGAACTTAAGAAATTTCAGTCCCCTTCGCATTTGACACTGCTCGTCATCGATCATGCCGTCCAACCACTTCTATCGCAACGACGGAAGTTTAGAACGCGCGAGCATAACCACGATTAGGCGTCTACCCTTCAACACTGTATCGCCAAGAAGGGAGGAGAATGTTTGCTTATACATAACTTTAAATGTATGTAGACGTAATAAATGTATGAAACTCATAGCACAAATCATTGCAAAGGCAGTACTAGAGGCGGAAATGTAGGATATTATTTCGATTCTTAAGAAACAAATTACCGGTTAACACTAAAACTACCGATAGTTAACACGAAGCTATTTCTACTAAAAACAGTCAAAATGACTGGTTTTTAAAAAATATATAATAATAGAATATTTTTATATTTATTGATTTATTACTTTCTTACAGAAGCAATTCCATGTTATGTAGTACATTTTTGGTATTATTAATCCATCTGGGAGCATGATCCCTAAACTAGTGTTAGCATCTAGCGATCCAGCGATCGATTCCGAATTTTCCTGATAACTGAAATCATCATATTGAACGATACGCAGTAAAAATTGTAAAAACGTGTAGGAAATTGTACAAAACGAGGAAACTGGTTAATTAGGGTTCGATAAACAGATTGCAGGACCCTTTTACACTTTGACAAGAGCCAGTCATTTTGACTGGTATTGGTATAAGTAGCTTTGTCAAATTGACTGGTATGGTAGTTCTAGTGTTAGTGTTCCATTTACATTCTAAACGGAAAAATATGAAAAAGCTTACGAAGCTATCTTTCTTCGATGTAATTCTATAGAAACGAAAGGAATCATAATTGTAAAAACCTACTTCTTCATCCACATTCATCTATGACTCAGCCCCCGATAATAAAATTTCGTACATTGGTATTTATTACAACACCACTTACTCTACTCAGCATTTTTATTAGCAATTACCACGTTTAGCATTTTTACGATACCGTGACTAGTTATCGCGTCGATCAAGGGGGTAACGTTTAATAACCAAAGCAATTCGAAAGAGACCTTTCGTTATTACATTCCAGGTCGAAGTTACAAGTTGCTGGAAACTTGGTTCACGAGACGAACGAGAAAACAGTCAGTAAAGCAGTGTACGCGGCGAAAGGATCAAAGAGATTTATTTCATCCCTTCCACGAAGGATAAAATGAACTTCCTAAGTTATATACCCGCGGAACATCCTGCGCGATTAAAAACCGGAAAATAAGTTTCGTCGCTGCTATTCGAATCGAACAGTTCGGAAACGTTCGAAGAGAGGTCGTTTACGATTTTTATCCGAAGACTCGATATTTCAACGCGGAGGTATACGAATGGCCAAAGTTCGGTTTTGTTATCGAGCTTCCGTCGCAGAGGGACCCATCTTCTGATTTCAGATTTCTCCTCGTTTTATACGAAAAATTATCGAGTTTTCGAAGAAGCAAATTCTAGGAAATGAGTCGATCAGTCTGATCGAAAACAGTATGTTCTTTGTGTAGGTGGCGACAGTTTCCAGCACAAGAATTTGTCACTGTCTTCGACAGTTAGATTAAAGAAAACCAATGTCAAATACAAGAGAAGAATTGTGTCACGAATTGATATTTAGATAACACACAATTGGGAATTAAAATATGATATAATATTCAGAATTCAGATTTCTATGTATTCGTACTTATGTTGTTATAACACTACCAAATATAAACGTTTTCAAGGTGTTCATTTCATACCTGAGTAACTAAGCTATATTTATCCTTGCTAAAAAAGTCAATCTTTTCAGGAGACATAACGTTTGAAATAGAATGCTAGAACTAGAATTAATAATTCACATTGATCGGTTTAAAGCTAAATTAAAAATTTTTCATCGTAAAGAACCTAAAGGGAAGAGATCTATGTTCCTACAACGTTTGAAACAGAATAATACTAGAACGAAAGTTGATATTTTACGTTTATCAATCCTGACCTATGTTAGAAACTTTCAAATCAATCAATTGAATCCTTTAATGAATATTCCTGTCAGTGACGTTAATCTTTTAACGTTTAAAACCGTATCGCGGTATATCTCTAGCAGCCTGAATCCCACGAAATCGTAAAGCTTTCACGTGACAAAATTTTAGCTACATATGCAGATTCCGCAAGTACGTCAGTATCGATGATTGACGGCAGGCACGTTATTATTCCACTCTATACGCCGGTAATACAATACGAATGGCACTGGTAAACATATCGATTTCCGGGAATGACGTAGTGCAGCATCCACGGTAAACAACATATGGTTCTCGCGTGACGTAGCACTACGTCACCGGTCAACAAAGTGACAATAGAACAATGAGCATTCTACGGAAGAGTCACTACATCAAAGTTCGAGTAGGGTCCAGGAGTAGGCATAAGTAGCTGCAACTCGATGCGGATGACATTTCATTAAATATGCAGACCGATGCTTAAAAGCGAGGCAAATAGTAATCGAGAACCCACTGCCATCGAGATATGTGCGAATTCTGAATAGTGGATTATATAGTTTGTTTATATTGGCGATCATAGTTAGTTATCGCACAGAAAACATAAATTATCTGAACTGTCTTGCGTGATTGTACCGATATTATTAATGCAATTTTACTAGCCATAAGTGACAAGTTGCCAATATTAACAAATATCTTCACTAACACTAGCAAACTTTTCAAGAAAATTCGCACGTTACAACTGATCTTATTTAACAAAAAATTATGATAAGAAAGAAATCAATGACATCACTTACAGCTTACAATTAATTCATTGCTAGTATTCACTGGTAACGTTAAAGTATCGAATCTACCAGAAGCAAACCGATCGACGATTCGCATAACGTAGCCAATTATCACAGCTCGATGCAACAAACTATCCGAACCTGATCCATCCAAATTCGATCATCGACAATCCCTTTACACCTACTTCCATTAAACAACATTCAATGCAAACCTTCATAAGCTTTGCAACCGAATACTCTTCCCTCTCCCCTGCGATTCATCATACGACACCATACGTTCTTCCAATTTGATAACAAACTCAGATTACCCAACCGAGCTACAATCTACAATCCCTCGACTGACGCGAAACGTTACACACGCGCACACCCTCATGAACTAACACATTCACATCGAATTCACGTTTCGATATTTAATTTGCCCCGTAGCTCTCATTCGTCCCTTATTCAGCTAGTTGTCGTCGCAACGAACAAAGACGTTTCAGGCTGGGTCGACAGGCGACGATTAAGCCTATAATCGAATAAACAACGAGCCGACGTTGCTCATTTAGGAAAGGTCGCTTTATCTGTCATACACAGCCGCCGATAATTCGGCCCAGCTAACGACAGTACGCGTGTGAGTGCATTATGCATAGGATCGGTGCAAGCATAAACAGCTCTAGGAGAAACCGAGTGGAGGATAGGCTTTTCATTACTGTTTGGTATCGTGTTTCCAGCCGCCCTAACGAGTCGAATGAAGGGTTGTCGTGGCGTTCTGCGCGAACTGGTTGCCGCCAGGGGAGGGAAAACCATGGTAGAGGTTAGGGTGGGAAGAAACGAGGCAATGTACGAGTGTGAGGTTAAACGGGGACGGACGGGCGAGAGAACCGAGACGAGGTTGTTTGCAGTTTCCCTCTAATTTTGTTGGAAACATCGTTACACCTAGATAGTATCATCTTGTTTATGGGCTTATACGTAGATGTTCGATACTTGCTATAGATGATGATATTTGCCTGTCTCGTTGCTTGTCGCGTCGTCTGACATTTTATTAGCACGATCTTGTGGATATCGTTGCAAGACAATGGATCTGTCGAACATTTTAATTTTGTGGAAATGTCCTATTAATTCTTGGATTTTATAGCGCCGAAGGAGAATTTATGGAACCTCTTGGATCTCAATTCCTTCTATGGCGTAGCTCATAGTTAGTAATAAATTGCGAAGTAGAACTCTTTCGGATGAATAAAATGGAGTAAATGAATTTAATTGTGCAACTCTATTTATTAGTTTCCGCATTATCGCATGATGTCCTACGTCCCTTTTCAGGACACGTAAGAAGATCCGAGGAAACTAATGGATCACTCGTTACGGAGCAAATAACACTAAATGATAAGGAGCTTACTAAACCAAAAATTTTATTGCTGATCGATATTGTGGTAATGAAAGGAACATTCGACTGTTCTGTCTTTTGCAAAAATATGAAGTATTCGAACATGATGTATTTAATAAGTTTCACCAAGTTTTATTGAAGTAGATTTTAGATTAGTTTCTATTAAAGTTTCCTAAGATGTAAAAATGCTAACCTGTAACTACTAACTTAGGAACAGACTTAATTTCAAATTCGACGACAGAGTAACGATCACTGTCACCAAACTTCACAGGGAAAATCATATCACCGGAAGTCCATTTACGTTCCCGACAAGACGATGTACTCTTATTGAAAAGAAAAATATGTATTGGATAAGTTGGACGAAGGAGTTCGAACGACCCCGGGGAAAGGTGAAGACTTTCCCCGGCCGTTTGGGAGTTCCGCAGACGACGTAGACAGCCGAGGATGATGTGTGGCGATATTTTGCAGCCCGACAATGCGCACCCTTTCCAGTTTCTGTTTATCATCGTATTACCAAACTTGGCCAATTCGCTGCTAGCAGCGACGAGATAATATCGACCACAAAAGTGCCAACTATTCTTCGCGTTTTTCAGAAATGGCTACGAACGAGAGACAAATCACCAAGCACTTCTTTTAATTTTAGGTACAAAATATGATTAAGGTAAATTTCGTGACAAAAGTTTGGGAATTTAGTCTCTATATTTTGTAAGAGAAATTTATTTTCATAAAAGGAAGACATTAATTCCCTACAACGCAAGTCACCGATAAATGTTAATTTCGTTTTACTTCTTTTTTTCCAAGTAGGTCAAGCATATAGTGCTTTTTAAAAAATATAATTTTCATTATATGCTGTTCTGTAACTTGTGTATTTTAATACTTGCTACATACACATACTGCTATTTAAATGCATTTAAAGCAATTTAACTTTGATCACAGATGCAGCAATGATTCTGGATGAGCAGTATAATAATAGTAGTACGTGTGAAAGCTAATAATAAAGAAGAACCGATGAACAGGTTCAATGTAATTAATTACTTTTTCAATTACAAACGATTACAGCGTTCGTTGTTTGGCTTGCTTGACTTACTACGCTTACTGGAAAATTGGGAGTAATGGGAGGAGGCAAGCTCAAACAAAATTTCATCTAATTAAACAAGTAATCGATCGTAGGTGATACGATAAATATTTTACCATACACAAATTAATTAACTTCGATTCGAAAGTACAATATACGAGAATGCGTGGAATTGGCAACGTTATTCTCAATCGATGGTAATTTAGACCACTCTTATCATTGAATTTTCATATTTTCATTCTTTGTACTTTATATACAATACTTATTATATCAATATTAATTCTACCGTATGTAGACACACTAACTAGGTAAGATTTACGTACAATGTAAGACTCACTGTACAATATAGTTATATCCTGTCTGTAAAAATTTAGGACACTATTATAGTTAAAAACGTGTAAAAGCCTCAAACGAGGTACATGTTTATGATTAACAGTCTTGATCGAGTTGTAGTAAATCAAATTTAAAATCGAGTTTACTATAATTAGTATATAGCAGGAATATAGAGTAGGGTACAAAAACCCTACTTACATTTAGCGAGGTCATTCTTCCTGAAACTTTAAAATCAGTCAGAGATGAGAAGGTAGATAGTTTTGCTTCTCTTCCAATAATACCCTTCGCAAGATTAATGTTGTACAAATTGAAGCTGGAAGAATATCTGTTCGTTTCATCTGGTCTACGAAAAACACATGATCCATATACGTATCGTATACACGCGATAAAAGTATTTAAAGTCATAAAGTTAAAAAAAAAACGAAATTTTAAACGGAATTTTATCGTCAGTCTCTATCTTCGAGCATCTGCAGTACCATGCACGTTTAAGTACGAACAATAAACACGACGATTCGAATACGTTTATCGTAACCTAAAGAACACATCTGCTAGCATCGTCGCTTGCTTGGAAACGCGTGTTACACGTTCACACACGAGATGGACACCGACCACAAATAACCGACAAGGACCACACATAGATACATCGAGGTTCGCATTGTACGTTCCACACGCGCGGAAAAATAAATCTTATTGTTTCTGAAATCGAGTTTACCCGTGCGGTCCGGCTGTCACGCTCGTCAAGCGGCACGACAAAAAGTTTAACGATGTTATCGCGCTGTCCAAACAGAGGTGGCGACACACGCGTGCTCGGCCACCGACACACCGTGCAAGCAAATGTACACAACGCGCGACGCTTTCGTCCTCGTGATTTGCGCGCGAGTTGCCCAAACGTTTCGACCAAGCGTGCAGGGAAAATTGCCCCAGACACATACAGCCTTCCTTCAGCATAGAGACGTTTCCCGGAAAAACATCTCTTTTCCGACCTGTGGACATTAACGTCGACTCGGATGCAAAAATAATAGCAAGTTTCTATCATACTTTTCATGTCAAGCTTTTTGACGCGTTTACAAGTATAGATGTATATAAAGTATGTTTATATTCGCAATATTCCTAACCTCAAAAGACGTTATATTCTTCTCGCATCTTGATTCTAAATAATTAATTGTTTATTGTTCGGAGAATCTTCGTCTAGCGACGATTTTCGAAAGAGAACGACGATTGCAGTGAAAAGTTAAGCGAATGTTACGATTCATTGCGTGAAATGGGGGCCGATGTTTGCTTTTGTGTGGCAAGTAGCGCGCGAACACTCGTAAACTCCCATAGTACCTCGGAAAATTTCGTCGAAAAATTGTTTCCGCTGTTGTAGCAATGATTCCCGGCCACGAGTAGTACCTGCACCGTTTTCATATACATTTAAAAACACACTGTCATCGATTCGAGTGGAATTTCGCGTAGCTCGATTCGCTATTTTCATCGTGGTTGCCATTTTTTGCGAAAGTACGATTCAACGTATTTTTTCTTACTTAATCTATTATACATATATCGGTGCATAGAACTAATATAATTTATACTTTTAAAAGCTGCTTGCCAAGGATTCTTTAATGATTAATTGGCAAATCTAAAAGTGACCCACGCAAAATATCGCAATTTTCTTTGAGA
This sequence comes from Bombus terrestris, assembly GCF_910591885.1. NCBI lineage: Eukaryota > Metazoa > Arthropoda > Insecta > Hymenoptera > Apidae > Bombus > Bombus terrestris. The sequence continues at coordinate 7,862,012 of NC_063274.1, forward strand.
ACGAATCGACTATCCTCGTTGTCCAAGAAGCAGGGAATAAAAAGGAAAGATGAGCGAAACACTCGATGAAGAATTTTGCTCTTCCTCGATAATTAATAACGAGAGGTCCGCTTAACGAGTGATCGAAGACTTCCTTGACTCGAAACGGTCGAGCGAAATCAGGGAAACGGGTAACGAGCGTCGCCCTTAAATTCAGTCTGCGCGTCTCTGTTCGCAACATAGCCACGCGGATCCCTGAAAGGAGCTCCCTTCTCCCTTCCACCGACTCGATCGTTCAAAAACGATACAATTAACGTCAGCCTGGGTGCTTTTCGTGGCCCGTTAAAAACGAGCGCGAGCAACCACCGCACCGTCGTGAACCCTCATCGATCTGCCAGAAGTTTCTCGAATAATCGTCGCGACCAGTTTGCCTCCTCTCTTCGCTTACCCGCGCCTTCTGTTTCGCTCGACGATCATCGCTGTACAACACGTTATTGTTGGAAGAAACGAGAAGACGGTGGACGATCTTCTCGACGTCGTCGTTCACGGGCGCCATTCAAGCGTAATGTTCGATTGAACGTGATTCGATCGAGGCAAAAGCGATAAACCAGTCTCTGAAAGTGCACCGATATTAATAATCGCTCGCAACGAGCACATTCAATCGAGTTCGTAATATACCTTTCGGTATCGGCCTCCTTTCGTATTAGTCGAGCCGTGCTATGGCCGTTCATTGTCATATTGTCGCACAAGTGGCATTGATAGGCGCTGCTTTAGACGGGCCCTCGCGTATACACGAGCCAGGCGAACATGCACGTTGTCCTGTACGTTGTCTGTCTCGTATCAGCGTCCTTGTCTTGCTACCAAGAGAACGGTTGCTCTACGACGCTCACTCTGATTCTCCACCCGAGTTCACTTTGCACTTCTGTCGCAAGATCGCGACTGTGCACGTAGCTACAAATGGTCTATACAGGATGGTCCGGTTAATATACGTGTGTTACATAAGGTTGGTGCATTAAAGTTTTAAAAGTAAAGGTAGGTTAAAATAGAAGCATAAAGTGAAGTACAGGGTGACCTAGGAACAAGCGATGCTTCGTTTAAATCTCCCCAAATTATATCTTAAATTAAACGTCCATAGACTACCTAAAAAGAAATAGAAAAGTCATCAACTAAATTTTCTAGCACCTAAACGTTTTCTTCCCGCCTCTAATACCAAATATAATCCTTCTTTAAAAAAACATTGTTAAACGCTTCTAACACTATATTCAGCTACCAATTAATTACCGAATCAGTCAATACACCACTCCAAATGCAGACACCGTGGACGAAGATCAAACAGCGCGTGCACACATTGTCCCAAACGCAGACGCGTAACACACTATACGCCATTACATCAAAATATAACCATAGTAACATACGACTGCGTGACAATGGACTCTATCCGATCCAAGAGCGCCGGGGATTCCGGATAATGCGCGACGACAGCGCCGTTCGTTTTGACGGCGTTGCGATTAAGCCTTTTGACGCGATCGCCGCGCCGTGATCCTTGAAACAGGCCCAACGTGTGGACCCGCTCACGACTAATTCCTGGATTCCTGGGTACAATGGTCATTGTTCGATGCCGGCTGTTTCGATCGCTCGCCGATCGTCCACGCGCACAAGCTCTCATCCCTTCTGGCTGCCCCTTGTCCGGATTCGAAATTGGTATGCACTGGCGGCGATTTTGTTCATTACGTCTCCTTCTGTCTTTACGCGTTCTCTCGTACCGCTGTTAATGACTGTGCTTTATTATATGCGGTTAGCTCACGCAGAATCGGCGTACAATTTTTTGTCGCCTAGGTTAGTGTGTCAGAAGTATAAGTTGAGGCCAGGTGATACAAAGTTTGAAAAGATTTAGACGTTCAGAGAAATTCCAAATTTATTGGTTATTTTATAATTGTATTTACGCCTTGTTTAGTGGTTTCAGTGAACTCTTGTTGAGAAATTAAAGATAAATAGAATTTATTATTATTGAGAATTGGACTGACGAGTTTAGGCAAGCTTCTCTTATTCGAAGAGTATGACTTAATTTGAAAAATTATAAAATTTGCTTAATGTACAATTAGTTAAAAATATTATTGTACCGATTGAATAAATTAATCTCAGTAATGCCATGAAAGTAATATATAAGAATATCAGCACTATCGTACAAAAGTTACATAATTACAAACTTTGGAAAAACACATCCACGGAATTAATATCATAATTGTGAGCCTCGAACATATGACAAAAATAAAGTTGTCAACTCTCGTTCACATTCTTGTACGTAACTACAAGAAAGTTTCGACATGAACACGGTCAACATTTCCTCGTCGTCAATACGCTCCACTTCTGCCATTGAAGGCAAACAGGACGCGTATCGGCAGACGTTGGGGTAGCTGACAGAAAGACGCGGGCAAACTCTCTCGAGCATCTTATATCCCTGTAATATCAAACTTTCGTAATATGTTGCACGCAAGAAACAAGATTTAGGTGCTTAAAGTCGCGGCAACTTGCATATTCCGCCGCGAAGTAAAACGTCGACGCAAAAAGACGCGGAGAGAATGGAAAAAAGGAAGAAGAAGAAAACCGTATATCGCGAGTCTCTATCACAGAGATAAGAGGGAAAAAAGGAAAAGAACGATGCCGCGCTCGTAAACCGCGAACAGTTATTATCTACTATGAAAATACTAGCTGCTTAACGAACCTATACAATCTATCATCTCGCTCGGTTTCATTATGAGATCCAATTAGTAAGCTTCCGAAAGCAGAGGACACATAATTCTTGTTAACTCCCTTGCACCAAGTCGTTCGTTACAGGAACTAATTAATTACTGGAACTTTTTCGTCACCCTTCGCAGGAGCAAGCTGGATAATGGTACTAACGTTCATTGGATTCGTATCGTTGTAACTTTCCACGTTTTTCCAACGTTGTTCGTGACACGTACTTTGGATATGTGATCTATGACAAAATAATATTAGGCAATCGTATGAAATGTCGTGTAGAGATTGAATTTATACGGATATCAATATAGAATATTAAATGTCGATGGTAAATGCAAACAAAGCTTTTTCATATGTATCGACTTGACTGCCTAGTTCTCCACAATTTTACAATTTTCCATATTTCACACAAAACGGAACAATACAACGAGACGCTTCGTTAAATTTATTTCCACAAATATTAACGTGTTTTAAATAAATGAATATAGTGTCTCTCTGTAATTTAAAGAGATATGTGCGTAAGCGATCAAAATTATAATATTCACTAATGTCTTTAACATTTAAGAAATCGCAACTCTGTAGAAATTCAAGAGGCCTCCGGTTGAACTTTCAAGCGTAAACAATCAAAACGGAAGATGCATGTAAAGCGTAGGATATATCGTGCAGCAATAGAAGGTAGAAGTTCCGGGTACTTCGTGACAGGTCGTCGTATTTCTCGAAGCTCAGCTCGAAAGAGAGAACTCTGGGAGGCCGTGTGGACGATTAAGCCTCTCGCGTCCCTTACTTTGAAGCCTCTCTCACCCTATAGTACAGAGCGTATCAATTTCCTTTAATGTCACTTTGACGATGCCATTAACAGATAGACATACAGTGGCTCTATCTACCGTGCCGTTTACCTACGTCTACCTCCGAGACAGTCAATTGAAGATGCACGTCCGTGAAGTGTTTCAGAGCCGGCGTTGCATCGTATGGGCGCGTATTAAATCGCTCTTGATAGATTTCTGGCACTGAATAGGTTTCCAATTTAAATCTCGAACGCGCTCGGTTAACGTCGTGTTTCGCTTTGTTTTAATTCGTTAATCTGGAAAGACGACTTAACTTGTCATCTAACTTGTCAATATCTTGGATTGAACAACGATTCTTTATTTTCTATGCGTCAAATTTTCAATTATTTAATACATGCCAAAACGTTTAAATGAAGTTATTGTATTAAAAAACGTAGGCTGCTAAGCCAATAGTGAAGTCATATTTTGTAAGTTCTTTTGCTCTTTGAATATTTCCAAAGATGATTCCTTTTCGTTATCGAACATTTTCAAAGAGATTCGAATACTCGTCTTTTTTAGAATCTTTTAAACGCAGTGTTCAAAGGTACTTATTGATTTCCTTCAACAGAATGTTTCTTCAAGTTTTATTATTAAAGTACTCGTATAAAAAATAGTTCGAGTATCTTTATATGTATCGTAATAACGTTCTATCTAGAACTTAAACAAATGGATGTTATTGTTAAGAGGGAAATTCACACTTAAAGCTAGCAATTCTCAAACTTAAATTTCACCATTCCATTACTCACCACGAGTAAACACAAAAGAAATTCACGTTTCATCGACTGGAACTCAGCGCTATGACCGCAGGATTCCATTTTCACGGAGCAACGACTCGATGAAAAAGCAGGCAGTGGAGAACGAGCAACGAAAAGAATCGGCACGCGCGAATAGTGCTTTTGATAAGTGGCGTGGGACTCGGTTCTAGGAAGGTTCTGACCCAGACGACGTCGGGCCACGGTAATTTGTGCCGCGACAATTGCACCCGCGGGAGCTGTTCGCCGTCCATCCACTCGAGATCGCGAAAGGAGACGTGCGCGCGTAAACAAACCGGATTGGAGGAAGGGGGTAGCGTGCGGAATGGAAATTGCGCGCGAGGATAGATAAGAATAAAAGTGGCGAGGTAAACAAAGATACGTCGGGGGACTATATGGGATCAGAGGAGAAAATACGATGGAAAGAAAAAGAAATTGATTAAGCGGAGAAGCCAAAAAGGAAGAAGGAAATATCGTTTTAGAGCAGGGCTTGACAACCTGGCTTTTTGGCTCCTTATCAATAACCCTAATCTAATTCTTTATAATAGAAAACGACTTATGATGCAACAAGGTATACAAAATATTTGCTATATAAATATCTTAGTATCTAAGATAAATATAACTAACTGGTATCGCAATATTTTTATACGTACGACATAATTCTTTTCATAATTATCTATTTCCAAAGAACTGGGAAGTGAAGAGACCCGAATGTTGGCCTTTAAAGAATTATTCAAACTTGAAATCGAAAAGGATGCATTGATTTGCATCGAGCGAAGAAAATGTACAATCAGCACACATAGGGTAATTCGTGTACTCTCTTTGCCTCGTCGTGGAGCGTTTATCAATCGGTTGCAATGAAAGGAAAATTCCGGCGGTGTCGATATTTACGATGAAACAACAACGAAGGAGATCGCTCGGCAGGCACGTTCGCCCGCTATCAATAACGCTGTTCAAACAGTGGAACTCGCATCCGTCAACAATTCGAAAAAAAATACGAACACCGTAGAAATTAATGTTTCATCGTTGACGAGCAGAGATCAAAACCCCGTCTCTCTATTGAACTCCATCGTTTCACTCGGCTATTCTCTCTCTCTCTCTATCTTTTTCGCTTCCATTTTTCTCTGGCTCGAATTCGAAAATCGCCGCGTTTTTTTCGCCGTAACTCGACGCAACTCGATGCAGCTCGTGACCAACGAGTATTCGAGCTTGAAACTTGAACCCGATTCATTGCGATCGTTCAAACGCACGTATCGGCACGTGAAAAGGCTCGGCTCACGTCGTTGCGCACATTGCGTGCGCGCCGTTAGCCTCGGCGGCCATGTTTGCCTGGCGTGCGCATTCAGAAACCGTTGCACGCGGCCGGACTGTTTTATCCTGAACGGGTTTGCTTCGGCGTGTTTCACCCTTCGTCGTCCACGGCCTCCGCTGAAAAAGCTACAGAGAGAAGCTGGTGTTCACGGTTTGTCGAGCACGATTTCATCGCGTCCACTTGAAAGACGAACGAACTTCCTGCTTCGACGGATACGCACATTCATTGTTTCCCTTTCTATCTATTCGTTGATTTTCTCTGTAGTTCTTCTTTCTTCTTTCCTTTCTCTTTTAGGATTTGTATAGTACGGTGATGTTTTAGCGTGTTCGGGTTAATGCGGTAATTTTGTTGCAGATACAATGGACGTGTTTGGCCGAGTAATTTCTTGGTCAGAAACTCCTTTAGTCGTAGAATTAAGAATTAAGTACGGGCAATTACGTTTGGGTTTCGACCAGTGAAAAAGACATCCATAATCCACTTCATATTAGGTCATTCCATAAGTTGGTTCCGTTTTTCCAGCGGTTATATATGTTAAGATTGTTTACATACCTTTCAGTTTCATGAAAAAAAATGTAATCCCCCTCTCGTTGTATAACTTCTTCCCATTTTCCAAGTGCATTGGTTCCTTATCACTGTATGTTTATAAATCTACACATGAAATGTATAAATCTACACAAAAGTCGGCACGAACTTATGGCATAACCTAATACATTATTTGACCAGTCTACTCGACAACAGTAAAGTTCTACTACAGATCTACTGTACTTCAAAATACTTCATATAGATACTGCAAATAAATTGCTCTTTAAATAAAATACCTACAGTGACCAAGTAAGCTTCACAATATCTCGTTTCATTTAGCAAATGTTCGCTTGTTACAGTTTGCATCACGCGACTCGCTTAGCGATAACTTATTAATATTAGCGAGTAGAACGAGGTTCGTGAAGCTTCTACGAGAGTCTCTCAATATCTACGAAAAGCTATATATTTTGTTCTTTTATTTGTTTTATTTTTGCTCGCGTTTTGCGCCATTTAGCCAGTTTGAATATCGAAGTCAGAGTCGCTTTGCCCAGTTGCACGCAAACGGTTCAAATAGAATTTAAATTATGATACTTATTACGATACTCAACCAGGTCGGATTAATTCGCTGGTACATATCGAGCGTGATTTCGTTTTTCTGCCCGCTCATTATACGCCACGTTATTTTATACGCGTTCTATTTAAATTTGTCATTAATATAAAGTGACCTGGGTAATAAAATCCTTTTCATCTCGAACGTTTTAGCACGGAAATGAACGCGTTACCTGTTGTGACTGCAAAATTTTTCATCGTCGACGCGATGAGATCTTATGACAAAGATTCGCGGGGAAATGAAAGAAATATAGAAGGAAGGGAAGAAAGAAAATATTCAACGCTACTTTTTGTGGCGCCATTCTTTTACTCTGTATTGAAAATTAATTGCTCGTGTCGACTCCTCAACAACTCGCGTACTGATAACTTTTATGTTTAAATGGTACTTTGACGTATTTTCAACGTCTACTAATTTGTTTCTCCCGTGTTTTTATCGTTGCACGTTAGGCTATGGTTACAGGAGATGCATGTTTTGATATATTATTCGATATACAACCATCGGTCATTGAGAGGTTGCATATGTCCATAAAGAACAAAATAAGGAAAAAGAAAAATAGTGGAAATGAAAAGTCGACAAAATGACCATGGTCGTAACACGAAAAATTAAAGCGGCGAAAAGTAAAACCCGCGGAAACGAAGTGAAAATGGGTCGACGGCTTCACTTACGCGCACAGGAAACTGTTATTACGAGAGTTTATGGCGGCGACGTCATAATAAAGATTGCAATCTTTAATGTAAGCACGAATATGGACATCATTGCGCTGTACGCGCACTTTCAAAGGACGTGCTACGGCGTTTCCCTAGATAAAGCGAAACGACTGGCTCGTCTGTAACGTATTAACGCTTGAATTGAATAACATTATGTCGAATGAACGTTTTTATCAACGTTGTAGAAAATTTGTGAATTAATAATAACTCGTGGTAATCTTCTAATACTCACTCGTTCTTTTAACTACAACGTACAATTTCAAAGTCGCCTATCACGTAATAATACTGTAGGTTTATATCGGTTGAGTGTGTCCTAGTATCTATGAAGAGGCGTGTACTACATACATAATTGTATCGATCCACGTCACGTTGCCATACAGTCGAAAAATGTATTCTTCTTTTCCAGCTCATTTCCCCCTTGCCAGTGTCCATCGCAAAAAAGAACGCTTCATCCTGCCGTTTCGCTTGAGAAAATCCACGCATGAGAAACGCGCGGCGAACATGGAAGCAACTGGCACGCTTGGCGAGAATAAAATTGCCGGCGCGGAGAGGCAAAAATTTGAGGCTATTCTCGGAATGCAATCTCAAAACGTGAAGCTAAAAATGCACCCTCGCAATTTCACACATATTACCGCAAGAATGCCGGAGCGGCGGCGAGGGGTTGGAAGAGGGTTGCAAGGGGTTTGGCCGAGTCTGTAGGGTGGTCAGGGGAAGGCACGTGCGTTTTTGCATTCCCCTTCTCGCCCGCGAGTAATGCGCACTGTAAAAAACCCCGATATCTTCCTCTTAATATCACGGTTTAACGAATTTTTTCATTCCCGGTTTATCGCTCGTCCGCGATTTCGGATTGGCAAACACGGAAAGGGTCGCGCATTTCGAACCTAGCTTTACGCTTTTTATCCACGGTGCCTCGTCCATTTGATGGTACTTCGACTTTATGTCCCCGATATTTTGTGTAATTTTTTTTATATTTTTAATTTACGTCACTATTTTTGTTTGCCTCTACGCTGCAGAGAATAAAAAGGTTTATAGGTTATAAAGGTGGAAGTAGTATTTTTAGAAGAAACGAACGTTTTTGATTATTTCAGTAAGAACGATTTGCGTTTAATGTCTTCGATTCGATTTGTTTGCTTGTACTCTTAACAGAGTAAAATGGATTATAGATCAGAAGGGTGATGGTGAGAATTTTTTCATAATTTTTCAGAAAAGACTATGTACTTTTAATACCTTTGACGTGCTCTTGTGAATGGATTTTATATAGTGGAAACTAGGTTAATTGTGTGATAATCTAGATGAAATATCATAAGTTTATAATATGGGTGATTCATGAGAATGTTGTTTCGGAAATAAAGTATTCAAATATAATGCAACTTTAAAGTACTGTAATTTTGTGAAAAAGCAGTATTGCTTTGACGAATAAATTTTCTATCGAAATTTCTTAGCACTAGGAAAATATTTCTTAAATTATATTTTTACGAAAAATGGAATTCTCTTAAATCGTCGATAAATATGCTTTTGACATTTAATCTGATTTTTTTACACTCGTTTTCTTTTCTTCTACGTTAACAAGCTTTAGTTCCAGGAAAACTGAGTAGATTAATTAAATTCCATAGCAGGATTGGCACTTCATTGTACATTTTCCATCACGATATAATGCTTTCTTTCTTCGATATATTTTCCTTTGCGAGGTTAATTAGATGTTAACTATTGCATCCCTTTAGCACAACGCCAAAGCGACATAGGACAAAGAAGAGATTGTTTTACGAAAGTGTTAATTCTTAGAGTACGAGGTTATTAGATAATATTGATAAGTTGCTACACACTTTTAGTATGCATATCTTTCTAGTATTTGAATCATGATTAAAAATTACAATGGTATTGTTTTAAAATTTCTATATTGTATTTAGTGATCTGATTAACAATAAAAATTACAAACTTTATTTAAAAAAAAGGGGGGAGAGGAAGAAAATCAAGAAAGTGGGAATAAAAATTCGAAAATATTTGAAACTTCAATTTACTTACAAAGTCAGAAAATTCTTTTACCTTCAAAGGTATTTGATATATCAACTACGTTTATTAGCAATATAAGAGAATACCTTATGGCTCACAGAACATGTCCACTTTCAAGCTTGTTCGCCGCATCTCTAATGATGTACAGATTCTCTCCCGAAACGGAACAAAACAAAAACGTTGTTATCCTTAATGAGATGTTCCTGTCGACATAATTGTTTAAAGATCCGCTTGTACATCTTTCTCACAGCGAAGCATCGAAATTCCAGGAAAATTAAGATATCGCATGTACATGTAGATTGCGTTCAGAATTTCATTCCCGAAAAATTTGATATCGAAAATCCGCAGATTATGCATGATTAATAAGTAGAAATATATCAATCAAATAAGAAGAAATGTATCAATCGTAAGGATTCACAAAAGCTGTGGTAATAATTTGCCGTGTTGCAGGTATTTATAAGTCAATGTCAAAGATGTCAATATCTTTCATCCACAGATCCACAAACGTTTTATACTGGCAATTTAGCGAAACAACAAAAATACTCTGTCTACAAAACCGTCTCGTGTTACTTTCCACAAAAGCTCTCCATCAATATATACGCATACTCGTGCAACGACACAGATTAGCTTTTAATATACATAGAAAACAAATTGGCAGCAGCGTAACAGGAGAAGGCCAATATTTATTCACGCGTAGAAGAGACACGTGAGCCAAAAGCGAGGCAAAGAACAGCCTGTGCACCGAACGCGAAACGTTTTTCCGCGTGGCGATAACTGATTAACGATAATTCGCGTTCGATCAACGAAACACGACCGCCGTTGTAAACCAGGCGGCGGATCCCCCGAAGCAGATTCCACCGATCAATATGCCACGGGTATTAAATTGCAGAAAGCCCAATTAATTTAGATTTCCTGGCAATATTACGCTCGCCTCTATCACCGTTTAACGTAAACAACGCGCAGATCTCATTCGGCTGATTCCACGGTAACGTTTCCTCCGCGTCCACGGAAATTGTATTATTGTCGGTTACGATTCTAGCGTTTAACGTGCCCATACATGGAGAAAAATGTCGTGTAGATATACATACGAATTTGTATGCGTTTATGTACATCGAATTCCTGACTCGTTTTAGCGGGATTTTCCATTGGCTTTGGTAATACGCTATTCTACTTTAAAAATCGAGGAATACCGTTCCACGTGGTTTAAAAAATTGCTTGCTGACGCGTGCCCGCCGGAAATTAATATTTTAATGGCCGACGATACGAAGCTGACTTCTCGTGTCGAACGACGAGAAGTTTACTCGATCGAATTCGTCGACTTGTCGCGGGTTACGAGTTTCAAGAAAACGTGTATTGAGTCCCTGTTTTCCTCCTCGAAATGGAAATTCCTTCGAATAAGAGCGAGATTGTGTGCTGATCTTGTATTTGTTATTGAAATGATTTCGAATATGGCACGATGGTAGTACATTCTTTCTGATATTCTTACACAGAAAAGAATCGACGAGAAATAAACATAAATTGAAACGAACTATAAGTTAATATACCGAAACTATAACGAACTACAGGACTGTCATTTAAACCGAATGGAAAAGGTAAGACGATCGTTTTACAAAATTATCAACATGTTCCGAAACAAATAGCAGAGAACAATGAATCGAAAATCGATGAGTCGATTAGCGCGCTATCTGCTGGAAGTTGCTTATCGGCACCGATTACCGGAATTTCACGACGTAATGACGATTGCGAGTAAAAAGTGCGAATTACACGTCCGTGAATTCAATATACGCGAGGTTAATCGTCCGGGGCCGTTTGCCAGTTGCGAGCCGAACCGTTAATCGGTCCATCAATTGCCCTTATATTAACAAGAATTTTTCTGCCAGAGTGGCTTGGCTTGGCGCAATTAAAACTGGCTGAGCTGGAAAACGATAGCGGTGATCAACGCTTAATGCGGCCTGCTACGATGCAAGAACTTTCCCGACCGTGGAATATCGTTTGAGCTGCGTCAGCGTGGACACCGATGCCTCGATTATAATATGATGCAGTTGGAACCAGAGAGTTACCATGCTAGATATTTTTGTTGTCTCTTATTTGCCTGGATTAGATTTGATCTGTAGCGTTAAGAGTATTTTGAAACTTAGTATCGCGTTTCTATCTATCTGAAGAACCCATTACTCCGATATAATCGATGCACATAAATATAGTGCTGACTTTAATATAATAACTAGATCCGAATGTTTGTACGAACACAACTAAAAGAGTAAAATCTAGGCAGTGATTTTTTTCACTCGTTAAATATTATCACAAGAAGATATTCTACTTTGGATATTTTATACATTTTTACACATTACATGCATCCTTATAATAAGTCTGGGATAGGATTAGAAACGAATAGAAGACTATAAATTTTATTTGAGATAAACGCAAACTTGCTAATAAACGCAACAATTGCAACTTGCAACAATTCTCATACGTTCCATTATCAGAATATTTCACAAAAAAACCCATCTTCAATTTCTAATAATTCGCATATTCCACACAAACTAAACATCCAACACGACTAGCAACAAGTATATCTCACGTTTGAAAGCAGGTTAACTTATTTCGCTCGCCATTATCGAAAACTTGTTACAAGACACGAGAGTAAACTAAAGAATAGCGAGGATCGATTATCCCAGGAATAAAACGACGTGTACGCCGAGTGTTTTCCCGGAGCATAATTACGAACGGTAAAAGTACGTTGATTAAAGTTTCAGCTGAAAAATCAACGTCGACGGAAGCGCGGATAATGGAGTGTAGTCGAACGCCGCTACCGATCGGCAGAGAACGATGGAACTACGGTATATCCCCGTTCTAGGGAAAGTAGTTTCAATCTGGAAGTTGGCGAGGTTATAATTTCTGAACGTCAAAGGAGCAACCTGTGTGCGCTGCTTATCCTTCAAATTACATTCAACGTTAAACATATCATACAGCCGATTGGACGAGGGAAGGATACACGAGCGAAACCGATGAACTTAAGGAAACACAAGGGAGCGAAAATGAGCCTTTAAGAACATGCTTGCCAGACTTCGTGTGAAGAGAGACGAGGAGCGGAGAGAGAAGAGAGTTTCGAGGTTGCAGGAGTGACTGCTCAATCTTTCACGCAGCCTTCCTTCGATGATTAATACGAGAACGTCGCGGAGAGCTTGACGATTTGCGTATGAAGTTGATCCAAATATGCGTCTACACGCTTCTAACACTGACGGTTCTCAAATAATTTTTTAGCTTATACTGTTTTGCAAAAGTTAAGATGAGATGAATGAATTTGTTAGATGGAGGAAGTACGAGGAATACGTTTATAATTGTTAAGTCTTTGTACTTTTGAAACGATCCTGTATGGTTTTCCGAACAGATTTACGTGGGATTGATTGTCATGAAATATTGTATAATCTAATATTTTTATGAATTTTATCGACCATTCATATTTGTTATATTCGTTCTTTGAGTAACGCGCAAGACTACGTAATGGGGCGTTGTTATAAGATTCAAATATCAATTATCCAATCGTTTTATTCAGGGGGAGAAAAAGTCAATCGATTTGATTATTGGATAAGTACTCTGTCAATCGAGGTAACTAGACAGCTGACAGATTCTTCCCGTCTGAATTTAATGCCGAGACATGACAGCAAATATGTTCGCTTTAATTCATCAAGAAACAGAATCGTTGGACGTCGATGTTCAATAATGCTTGAAAACGATTTATTGCTTTTGAGCGATATAGCTATGACGAATTAGTGATAAATTATTGGGGCAGATTGATAAATCGATGAAAACTTAGTTATATGTATAACAAAACGTATACGCATATGAGGTTGAGGAACTTCGCACAAAAGAATCGCTTGTTGGCTGACGTCCAAAGTCTTTATCCCCTTTACTACAACAGCGTAAAGCGAAATCAGATATATTTTCATTACACGAACAATGGTTCCCTTTACCCACTTGACTGACATGATGGTTACGAAATATTTCATACAACGTTGAAAAGCGGCCTAAATCACAAATCAACAATTATCCAGATACAACTTCAAAAGAGCCAACATAAAAATAAACACGGCGTACAATATCACACGGTATGCAATCCCATCGAATACGCTATTCCACGCGATGCACACTTCTGTAGAAACATAAAGCCCATAAAAAATTCCGAAAGAGCCCTTTCAACGATGGAGATCGCAGATTCTCGACGCCATAAATTCTCGCCTGCCTAGCCGACTCGTATACAAAAAGCGACGCCCATCAAGGCAATTTGCATCATTTAACGATACCACGGAGCAGTCGTGGAACTTCCATCGTTGCGTTTCGACGCGATTACGAGCCGCGACTATAAGCCAACTCAAGATGTAATATCTGATAGAGCGGTACACGTAAATGGTTTTAAGTGTAGGCACCTTTCTCGCTGGTTCGGTTTAATCGCGCGAGTACGTGGCGTGCGCCGATTTCATTACACAGTCGATCGGCCATGGGTCTCCTTACCGATGCATATGCGCCGCCGTCGAGCTACTTTCTCCGACCATTCGAGTACGCAAAGCTTTTCGTCTCTGCTCAATATGCGAGGCTCGATTCTATTCCTAACGCAAATAAATTCTCACCAATGAAATCCGACTCATGAATAAATCGCGCATTCCGATAATTTTGTTTTGTTCCCGAACCGACCGCTATTTTCCAAGTTCCAGTTAATGCGTCCCTCGAGCTGTGCGTTGCATCGCGATTTTCTAACGGTGGAGTGCCTGGAACTTGGCTGTGAAATGGCCCGGTTCGCGATCGTTAACGTGGTTTGATGAAAGGAATCGCGAGGAAAATGTACAGAGCCAGTTTATGCCGAGATTGGGTGTCGGCTGGTTTAATTTCTGTTTGCTGTAAGTTATTGCGATAAGTATATAAAGATAGTGGAATTTTAATGGTAAGAGCAGAAATATATTTAGCGGGTATATAGTATATAGTTATGCAGCATTGCAAAGATGAAAGTTATTAGATATTATTTTCGATAAATGGGAATTTTAATGCGATAATTTAGATACTTCGTCACAAATTAATTGTGATATTTCAATTTATGTTTACCTATAGCTATCGCAGCGGAATTAATGTAACTTGATAAACAGGGATATAAATTAGATGCGTACAATATTGCAACTTTTATCATGGAACGCTTTGTGATGATAAGAACGGTACGTATTTGCGGGACTATTTGCATAAGAAACGTGTAGCGTGATATTTTACATTTGGAATATTTCATGCCCGAACTACTTATTTACCTACTTAAGCTTAAGGTGATTACGTTCTTAGGTTGGCTTAGATTCTCCTGGCAGCCATTAATTAAAAAATAAACTTCACTTCTAAGAGAAAATGAGGCAGTGCTGTCATAATAAAATATTTAACTCTATAATTCTCTTTGTTTCCATTCTTATCGTCACACACATACACGTTCTAAAAGCTACTTGGACTGTCTACTTATCATTTTATGTTATTATGTATGTAAAAATATGTTATATTATGTAACCTGTTGAAAATTTAAAGCTTGACCGGTGAACAACCACTTTTTACTTAAACGGCGATAACGGAAAAGTTAAAAGGATTATATCGAACTAAGAATTATTTCATAAGTTACACTTACGCAATATTTAACGCAGTTTGCCCTATTACAAAATTTATCACAGTTCTCAAGCTTCGTGATGGAGCTTAAACTACACACATCGAACATCGATCTCCATTTTCAAAATTAGCCTAAATCGTCACTTACGACCAATTTACCACTCATCGACTATTGCTTGCTTCTAACTGCTTCCATCGAATGTATAAACACGAATCACATGTGGGCAATGGAATGGCCATTAAGAGTTGCCCTAACCCGCATATGGGACCGATCATCGGCGTCACGTCTTCGCTTGCTTCGAATTTACACGACTATCCTTGCTCGACAACGCTTTAAATCGTGTCACGGTTTTTGTAAAAAACATATACATACGTACAATATACACATACGTCAAATAATTTATAAATCAACACGTGACTAAGGTAACGAGAATAAACAAAATAATAAAACAATTTTTTAAATATCTCATTACGTATAGGAAATTAATATATATATATATATATAGTTTAATTATCTGCGTAACTTTGACTATGTATATATATGTATGAAACTTTTTAAGATTTTCGACTTTTAGAGCTGGTATATCTGACGTTTGATACACGTTTACTTTCACGCTTGACCAGTTTTAAGAAGCTCTCGCCATATTTATCCGAGCCACGATTCATTGTGACAAATCTGTCAACCGTCGAAATTTCCTCAAAGAAGACGTCACGATGCGACAGCCGTATAATCCACGAGGTTGCGTTTATGTCGTACACGCCCGAGTGCGTTCGGACATTCGCGATCCTATCTGTCCCCTCGCTTTAGACTTTAGACGCTACGTCCACACGAACCCGTATCGCGTCTACGATAATCCGAACATCGAGTAGCCGAGAGAGGAGTCGCCGGTATACGAGCGAACCTGGACCTTACTCCTGCAAGATTTTCCTCGCGATAAGAAGTGCCGATCTACCTCACTGCCCTCTCTCAGCGAACGAACATTGGACGTTGGAGCGCTTAACGCCATTATTGCAACGTGATCCACTATGTCGATGGGGATCCTGAGTTTGATGCGTTACTACCCTCTGAGCTGCATTCTCGAACGAGTTTCCTCGAGATGCTAGATTTAGTTACGCTGCTTTTGATGGGAATTCTTGATTTATGGTAGTTGTGCGTTTAACCTCCTGACGAGGACTTTATGTTACGCGTTAGAGGGTGAGTTCGTGAAAGTGGCGGTTACGCAGTATAAAATTACTTTGGATAAGTTCTACAAGTTCTATGTGTGTGGTCCTAGGTGTTTCGTTTTTCTTTTCATTTAGTTCTGTAGAATTAATCTGTTAATCAGATACTTTTATGATTAAATCCGAATGTTAATGAAGATAAATTAATTCCAGTTAAGTCGATTTTAAAGCTTGTAGATGTACCGCAACGAAACATATAAAAATAGAAGAAAAATAGATTGATACATAAACAACTTATGGTGTCTAGCAAATTGGTTAGCTCATCTTCCCCGGTTGATCAAACTCTCTTTGTTATCCTATTTGACCACGTAATTATTTCTACATTTCGCAATAATTTTCCCAGTGTCTACCACGTGCAAATCACGTGCCATTTCATAAGAAGGGTGAACATTTCTTTATCTCATTGGCTACGTTTCTTTATCTTACCTAAAGGGTTACCAGAGAGTTAAGAAAGGGGGGAGAGAAAGAGAAAAAGAACAGAGGGCAGTGAAAAAGTTGTCGGCGAGATTGCGGACAACGCAATAATTCCGGAGCCGAAATCAGTGGACGAGCGTCAGCTGGGAGAGTGACGAATCGCAGGCCAGTTTTTCCATTCGTGTCTCGAGGAAAGGGGATGGAGAGATAACCGGTGGTGTTTGCCCGCACGTTTTCGTGCAAGGGAACAATAAGAGGAGAGAACGAAGAGGAAAGGCGAGCGGAACAGGAAAAGCAGAGACTCCCCGTGACTCTTCCACCCTATAAATCTTTCGGATATTAAAAGTAATTGCTACGAGCTGCCGCGTTTTGCCCGCTTACGTCGTGCTTCATGTATCTTGCATAGCAACAGCGTCTTCTGGCGAGCCTGGGATACGCTTCCCGTCGCTCGTATATTCGCTAACTCGTTCTAAATTCGAACACGCGAAACTTTTACAAGCTAAAAAGTTAGCTGGTGCGCGTTCAGTTTGTTTTTCCTTACTCCGTCCCTCTAGTTCTTTTTTTCATTTCGCCAGAAAAGGGACGTATCGTCGGCAAGAGGATTTGGTTGAAAGTGGACGAAATTTGGACGCAAAAGGGACGTGGGATATTTTGCGTAATCGTCATAGGCCACTGTGGACTGATATACCGGGCGTATAAAAATTATACGTCACCAGGCAAATTCATAGAACTTGGTGTTACGATTACGATATCACGAAACAGAGTTGAAAAACATAAATTAACTGAAAGAGAAATTACAAATGAAATGTTGGGTTAACGTTGGTCCTTAACGAGTTAAACAAGCTGTCTATAAAAACGAAAGGTAAGGAATGTACGAACCGTCTCGTTCATCGAAAGCATCGTTTATAGTAGGGCTTTTATAGGGCGTAATTTCGAATGGGCTGTGTATCGGTAGCCAGTAGCCAGGCATAGCCCGTAGGAACATTAAATCCGAGACATCCCCTTATTACACGGCACGGTACGTTGTTTTATTAGACGCTCATCGCGCGGAGGGCACCGTTAATTTAACCATGGCGGTTTTAATTTGTCGGGGAGGCGTTTCTCCCTTCCCTTCCGCGCCGTGAGTCATAAGTCGAGCGCCGTGGATAATAGAATCCGAAGCGTAACCGTTAAAATGCCTAGAACGGTTCCCGTAGGCGCTTAATCGCCGCTGATGAAAAAATTTCATTTACAAACGTAGCTAACCCCTTTTTTCCCTGGCGTCGTTCACGAGATCGCCGTGAAACACGGTGACACACCATATGTACGTCGTTCGATGGACGTGAACAAATTGGCCGAGGGATTTCCAGCGATTCATCATGCTCCAATTTGTAAGGTCCGAATGTTTCCGTATTGATTATTTAATTGCGATAATATTTCTCGCCTTGTGAACGATCGAAAACGATTTCATCTTTTGGCGTTGATCTGTGTTAATTTGGTGCGTAGAAAGTTGATTTATTTCTGTATTAAACGTGGCTTATAGAGTAAAGCTGTGACGAAGATGAAAAACAAACACGCATTTCTATTATAGTATTAATATTTTAATTCTAATCCTCGCGAATGTGAATTTTTAGTTAATGCTTCTTGCAAATAAAATTCTACTCTACTAAGAGATAAATTCTATATAGAATTTGTTATTCAAATGGTCGAAATTAAATCGGATAGTCAACAATTAGAAATTAATCTCAAACTTCCAGTCCATCTCCTAAATTGAGAAAGAAATTCCAAGACTTCCAAAATCGAGGAAACTTTCCAGCAAGCAACGCAGCAAAAACAATAAACTCGAGCTGATACACCTTGGGCTCGTTAGCTGGCAATAACTTGCATTAACTTGTTATTTAATTAGAAGTTTCGCTAAAAGGCCGTCATGTCGCAAAAGCGTACACGCAGGCGTGGTATAGAACTCGCGGAAGCAAGATTTCGTCTCGTTAAAAACCATTGTACAGTTATCGTCTTTCTCTTGCTTACGACCAACGAGACGATCTTCTAATTAACAAATCTCGAAGATAGCTAGGAGCGAGAACCGAAACACATCGAAGCGTTAATATCTAGACTCGAATATGTTTAACTCTTCTTTGCATCGTGAGAACGTCACTGGCTAGTATTAGGTTGTCTGAAAAGTTTCTTTCGTTTTATAAGGAAATAATAGACGCACAATGTTTTTTGTTTCATATTAATTTATTGAATTATACACGAATATAATAATAGAAATATAACAAAATGGATCATACCTAATTTAATAAAATAATATAAAACAGAAATTGTTGTTCACTATATAAAACGAAAGAAACTTTTCGGACAACCTAATAGTTAGCTAGTGGTTATCAGCATGGTTAGCTAGTTATAACGATATTTTTCTTTAGAAAATGAATTCTACAAGTCGGTGGCTGATGCGACAATTCGTGACGCCGCTATATTTAGTTATTTGCGACAGAACTTATTACCTAGCAGCAGAGTAACTATGGGTTAGGTTTTCTGCAACATCGGGACAAAGCTTCGTCGTTAATTGCACAACGCAACGTCAGTCCTCTAGTTACTTCTGCCCGGATATTTGACAGTCGGTCGCAAAGGTTCTCTTACGTGCACCCCTCCGTTGGAGCGTAATCGCCAAAGCCCCGTGAAAAACTCGAGAGGCCGCCTTTTGCTTTCCGCGCGCAAAGGATTAGCACCGTTCGTCGATTCTATTATTCCGGAGACCTGGAAAAACCGCCGAGGCCTTCCACTCACCTACAGGAGTAGGAGTTCGGGGAGTACCTAAAGAAGATCGGACGCGAGGAGACCGACCTATGTCACCACTGCGGAGAGGGCAGGGACACGGCGCAGCATACGCTGGAATTTTGTCCGGCGTGGGAGCTGCCCCGTTACAACCTGCGTATCGCCATCGGCGAGTGCTTGGCCCCTTCAGCCGTCTTGGAAGCGATGCTGAACGGGCCCCGAGAATACGAGGCTGTCCGCTTCTTCTGCGAGCAGGTTATGCTTGTGAAGGAGCGGGCAGAGAGAGAAAGAGAGAAGAACTCTCACCCTTGTAGAGTAACTCGACGAAGAGAGATGACGGTTAGGCGACCAAGAGTCGCCACACCGAAGCCCCGACGAACCGCGATTAGAAGGAGAATAGATGGAGCTGGAGTGAATGGCCCCCCCCCCCTAGCTCCAAAATATATAAGTTATGAGAGAACATCCGGGACAGACTCTGGAAAGAGGAAGCGAGAGGTGTGCAACGGAAAGCCAATTCGATCGAAGTACCTGGGGCACACCTGATACACGCAGCAGTAGGCTATCGTGGGATTTCAGTCGCTAAGAGTCCGACACTATCCAAGCTGCTTGCAGCTGGGTGTCCATCAGGATTTCCCCACGTCAAAAAAAAAGGTTGGATAGGAATAATACCGGAATGGTACCGGAATAATATTGGAGTGGTACCGGAGTGGTACCGGAGTGGTACCGGAATGGTACCGGAATAATATCGGAATAATACCGGAATAATATCGCAATGGTACCGAAATAATATCGAAGTGGTACCGGGAAAATACCTTAATAATATAATAATATCGGAATGGTACCGGAATAATACCGGAATGGTACCGGAATAATATCGGAATGGTACCGGAATAATACCGGAATAATATCGGAATGGTATCGGAATGGTACCAGAATAATACCGGAGTGGTACCAGAATAATACCGGAGTGGTACCGGAATAATACTGGAATAATACCGGAATAATACCGGAATAATATCGGAATGGTACCGGAATAATATCGGAGTGGTACCGGAATAATATCGGAGTGGTACCGGAATAATATCGGAATCGTACCGGAATTGTACCGGAATGGTACCGGAATTGTACCGGAATGGTACCGGAATAATACCGGAGTAGTACCGGAATAATATCGGAATGGTACCGGAATTGTACCGGAATTGTACCGGAATTGTACCGGAATAATATCGGAATGGTACCAGAATGGTACCGGAGTAATAGAATAGAATAGTAGAATAGAAAAAAAGAAAGCGAAAAGCGAGGCAGAGACCATCATATATGTGAGAGATTCAGTAGAATAAGACGAAAAAAGAACAAGTCAAGCCAGGTAGCAAGGGACCATATCGAGTTCGGAGGCAGATAAAGACCGTGATAAAAGAGAACAAGAAGAAAAGAGAAGGCAATGCAGGAACTGAGAAGAAAAAGGGGGAGTTTAGGTGCGGCAGTCGTTTCAAAGGGGCTTCGAGAAATAGTGAATTCACTCAATTTTTCTCTCTCTCTCTCCTTTTTCTCTGCTTCTTTTTTTTCGAGACCCTCTCTCTTTCTGTACGGCGCGCTAGAGTCGCTGGCGGTGGTAAAGTATTCAGCCCCAATCCTCCCCACAACTGGCTGTCCGTGGCAACCCCCCTTTCCTTTTCCACTTACAGGCCGTATAATTTCCCCTCGCCCGTGCATCATACACTCACTTATTTTTGCGCTACAATGAACCGAGCGGACGTGGCGGTGGGTTAAGCTCGGGGGCGGTTAACGGGGCTCCCACGCCGCATAGAGAGAAAGAGAAGATAGATGCAAAGGGAAAAAGAGAAAGGTTGGCAACCCTACGACGAGCCCGTGGTCGGATAAATTATTACTTTCGTTCTTGGTGAAGCAATATCTGTGCTAATAGGAAATCACGAAGGGCTTCTAGTCTTCTTGCGCTGCTCACCCCCTCGACATCCTTTTCGCCTAACGACGCCCGTTCTCGTGGAAATGCCACGCCACACGGACAAGTTGTCAGAAGAGCGCTCTGCTTTCCTTTTCATCGCGCCTGTTAAACGGGATATGAGAAATTACGCGATCCGTGCGAATTCGAGTTCCGCTTTTTCTCCTTCTGTATTTTCCTTCTGTATTTTCTTCTAGTTCTTTTTTCCTCCCAGTTGGTTTTGTTTGAATGTTTAAGTCCTTTCAGATATTAAGAATTCTCTTGATATACGTAAAAATGATTTACGTAGGTTTTCCTGAGTAAACATTTGTACAGTACTTTTACACAGAAAGCCTATATCATTCGAATAATTACATAGAATCTTCGATTAGCCGATAGACGATAAATTTATCGGCAATAATTCGCAATAAATGCGATTAATATAAAGTTACGACCCCTTCATGCGTAACTACGCTTTAATATTCATAAATGAACCGAATATGATCCTATTTTCCGGTTTATTAGTTACTCATCGTTTATGTAAAGAACCATTTCCAAATCATTTGTCGGTGCTGAAACCGAATTTATTGCCGCTAACTTTCAATAAACGTAACGGGAAATTCGATGTGTTACACACAGTTGTACGCAGTATTTGGAAACGAATCGAACGCGATCAAACTGTATGGTGCACCAGCCATTTGTTCCAACTGCGGAGACCCTCTCATCGATTGCTGAAAGTGAATTCGTTTCTGGTTGTTCCTATAATTTTTGAAACCTCTCACCCTGTCGTCCTACTTCTTTATCATAAATTTATGAATCTTTTATCCGTTTGTATTATAATGCCTTCAAACATCTAATATTTTTACAGCACCTTATACATTTGTTATCAGACTGTAAATGTTTTATACATTAATGGAAAATTTACTTTCAATCGTAGACATAAAAATATAAATTTGGGCAAACATGCATACTCTACTAATCGCCATAGACACTCCAATATCACTGACCGAGTATTAGATATCGAGTCGTTGTATTAATTCGACGAGATCAGTAGCAATATCGACGAAACATCGCGGTATAATTTCTATTAAACACCTAAATTGTAACATCCCCAGTACGAAATCGTTCCGCCAACTAAACACACCCCTCGAACGCTTTAATAGAATAACGATTAACGTCTCGAGGACATGTAAGAAACGAAACTGCGCAGGACGAATGAGTTTTGCCAAAGTAGGGTTAAGTTTCAGTCTGCAGTCTCGAGACGAAACGAGAGGGGGCCAACAGATATTATACTTTCTTCGAGACAGACGGGTCTCCACCCTGGGCTCTCACCCCTTTTCCCATTTTCTGGAAAACAGGCCGCGAGACGGAGCAGGAGATGGAATTAATTAACGTCTTCTTCGACGTGAAATCGAAGGCACGCACACATCGAACGACGTCGTCAAGGATGGAGAAAGTTGGTCGACTTGGTAACACTGGTGCGTGACAAACAGCGATTTCAAGCATTTTCTGAAACAACCAGTCGTTCCTAGCTGAGCGTTGCCTTACCGTGCTAATTATTGTTATTCGATCTGTCAAACGGCCGCTTGCCAGACGTAGTGGTTACTCTCCAGCGGACGCGACACGGATCCCTCGTTGGCTGACGAGGTGAACCAAGATGCAAATCCCATTAGCGAACTTGACACGACTTCTTGGCCTGGGTGGTTGCGCGTCACAGAGGAGGTCGAGGATGGAAAGAGGAAGAGGAGCTCGGATGATGATGGGAATGTTGGTATGGATGACGATGTTTCAAAGTTGAATTTTAACAGTAAGATTATGGATTAACGTGTTGAACAAAATGATAATAATAATTTTTGAGATTAGAATTCTAATGATAGTTTTACTTGTCCGAAACTAAAGTAGAGAAAGGTACGTACAAAGAGAAGAATAATTTGTACGCGAATTTATAATTTTTAATAATTCGAATTACATTTGAAAAACTTGTGTCCGACATATACACTACGTTTATCGAAATTTCCCGTAACAAATGTTCCAATATTTTCATGAATAAAAACCGCTATGGATGTAGACCTATATAATTTTGTCTGCGTCTCAAGTGCATATTCTCGTTTGCCATTTCGTATTTCCGTCTGTTACATTTTCGAACGTAACCCAACGTCGACAGCCTAGATTTCGTTGGCGTCGAAACGACCGCAGAAGGTGACACAGACAGTGAAATTATCGTCGTCGTCGCAGTGTGTAACCTATGTGCGAGTTTCCTGAGAATTTGCACGTCGATAGTTAGACGTACTTGAGGAGAAGGAAATCCATACGGGATGAACCGGTCCTTAAATTGGTAATCGCTGAGTTGCGGAGAGTCACAAGCGCGTGTTTCGCGTAGATTCGCCGGTTTTCGCGTCTTTCCGCCGCCACGGAGCGCAAACATCCGGCAAACCCGACATCGAATGTCTCGTGTTTGCGGAGACGCTCGGCTTCCGGTTTAATTCGCGAATTTAAATGCACGCGCACGCCCCGCTCGTCAGAGCTACAATTACCGGCGTGTAACTTGCCTAGCCTGCGTATTCCAGGAATTTTAGCTTTTGGACACGTTTGGCTCGCGAAACATTTCGAAACGGAGTCTGTTCGGAAAACGTGTATGATAGGAATTTAGCCTTGGTAGTATCGTTAAAGTCTTTACCGAAAACTGCATGTATTATTCTTATCTGAAAGTGATCTTACTGTATTATAAATCAGCCAGCTCTTCAGCCTATTAGTTAGCCAACATTCTACCCGGTACCATTAGTGCGTGAATAGCTATTGAAATTTCAGGCTCTCAAAACATTATATATGCACGTACCGGTAAAGTAAACCTCAGATGCTTCCATAAGCAGCCATGAGAAAGAGAAACATACCGTACTGGTCGACGTTCACGCGTGACAACACTGTTCCATCGACATTAGCTATGAAGACATAAGATGATCTACCCATTCCGTTTTCTTTAAACTTTGCAAATTATGATTTCCTGACAAACTGACAAATTATGCCAAACTGACAACGAAGATTGAATGAACGATGAACGATTATATTCGTGCATTAAACATTGCCAAATTCAATTTTAGTAATTATTTATTTGCTATTTCATCAAGCGAAGCTCAAGCTATATCTCACGAAATCAGGATTCCCATCTAGTATTCACCTGATCCATATAGTTAAGAAAATCTCCGCGTGGTGCGCTCTGATCGTCGGAGAACGTCCTGCGTGCGGATTCCTCGGCAAATATTTGCACGACGATCGAGCATCCGCGAGTCGGATGCGTTTAGTAAACGAAAAACGATCGACCAAGTAAACGACGCCGTCTAAGCGAAGAATTTCAATATGCTGTTAGTAAAAATTGGACATTTTATCGAGTTTAGTTCGTCGTGAAGCGTGACCGCTTCGAGAAATTAAACACCGGCGCCGAAATTTCGCAAGCAAATTTCTTACGCGTCGCTGCGTAAATATTCATTAGATGAGAAAACTAGCGTCGTCGAGGGCGCCACAGGCCTCCCTTAAAGGGAGAAGGAAGAATTCCTCTTTCGTCCGAGGTCCTACTCTTGCCTCGACAGCGAGCGTTTCAAAGGAGCCGCCGAAATAATCCGCTATGCATAGCTTCGACCCTCCTTCGCGCGGCTCGCTATTAAATTCGGATGCGCGGGACATTTACCGGAGGCTACACGGCAAATGGTTGGCAAGAGCGTTGTCGTGAACACCTTCTTGTGATCTTTTAAGGGACGTCAAGGTTTCCTTTGTTTTCGCCATTATTCGCCATTACACTGACATTCGTTTTCCAGCATAAATGTAACCTTAAATTAATTACGTGATAATGCTCGTTCCAATCCACCACATTCATACAGTAAACGTTTAATCTCCTTATATTCACTTTTTAATAAGAAAAATCATATCTTCTCTGGCCACATGTTTTTTAAAATTGAACTCAGACGTTTCGTATCATTCTATTATACACATTTCTGCGTCCTGCTTCACCTCCACGATCGTTCTACTACCAGAACAGCCTCTCTGATTAGCCTATGCATTCTTGAAATCGCCTCGGCGCGATTTCACGGGCGTGAAAGTTTAATCGTAGTCCGCGACGCCCTGCAAAGTAATCCAAGACGGCTGCTCTTTTTCAGTCCGCGGAATTTCGGCGAGATTATTCGCGATTCTAGTGAGTACAGTAATGCCTGCATCAATTCTTGCGAGTGCAGTAGAGCTTTCGCGAATTTGCACGCACTAGCGAAACAATTATCTGTTAGTTTCATATTATTTCCTTATTTATTAATCTGCAGGATCCTAAAGCAAAGCGGTTAATGGAGTTGGGAGTATGGTAATATCCAGATATACAATTTTTATCTATTTGAAATGTACTATATAGCAACTCTGGTAATTCCAACGAATAGGAAAATGGCAATCGTGAACGAAGAGGGCTGTTACGCGTCGTAAACCGGAAAGAATGCTAAGAACGACTTGTGCAAACTGGAGAAAAAAGGACGAGGATTATACCGTCTGAGCCGGTGTAGCGGTCGAGTTGCAAGATTCTTGCCATGCAAAAAACCGAGATTCCTGTGACATGAAGATTATACATTGGAGCATGCATTATGGATATTTTTAAAAAGCATAAACTTTGAATCTCGTCGTGAGACGGCGAATGAGAAACTTTACATGCACGCGATTCCAGTGAAAGTTTCCTTGAGATTGTATCAAGTGGCTTTGTTGAATAAACAACGAGCGATGAAAGCAGATCCATTCGCCGCAATATTCAGTTAAAGAATGCCCCGCGTTAGCTTCCGTGTCTTCGCTTCTCCATTACATATTTCACGAGTCATCGATGTCCGAAATATTTCTACTAATTATTGTCCTATCTAGCCAACAGTTCTGTCACAGCCGTCAATGTGGAAGTTGAAGGCAGAAAATGGATATCATCTTCGGTGGCGGAAATAATACGAGGAGACAGCACGAGGAGGGTCGTGACGAAGCGAAGGGACGGCGGCAACGAAGACCACGAGAAAATGTCTATGCGTGAAGGGACAATTTGCCGGGAATTTGAAGAACGCAACACCTTGATCGGCGCGAAATGAAATAAGCCAACGAATATTAATTCGGCTACGCCCAGGAGGGGACGTGCAGACGCACGGCGGCCGTTCGATACAGATTATCTGACCCATCCCTTCGATGCGATGCGACGACGAGGGTCCTGCGAATGCCTGCGCCGTTGCCAAGGAAAACGCA
Organism: Bombus terrestris; assembly: GCF_910591885.1. Classification (NCBI taxonomy): domain Eukaryota; kingdom Metazoa; phylum Arthropoda; class Insecta; order Hymenoptera; family Apidae; genus Bombus; species Bombus terrestris. The sequence continues at coordinate 7,888,664 of NC_063274.1, forward strand.
TCAGGCCTCGTACATCTGTGGACCGACGTATCGACGGATGAAATATCGTTTGTGTTTCACGTGATATCATTGATAGTTGCTTAAATTTCAAGTATAGTTCTTTTTATGAAATTCTGCTTTTACGCTTTATATTTCAGTACCGATTACTCGGATTAATTTTATCTTGCTAGCTTCAAAGACTAACGTGCGGACAAGTCTGAAAATATATATAATTAGGAAATTTATCACATTTGTACCTTTTAATTATTTCAGATATACTCTCCAATCTCCATTCCCTCTCTATTTTCTAACTTTAAACCACCAGAGAAAACACGAAAAGCATATTTATATAAACGAAACTTAAGATGGATTTTTTATAGCAACGTGTACATGTAAGTACTTCCGCAGTTGTAAGCGTATGCGTGTATAAAGACACGGACGAATTTGCATACATATGTGAAGTCGAACGAGCGCAATGCACATTTATAACGCTGCGAGGTCACGCCATCACCTCCGAGATTCCGCTGGCTTTTGCATGCAACTTATGATCGTTACTAGCAGAACATTATGTAAGCCGCGATAAGCGCATAATAGTTCATTCTAATCATTATTTAAAACGGTCCTTCCTATCGTGCCAGACTTGTTAACTGCTCTGTAATCTTCCTGGAACATTACTAATTGTATTAACCTGGCTTTGTCCGTTCTCTGATATTATCAAGTTTATTAGATTCGCGCTGCATCCATCGATGAATGTTGTGCTTCGCGCGTATTTATCTAACGTCACTTTTATTCCACTCTCGTGTTCAAATATTTTCCACGACTAATTTGGTAATACCGTTACGCGCATACCGTGTGTTTTTGTATCTTTATGTTCCCATAAATGCATAGGGAAACGCTCTCAGTCTAATGGTAATTTACACGATGTCAGTTAATAAAAAATATAAAAGAGAGAAGTTCTCTACTCTTGAAAATTTGCATTATTTTTGAAAATTATTGGATAAAGAAATCGCAGTCTGCGCCATTGTTGTTTGCAATATCCAAAGAGGAGAACTCGTAAAATAAATCGCTCGATTAATTATAACGAAAGTTCCGCGATCCGTGTTTAACAAGAAACTTATTAATGAGTTGTTAAGTCGAAAATGTCCGCTTCACTTTCGTCTCTCCATAAATATTCAAGTCGTAAATGATTCGGTCCTCTCTCACCACCACCTCCAGTTTGATCGTTGTTTCTGTAACCGGAGAGGAAGTTACTTTTCGATATAACTGTGTTTGCGAATCTCGAGAAGAGAATTTAATAAAATCGTTTATGCGAATTAAGTTTGCCGAGTCGGACAAGTTTCCTAAGAACAACGTCGAGAGACGCCCGAATCGCTTGCACAATGCTGTAAATACGCGCCACCAAAACGATAAATATCTGACTTGACGTAGAATTGAAGGTACTACAAATTGGTCAAACCGTGAAATCTCTTTCTTTCTCTTTCTTTTTTTTTTTCTATGATATGATATTCTCTTGGCAGAACTGTTGAGATCGACAAATGAATACCATTTTGCACTTGGTGGATTAATCATATTTCGAATGACCGTTGAAAAATTTCTTCTGAGAAATTTATTTACAAATTCTGTCATAATTATTCCATAAAAAATATCAATATGGTTCTGAAGTGGCGTAACCTAATTTTACCGCGTTATAGAAAGAACACATTTCGAAACTACTGGCCGTAGAAGAACCAGACGAAGCCGAGTTCCTTCGTCGATCTACCTTCTAATATCCGGCACAAGGGTCAGAGCAATATCAGAAAGTGTCGCACGATAGCAATACCATTACATAAGGTGTCCGCAGGTATACACGTGTTACGATCTTCTTCGAGCAAATGTAGGTACGGTAAGCTCCGAATTTACTTTCCCCGCGAAATCAGATCGCCTATCTCGATGGAAAATAGATATTGTATCTGAATCGGTTTTGCTGGAACGATTTGATTCGCTCTCGACGGTATCAACGATAATTGTAGTACGGTGAATTGCGTTTCAATCTTTTTGCTATGGCAGCGAGCGAGCAACCATCGAGCTATTATAGCGTTGTCGATTCAGTTGCAACAAGAAGTTTATGATATTAAACTATTTTTGCCTGTATCGACGATCTTTGATTGCTATTGGACACTATATGCATAAATGATCGTTGGATTTTATAAATCATTTCACTCGTTTCATTTTGTTTCAATTATTTGACTTGTCTTATTTTGTCGTAGCTTGCATAGTAACGATGATGGATCATTTTCGGCGATGTTTAATAATAAATGTAGGAAATTATAAAAATCACCAAGTGACATGTTCTCGGTTAAGATCAACATAATTTCATGCGAAACGAATATCGTATTAACTCGTAAACGTAATTTTCGTGGAAGCATCGACGCCATGCGCGAAATGGGTCGAGCTTCAGACGCGAATAGAAGCCGTGAAACGGTGAACTTGTTGCGGCGCGCATTAAATCGTCCTATCTTATTAAACTTCTTTGAGCTGGAAGCTTATTTCCACGGAAGCCGGTGTTTCGTGTAACGAGGTTCCGTGTGCCACACTCTGCTTTGCTCTAGTCGCGACAACGCTAAGATTTAGTGGAACTAGCGTCGTTCGGAAGGAGGGAAACCGGATCGATCGAGCGTCGTTTCTGAATTCGCGAAAAAGTACTGTTTATTTGTCAGCCATCGAATGAATCGTTACGCTATTATTATTTTATTACGAGCTGTTCAATTTATCAATGTTGCAGTTGAAATGGAATTAGAATCGTCTTTTTTCTTTTTGTATATCGATTCTCTATAAGCTTCGAATTTTAGCGAATTTTATTGAAAATTAAATAGAGCTATTCTTTAATTTCCAAGGTAAAATAATAACGACAATGTGGCAATTCTCGTAAGAAACTTTGAATTATAGTAATAACTAAAGATAAGAACGTGCTGTTGCGCGTAAAAGCATTTCGAAGATAACCGCATTCCTCGATTCTGAAAAGCTTAGGCGTTCCCTCGGCAAGGATAAATATCTGGTCGACCCAACCGTTTTCCTGCTTTTGTCCGCTCTCCCTCAGTCCTAATCTCAAATTAATTACATGACAAACAATTTCTTGCCGCGTCCGCGCCGTTGTCTCGTATATTCTTCAGACCTACGTGAAAGCCTCGTTCCCCTTCAGGTTCCTTCGCCCATTAAAATACACCGGAACTTACGAAAATGCTGATAAGAATTACCACGATTTACAGACGCTCTTGGGAGCGTTATTCGCCAAGAGATTTTCGTAAATGCTATGGTAACTTAATTTACGCGATGACGATCGTTGGTTCGTAATTTTGTAGGTTTATCGGTTCAGAAAATTGTTCTAATAGAATATTTGATGAACTTCATGTTATAGCTTCGTTTATAAATATTATTATAGAAAAGTAATCTTTTGAAGACAGATTTCCATCGTTACGGTATCTAGCGATATCTTTTTTATTTGTGGAAGAGTCACTGGTAGAACGAAGATTTCACATGTGAGGTAAAAGGTTGTATGCCCTGACGTTAGTATCCACATCGATGATGTATTAGATCGTGAACCATCGATTATCGGAACACGCTTATCCGGAATTCCGATTATACGAAAATCTGTTCTTTAGAATATCGATCAACGAGGACAACGCAGGAGCCTGGCGCGGATGCGGCGGTCTCTCGAGCTTCCGTTTATTAACAAGCTAATATCGCCGCAAAAACGTTAGATGGTATTTATTCGATACAATGAATATGCAAAGGGCCGGGAGATACGTAGCAAAATAGCCAGACAGGAAACCTAGATTTAATGGAAGTAGAAAGGGAAATGGAAAAAGTTGGGAGGACTTGGAATTTTGAACGGAGGTGATAATATAAATATTCGTTTATCTTGCCATATTGTTCGCGTTCTGTAATAAGCATTTAATACCTTATTAACTTGAAATAGATATCTGAGAAATAATTGGATCTTTTCCAACATATTCTAATGTTTTTTTAATTATCTAAAGAAATATTCTCTATAATTTTCAAATATTTCTTCATATTATTTATCATAAACACGACGTTGTGAAAGTTACATATGCTTGCAAATTACCAACTATGTATCCATAGAATCAATCTCATCCCAACTGAACAATTTTATGTTAAAGTCCCTAAACGGTTGTCTCTTGGTATGCTAAGGTTTAAACGACGATATATTTAAATCTCGCGCCACAAGATGTGCCGCAGTGATTCCCCTGGTCACAACTTTTCAAGGGCCGCTTAAATTTGGCAACAGTGCGACACTCGCAGCTCAGTATTACCAGGGAAAAAAACGTCCCTAGCTCACGGAAATTGAATCCCACTTTTGCCGGGGCAAGATGGGAGAGACTACTTAAGCGTCTGCTTCGCCGGCTGGATTTTGATTGTAAACTATCCTATCTCGTTTCTCCTCTCTTTCCCTCGCTCGATATTTTCGCCATCCCTGCTTGATTCGAAGCCGTGGATCGTCCCAGAGACCGCGGATATTATTGGAAAAAATATATCGACGTCGTAAAAACCACGGAAGCCTTTAAGCTGAAAATTGCTTTTCGGTCGAAAAGCGGCTGTTTCCGGTGCCTCGATATTTTTCACCAGAGCCTAAGCCTCGATCCGTGAATTCGATAATCGTCGCCGTTAATCGTGTATCCGATATGAAGTTATTCTGTTGGTACGTTTTATAATTCGTAATATCGATTAATATATCAAAAAATTAGAAATTATATCGGAAATCTATAATTATTCGAATAATTTCCAAGATACAGCTCTTCCCATTACATAGAATTGTTTATCTAAACTGGAAATATTAAATTCAATTATCTCTTTAGTAAATCATAAAGCCAGAAAACTGGCGCCAGCGAGACTTCATATTAATTTCACTACTACTAACAGAAATTACTGTGATATTATATATTACATAGTTCTATTGGTCGAACTGAATTTACGTACAGGAAAGAATTTCAAATTAAAATGAGGATTCGCCCTGAATATATTCCCTATTTTATGGTACAACTGTGACTCGATATCACAAGATAAGAAATCCATGATGGAACGCACGTTATTCACGAAGCGTCTGGGATTGTAGTAAAGGTGGGAGTATTTCGTTAATTATAATCATCTAATTAGAGCATCTTCGCAGTCGGTCCGACGGAATTGGAGGATGGTAAAGCCAATTAAAAAATTTTAATTTTCACGTGCTGGAAAATGTAATGAAATTTTTCGCCGTTCGTTTCGTTTTTTTCCCCTTCTTCCCTCCCCCACCCCCTTTTTCTCCCTCTCTAACCCCTATCCGCTACTGCTTCTTCCGACGAGCTGTGCTCCATTTTCCTTTTTTCCCCCCACCACCTTCTTTTTTTATTTCGTCCGCTGTTTTTTCGTTTTACGTTCCTTTGCTCTGTTTTCGTCACTGAAATGCACTCCGCACATTCTACTCTAATTAAATTTAATCTTACCTCGGAAACGGTTCCGTTATTTCCAACTAACGAATTCGTATAACCACGGCCCACCGTCCTCGACTTTATCGTTTATTTGGCTGGTTATCGCGGTGAGTTCGTATCGTTACTTTCAAGCGTTTCCACCTTAATCATTATCTGTTGATAATGCGATACAAATCTTCGTAAGTATCATGATACAAATTTTCAAGCAAGGATATTTCATATGGGCGAATCTAGTACAGAACAATAGTAGAAGGAGAATTCGAAGTAGAATACACCAGTAACTAGTCAGACAGACCTGACTGCGAGCGTCAAAGTACCGAGATCGCTACTTAGAAATTTACTATACTTATCTTTTCCTTCTATATTCTATTTGTTCTTTATAACTAAATACAGAGTTTTCTGATTCGTTCGAATAATATTTCCAACATACAATAGACTCGACAGATATCAGTCGTCCAAATACTGATTACTTGGACTTCCAATTATACGGATGTTGATTCGCTGACTACCGATTATTCGGACATGTAATCAGAAATTCTCGTACTCGAGACAAGCGGAAACTGCTTTGCCTGTATAATCGAACGGATGCGCCATTAACGATGTAACCCGTTAACTGGGAAGTAGGAGTTAGCTCGTCATCCGGTTTGCCAATATCTTGAACTTAATAATTCATTGGGTAAGAGATCTCCTGGGAGATAAAGTGTAATATCGCACCGTAAAAATGCGAATCTGCAGAAGATCATAACATTTATAGGGAAACGTGAAATAACAAGTCCACGAAGTATTTCAGAATTAAATAGAATATAACGCGTGAATCATGTCGGTCTAAAAAGAGAGCCTCAATTTTTAATGTTCTCCGCTTCTTAGTGCGTTCTTTTACGTTTTCCACTAAAAATTACTACGTATTTCTTTTACCGTGGAATAAACCAAGCACAGCTTAAAAACGAAACAAAGAGAAATAAATCTTTTTTGGACAATTTCTCGAGCTCGATCGGTCACGCAAGAGGTTAATTCCCAATAGAGCGGACGTCGGGGAATTCCCATGGCGCGAGCATGGCGACGTCTGGTAGCCGAGAGGATGCTTTATGCCAGTGCGGTACGGCATGGCATCGAAGCTTCGTAACAGGCTGGCACGGCGTGTCGCGGACGTCTTATAAATTTCCCGACGACAAGTGTTTCAGCGTGCCGCGAGCCAACCGCCGGTGCTATTGTTGTCCCCGCGATAAGATCTCGCGTTAAATCCACACCGAGTCGGCCGCCACGGCGAGGACAGTTTGAGTTATGCCAGCCGCCGCGGAAACGTTTGCTACTACGAGGGTCGCCCGAAGGGAGTCCGTTGGAATCGTGGACAGAGGGGTGAAAAACCGACGTTACGGATACGGAGCACACGTACATACAGACGATGAAAGAAGCAAGCGGCGAAGGAAAAGACAGAGATGGAAGGAGGTTGGCCAGGATTTATAGGAGGTTACGCATCACGCGAGTCGCAACGGCCTGTTAGACCCGCGGACAGGTATTCCTGAAACGCGCTACTGTTATCGGACCGCTTGTTTTCGACGTATCAATTCGCCACATGAGTTATGAATATCGGGTGGACATCAGCCTGTGGCCGATTTCTGGGTGGACTTGCGTGGATAGATGTGGCGCAGGCAACTGTTGTTGGAATAGGCAGGAGCTTGCCAAGGTAGACAAATGTAAGGTTCAGTACGTTTAGATGTATATTGAATATCCTATGGAAGAAAGTCTGTATCGCCAGATAAACGATATTAGTCCCTATAAGAGAACTGCATTTATTTAAACTTGTTGGCACGCAAACAATTCATACAAGTGCATTCTTCATAATAGGAGTTCTTTGATTCTGCTCATTATTTGTGAGGTTTCATTAAATGAGTTTATCAATGGAACAGAGTTTATTTAATCGGACAGTAAATTAAATTGAAATTGAAGATTACTTGGGTAGTTTAACTTATTAAGCTCATAGAAGTTTGTATTTATTGGCGATAGTCCAAGAGATCAAAGGAACTGGACACTGACCGAGATTTGTCGTGTTTGAGTGTTTTGGTGGGTTTGATAGTAGAGCGTTTGGCGTATCGATTCGCGAAAACGCAGTGAAAAAAAAATACAATTCTGTCGAACGCGAGCTCTTTCCCGGGGACACCATGCACGGACCATTTGAAAATCTGTTGACGAATTTCGCGCAGGCACGAATATTGGCTACGAATCGGGACACCGTGGTTCCTAATTCGATAGATGGACGTAACACTCTTTCCCCCCTTTTTTTCCCTCTCTTTTTTTTTTGCGACTCGTTTGGTTCGATGAATATTGTAAATAATGTTTTGATAAACCTAGGGAATTGGCGAAAAAGGAATTAAAAACACAAAAAAAAGAGTGGCGAGAGTTGGTAAAATAAACATGGAAATTGTATTCTGTATATTTGATTGAGATTCGGTTCGCACGGGCGATTTTCAAACAATCGAGGTCGATCGACTTCAGTTGCCTAATGTAAACGTAGCTTAATCGACATTAGTAAGGAATTCCGGACTCTGTAACATACCTCGATAATCAAATTCGAAATTTTATTCTATTGTCTTCATTTCTTTATGATTTATCTGCGTAATATCATATTTCATGCAACACGTTGTTTAATAAAAGTCACAAAACCAAAACAAATAAATCCAATGAAAAATATGAGAGAAATATTTTTATGAAGTATAAAATTGACGAAAGATTGTATTTTTTATGGCAAAATTATATTACCTTGAAAGAACGTTGAAAAATTAATAGGATTTCCATCTTCGTAAAATTATTTTAGAAGATTCCATAGAACCAAAGAGAATTTGTAACACATCTCAAGAGGTTGAACATGATCCTAAACTTGATGACATCCCAACCTCGTCGTGATACTTTCTATTTGAGTTAATCATAAAGCCTCTAATTAATGTTTATTAAGAAGGTGCGTGTACGATATGCAACAGTACCAGCATCGTTAACAATACCAGATGAGATTGGGGATGTTGTTGGGCGAGGCTTTCTCGGACCAAAATTTCTTTTCCATGGGCGAGAATTTTTAAGATCAACGTGAAACTAGTGTGGCTAACTACAATCTTTGTGGTATATCGTTCTAGTTGGATAATAAATGACGAGTATTAAAATGCTTCCTTTGGTCTTTAATCGATAGTGCACGTTTTATACGCGAGACACTGTTTCTTATTACTTAAGGGAAGCCAGCGAGTATAATTACCAGATGGAGATTAAACGAAAGCATTGAATAATTTATGTTTTACGAGCTTGTAACGCAACGTTGTGAAATGTGAGATAGGCATGAAATTGGTTAGTGAATTCGTAAGAAAAAGCGGGGAAACTAGGTGACTTTATACTTTCATATTTATGTGCATAGAGCAAATAATATATGGGAATCACTAATAAATCAACTAGTAAGTTGGTGGATGAGCAAACGAAAATAATAATAAAGAAAAACAAGCTTTAATAATATGTGTGTAACAATGTAACACGTAATAGTAATAACATAAGTATAAAATGTAATAATAAAAAATAAAAACCTGGTGGAAGAAACCAGAGAAAAATTGTGTATTTGGATAAAACCAGGATCTATTATTATTTTTATGGTAGCCGTAAATTCAAAGTATACATTTCTCTACATTTCTTGTTAAATGTCCTAAATGAAAGACCTTCTTTTAACAAAGTGAAAATTCGATTTCTTGTAGCTTATTGTCAACAACATATTAAAAATCACAGTACATATTTGATCGCTATTATTATTAAAAAATTTAAATAATATTCTGTACGAGAAAGGGGAGCTGTTTAAAATTATTCTTATCTATCAATGCAGCTGGGCTAGGATATTACGGAGAAACGTAGGGGTTAGTTATTCGCATACACGCGCACAAGGATATTAACATATTAGATGTCCTTTTTTCGCAGACGTCTAGAACAAAATGTATGACGGACGGGAAATCTAGCGCTACGTCATAGTCTAACTTGTGAAGCGGCTGGGTAGCACGTCAACAAGTTTCAACTTTTACAAACTAAAAGACGTAGCACTGTGTCATCAGTCACAGGAGGGATTAATTGCGAAAGTGAAGCTCGAAGTTCGTTTAAGACTTGGGAAATGCTATGATGAATCAGAGTGTCACACTTTGGTTTTAATCTTATCTTCAAGCGAATTCTAATAAATAACGAATAATGAGAATGGAAAAAGATCAAAAAATCAATAACCAACTTCCTAAGATAGAAATTAACGAGCAGGCGAATAATTCCGATGAATTTTGATAAAAATAATAATCCGAAAATTTTATCCGAAAACCATCCAACCTAATCTTCACTGATACTTAATACCGCAGCACAGTTAATCAATCCTCTATCCCATGCGAAAACTAATTTTTCTGCAAGCTAGAAGAAATTGCAGCGTCACAAAACTTCCAGGATCTTGCGGAAGCTTTCAAAACTTCGAAGCACTTCCCATTAAATCCGCGAAATTGCATTAAACTCTTTAAGATTTTCAAAAATGCAAGCAACAACCACGTCCATCGTGAAGATTCGGTGAATTCCGCTCGCTAACCGAGCATTTCGAATTTAACGCGTGTTGCTGGATCGCATTAATCGAATTTCCGTGCACTTTGTTGTGGCAGCGGCCAGGCGCATTGGTACTTCCGTCCGGGGTAACCAGAAGAAGGCAAACATTCGTCAGTTTTCCGTGGGTAAACAGTTCTCTCTCTCTCTCTCTTTCTCTCTGTCTTTCCCTCCCTCTCTTTCTCTCTCTCTCTCTCCTCTCTGCAGCTTGCGGATCGAATTCGCCCTTACCCGCGACGAGCATGCACAGAGGAACCACGGAACTCGAAGCGATTAAGGCAGCCCTTTGAAAAGCCGACTCAAGGGCTGCGAGTTCGCGAAGCGCCGCTCGAAATAATGTAGTGTGCTACTCGCAGAACCTAATAACCAATCTCGTTGGATCCGATGATATTTATGCTTTGGAGAATAAATAGAAGGAAAAAAGAGGGTGCCTGCGACGCAACGATTCGCTGCTGTGTATGTATGTGTTGTGTTCGGTGATTCTTGGCTTCTGTTGTATGTGTAGCGGCACATGAGTTGTCGATCAGTTATCTATCAGTTATTAATTAGTATCTGCGAGTATCTATGGGGTATTTATCAGCGATCCTGTTTTACGACTTATACACTGTACGAGCTTCTCAGCGAATATTGTCTGTATATTAATTTATTTAATTATTTTTAAATATACTCGACGGTTTCAACAACGAGCAATCTCGTCTAATAAATCTCACGATCAAGCATCCTCTACAAATTGGTGACCCCGACGTGATAAGTGAACGAAGAGATGGCAAACACTAACGAAGAAGCAAAAGCACAGCTAATATAACGATCAGTATGCCTCCTCTGCAACCTCAAACATCACGGTGTGGTTTGCTTTATTGGAGACGCAACTCCACGTGATTTACATCTATTAATTTATTTAATTATTTTAAATATATTTGACGGGCTGCAACAGCAAGTTCTCGTTATTCTATATTACAATCCTCTACTAGTCTTCTACATATGCACGATTCTCTCTTTCATTGCGGTGCTAGCTGATGTTTTAAGTTGGGAACCTAATATACAGTGTAAATATATACACTGAAAGGATATATAATTTCAGTTTCGATCTTCGAAGAACTTATTATTGGAATATGGTTATTAAAATACTACACTTGAAGATAACGTCAATTGAAAAATTATTTCTCCTATAGAATAAATCTGAGGCAGAATGCGTAGCTTTGGATTATACGCAGGACTTGAATTACTCCCACGATTCGTCGTTCACGAAGAAAAGTAACGATGCGTATTTTCCACGCATAGTCGGCCGTCCTTTCGACCGAAATGACCCAGTGGTGTAGGGTTAGCGGTCGCCTGGTTCCGCGGCAACAAAATTCACCGTACCCACGAGAGTGTCTACACTGGAACGGATATTATTATCTGCGGTACTTAAGCTTTACGTATTTTTGCATAACTCGAAATTAGAAATAATTATTGTTGCACCTTCGGGAACGCCGCGATACCGTCTCGCGTGCGAACCGCTCGGTACCGGTCGCGTCTTTACAGGCTTTTATTCGGAAAATAGAGGAAACCGCATCCAGAATTATATACTGAGTTTTTACCGCGACCATTTCCATGTCACAGTAAATTATTCGCGCATTACTTTTTACTTTCGTTTCTTCCGCTCTACTCTGCGGACGAATATACGAGTTCGTCTTAAATTTGTGGTTTATTATTCGCGATATACTAGATTCATCGTGGATATGAACAATTTAAACAGCTTTATATGCGCATTTAAATATATTTAAACATCCAAACAGTCTCATTTTGGGATAAAAAGCATATTGATAACTAATCATAAAACCATACATGTAAATAATCTGCTCGCATTTCTACACGTTGAAATGTTCCCACAAATGAAATTCTAACCAGACAAATATTTGTAAATATATTGTTAAATGATCCAGAAACGAAATAGTGGACAAGGTGTAGCAATAATTCATTATAACCCGAAACCCGTTTATTGTCTTTATAAACAGCTTATGCAAAATCTATCCTCCACATATAATATTCCAATCTGATAAATCTACATAGATTGCCTGCCGCAAGCACCGAAATTCACACCAAGCCACGCGAATCTACACATAAAACGTACTAATCCCCAAAAACAAATCGGCCGAGTCGTCAAAGAAGCTTGATCATTGCCCATACCAATGCCATAGCATATACCAAATATCACTAACGCCATCAGTCGCGATCTACTATGCATCACAGAGAGGATATAGCAGCGATGGTAGAGGGTTAAACACGGACCGGGCAGTTGGCACGGATTGTTGCGTTGATCGCGCAATAAACGCCGCTTAACTGGCGCGGCAAAAGTGCAATACATAGGCAGCGTCGGATAGAGCAGGGCCGTTAGAAAGCGCTCGTTGACATTCGATGCACGCGTATCGTGCGTGAAAAGGATTTCGACGTTATTGTCGCGTCGTTGGCCGGCTCGTAAAAAACAGTAAAAATTACCTAGCGCGTGTATAATTCGGTGTACGCTGGACGCTGAAGCTGATTATTGGTCGGAAAACGGTGAGAGTGCGACGAGGAGAGAACGACTGGCTGATTCGAGGGGAGTGTCGCTTTATTGTCCACGCAAGAATTGCCTCCGGGCATATACTGTATATATGTATATCGCGGTAGTAGCATCAGTTAGTTACTGCCTCGTAATGCGCGGCATTAGCCGGAAAACACGGCGATTTTTCGGTCGCTATTGCGCGCCGTCAACGCCATCCATATTCGCGCTTTATCGATGCACTCAACGCGCCGTGATAACGATTACTTTTCAATTTCAGTCAGCCGGCATTATGAGATTCTTTGATGCCACTCGTTTCATTTCGATTTTGCTCGAACCTCGAGCTGGGTTATCAGGTGTTTTCTTCCGAGGTGTCTTCTTTCTTGCAAGTTTGGAGTTTATCGTGTCGAGTGACTGCAATTCGGTGAAATATAATCGTTTCATTACAATTGCTTTGCTCGGTAAGATTGTGGAACGGAATGACATTCATTTTGTATTTTTTTTTTCTTTTTTGTTAAGGTAGATTCTTTATATATTTTTACAAAATGATTGATATATATATATATAACCGAGCCAAGGACAAAAGAAACGATACACAATTAAATGTTCCTGCACTACGAACGAAAAGAGACACTGACCCATAAATCTACGTGCTTCACCTTGTATTCTAAATCCACATCACAGAGGCAAATTTAACGAAGGTTTGTCTAAAAGCAAAAGAAAAAAGCAAAATCGTTTGCGCTTTATGCTTCATCGAAGGCCAACGAAAGGCTGCGATAATGACGCGTCGCTCGAACCACGAAGCCCGGTTGTTTTGTACTTTTCCGCCACTTAAGGGGCATAAAAATTGGAACAAGGTCGACAATAAACGTATCGATTTTTTGCCGCACGGGTGGGATGATCGCAGGTATTCAATGAAGCTTCGCGGTCCGTTAAAGCGATACGGCTTACCGAGAATGCATTACTATAAATTCGCGTGTAAACATAGCGAATCGCGAGCCAGGGCAAACGATACACAAACCAGTGAAACGTAGCCCGTAAAATTCGGGTGATCCTAGGAAAATACACATAGAACCCAGCCAATCGTTTTGTATTGCTTCGCACTGGCGGCGACCGGAAACAATCGCGTTCGGTTAAACGCCGCGCGGTTACCACTACAGCTCATAATCTCTTTTATGGCCTGTTTTTCCAATGGTGTTGGTTTTCCATTTTCGGTTGAAGGAAGTGGAAGATATTCATGGATTCATGGATATTTGAAGAGTATATATATATGGAGATTTACAGAACCTGCTGACTTTGCACTATCCTTTAAATGTTTATTACACGTATGAAAGAATGTATTATAAATAATTTGAATGAATCTCGTGATATCTTATCATTTCATAGGATAATATGTTCGAAGTGATTAAGACTCCGAAATAAAATTTTTATCTTCGATATAGTTTCCAAGATATGACTCGTGGTTTATAAATGATAGATTTATGAGCCACATAAATTGATCATCATATATAATTAAAGTACCATTAACATTTGGTAAAGCTGGATTTATAAAACAGAACGATGCAAAACGATTTAAAAATTACCAAATGTTAATACACATTATTGTATTTTCCAATAAATTCATAATTAAGCACTCCGGAAATATGAGAAAAAAAATTCTCAAAAATTATTAATTCACAGTTGTAGGAAATAAGCCAATGAAAACGCGGCTGTGTTATTTACGGAAAATGAAAAATCACCTACACATCGGAACGATAAAAATTGAAGGTAAACCGACACAGAAATCCCAGGTACACGAGTTAAATACTGGATGCAAGCAGAACGGTGAAATCGGCGAATGCCTGTACCGTAGAAAAAACACATTTTGAACATTATTAAACGATACGGTTCGTATAAAATTGGCATTCCGTCGGTACATAGTTTCAACTGTGAGATGCATTGGCCGATAGAAATTTTTAATTGAAATAACACCACGTTCAAAAAGACGGAAAACAATTTGCAAGCAATATGGCGGCTGTAGCGCCAGAGAAGGATTAATTCTCGAGCTACGAGTGGACGCATCGAACAATATTATTAAATTAAATATTATGATTTGCGAGTGGCGTGGGGATGCGTCCTGTAATATTATTAAATCAAACACCGAGCGACCTTAATAAATTCGTAATATGTTCGTGCATATTTTTGGGGACTTTTAATCAATTTTCAAAGCGGTAAAGCCGCGGGCAAAAATATATAAACATTTACCCGTCTTCGTGCATAGAAAATCGCGGATAATGAACGTGGAGTCGGTATCAAGCGAAACAAGGAACATGACGATAATAAATCCTTCATCCATGGTGGTTGAAAATTATTAGAAGCCTCGTTAATGTTTGTTGGATCGTTTCCTAGTTAGTTAGTTAATTAATTAGCTACTACGCCTACTACTATTTCAAACAAAGAAAAATTCATATTTCCGTAGAATTAAAAAGTTGGAAACAATTTTATTGTGTCTTTGCACGTTAGCGAAAACAACAGCAAGTACTAGTTCATGGATTCGTCGCTTTATCTCTGCCGTTTTTACATCATCTTCTCATAACCGAACCAATCTACATATCAAACACTGAACCACAAACCAAGAATCAAGACAACTTGTCAAGATAAACATCGAATCTCATCCAGGAGTAACATTCTAGCGAATACGAAAGCATTGAAGAGAGCTACGATGCGGAATATCGGAACTCGATCGACTGTATGGCGATGTTCGTCGTGTGTCCCGAAAACACGTTGTAACACGGTCGAACACTCGAAAATATCGTCTCCAGGCAACGTCGGATGATTAATGACCGGTGATAACCACGCTGGTTAATACCGCGTCCCTATTATCGTAGAAGTGTTTATAGCATCGGTAAACGTGAATCGAACGCGGTAGTATGTAAATCGCGCATATAACATAGCGTAGAGGCGGGGGTGTAGCTGCACTGGCGAGTGCTCGACGTGCACGTGTGTTACGTCGAATATTCGGTGAAAAGAAGGCTGTGGCGGGGAGTGCTGTTACGGGCGGTACAAACGATGTTTAGTCGCCGAGCAATATACTAATGGTGTATGTACATAGAAATATAGAGAAACGAATACACACCGAGTATATTTACAATGAATTAACGGGGGCGTTAATGCAAAATCCCCGGGACTACTCGCCATTAGTTTAAACAGATTTCCAGCGTACCCGCGACCTCGCATCTACATAACCGGGACAGAGAGGGCGCGCGCCGAAATTAAACACTCCTCGTTGAAAACTGAACCGCATTATCTGGAGCTGGCGGGACGCCTGAATCCTCCTCGCGAATTTTCCGGCCAGCCGATGATACGCTTTGCCGGATAATAGGGTCAGTACGAACAATAACCGGCCTTTCTTCCACGAATATCGGTGCAGCTACTGTATTAATATTGGTGAAGTACATATTTGATATCGAAGGAATTGGATAGGCCGGAGCTATTATAATTTTGGAGTTACATTGTGGCCTTTGTTGATAAGTTCAAGCAGTTTAAGATAAGATTATATGTACATATAACTATGGTTAACGCTACGGTATATAGCTACGGTAGCTCTAGATTATTTTAACTAATACGCGAACAAGAAAGAAAGATTAAAAAGAATGTAGAAGTAGGGTAGAAGATGATAATAGTTCTAAGTTCTAATAGTTCTAAAATAGTTCTAAGATCAGATATTAGCGTGTATAATAGCATACGTTAATATTTTTTGACATGTTAACACGTCCACCTTTAACGCAGATAAAACAATGTTAATTGCGATGTTAAACGATGAGATATCAATGAAATTCGCGAACCTCAAAGCTTTTTTCGCAAAAAATCATTAAAGATTCATGTTCACGTTCATTCATAAAACAATCCTTAAGAAACTCCAGACACCATTCCATCTTACTAGAAGTTATTTTCACGACATTTTCCAGCGATCCGTTTTCTCGTTCGCGGATGACGAATTAAATAGTAATCAGTTTTAATAAATTCATTCAAGCCCCTCCGTTAGTTCGAACACGAACAGACGAACTGCTCGGCTTCCTGCCGGCTCGTCCGGAGATTTTATCTTTCTCAAACTTTCATAACTAGCGGGCTGCATTGGCAATGTATCTTCGAGGATTCAATAAAGCACGAAGGGCCGCGGGAATAACGAGGAACGCTGCCGACGCGTGCACTTTGTCAGCCGTTCCCTAATTAATTCCGAGTAATCGCGTAGAATGTTAATCCGATGCGTCAGCGATCGACATGCGTGAACACAGACGAAAGGGTTGTTCACTGTACGATATTGCCATACTGAATGTTCCTTTATGCTTGACGAACACTCTCACGTTTGTAAGTCAGCGAAATGTCTGGTTAGTATCGTATGAAAAATATATATTAAAAATTCCATTAGTTTCTACGAAACAATATGAGTAGCAAAGTTGAAAAAGGTCCCATCTATAGACGCGGATAACCTTTAACCTTTGTGAAGTTTGAACGTGATATTACAGGACGCGTGGACAATTCAAAGGAAAATTGTCGATATGATTGAAATATTACATGCAATCGGACACTTACCCGAATACTTCTCCGACTGCATCTGTTCGGTTGGCACGAAGTTTGCCGTAGCATTCGGTGGACAACCATTTCGATTTTGTTGCGTACGTAGCGTATGAGTCGCATGCAGAGATGGACCACGCGGTGGTACTTCCGGTGGTGCCGGTTCTGGAGGCGAATCTCTACCAGTGTCTGTAAAAGATCGCGTAGCAACTTAAATTCCTACGTTCCGTCGTGTTGAAAGATCGAATAAATATTTTATACGTGCATTTATATTTAAAACATGCAGGGAACCGTTTGCAAGCTGTTGAATTTTAATCTCGGCCGATCATTCTGTCATCACATTGTTACGATGTAATTAGCGACGAACGTACGTTTCGATATTAATCGTTTATAATATAATATAAAATATTATAGTAATTTGCTAATGAATTTTATCTTTTCCAAATGACGTGAAAGATTGTAACGACTAAGGCTGCCAAAAAAGGAGACCACCCACGGGACGCGTACCATGACAAAATTACTCGTCAATGGGGGCACCGGTGCACGGGACACCGTAGGAAGGACGCATCTTCATCGACGCGTGATACACAACGTTTATTTCACGGTCGAATTATTGCATATATCGGCACAATTATATGAAAGTCCATTCTCTCTCATTTGCGTCCCCTTATCCGCGTTCCATGATACCGCGATTATCGCCCAGTGGAAACGCGAGCAATTAAACAGCATCATTGACTGGCCGTTTCCTAATTACGTTTTATGCATGCGGGTACGAAGGATCTATTTTACATCAGATTATCTATATCGGCTCGGTATACGAAGAGAAAAAAAAAGAGAGCGGAAAAATTTGCGATGGCCGTTTCTCCCGACAGGTACAGATAAACCATGTTCTATTGTACACATAGGAAAAATCAATCACGCACGTATCTAGATAGTCGATACGAATGTTCAGCTCTGCTCTTAACTGTGAACGCTTATTACGGCGTTTAAAGCAGCGACGGTAATTCTAAAAATTTTTCATTTCCGGACAGGGTGCGCGGTTCCGGCCCTTAGGGGTTCGCGTTGCGGGCATTCCGTAGTCGAGTTGCTTATAAAGTTATTCAAACTTGTAAGGAACTCTTGCCGGCGAATAATTAAAGTTACCTAAATGCAAAGGGCACAAAAGAAGGGCTGGCAGGCATGCTGCGAGCAACTAGACCGACCGTTCAGGCACGTATTCATGAAAACGCATGCCCGAATGGCGTCGCGTACGCATCCACTAAAAATAAACACTTCATTGTACATGACCGTTTTTCTTGGGTTTATGAATGGTGCATGGAATTAAATTTCAGAAAAAAAAAAAAGAAAGAAAACCTACTATCCTGCTAATGAATATGGAGACTTTTCTCGTGGATGCACAGGCGGTTAGTAGAATTTATAGGTGATTCACTCGAAGAACAAATTGAAAGAATAATTCTTATCAATAATAACAATTTTCCAATAGCTAAAAATGAAATCTCTTTATACTTTCTTTTACATTATTTTTATTCTTCGTACAACAAATCTATCTTTCTAAAAATAATCGTTACTCGTCGAAGAATATTTAAGAACTCCATATAATAATAATCTTGCATCGTGTACAAAGAACGAACTATTCTTCTGCTTAGTTCCATCGATTGAACAAGTTAAACCGAAATTAATCGTACTTATCCCGTGCAAATTGCAATTTGCAAACGCGATCCGTGTATCTTGTAAGAACACGTGAGGATAATAGATACTGCCGGCAATAAGGGACGATGACGCGGCAAATCGATAACGCGTTAAGCATATATATAATTGAGGCAATGTATAACCATTAGGGGTTGTTAATGTTACAGCGCGCATTATTGTAAATCAAGGTTAACTGCAATACGGTGGTTTATTACGCTTTCGCGAAGCTGTGTAACTTGGTTTGCGGCAACTCCGACGCCGGATAATGGAATTTCGCTCTTCAGCCATCTGGATTAAAATCTATTAACTTAGCGATCGCAACTTGCTCCCGCTCCCTCTCTAATTTCATATTCATGTGCTTGTAGCTGACTTATTTCGTGATATATGAAACATTTTTTTCACGAGGCTGGCTTTGTACATGTGTTGACATTTTATTAATCATCGAGCTTGGCGAACAGATTACGCTATGAGACACGATCAACTCTTATTGATGAAATCTTAAAGAATATTAAGGTACTCTAATACAATGCGAATTAAAATTACTCGGTGCTAAAATAATGAGTTTTGCGTAAGATTTCCGAGATTCTCAAGTTGTCGAGATCTATCAAGATTCAGAATGCAGAACATATCAACTTTTAAATACTCGAAATACTCATGAGAAACTTCAGTTTCATCCAAGAGTTATAATTTATCAGATCAGAAGTGAAGTTTTATTGAGAATTCAAAATTCATCAGAATTATTAAGCGTGGAATCGTGTCCCAAGCGATCGAAAATATTTCAAAGCTCATCGGTAATCATAAGTATCTTTCAAAATTCATCGGTATACTTAATCCAAGTACACTGTCTCAAAGGACAAAACGACGAACTACGTGCAACGAGTGCAACGCATACACAATGTTACGTACCTGTGAAGTAAATAGGCCTGGACAGTGCTGCGCGTGTGAAGGAATGTGCAGAAGAGAAAAGTGCGTTAGTGCGGCAAGGTTAGGCGTGTGCACGCGAGAATTGGAACGTGCTGTTACGTGATGCAAGCCGGCTTGGTGAGCGAACAAAAGTCGAACGATGTGTGAACGACCGCTTGAATGAGAAAGAAGAAAACAGAAAAATAAAAGGGCAGAGAAGAAATAAACGAATAATGCCGAATGACACGACGTCGCGCCGTCACGCTGAACGATAACGACGATGTAACGAAATCGCGCGTGTACGTGCGACCTGAATTACGAAGAATCAGTCGCTGGTAATAATTAAACCGTTCAGGCTCTCTTTCCGCGTTGACAGCGCTGAGAACTTTGCTCGTTAACATGAACCTCGTCTTTTTTTTGTCATTTCGTATTTTTTGTTACTTTTATTCGTGGTTGAAATCGAATCGTAACGCTTTTGATACAACGTGATAGACGATGACGAATCGTGATGCGAGTCATTGATCTGCAATAAGCTAGATAACGAAGGAATAAAGATTAGGCCTTTTCTACCTGCTATCGATCTTAAATGTTATTTCTATTGTTTTCTATAATTTTGTTATTTCTATTTACTTGGTTCACTTGAAAGGTACATTTTGCCCTTTTATCGTGTTTACGCAAGCTTTTATTCAATTTTGTTTCATATTTATTTATTTAGTAACTTATAACGATATTTCTCTGCTTGAAAGTTCACGTGTACTCTGATATTTCCGACGAACCATGTCCGTATTGCTTCTATCATTTCTCTAACAAATTCAGGATCGAATTGCGATTCAATTTATGTTTAATATCTCTTATAATAAGTATCGATTTTCATCTACAATAATTATTCTAATAAACGTGCCATAACAATTGAATTCAATACTAGACACAAACAACAAATCCAACGTTCTAATCAGCATCGTATTTATAAGAAATTGAGAGAAATGCAACATTTTAATCTTTTTCAATGATCCATTAATATGTACTTGAATTATGAATTCTAGAAACTGGCAAGAATAGATCCATCACATTTACAGCTAATACGTAATGTAACACATGTATACACGAATATGGACACAAGGATTATCCTGTTGTGTATGATTACGTTAGAATTAACCAGGTGCGTCGATCAATAGCGTGAATTACAAACGAAGACCGTTTCTCTTCGGTGCACCGGAGTGTTAGTCGATATTTTCCGTAATAAGCGGTGATAATTGCTTAATTAAAGCGAACCGTGAAACGCGCAATGCGTTCCTGTCAGTGGCAGCCGCGTCGCTCCCGTATCTTGGACGACTTTACCGTCGAAACGTACATTCGTTGCAGTTATTGAACAATCTGCCGGCATTGTTCGAGTGTTGGGAACACCTGTAACGCTCAATTACAAAGTCGATAGCCCACGTTGACGAGAAAAATGTCCGCCACGGCATCTCGCGACTCACCGATGAGTTATTCTCCTGCATTTATTGACGACGATGCAAACGAATAGCAGCGTATCATTTTCTTTCGTTTTTATCGCCATTCTTCTTGAAAAAGGTTCACGTTTCTTTTTTTTTTTACTGTATATGTGGTAGAAAAAAATATGACGAGGTTGTAAATTAATCGAGCGTAAAAGTACATACGTGTCGATAGCCGAAGCAGAAATTTGAGACGATCTAAGGGGAGATAAGACGCCTCGAAACTCAACAGAAATGTTCAACTCCATACAAAAATGACGTTCAGCTCGTTTCACCGAAAGTAATTTAAGTCAATATATTATTTCCATATCGAGTTTCTAGTAAAAATAATTCGTGAATCGACAGAAATTTAGAAAAATCCTTCTTTGTTTTTTTAAAGCTAATAGCGTGTCACGTCGCTGTTATTTACGGATTCTCCATTAAATAATTAAATTGCAAACTCGACACGTTACACGCTACGGCCTTATTTTTCTACCATTTTTATAACAATTCGCAATTTACAAGACCTATTATTATACTTGCGGTCAACGATGCATGCGCCGGAGGTTATTGTAGCGTGTTATCAACAATAACAGTATCGACGGATTGTCAGGGTTGTCAACGACGGTGTTTCTATCGTAGATTATAATCGTTTGTCAGTCGATCGTTTTTATTTCGTTCCTACGCGAAATCGTTCTACATGGATACGACGGCATAATGCTAGCTGCAGGCAACGCGTTGCCCGCATCGAGTTAAAATCGATTGTTGCCACGATGACGGTCCGTGCGACGTCATTGACTGCGGTTCAAATCGCATTGTGATCTGTGATGGATTACCGTTTATATCGAAGCGTACATCAAATCGAAATCAATTTTCTTTCGCGATCGCCAGAATTATCTTCGTTGAATGCGCGCACCGAACCATGCCCGCTACGTGAATACGGAAAATCGTGTAACTTCAGGAGCATTGTGGTTTCTGATGGACCTCAAATATCGTTTCGCCAACAGGAAAATTAATAACTTGATTTAACGTCGTTCAACATATAGCGAGTGTATACACGTAGAATATTCAACTAAATCACTTTTTATTGCATCTCAAATATAAACGCTCAATCACGGTAGAAGTTTGAGTGTTTCGTAGATTCCAACAAAAATATCTTCTTTTCGGCATAACTTTACAATAGTTTGCCCTTTACACTTTGACTGCCACGTTGGTCATATATGAACTTCTTACAATTGTAAAAATTGAATGAAAATGGACAGTTAAGGGATTTTGAATATAACCGATAAATAGAAGATACTTTGAAACAAAAAGTGCCCCATTGAACAATTAAACATTTTTAATAGAACATCAATAAAAAAAAAAAAAGAACTAATTTTGTATCTAACGATGCACTGTGTTAAAAAACTGTGGCGTCCTGAGCGAAACATGTGATTTCGGCGTGGCAATCAAAATGTTAACTCGGAACAATCTTCGGATAAACTTTTACGTCAGATGAATACAATGATAAAGTTCGATGATATTGATATAAAATTCTATGAAGAAAAATAACGATATTCCACATTGCATATTTCCATGTACTCAACTGTTTCTCATTATCATTTTCAGTCACAAAACTTTGAACCAAATCTTCAGTCAATTGAATTTCCCTCATTTTCTTTTTCGATTAACAACTGTTGCAATTTATAAATTTATAAATTTATAAATTTATAAATTTGTATATTATCGATAAACGAACTTGACTATCTACAGGACGCTTGTTTATTCACACGTTTAATCGAGGACCGATAGGACATTGACGAAGTGGAAGTTTAGTCAATCGCAGCTAACCAATCGCGGATCGTGATGGCGACCGCGGACAAAGGGGCGAACCAGGTTATCCCTGGACCGTGGATAGAGTTAGTCAGACGTCGGCAAGGGTGTACAAGGTGGCCGACAGTGACTTGATGCGGTTAGCGATTCGCGCTGCTAACTCGATTTGATGCTCTAATGCCTTCGTCACGTCCGACGTAGCTGGCGTATTCATGTAAATACGAATTATTTCCCGGCAGTCGCTGCGGTCGCGACGTTCGTTGACCACTGCAACACTGCTCAAGGATTCATCTTGCTTGGTGGAAATTTATTTGTGACTCGATTCGAATTATGATAATATTATTCGGAATAAAATCTCATGAGAGAAGATTAGATTGATGATGAATTTTTTAAGATTGTTGTTACATCTAAATTTTTAGTAAATTTTGTTTTCCGTTGAAGGAAGTTGGGAATGGATAAAGGAATGTGTATCTAATCCGAATTCAGAGTAACGAATACCGATGTTTCAGATATTGATGTCTAGAAATTCGGAATTTTATTCGTAATACTTGTGATTTTACACGAAACATAAAAAGTAGAGTAAACCTAGTTACTTTGAAAAAGCAAACTTTCAAATGTAGTTTAAATTAAAAGTAAATTCGTAAAAAAACCGAGTTACGAAATTTGTTTGCTTTAACACGAAAAACTGGGTTATACAGTTTATTTGCAGTAAAAAGTGTGTTGGTCGAATCAAAGAGAATCACGTCCCCAAATAATTCATAAGAATTCACACACGAGTAAAACATTTTCCCATGAAATTTTTTCATAAATATAACATTCACAAGTTACGATATTATGACAAACATTTAGGATAATTTTAAGTTTGAATTGTGCCAAATTATTCTAAATTATAATCTTTTTCCTCCATAAACAAATCAAATTCTCATCGTAGAAAGTTAAACAGCAAACGAATTACAGTCGAAATTGTAAAGTCTAAGTACACACATTCAACTCTATTTATCTTCAGCAGCGATAATCGCTTATCACTTTTATTCGAGCTACCGAAACAATGGCTCATTAAGAATCCCGTTCGCCGATGGTAACATCCGATAAGGTTCAGCCTGTTAAAGTTTCCATAAACGAGAACTACGGAGATTCTCTATTTGGTTTTGCCGAAACGTATCACGATTAAGCTCGATATTAGGTTACCGCATGCCCGTACATTTTCGGTCTGGAACGAAGCGGAAGAAGTACAACGGTAACGATAATGGTGAACACGGACTATTGGCATAGTTTTCAAGTGGTGCTTAAAATTATTCCTATTTCGAGAAACCTGGCCACAATCCAGCTTGTCTCATGCCTTCTAGACCAGGTCCGACCATTTAAACAAAAAGAAGAAAAAAGAAAAAAAAAGATAGAAGAAGATGGATGAAAGATTTGAAAAAAAAGATAAAACTGGAAATAAGAGACAAATGTTTTATTCCATTCACGATCGATAGCACTGCGTGTGGCACCTTTTCCTCTTGTGTTCGCTTTTTCGTTTCCCTGTAATTTATACGATTTCCCGGCCGATCGTATTTCACATTAAACTGCCGACCGAATGGATCAGATGTGCCTGGGTCCGTTCAAAGATGCGGCTTTGTTGGCCGCATTATTTGCAATTTAAATAATCCGACAGATCGGTAATTAATCGTCCGGTTCGACAACATTTTTTCCCCCGCTTGAATAAGCTAATATCGGCCGGGGCCGGGATTTACATTGGTACGCGAACCGAATGGACACACGATCGGCGCAGTTAAATTTTCTAGGGCAATCGCACCAATCGATATCATATTTGTTGGCTCGCGGCTTCGTTTCAGGAAATTAAATTCTGCAATCCGGGCCCCACCGGCGCGACGCTGGGCACACGTGTTCTTTGATTCACCGCCTTAATTGCCTTCCGTCTTTTTATTTCGATGGTAATTGGAACGGTAATAGGGAATTTTTGTGCGGAACGCTCGGCAATGCCGCCAAACGAGATGCTTTTTGAAATGTATACACTGTGTGTAATAGACGGTTGTGATGGATTTGACATTCGAAGTATAAACTTTTATATTGGATGTTGAAAATAGTGATTGCGATTCGGAACTAGATTTTGAATTACATATATCTTTTTAGTCACAGATGGGATTGCTACGGAAGAAATGATTTTTATGATATTTTAAACGTTATAACAAATTTAATTAATTGAGGATAAAACTAATTTATTTAGAAAATTACGTAATTGGAAGTTACATGAAAATTATAATTTGTAATAAAATTCTTCCGCTTCTAATAAAAAACAGCTAAAATACATTTGCTTTTACACGATGAATTTTATCGTATTTTTTTCCACAAAGAAAATTATATATATATATATATATAGCATAATGCTAGGGATTTTAATCTCTTCTCTTTTGTGCCTATTCTAACCTCAACAACTAACGTGGGGAACGGCAAACTCCGAACATGTTTTCATACAAAATTAAATTTCATTCGAAGTGCTAGCATATTTTGGTATTAAAATAGTCTTAATTCTACAGTATTTTATACAGAGTAAACGTCATCTTGAGATCCGTAATTCGACAATCTTCGACGCTATATTGCCTGTCGGAATGTCCCTGCGGTCTAATGGAGGCATCTCGTGGCATCTATTAGCAAATGGTTCCCAACGGTCAGTGCTTGCCCGCGTTAACCCCGTGCTCGCCACCGTCAGAAAGACGATTGATATTACATTAGATCAGCGTAGTCTAATATAGGCCAGTCGAAAACCATGTTACTAAATTGCTGGTCACTAGGGACTCGGCACAATTACGATCCCACGTCCACATAAACCTACTCCAGACACGTATTAAATGCGAGTATATAGCCATGAAACTCTTCCTTCTTGACAATTCGCAAATTTCAAGGGGCATATAAATATTTTAACGTTTATTATACGAGTTTCTCGCTCGAATTGTGTATTAAAATTTTTTAACGATGTCCTATTATATTCTGGCGATGACTATAAGCGTAAAATTGATCCAAGCATATGTATCTACATCGATTAGCGAGAGATTTCTACGCTTTTATAAAATCCACTGATCCTAGTCAAACTCTCCTCCTTACGTCGAACATCCTGGACATCCATCTTTTCTCCCTCAAACGTTAGATTGATTTTACAATTTCTCATTTCACGGTCCGAAAATAAATTTAACCAATCCTCAGGAGCAGGACATGGGATCGGCGGAGTAACCGGAGGCGACACACGCACCAACAGATACCCACATCTATGCCGTCGTCGTTCACGTGTCACTGATACGTCAACGTCGAGAAGTTTGATCTAGCGATCCGCTTTAACGGGCGCCTCCGTGCGCCTGGAGGGCAAAGACTCGGAGCCGAGTATCTGTCTTCGCAGCGTTGCGCCACCTATGTACCTACCTAACCTTATGTACGCGACCTAAGAAGCTCTACATAGGCGTCGAACGAAGGGAAGCAGGGTCTTAATCCGCGCCGCTAATTTCCACGGAATCTACGCGTAATGCGATCACACTTCGGCAAGCAGAGGCAATGGCTGGCGAAGCAGCAAATTCCCGGACGAAACGACCCGTAACCGGCGCGGCGTGCTCGATCTTTGCCCGGCTGCTCCTATCCTCCGCCTTGCCTCTCGGCTTTCCTAACACCCCAACACGGTTCGACATCGTCGTTGTTTCGCGATATCGGCAGACGACTAATTGGTAGCCGGGGCTCCGGCGTCAACGAAACACCCCGGCCAAACGAGATCCGACGAAATTTCGTTTAAAAGTTTGGCAGCCAGCCTCACCACGACGACATCGAGAACTCGCCGACGGAGCCACGGCTACGATGCCTGAGAGGGCAGGGAACTCGAGAAGCCGCAAAGCTACTTTCTCATCTCCGTGGTAACGCTAAAACTGCGTTACGCGGCACACCGAGGAACCTGCTGAACGACGTACTCGCGACCAGCCCAGGCCTAAATACCCACGGCATTCCAAAACAATATAGCCGCTCAGCTAACTTCTAACGCTGACCTACGTTCTAACTAGTCCGGCCTCGCTACTCGCAACTGCTAACTCGGTTACTCTTCCAGGCTCCTCGCCTTCCCCTGCCCTCTTCGCCATCGTTTCGTGTTTCGCTTCTCGAAGAGTGAAAACCTTCCTTTTAGTCCTGGTGTTGTTCAAATATTTAAATAATTATATAGTAAACAGGCAACTATCTGAACCAATTGAAACCGAGGTGATTGGAAAATTCGAATTGTTCGGGATAATCAAACATGCATGCAATTACCAAAAAATGCTTCCTTCTAATGCGTTAAAATATTCGCTAAGCAACAATTCTGCTTTCTTTGGTTAGAATATCCAATCCGGCATTTTTTTAAATTCTGAGAGGCTCGTTCGTTCACGGAAACGAGTCCAAATCTAATCAGTGTTGAGCAATAAAACAAAACTTCATTTAACGAACAAATGAAATTTAAATTTCGATGCAACCTTCTTTGCTTGGACCAGTCGTTTTCTCGTTGACATTACGAAAGGAAAATGTGTAAGACGGACGTCGTCGCCCTTATGGAAACTTCGTAACCGGTTACATTGACGAGCCACAACACCGCAGGATCCGACAACAATGAACTTATCTCTCAAAACCGAGAGTCCCTTGGTTATTTAATGAGCCGACCCATAAGGCAGTTTGTCGATTACGACGCTGTTAGCCAGCGTAACGGTGGCACACCGTCTGAAACATTTGCCTTTGCCTTAAGATCCTCCGCTCAGTCCCTTGCCTACGGCCGTTTCGCGAAGCATCGCAATTACCACGCCAGGAACCGTGCGCCGAGCAAACCAGAAATTCGAGTGTAATTGTCCCGCGCGGCCCGCGGTAAAGATCGAGACGGAATTGGATCCTCGCGGGAGATTCTTTGGCGCCTGGTTTATCGCGATTTCTCGTTTCTAACCTTTCGAAAGAACAAAGACTTTTCTTATCTACTTAAGATACCTGGGTTAAGTTTTTGGAAACTTTTGTTAGACTTTTGAAGCAAACATTTTGGAATCTTGCAATTATACATGAAACTTATGAATGAAATTACAGAAAGACGTAAAAGTTTAATACGTATAAGACACTGTCCTTTTCCTTTTTTTTTTTTTTTTTTAATGAACTCTACCTTGTTAAACATTATATTATTTCCTGATTTCCCAGTCTTTGCTCGTAGAGAGAATCTTAACATCGCGTATCGTGTTTTGAATAGGTACAGAATATAATAACACGATGCAGAGAATAGAAAAAATAAGTATAAAAGGAGTACTAAAAATATCTAAGATCGACTTAGTTTCGTTCGCAAAAAACCGTTCCTAAATTCTTCTACCTTCTTTAAATAACTCACTAGAAATCTCAAGAATGAAGTCACTCGCAACAGATGACAATTTACATGTCACTTGTGTCACTCTGTTCGGTATGGAAGAAAGACACGGGCTTTGTATTGAATTACGACAATGCAGCGATAAAAATCGCAGATCCTTCCGGTTGAACAGGGTGACTATTAATATTAAGCTTTTAACGAGAAACACGTTTACACGAAACCCGATTTAACTCAGGCCAGGGGCTCGATACCAGCCGGTAATCCTGTTAGTCTGGTAATCGTATTTGAGGCACGGATCGTTAACTTATCGCTTCGCGGGAGATTTTACGTTGCGATTTCCGGGACCGGTTGCGCTCGCGGCAATCAATGAATTTATTCGCGCGCAGCTACACAATGTTTCGAAATGCGCGCGGATTTTCTAACCTTGTTACTTTTGATACTCGATTGTAAGCATTTCCTAACCTCTCTGCTTTTGATGCGTTTCGTTTCGATGTATTCGTCCCGATTTTTTAAATCGACACTCCTTGTATAAAATTTCGAGTTTCCATGTTGTTGACACCTGATCGTGCATATTTTCTAATCTCTTTCGTGTTTCATTGCATTAACTTCGTCGTAAGATACGTGACGAGCAATGTCTACTAATCTCGTACGTACAATGAAAATTTAAAATGAAAATTTCATTGAGATCGCTTAACGTTACTGTGAGCTACAAAGGGGTAAAAAAAAAAAAAAGGTTGAAAATCGCAGTTCCTCACAACATTCGACCTATAACTGTAATAAATCTACATCTTTCAATGTCTGCCGTTTGTTTTTGCATCAACCGATTTTCATGAAATTTTCAGCATGTCATAAATCTTCAAAATCTGTTGTTTAAATTTTTATTACAGGCTCAGATGAATAAAGGTTATAAAAAATGACCTTCACTTTTTTCTTCGCAATTCCAACCAATTGCAATATTTTTGGAAAAATATTTTACGCGCCATCTAATAAATTAATTCTTTTAACTCCTAAAAAAACAACTAGTCATCTGATCCAATTTTAAAAAGTTATTCTGTTTCAAAGAATGCCGGAATATATATTAATGCATACCTATGTATTCTACTTTTACTTTTTCCACAAGAAAATTCCATCGCGTACATTTTTTTGATTTCTCAAATGATTACCCTGCTTCTATTATACCGATCAATATAAAGATATTTAAACAAATATAAAAACACTCGTTTTTCACAACGTGTGCATTTAAACATTGACGATTATATGGATACTCTCAGTAGTTAATTTTCTGTTATCAGTTGACGTATCAAAATTCTCAGTATTGGATCGTTCGGGAAGCTAGTTTCGATTTATATTTCGATTTGATATACATTTATTGAATTATATAAGTGCCATTTCTTCTCCATCTTTCTCCATCTTTCACGCAACTTGAATATCCCATCCTTCCAGAACCTCTCTGGTTTTTCGCCAAAAAACTTTTTAATATGCCTTTTTACATCGACCAAATCCCTTAAAAATCGGAACGAACTTTCCGAGCGATCCAATATATGTTATGAGTAATACCTGAGCGAGATGAAACCATTTCCGAGGAGCGGGGAACGTGATATTTTGGGACTGCATTGATGATTGGTTTTAATCGCGCAAGCGTTATCTTATTTTCATCGAGTAAGAGTGAGTCAGTGTAAATGCTTAGCTAATTTATTTTCTCCTTCTGACACGCGTCATTGAGTCAGTTACCAATGACCAATACGGCCCCAAAGTGCCATGTGACCGTGTGTCCTGCTCTCCGGAAGTGGCTTTACATCTCTCGCCAGAAGTGGAGTTTTATACTCGGTTCTGCATTCCTATGTTCGTGATATCTATCAAGGTATCGATATTCCTATGTACACGATTCCTCATTCTCCAATATTCTTGCCACCGATGTACAATTTTTCTAATTTTCTAATTTCTTTTCATTCCGTAATTACACGTATTTTCTAATCTCGTCATTTTCAATATATAATTATATATATATCGAATGGTTATACGTTATTGCTATAGGATTTTCACTGTCAATATGTAATCATGCAGGCTTGATAATCTCATGAATCTCAAAATACGAACCTGTACGTTTTTCGACGGCGTTACTTTCGTTCGCGCGCGAGCATGAGTACGAGAATTTGGCGGCAAATGGAATGACTACATGCAATGGGCAAATAATACAACGAATAATGCATGATGCAATGACAGGCAATGAGAATGGCGCGAGAAATGATGGCGCTGGGATGATGTGAAAGTGAACTTACCATTGGTGAGATGCATGCGAGAATGCTCGTCTGGGAAGACGGTTTCGGAACGATCGCTGGCCGTAGAGCTGCTACTCAAAGCACTCGTGTGACCTCGTCGCGTTCGTCGCCCCAAGGTCCCGCCACCGGTGTTCGTCTTTTTCGATGGCGCCGCATAAACCGTTTCACCTACGGTGTATCAGAATCGTTGGAATATCTTTGGGTACATTAGAATATCTTTTCGTAGAGTCTTGCGACAGTTAAAGCGAATGGAATTTAAAGATGCTATATGCTATCGGAGAATAAGGGTACATTTTTGAGCTACTATACATTTATTCTGGGAACTCGTCGTGGAATGAAATGGAAAAGGATAAATAGAAATGATACGTTTTAAACGTCTGATTAATTTTTAGACGAATACTTGATATCGTACTTCTTCGTTCTTCAAATATTTATATAACCAAGCATCTTTATAAAAGAAAAAAGAGTACAGGTTGACGAAGAAGATTCAAATTTAAAAACTAAGACGAAATAAAAACCATCGAGACAAATAATAAAATAAGAACTTTCACGTGAGTACTGTTTAAACGAATTTTCTTTATTTTAACACTCGGTTTCGTTTCTCCTAAAATTAAAAGTTTCTCAGACATTCAAGTACGCTTCTACCGACCCTTCATATTTTTCTGAAAGAATCCTGGTATTCTACTCTAACTTTCCGACTACATTAACCGGCAATCGATGCAACAACAAGTTAATATTTACAAAAGCCAGAGACGAGATATCGTGAATGTTATTTCGAATCGCGTAGCGAGCGTTTCTATTGCATTAATCAAGTCGACCGGGTTGACTCGCAACATAACGTTAGCGAGACTCGTCTCGTGGCATTTGTAAGTATCATCTTCGTTGCAAGTGTATACGAGCAAACGTAACTCGCTCGCGGCTCTAATTAACTCCGTACCATTGCCATTGCGGGATCTCTCCGATGATATGCTCCCATTGTAATGATGCCGGCGAGAGTTGGTGCTCTCCAGGGGAAACGGAGATGCCTGTCGATGATTCGGCGTCAAGGTTGGAGGCGGCGTTGGGAATGGTGTTGTCGGATTATCGGTAGTAGCGGCGCCCTCTGTGTCGGATCCTGTACGATACGATCGGTCACCAACGCCTGCAACCATAAATTTTGCATGATTTTAGTGCTTGAGATTGCCAATGATAGTTAATTGGGATTGGCGGAATTTTATGAGAGACGATGTGCGTAAATTAAATATCGTTGTCAATTCCGAGTTTCCAAAAAGATATATTCATGCTTAAAGTTGTATTTCTTTTTTATAATAATTCCAACATTAAATATAATTTTCGAAATATTTTCAAATTACCAAAATATAAGTATTCCCCATAGTCATTTTGTATCGTTTTGTCATCTGTATAAAATTACGTACAATGTGATGAGAATATTTTGCGGACGTTTAAAGATCATTAATTTTTATCTCACGAAAACAAGGTTTCGGATCTCTCTCCAATTCCCTTTCTCATTGTAATCCATTAACTCATCGACAAAGGGTCGCCCGTATCCTCAGCGGACCACGTCAAGCCTATCCCAACGCGTCTGCTCTTAAACGTGGCCTCATTGTCATCGGCTTGTCCATCGAACCGAACGAGTGTCCGACGTGTCGCTCACTATGCAAATATGATTGTTCAAGATCGAAATGGGATGTAAACCTGGTTGTCGGACGACGGATCGGTGACTAGTGATTTCATCGCGTTTAAGAACGAATACACTACCGTTCATAATTCATCATATCACCTGTTAATTACAAACCTAACGTTTATTAAAACAGAATAATACTCCATAGGCAAACGAAATTTCATTTCTTGAATTTCTTTCTACTAAGTTTTTATTTTTATTCGAAAAACTTTCATAACAGAGACAGAGAAATATAACTGATAAATTGATAATTATCCTAAGACTATGTCAAGTTATTTGAAAGCTTGGAATAATAGAAAAATTACACGTAAATTTATTCTATAATTCCAATGTTCCTTTATAATCTAACTTAAATATAACAACAAGTCCTACTGACTTATGAACGGTAGTGTACCTCTGTCAAGTCAACGACGGGTATAGTCATCAACGCGATTTGACGTATCCGGTTATACACGGCATACGCTCTACACCTATCTCGAGAACAGCGTGCTTTCGCGATATCACCGTCATTTCATTTTACTGCCACCTTTCTTGGGAAGCTTCAATTTGCTCCTGTCCCTGTTAAACTTTCTTTTGTAATTAATTTCCATAGGCAACTTGCAACGGGCACTTCGACCCGTGTCGTTGTTTGAAGTCCGCGTTTACTTAAGTTGCACGTTGCGAGAACAAAGCCACTTTTTAAATCGTAATAACGTAAAACTAAAAATAGTACTTTCTACTGACATCGTAGCGAGTTAATTTGTTGGAGGTAGAATATTTTTTCCATTCGCATTCGCCATCACCGTGCAAATTCATTTTAACTCGCTTTTGTTCCGTTCGTAAATGCAAAAAAATGTAGGAAAAATAAATCACGCATCACCTTCGATAGCAGTTACTACGTATCATTTCAATTTTCAGTGGAATCGCCACTCGTAGCTCGTACGACACCCGTCACATACCGTCGTATCCTGTTTACGCGCAGGCATCCTGTGCGCTACCGATTGGCTGTGACAATCGGTGCACATCACAGCGGCAACGGTTCATCACGTCGAAATATTCTTGTCGACGATGCTTGACGGTCCGTGACGCGAAAATGACAGTACGCGTGGCTCGATTCAACGCCGCGGCTGATTCAACGATGCTTCGCTGTAAGTGTACCTATCATTTATGTTACACGGTTCAACAGGCGTGATTTTGGTTTAATCCGGAGCGAATTTTAATGCGATCTCCTCATTCGTCAGCAGCCTTACGTAGAAATTTTTGCAGATCGTGATTTAAGCTTAGTTGTAGCATTTTTCAACACTTGACTAGTTTTCGCAACAAGTTATTTCGTAAAAGATTAAATACTTTTGAACATCGCGTAGATTGTATGGATTTTAGCATGTTTAAATTTCCCAGAAAAATCCGCAGTTTAGCGATGAAATGCCAGAGCTTTGTACGATATCTGCACTGGAAAAAATCCAAAGATAAGAGTACAGTATCGGTTTTCTAAATGTTGCAATACCATCAAATTGCACTATAATCCGAATAGTAAAGAACTTATGTAAAATAACAGGATTTTGCAGGGAATCATGAACTGGGATTGCGACACTATAAAGTAGTCCAGATATTTCAGGTTAGCTAATCCTGGCTGTAAAGCGCGGAACCGTTCGAAAAACAGGATGGTTGTGGAAAAAGTTACGGTGGATCGAGGGAAGTGTAGAGGATAAGAACAGTAGCTCGTTGGCTGGATTAGGAAGGTGGTTAGAGCCCGTGTTTCGATAGCCTTGCTCCTATTTATCAGCGTGTAAAGAGGTACGAGACTACGTGTTGGAGTACTTAAAAAAATCACGCTGTTCCGCTATTCTTTTTGCCTTTGCTCGCCATTTAACCTTCGCTATGGTATAATGAGAACAATTTGAAATTATGTTGGAGATCTGACCTGTAATAGGCAGCATATTTCATGTAATTTTTCTCATAGAAATAAAGTTGAAAGAGCTTAATGTTCGTAAATTTTTATAATGAAAATATCACACGTTTCTTGCTTTTTAAAAAAAATTTCTTCGTTCGGTTGTTAACCATATTTAATCTGCTGGCTAATCTTTACGCTACGTAACTTCCGCCAATTAATCCATCCCTCTCGGCGTATGTCGAGTGGTCAGGGCGTATCAATCAATTGTCCAGTATTCCTGGAAAGTTCCAATTTAAAATAGAAAAATATTCTTTAATTTTCAATGTTCCTTGTTCCTCTTTTTAGATGTTATTCGTACAATATATGCATATGGTTGTGAATCTTTAAAGCGAAGGAAAACGCATTTTAATGGCATCTGAAATAAAGTTGTATTTCGCATTCTACTGTAGTTAAACGCTGCAACAAAGTTCAACCGATGCTCGGTCACCGCCTGTTGACTCGACCGAAGTACGACATGGATACGATATCCGTCTCGTTAATTGGCGAATAATTGCTCGTTGAAGGAACGCGCGATCTAATATACTATTAAACTTCCTTCCGCGGCGAAGGACAAAAGGGTATCAGGACAGCGGGAAAAGATGGGCGTCTCAGGAAGCTATAGCAGGAAGAGTTTAGTATAGAAGAGATGAGGGGATTGAATCTTGTCGGTAATTAATGAGGAAAGTTTTACAAATAGCCGATGGCATAGTCACTAAACGCCTTAGTGAGACCGTGAATTCCATCCGCAAGCAAAATATATCCCGTGAAAGTTAGTTTTTAATTGATAATCTTTCCCGGTATAAACGGTAATCAGCATTCCATTCCGTTTCCCTGTCCACCTAATTGCTCCTTCTTCCCGCCGCTGGCTCGTCGATAAGCGAAAGGGAAACGAAGAGAACGAGACTTTCGAGGACTGTAAATAAATTGCGCGTATAGATTTTGCGGGATTTAAGTTTGTTTGAAGGAAGAGAAAGGCTTTATAGATACTGGGGTATTATACAGTGTATTAAGGAAGAAAAGGGTCTCTTTAAGAGTTTATGGTAGCTATTCACCAAGAAGAATAAAGTGTTTGATACCCTTTTTAACAACATATGAGATGGAAAAAGGGGTTAACATCTCAATTCTATATTTCAGAACCGTGAGAACGTGCAAACATTCATAGAAAATTGATTTGAAAAAGGCGAAGTAAAGTGACAAATCCTAAACGAAATTCCGTTTCTATCAATTCACCTATTCGCTATCCATTGATAACACTAAGCGTCGCTTAGAATTAAGAATACTTACAACTACCAGAAACTTAAAATTTCGTTCATTCGTCGACGATTTCACAACACCTCAATGCCTACTCTCGCTCTCTCCCAAACGTTCATCTACCATTTCTTTATCGCGACAACGAGACCAATCCTCGCGACATCAAAGATGGAAATCCGGTGAAGAAGGCATCGTGGCCGCGATATAAAGAGAGATACGGGCAAGATGGGCAGGCCCGATAGTCGAGACGTCTGATAGAGCGAGTAGCCGAGGGCCGGGGCAGCGGCGCTGATATTGCTCGCATTAAACTTTCATATTCAATCTTGCCACCCATCGTTGGGCTCTTTCCTTCGTTCCCTTCCCTTAGCCGGAAGGTCGTGGCGCCGAGAGCAAGCTCGGCCCCGCATCAGCCCCACATGTAATTGTGTTATGCCCTCTTCTCTCCCTTCGAGCTCTCCCATTCTCCTTTCCGCGAGCTTTCCGCTCTTTTCCCCCACCGTCACGTTTCGTACTCTTCGTTCCCGCAATTTCGTGCCGCGTTTTCTATAGATTGGATTTTCTAATTCGCGTTTCGCCGTAGCTTCCGGCTTTACGCTGCGGAGATGGTTGGGTTTTCGGATGCGTAGCAGGATTACGCGAGTTATGACTCGGCGAGAGTTGAGAAGGTTAGTATTGGAAGCTGTTTGCTACGTGTATGTGTGTGAATAGCGAGGGTAGGTGCGGAATGTTGGCTGTTTGTGGATTAAATATTTCGTGGTTGGATGGTTTATACTGTATTATGTAATGGACTGGTTGGAGATTTATTATACGCGAAGGTAGGAATGCGTTTAGGTGTAATTTGTATCGGTATTGTAGATTTCGTTAATAAACAAATTTTAGTTACGATTACCTCGGTAATATCAGTTTAAGCTGCTTCATTAACAGGTAACGTGCCAAAACCCACAAAACCTAATCCTATCGTACTTCGTTCAGAGCAACTGAACCGTATGATGGGCTGAAAATTATACCGGTGACAGCCAGTTTCTAGCTAAAACTGTACTTCGATAAAAATAAATTCAAAGTTGTTAAAAGTTGTTTAAAATCTTGCCTGACGCTACTGTCATTTTCAGCTCGCCATATACCCACGAAAAAGCCTCGTATTTAAGAAAATTCATCTCCATATCGGTTCTTTATTCGGCGTGGCTAACGAGCTCTGGATGTGCAGGATAACAGGGACAAACGACAGTAGCACTCGACACCGTGCTCCCATTACACGTCCTCCCTCCATCAACCTCTCGGTGTCCATGGTTATTCTTTATTCGACGGTGTCACGTGTCGCATATTGTCGAACATGTAACGACGCGTCGTACGCGCGTCAGGTAATAAAATCGATAGTCCAGCCGGCCAGTTTTGTCGCTGTCGCTCACACTTCCGGTTAAAAAACTAAATCGGCCGGTGCTGCAGGTACCACGGCTAGAAAAATAATAGTGTTCGGGTCTGGTATTCACCGGTAGGCCGGGACCGGTTCCATAGAATCGCTTTGATTCGGTAGCGCTAGCGTACCTGTGCACGGTTTATTGTGCTGACCAGCGTTGATTGGAAATATTGGTTCGTTGTTTACCGTTATTCCCGGCGCGAGTATCTCAGAACAATGTCCACCGTGGCCCGGCACGTGCAACAAGCGCCGCTGTTTGCCTTTTATTCCGTTTCCTGACGATCTTTTGAGCGCCACCGCTCTCGAAACCTGTCAATTACGCTGTCGTATTTACGTACCAGCGTCCACCGTTGATCGAAACAAATAACAGACTGTCTGGCTTCGTATAGGTTATGGTATCATAGGGCTTCGATTTATTGTCATATTTCGAGAAACTCGCGTCGCCTTGGTCCCCTCTTCAGTGTCCGACTCACGAAGGGTAGCGCACCCGGATGAAAAATGACCCAACTATTTTTCTTCGATTCCTTACTCGATGGGACATAATACGCTGCTGGAAACGATTAGGACCACTCCCCGTATATACCGGTCATTTTATTGGTCGATGAAGTATTCATTAGTTTTGATGCTGACGGTATTGGCTTTTGCTGGACTCTAGGTGTAATCTGATGATCTTAGAGGTAACGTGGATCCACGGGTTTAACGAACCCCAGAGATTTATAATAGTGGATATAGCTGATTTCCGTGGCAACATTTGTTCTAAGAGGAATGCACGAATATTAGGAAATTGTGGCGGCACATTTTGATGCACAATATATTAGGTTGTCCGAAAAGTGCCTTTCTTTTACAGACACGTCTTTTACAGCGATGCATCTTTATACAACATGAAACCTAATCTGCCGAACGTTGTGATCTTTATTTTAATGGAACAAAAGGATCATATGTAATTCGATAAAATAATATAAAACGGAAAATATTATACATCCATTATTTCCCTATAAATGGAAAGAAACTTTTCGGACGACCTAATGAAATCGATACACGATCGCATCATAATTTTAGTAATCATAAGATGTAGAGATACAGCTATTAAATTTTACGTGTACAATATTTCTACGAAGAATTAAAAAATATTCATTCGCAAAGATATACACCGTTTATACATATTATAGGGAAGTTGGACACATCGTGCGAATCCTTCGAAGAGCATTAGCGCGAAGACCGAAAAACGAGGAGTTGTAGGGCGGCGAACTTTTCCAAGTAAGCTCGATGGAACGCGAGAGCGCGTCCAAGGTGCATTCGATGACCGAGCGACCGCCGCTGTCATGGCAACGGTCCACCGCAAACAAAATCCATCCCCCCGCGACGCGACGGTTCTCACCGCGGAAGGAATTCCCGTCGAGCTGAAGAAAGCCCGCGCTCGGTCAAAGACATGGGTCACCGCGAATTCCGCTTCCGGCCACTACCAGCCAGGATCAATCCTTGCGGAGGATTCCTTGTTCCAGGAAGCTCGAATCGCTTCACCGAAAACCTAACCCACTGAGAATTTACGAGATGCAATTTGTAGACCAGTAGGAAAGTGTGAAGATGTTTTACACGAGGGGATGTTTGGAGTATTAGGTTTAGGGTTCAGGGGAAAGGCTCTGGTAACTTCGGGGGAATGAAGTAGCGGTTGGGAAAGATTGGTACGTTTGGTAGTATTAAACTGAGATTTTGACTTAATAGGTTAATTAGGTAGTTGTTTATAGGTTCAAGATTGAGAGTGATTTTTCTTACTCTGAGTTTTCTGCAATATGTTTGGAATACAGAGAGTTGGTTAGGCAGTTTTGCTAAGAGAATGCTATAAAATATATAACTTGGAGTTATACTTTTTATAATTAGAAAATTTTTGTCAATATGCTTTACTATTGGCGAGTTAGAATTCGAAATGGTCCGAACGTGGGTGGAATCGATATTGACGAGTAATCAAAATGGACAGCGCAATCAAATTGCAATCTACGATATCTGACGCACTCGACGAACTCCCCTAATTAGTTGTGAATAGTGTTACGTCCGAGAAGAATCCCTTCGATCATGGAACCTGACGATTAATCTGGAACGTCGGTAATTTTATGCGTTTCGCCTAACGAACGTGGGGCATTTGACGAGGGTCGCGATGAAATATGACTGTCAGAAGATAAATTGGGGTTACAGCAAATTGCTGGCGCATTCAAAACTTGTTTATCCCGTGGCCAGTCCTCGGTGATAAATACAAATTAGAAATAAAGAGATGTCAATTGAAAGAATTGTGAAAATGGACATTGTAGTTGACGTTATGAAATTTGGTTCAAAGTTTAAACATCTTCCCATGACCCATTCTTTCCTTTTGTTCTTGTAATTAAATTCGACGCTGTTCTTGAAGACTTTTAGTTTATTCATCGAAAATCAAACGATTTTGCTAATTTTATAGAAAGATTTTAAAATGGACAAGAAGAAGAAACAATAACGAACAATATGTGAAATATTTTTGTTTTTCCAATATCGTTCGAAAACTCAGGCAAAATTCACATCCTATATCATCGAAACGTCATTAACTATTCAGAACAGTTTCTCCGAAGTATGCTCATAATATCGTCATAAAAAATCGATTTACAAGGGATTCATAAATCCACTGTCGAAAGTTCTTGCCACTCCTCCCAAGTTAAACACGAATCCCCGAAATTTGAATAGCATCGACGCGTTCCAGGCTAGCCTTTCCCTCTCAACGCAGCCTAAATCAATATGAAGCTTTTACCCTGCGACGTAGGGGAGCCATCGAGAGCAGGACACGTCTGTGGGAGGAAGATGCTCATCGGGTGCCCTTACGTATCGAAATTTAATATATAGAGAGATATAAGATCCATCAAATTACCTGATGAAATCGCTCGCGTACAAGAACGAACGGGACCTCTTATCAAAGATTAATTACAGAGAGACAATACGTAGAAGAAGAAAAGACAAGAGGAGCGTCTAGACAAAGACGGGATAAATAGAAATCGATAAAAAGAATATCTGATCTTAATCTGTAACCGATGTAATAACAAAAGAACAGAGAAGAAGAAGAAGTAAAAAGGAAACAACTAACCCAATCATGGTGTGAGAGAAACTACGTTTCATTTTCCTACGAACGGTTGCTAAACAATTCGTTTTACAGCCACGGCCCATTGAAGCTGGAACAACGTTCCGACGTGCCGGCTACGCGAATAAATACCGGTAAAGTATACACCGGATTGGATGAACAGAGAGAACGTGAAAAGAGTAAACGGTGCATCGTTGGAACAAAAATCGATTCGAGTTCCACGCGTACCGTTGGCCATCGATTCACTCGATGCTTGGCCGTCTCACAGAAATGAATTCCCTTTTTCCTCCTCCTCTATTTTCTCCTTTCGTTCCTTCCTTTCTCCATCTCTCTCTCTTCTTCCTTTTTTTTATCCTGTTCTTAATCGGTCGCTCGGAGAACGCGAACCACCCTCGCCGCTTTCGTCGACGGAAAGAAGAGGATAGGCAGCGGAACGCTCGGCGGGTTATCGCGGCGGCACGATAAAGGGCACGGGGGAAAATACGCGTAAGAGGTTGTAGCCGGCGCGCACAATGTGTCTTTTTACTAACTGTCATATGCATAGGGAACAACGGGGACCGTCTACAGAGGCTGCTATCGAAAAGCAATTTCCGAGACGTCAAATGGAATGGAATAGAGTCGGGGAAAAGAAACTTCGGTGACATTTTCGTTGGTAACCCCCGGTGCCCGTGGCTCGAGATCACTTTCAGTGTGAGAGTAAGATTTCCTAAAAAAAGAAGAAGAGAGAAAAAAAATGAATAGAAAAGAGGAGAAGGAGGAGGAAGAGGAGGAAAAGAGAGTGGGATGGGACTCGAAGGGAAAAGAGGGTAAAAAAGAAAAGCGAGCAAGAAATAGCAGAGGAGAAGCCGTATCTTCAACAGGTGCAAAGTGTCGTCCGTTGAAAGGGCCACTCCTCGTTTCGCCTCCTGCTTCAATCCCGTTCCTCTTCCTTCCGCTTCTTAAACCGCAAGGCCTTTGATGAAAGGCCTAAAGCTAGCGCTCACCTTTGGGGAAAACGAGCCGCGGTCCACCGCCGTGTCATAATAAGCCGATGCTCTGTTTGGCAATCTAATACATTTTCTAATGAGTATGCGTAATAACTATCGTTTCTCTTCTTTTTGCACGAAATCGATGTAGTTTGTGTCGTATTTAGTTGTAGCGTGAGTTTCAGTTTGAACTAGCGCATCTATGCGTGTGCTTGTATAAATATTAAATATGGATAGCGTATATTTTATTGGAAAATAATACAAATACTTTCGTTTCGTATTGCTTTATTTCAGTTGTATATTCTG
Organism: Bombus terrestris; assembly: GCF_910591885.1. Taxonomy (NCBI): domain Eukaryota; kingdom Metazoa; phylum Arthropoda; class Insecta; order Hymenoptera; family Apidae; genus Bombus; species Bombus terrestris. Next base: position 7,929,886 of record NC_063274.1, read on the forward strand.
GTACCGGTTTTGTTTGATATTTTGAGATTCGAAGAAGATTTTGTTAGGGACGAATTCATCGCTGTTAGAAAAATCTCTCAGTATCGTGAGTAGATGATTAGTAAGACTTGTGTGGATATCTCAATAGTTTATCGCATAATTTTTTCTGATAAGTAAATTGATTCGTTTTACTTGCATATTTAATATTTCGTGCTATTGATACTTCATTAGTAATAAAATCAAGATATCAAGTTCAGGATATAATAATTCATAATTCTGAAATTGAAAATCTTTGTTCGTGACTTTATGTAGCAATATGAAGATTAATGAATTTGTTGAATATATCAGAGATTAATAACCTATTTTCAAACATTTTAGACATAACTCATAATTATTCATTGACAAAATTTCAATCATTAAGCGTACAAATCGGTCCAACTTCAATCTGTCAAAGCGTTCAATAGCGTTTCAATTTTCAAATACAGACATTTCTAAATCAAAAACTTCTTCATCTACGTTACCTACATTCTCTCGAAATTAGCACACAAACTCATTAGTATTCCCGAATCCATCACATCACGTTAACCTATTAGAATACGAAAGCAGCTTACTGCAAGCCAAAGATATCTGATTTGTAGTAACAAAATTGAAGGGAAATTCAAAGGAGAAATTTATCTTCGATCGTTAAGCTTCCCAACTAAATTGTTATCAGTCTGTAGATTTTTACGTATTTATGAGAAATTGAAAGATGCAGAAATCCACGGATATCCACATAATATCCACGAATATATAAGATCCAAAGTAGAATATTACTCATGAATATTTAGTAGGTGGCAGAAATTCCTCTTGAAGTTCAATTCCTTTATCTGTATTCACAAAATTCCAATGTGCACAAACACCGGTAATCTAATTATTATAGAATGCCCCATAAATCATAAAATGTCCCCTTTTCGTGAAAATAAACGAGCCTGTTTCATCGATTTACGAAATAAAGTCATCGTCGAACAAGAGAGAAACGGCTGCACGCACGATTGAGCGTAAAAAGTGGCGGTGGCGCATCGAATCGAGTGCCTACGATGAAACTTCCTTTTGCTGAGCATAAAAAACCAACTGCTCCGTAGGAACGCCTCTTCTGCAACGTTTAATCGCATTTCGCGCGAACAGAGAGCTTCTACCGACGCTGTTTTTGTCCCATTTAACGAATCCTCTGTTTCTCGAGTGCAGCTGCAGTCTGTTTATTTAACCTAAGAAAGATAACGAAAGGAAGCAGCCAGTTTTAGGACAATTCTGTATGTGTTGAGGGTATGGTATACAAAGCACTGGTGACGAGGAGAATTACACGTCAAATAGGAAAGGTGGTCGTTGGTAGTGGCAACGTGTAATTTAAGAGAGGCTGGGAAAAGGAAGGGACTCGGAGAGTGCCACTTTGAACCCCTGGAGAGTCTTTCGTTTTCGTTGTGATTAGGTTATGTATGTTTCTGACGGAGGAACTAAGAAAAATTGCACTTAGCTTCTGAAAGAAGTCACTTGTTGGCTTGTTATAGTTCGGGAATATTGAATTTGGATTGTATAGCGTTCTCATACTGGCTGTTCCATTCATCTTCACTTTTATGTTGTAGTTAGAATATTCATAAATACGATACAGTGAAAATTATACATAGTCAGTGGATTTTTATAGGAATTTATATTTATATGTTCCAGTGAAGAATTGGAATTTCGATAGAAATTTGTTTCTCCTATTAAACATGATTCTCAAACCTTTGAATATCAGGTTCTCTAAATTTGAAAGCTTTAGATATTGTATGTATTTTATGCATTTTTACACCTTCAAAATTTCGGATAAATTAATAGGAAGATACGCAGCGTATGCAGTATATTGTTGGAAATTTGTGCTCTGTTCAATTTATCTTTTTCTCGCGCGTCGTTCCGTTTCCTATTAACGTTTCGACGTATATTACAAGACAGGCGTTCTCGGAACGTTTTGTCGCACAGCTAGCAACGGCGACCGTGTTACTGTTAGATGTTAACGTTTTAAATTAGTTTTACGTCACCGGTGATTGCATAATCGTTCATAGAACTTACATGCACCAACGAATGTGCAACAATCGCGCAGCACCGGGTGGTAACTCTCTAATTTGACTCGATTATATCAATCAAAAACAGTAAACTTGCAGTAGCAAAATTTGTTATTAAATAGTTTAACTTTAAATTAGTTTAAAAAGTTCAGTTTGAACAAATGGTATAAGTGATTCGTATAACATTCTTTTTAAAAAAACGTTCACTGATGAAAAAATACGAATAAATTGGGTTAAATCGTGATTTTAACGACGTTGTTTTAACGAATCTACGGCAAGTTCTTTTTTAAGGATAGCCCAAGTTGATTTTATCGTTGAATATAAATATGCAGCGACAGAAAAAGATAGGAAGTGAAAAGGTAAGTAAATGTCCTGGCTAGTAGCTTAGTCGACCAATCCTCGGGCAATGAATCACAGTTTCGTTGAAATAAAAAGTAGAATTATAATTTTTGCAACCAGCTATTTTCAAAAATTTATAAAAACTGTTGTCAAATTAATATTAACCTGGCAAGATAATTCGGTTAGTAGATCAAAGAGTTTTAATTCTCGCGTCTCTGCTAATCGACCATGAGCTACTAGGAAATATTTTAATGCATTAGTCCGCAGGAGGGAAAACAAACGTGGGAAAGAAGAAGATGTAGCAACAAAAAAAAAAAAGAAATAGAAAAAGAAAAAATGAATAGAAACATCGGTAAAGATAGAGAAATTGAAATTTCAGAGTTCTGTATTTTTCCTCGTTGGATTTACACTGTTTCAACATTGAAGTCATGTTATTTTCGAGCGTAATGAATGACCACTACACCTGTTACAGTCTATATTTCACAAACGCCGCCGCGCAACTTCTCTCGTCATCGTCATCGATACCATGAATTAGTTATCGAAGCGTTTCATTATTCGCGTACTGACAATAGCGCGGAAAACCGCAACATGCCGTCGCTGAGGAAAGTTTCCCTCTACGCGAGTTCCCCTTCAACTTTCTTATTTTATATTCTTCGAGGTCGGTCGTTTCCTGGTGGGATGACCACGGCACGGCGTCACGACGTCTCCAGTCGATACGATTGGTCGCGATGGAAAATAAGAGAAGCAAAACGAAATTAAACCTGGGCAAATACAGGAGAAATTAAAACAGAACGCAAGAAATCGAGAAGATGGCTCAACGTAAATCGATATGACGGTACAGGAATTTCTTTAGAAAGAATTATTTTCGAAATTAATTGCCTAAACATTCAAGATCTTAGATTAACGTTGTTGAAACACCACATATCACCCCGTTTGCCTTCTATTTTCTGACCCAGTTGCCTCAAAACGTTCAACGATTCGCCTATTTCGCTGATCGTGATAAAACCGAAACTGAAGTCACTTACTTCCAAGTCGCTTGCTTAATCTGAACAAGGTTTCAAACATTTTGGCTCTTCATATCTCGGCCGCAACACATCTAGTCTTAAACGCTTTAGCAGAATTCAACTTACCCATAGAACGTATAACCTACACGCTAAAAGGTTTAATGTCTGGAAAGAATAAATTCCTGTCGGCAAGGTCCCGTGTCGAGATACGTCGACGACACATGGCACAATTAAAATAGTAATAACATCTTCGCGGGGATGGCGACGGAAAGGAGATTTAACGCCGGTTTCCGGGCATGAAACAATCTCAGTCACGCGGCGAGCTATGTATCAAACAGATTAGAAGATCTAAACCCGCGGTATTACGGACCCGGAAACGGTCGGCTCGTAACGTATTTCAACGGGTTATCGTTCGCCGCGGAACACAGCCATGTCGGCGAGATGTGCATTGTTAAACAGCGAACTCGGTAAATTCATTATAACGAGGCGACTACTTCGGGTGAAACCGGGCTAAGTTGAAACTACTTCCAAGTACGGTGGATTGATTTTACCGCTTTACACTTCGAAATCAGCCAAGTTCGCCGAAGTTAAAAGCTTCCTTCCGGCTCGTACGGTGCGTAAGAAATTTCCAGCCGCATAACGCGTTGTCCGTATGCTCGTTTAATCGTCTGTACTTTATCACTTACACCATAGCCTGGTTTTTTCTTGGATAGCTTTTTGATCTAACCTACGAGAATCCGGTAACGCGATTAGCAATTAGAATTGACGACTGTTGAGTGACGCAATTCCGAAAATGATAAATATTACAGTTCATATCCTTTGAATTTTTAATCGATCTGTTTTGCATCGCGTTAGCTTGAAACGTAAAAACTGACCTGACAACGTGACCGGATAACAGTCAGTTTAATGTCATTTGTGAATATCCTTTAAGAATCTGCAGGAGAAAGAGAAGCGATTGAGAGACTTACTGGTCCAATAATTTGAGTGGACGACACCTTGCGAGTCACCTTAGCCGCGTTCAATTAACCACAACTATATATAGTTAAAAAAAAAGGAACTGAAAAGTGTCAGTCAAAATTTACCTACGAGACTTAATTCTTTCGCGATACAACGTTAGAAACGCGGTTAAGATGCAGTGGACGAACAGCTAGACGCGTAGCGTGAATAATTCCGTCTGCTAACCATTCATTTCACGGCCGATATAAATTATTACCGGCAACGCATTAATTTCCTTTGCGAATAATTAACAACCTGCCGGACAACGAAACCTCGCTCAGGCCGGCGATGGTCAGTCTTAACCCCAGTCGCCGCCATCGCCGAAACGCCCAGTAACCCCCGTGCATGGTCGACATCTGAAATATTAATCATGACTTACACGAGCCGCGTCCCGGACCACCGGTATTCTCTACCTGCATTATTAAGTGGACTCGCGCACGAGCGTAGGCTCGACTGTTGTGGCGGGGTAAAACGAATATGAATACTACTAACCTTCGATGGTGTTACCTTGTGGCAAAAGGGAAATGCGATCACATAAAATATCGAATACATAAAATCTCTGTTATCAATGTTGATCAGTGTTGTAACCGATAGCGCATCGATGATTTACTTTTTGTAAACTAGTTTCTACTTAAGGTTTCTTAATCATTAGGTCGTCCGAAAAGTTTCTTTCGTTTTATGAGGAAATAATGGATGCACAACATTTTTCATTTTATATTATTTTATGGAATTACCTATGATCCATTTTGATCTATCAAACTAAAGATCACAACATTGGACAGATTAGGTTTCATGTTTGTATAAAGATGCGTTGTTGTAAAAGACGTGTCTGTAAAAGAAAGACACTTTTCGGACAACCTAATAATAAAGAGATGATAATACCTTTGCTGTGCATTTATCAACGAAGAATCATAAAACGCAGTTAGTTGATGCAGCATCAATGCGCTCGAGCGATAACGTCGCAAACTAGTCGATACTGTTCTATAGAAGAAGAAGGAAACGGTGTGGTTTTCTAGAACGAGAACACTCCAGGGGCCGTGGAAATCCGGACGAAAAACCAATAAATCACGTTGTGTTTAACGAACCTTCATGTTTCTATGCGCGCCCTTGGGAATAACAGGCAGCGGAAGTGTTGTTTTCACAGGTTGTTGAGCCAGCCGGTCTGTGATGTTCGAAAAGAACGAAGACGATGACGTTTGCTGGTCTCGTTATGCGAGATGCATCGCGCAAGTATACTCGAGCGAATTACGAAAACGTCGACGCGACCGTCGTCATTATCCCTTCGTTTTCACCACTGTAATGGACAAAACTGATCATATTTAATGTCTCTGTGACGAAGATCCAATGCGAATTACCTTAACTATGTATCTCGGCCCGTTTCTACGTTTGTTCTAACCTATTGATATGGTTTCCTCCTTTTGTTTTTTCTAATTTTTGTTTTACCTTCGTTTATCGCTTTTCTTTTTTATTTTCTCCCTTTCCTATCATTCTGTACACGTTGACGAAACACAATTGTAGCAGAGCCAAAAGCTATCTAAATGTCAAAGCCATAACTGGACTAGTAATCTGCGCACGATCGTAAATGTAGATTCGGCTGTATAAGTGACAAACTGTCTCACGAATGATAAGGGATTGGGGATCGGCTAATATTCAAAGTTGTACTATGATCGTTGTTCGATACGATACGATGTGGCTATCAAGCGATAGATGCGGAACTACGCATACCAGTCTAATATTTCTGAAGGACAAGAGTTATCATCCTCGTTCTATTCGACGTGTATTCGAAACGTTGAAACATGCGCGATATTGACAGAGTATTTTATCTTTAATTCATATTCCTTGTACCTAGCACCAGCGCAAACACAATGGCACATCTATTACTGTTATCAGTAATAGCTAACCTCTGTAGTGCTTTTACTGATCTATCGAATATGTTCCAGCATCTCGATCACATATATATCTATATACATTTATATGCGTTGGTATACTTCGGACATCCACTTACAATTATCGTAAGTTGCTTCTCAAAGGAGTCATTAATTCGTAACTTATGTGGTGAACACTTTATCACATAAATATTCAAAAATTTATACAGCCAGTGCTACGGATTATAGATACGGTGGTATTCAATTACTTATTAATAAACGATGCAACATCTCACAAGGCGTATTTTTCAAATCGTTACCAATACATAATTACCAGTTATTGATTAATTCGATTGTACGGCATTACAAAAACAACTAAAGCTGTTAAAGCTGTGGTCATCAGCAGCACTCTACTATTAATTCTCCCAATTTAATTAAACCGAATTCTATTAAAAACATCATATGCTTCTCTCAGGATCCTATCTTACGTTTAAAGGTCGACTGCCCCAGCTCCTGCTTCCAATTCAATCACCGCCATCACGAAAGAAGAAAAATAACTCTGCGGAGGTGGTCCGAGGGACGCGCCATCTAGCTCCGGCTAAATATTTTACGCGCGCGACCCATTAGATCGGCTAGCGTAATGGCTGGCAAAGTATTAAATCCGTTCGACGTGGAAACAAAGTTAGTCTGGAGGGCTGTGGACGATCGCAGTGGTCGATGGCGGAACGACGTGGATGCCTCGTTCTCCTCGCCTTCGTCTCTTCTCTCGAATTTCTCGATCCTCGACGCGGCAGCCGCAGATGACGGCAAACTGCTAATAGGAGGCAAGTTTTAAATGCGTGTAACGTAATAACGCGTGCATTAGGCGACTACTATGGCGTCGGCGTCGTCTGCGGCGGCGACAACGATAGCGGAGCCATTCTCTGTAAGGGGTAGTTTGCCTGACAACTCGATTACACGATACCAGCCCGCCTGAGTGGCAAGTGGTGATATATGGCACGCATATACACAGCGCCCTCTGCTTCTCCAGTCACTTAAAATAATGAGAAAGCCCGGTGTATCGGCTCTCCGGCTACGCTCGTTTTCACTTATCCTTTTTTTTCATAGCGATCCCTTACTGTACCTGTTGTAACAGACTCGATGTAAAGCGCCCTCCGTGTCCTCGTCGTTGTGGCTCTTCGCCGATCACTCTTTACTCTCCACTCATCTAACTACTCCAAGTAATTACCATGGTGGGGCTACTTTTTACTCTTAATTGAGTAATCGAAGTATAGAGCACGGTTAGTAGAACGGTCATCGCATAATAAATTTGTGTTGTACCGTGCAGCGGATAGTAGAAGGTTGAGCGCGGCTTTATAAGAGGCCAATGTTATTAGGACTGAAGTACAGCGGTTACGTACCCCACTCACGGTCGCTGGAGGTGTGGAGTAGGGATGATGACGAACGTCACATATTTTCGCTTGGAATTTCTGCTGTATTAATAAATGTATAAAAGTAAAAAGACACATTGTACAGATATTTTTAAAGGCTAAATTTGTAAAATCATTACGACAATTTTCCATTTGATTACGTTCCTGGCAAATGAATGACAAAGCAAAGCAAGGAGTATTGTTCCATTCTTAATTAATAACCTCGTTTCGTTTGATAATATTCGCTTACGGAATTTAAATAAATTTGCTTGAAAGTGTCGCTACATTAACCATGGAAAGTGTCTTTTTGGTGCTGGAAACACGCTCGCTTGGCAACGTAACAACCCGGTAAAGCGCCCCCATAATCGCGGCAAATTTAAAGGTAATTATTTCGAAATAAAATCAAGTGTCGTTTGTTCAACTGTTAAATTAGACATGTAACGTAAATTAACATAAATCGGACAATTCGATAAAGAGTATTGTTCACTAGAGCATTTATAACGGTATGCCAATGTTATTATCCGTTTTACCAAAAGCGAAGTGTACACAGTTCTTCGCACAAAGGTTACACCTAATTACCGTCAACCCTATGGCTCGGTTTAATCAGTAAAACGCCAAAATTCAAACTCCGGATTCATTTTCATCTCATCCCCCCTGAAACGAGATAAAAGAGACCCATTCCTTTTCACGTTCGAAAATATTGCCTCACGTTCGTGCAAATATTAGTAATCATTACAAAGATCAATGCAACGTAAAGTTCTTGTAATTCCACTCGTGCTTTCACCCAGTGATACCTACGATTTACGTCTTTGTATAGAAACATCGTTTCTCTGTTCTATTGTCGACGAATTTCTCCTGAAGAGCGGATAGAAATGAATAGCGCAGAACAGCTTATTTTCACAGTACAATATCGTGGCTATTAAGTAACCCTTTAATCGATAAAATAAAAGTAAAAGTTTAAGCCTAGAAAATCTAATACTAGGCAAGCAGTATACACCGAATAATGGCAAATTAGGAATAATAGCAAAAACGCAACGTATCGATATTAAAAGGAAATCAATTCACTAATCATCAAGGCTTTGTTCGCTATGGATATATTATAATATCGATTAAATTACATATTTGGATGTCGACAAGAATTCGTTGGAGTATAGATAACATCGTAGATAAAATTATATGAAGATTCGGACGACGACTAGCAGAGGTTGCGTTTGATTTGAAGTCGTGGCGGTGGCACGGAAAACGGTTTAATTACTCGACAGCAATAATAAAGCCAGAGAAACATCGTCTATCCCCCTTTTGGATCAAGGGGCAAGGAGCGTTTCCTCGTTAGGGTAACCTTACCTCCGGCGTGTTTATTCTGCCGATGAGAAGCCGCATCTACGTAAAACGAGAATGATATTTACGACGAGGTCGGTATGTAGAAGCCGGAACGAGCTTTATGATCAAGCTGTGCCTCGGCGGAAGGAAGGGCGGGCTTGCCACGGGAAACGGGAGATGCGTATCCAGTTCGTAATTTGTGTGTAGCCAGTAATTTCGTTCTTGCGCCGATTGCGATGCCTGTTGCTTTATAACGCCGTGTCGGTTCTACGATTACCGCTCGATTTGTGATCTTCATGATGAATATTTAACCAAGGCACACATTCTTTGCGTTTGATTATCGATGTAAAATGTAAAAAAATGACGATGAATAAATAACGAGATGGGTTTGTTCAATGTTACTGACCATTGTTGAACAATCATCGACATTCTTTTGACGTAAAGAACTTATACACGAATTTTTGCTCATCTTTTTGAAACACACCGTAATCGTAGCAATTTCTAAGCCTTATACGCTTACAATGTATATGGATACCTCTCAAAATAAAATAAAAATTCTTTTATATTATCATCTATCAAGACACTCTAAAAAGCAGCAAAATTTCCTTGACGAACCGCGTTATCTCTTCGTGTAAAACTATTCGACGTTCCAGAAATCTCATGGCAAAAATCTTCCATTCAACTTCACAGAGAGCGGCCGCGTCGCAGCCCAATATTAACGGCCGGCATTATCCAGCGACGCAGACGTTTTATTTCCACTTGACCGCCAATATATTCCGCCAAACTGCCTGCAAATGCCAGCGCTTCGTAAGCTGAATTCAACGAAAATCGCGCGATCCTTCGTTCGCTACAAGCAATAACAATCGTACTTGTCTGTCCATCGCGATCGTTCAATCCCAAAAACCAACGGTTTCCCTTGAATGATGGACGAGTAGCTATCGTTTTAATGGTAGCTTGAACATCGTGTAAGGAAGCGTTGTGGCAAGGATTTGCAGCAGAATTTATTGACAATCAGGTACACATGTACGTATGCAACGTGCTGGACCGTGTTGCGGTGGCGCCTGGTGCTCGATATAGCCGCCAGCGGAAGCTGTATCCGCGCTTATGCTCGTTGCATAGGCCTAACCTGTACGCCGTTCATCTGCCATTTACGTCATGCGAATATTAGCCAGGTCCTTTGAAGCAGCCTCCCGCATACCGCTAACTAGTCATGCGCTATGTTACATCGCAGATTGCCATGCGAGCACACGTTGTTTGGCTCGCTGTCTCTTTGTGTTGGATTCCTTGAAAATATCATGACTCCAAGCTTGCATGATTTGATGGTGTTTGATACAGGTAAATGTGGTAGTTTGAATGAGATTGAAATCAAGATATAAAGATATATTTTAGCAAACTCATGATTATTTTTTCAAAATTGATCCGATCTTATAATGGGATTAATATTATACAAGTTTTATGCGTTATGAGATTAATGTTACTATAGCCTCTCCTCGATGATGGTTATTAACACAGAAATGATCACACGCTTCCACGCAACACATAGCATTTCTATAATATCTCTTCTAAATTTGACCACAGCCACAGATCTCGATCAGATCCCAAAAATATACATACTTAGACCTTGTGCATTCTCCTAGAAAGGTCATGGCAGAGTTATTCTCGTATTTGTCGACAGATGCGTAGTGAAGACGGATATACGCGCCGAGACGACAAGATTTGTCAGAGTTTTCTTGTTACGCGGCAGAGCAGTCGTTCCGATAGAAATTCGATCCGGTGCATTTTAATGAACCGGTTCGCTGGCAATAGAGTGATTTAAATGGATCGACCGTCTGTAACACAATTATTCAAGAGATCGGCTGAGGAGAGAGGATCCCTGTAATTTGACGTTCAAAGCGATTCCCAGACACGTGAATTTCGATCGCGCGATCAGACGTCCTTAAATTATTCATCCCTCCTGAGAGCTGTGGCTCTCGTGTCTTCTTTTTCTTATATTCTTTTCCTCTCTTTCTAGTTTCTCAAGCGTCGACGAAAGAATAAGTGGAAACGGCGAACACCGCCTTTTCTTTCCCTGTGTGGCGAAACTTTCGTATTACCTTGTAACGAGCATTGCCCCGTCTCTCCTTCGAACTTTCTCCACCTAATCTCGTATATACGTTAGCGTCTTCCGCCTCTCTGACCACCGAATGTATGTTGTTAAGTTTAATCTTGAGTTAGAGGCCTGCTAGGTACCCTTTTTCTGGGAAAATAGAAATAGTAGCGGTGCTCCGTTGGGAGCGACTATACACAGTCACTTACGAAGGTAAATTTTTCCTACACCTTTGAAGAGCACTATTTTTATTTAAATAAAACATATACATGTAACATCCATAATAGGACGATAAGAAATCTTAAGAATTCTTTCGGAAGAAATAATTTTCAGTTAATTTTAATTGATATTTAAATATTCGAAACAATTCTAACTTCAAACTATTATTTCTGCGTAATTATCAACGAACGATTAAAAATATCGGATATACCACTGACCGGATGGAATCGGTTTCAACCGCAGCTCTGTTTCCAGCGATGCTCCGTGATCGTTCGATGCGTATTTTTTTAATTATTCCCGAACGTCACTCGATTCTTTGAACGACGGAACGCGGGAACGAATCGATAGCGCGAAAAGCGTTTCGTTATCGCTTGGCGAAAAAACCATGTAGTTTAATTTCTCGTCCCGATCATTTGCATGTATCACGGCAGTATTTTATAAAGCCGGAATCTCTGGCGGCCCATTAAAAATTTATTCTCGGCTTAACATCGTTTCCGAAGATCCGCAAGAACGTGCTCGTGTCTGCGACTCCGTAATGCGTTGTAAGCCGAAAATATTCGCTACCGAGACGGAAAACTCGGGATCCACGACTATCTTGATTCACCGCCGCTGAAGTGTCTTCGACTCACATTTTCTATCCCTTCTCCAGACTTTCGCGTTCCATTATTTTACGCGATATTTCAAAGTCCATCACTGCTTTACGCGAACGTAATAGCGAAAATACTTGATAATTTTTTTTATATTAATCGTGAAGTTTTCTTTTTAAATTAATACTTTATAATAGCCTACACAATATAATTTCGAATATCGAATTTCGAATATATCAGTGCATCCTGCTACATTCTGTGTACTTTCCGATTTTCATGAATAAAGCATTCTAAAAGAAAAAAAAAAAAAAAAGAAAGAAAGGAAAATATACGAAGAAATACAAACACAAAGTGAGGAGAATGGTAGGATTAACATTTTTTTCAATTCTACCATTGTACGTTTCGACAATGTTCTCATGGACAAAAATCTTCCTTCGAATGTTGCACGAGAGCAGAGAAGAGTAGGGCGCGGTAATTAACGCAGTAAGTTCTACCCATGATTGGCCACTGTAGCTATATCTGACCGCATCAAATTAATAGTTCGCGGCGTCTATGTAAACGCGACGCGGAAAATCAACACTTACAATGCCGCGGGAAGCTATACATTATCCGGCGCGTTATCGGAATGGCGCGCGCGCGGAGGTCAATATTTTCCATGGAAAAGCGGCGAAGCGTGATGTGGCAAACCGTAGTCCGGTGTGTAATGAGTTGACAGTGTAATATACGGAGTGAATCGTAGATCTGGAGACACGGTACGAGCGCTCTCGATATCGTGGACATCGATGTATTGATGACTCTACGGGGAGAGGCTAAGGGATGTTATCTACACTGAAACGCGACCATCACTACAACTACTTTTTGAAGACAATAAAAAATCCTTGTAATTTGATATTAGTATCTACAGCGAATGAATATTATCGGTGAAAATTTCGCGTGCAAATAAATTTTATCCCATAACAGTATCAAATTTGACAGTATGTACACGGAATGAGAAAGTCTGTAATTGAGTTTTACAAGTTACAAATTACTTGATTATTCTATTGGATGTATAATTTGAAGATCATAAAAAAAAGTTCTACAATGTAAACCTATTATTTTATTAATATTATTAGATGGTAAATTATAGTGAGAAATCACGATTTATAAAATTATATTTTTGTTCTACAAATTGTATCAAACACCTGAGTGGTCATTTATATATATATCAATAAATGGTAAAGATAGCAATGGTTAGTTAATAAGAAACTTTTCATACATAAAGACGATTTAGAATTAACTTGAGGATTAATACAAGTCAAGAAAGCGTTGAGAAGAAAGAAAACACATTAACTAGTATTAATGGAACCCGCTATCTAGTGGCTGATCTTCGAGCGGTATTTTCTCACCGCTGACTCTCCATACATATGGTGTCCGACAGGAGGATTATATTGCGTTAATGGTGATGTCGATTCAGAGGCTCTCTGCAGGAGGTCCTTCGGTGAAAAATAATCCGTGGACACTTTATTAGGTATCACCGTTACGTTCCGTGAAAGCGTAAGTAGCAGATCGCGTTACGGACGATTGACAGGCCTGTTACCGAGGAAGCCGCGTTCGTAAAACCCGCATTGTCGCACGTTCCTCGTCTTATATCACGGATCGAAACACTTTTTACGATCTCTCGCCTCGAATAGAGCGAGTAAAGCTTTAATAACAGGTCATGTCAGTCTTGTGTATGTTCACCGCGTTAAGGTTCGTTTATATTATCCATTTAGACCCGCAGCGATAGTGACACGGTTTCGTTCAGACAGTTAATTTTCTATTCAATTAAATATGATTATTTATATAGCGTCCTGCACGAATCTATCATTCTTCGTAAGAATGTTTTTCTTTGTAAGACGTTAGGTTGTCCGAGAAGTTTCTCTCGTTTCATAAGGTGATAGTAGATGAACAAAAATTTCTGTTTTATATTATTTTATCGAATTAGGTATGATCCATTTCGTTCTATTCCTATTATTACGTTTGTGCATAATTCAATAAACTAATATAAACGAAAAAAACATTGTGCGTCTATTATTTCTTTATAAAACGAAAGAAACTTTCCGGACAACCTAATACATGTTAAATTTGTCGCAATTCGTATCAATTTCTATGAAGTTGTATCAAGTTTGCATAAGGTACATTCTATTCAATACAATATACCATTAGAACTTGCAATTTAATTTAAGGGCTTATCATTAGAGGCAAGCAATCTATTCGTTAGTAGTATCTGTTGTTTAAAGGTGATTTAAACGAGAAATTTTAGGAATACGAGGAATAAATAGTTTTCCTTATTAAATTCAGGGTATTGATAATTAATATCAATTTCTTATTAATGTCATGTTATATCTACTTTGTTAGAAAATTTGGCATAGTAACTAGGTAATATAAATCTTGAGAGGGGTTTGTGTAGCTATACGAAGACGCTATTGATTAAGGATTTTACTTCGATCCAAACGCCACCTGGGTATCTCGCGACAGGAAACAGATCGCGTTTACGTGATCCATAGCGCTCATCAATTATCGTTCTCGGTACTCGAGTGCGACGCAGCCGGTCGTGAAGTTAATTAACCGCGTGATTCCAAGGCGACGCGGCGTCTGGAGTCTGGCAATCAAGCGTGTCTCGCAACAACCATTTCTATCTTCAGCATCGTACGTGTTTCGTACGCTGTATCCATCATATCGATCCAAATACGTCTACGTATACGTCCTGACGATAAGAAGCGCGAAAAGAATCGAGCGTCTACGACTTGGCCAGGCAAAGGAGTTTCATAACTCAAGCAAATTTTCTTAGGAGAAACGAGAAGCTATTTGAAATCTTACAAAAAATTATTACTAAGCAACTGAACGTTAGCAAAAAGAATAGTCTGTAAAAGACCATGAAATGCTCAAGACCATGCTAGCTCTTGAAATCCTTTTTTAACGACTCTTAATGTTCTTCTAACATAGGACTGAAATATTTAAAATTGTGATACTTTTGAAATACTTGTGCGATATAGCAACACGTAACAGTGAGCTTCGTCTTCTCATCTTTGTATAGTATGTACGAAGCATCGATAACGAAAGGAAAGAAGCTACTGGCACAAGTCGAATCCCTTTGCGACCGACAGGCGGTGGTTCTCTTTCGACACGCTTCGAGTGTGGTTACGTGACACTGTGCCGCGACGAATCGAGACTGGTCGAACCGAACGAGTCGAGTCAAACAGCAGCAGCGAGGGGGTTTGAAAGAGGGACAAGGCGGAAAGGGGATGGGAACGGAGAGGAAATGGGAGAATAGGGATGAAAATGGGGAACGGCGATGAGGGGTCGAGACTGAGCGGCGTATCCAGGCCGGGAGGGAGCGGTAATCGGCAGCAAGTGAATTGGAACAAATGCAGACAGACGCGAGGTGGGCTGCTGGCTCGCTTGATACCGCAACCAAGAAATATAGTATAAACCGAGCACTGGTATTAATTGAGTTCGCCCCTTTCGTCTCTTGTAACCTGGCCACCCTCTTCTCCATCTTGCTCGTCTATTTTGTCCGGTTTCAAGACGAATCGATGAAACCTTCCAAAGGCAGAAGTGAAACGGCAAGTCGTGTAGAGGATCGCGCGGAGAGCGGTCAGAAGTGGACTCAGATCGGACGAAACCTTCTGACATTTCGCGTGTCTCGATATAAGTAGCTTTAATCTATTAACGCGTTGACTTGCACACCAGGTTTATATGCTGATGTTTGTCGCTGATTCTTACGATTTGTAATGGATTTTGATTCATTTAATATAACTTCGTGACCAGATAAGATAATTCAGACCACAGAATGTCGTTCAATCCAAACATTTCATTGGAATAAATGGTATCTACAATTTCTCGTTCACATAGCTAACAGTTTGCGTTCAAGTAATAAATTCAATCGGCAGAAGTTCATTTGATTAGACACTAGCTAAAATTTCGTTTCGACGAGAGTTATGCAAAACGAATATTCGTTATATATGTACGATATACAATTATCGTGATTAGAAAAGATGGTACAACAAGTGCGTTGCAATTTTATCGTTTAGGACTACACGTTTCTTAATTTTACCATTGCAGATTTATCTTTCACTTCTTAAATAAAGTAGGTTAATTTTTAACACAATAACTTACAGTTTCTACACGGCAGATTATTCTTCCATCAAAATACGCTGTTGTTTATTAAACCAGCAAGATTAAATATACACAGAAAGCACATGGGAGAGTAGTTTATCCAAGATTTGTTGAAACGCGAGGATTACGACACGCTCGCAGTGTATGGGACAAAGATTATACGACGATGAAGGTGGTAGGGTACGAATTTGTAGATTTAATCGGGATAACCGGCCGTATCCGAGGTCAAATAATGGTCATGCAACCGGAACGCGCGATATTAAACTATTATTTGCGTAAGTAGTAATCCAAATAAGCCGTCAATGATAATGCAGTTATGTGGCGTGTGATATTTATACGGCGTACCACAAACGAATCGCGTAATCGATACACGGAATACGCAAACGAATCGCAAACGAAAGCAATGGTATAATCATATACGGATAATTATCCGTGGATACAGAGTCGTTGAAAATATCCATCCAAATATTGATCGCATCGTTTGAAATCTCGTTTCTAAACGTACCACGTCAATCTATGCCCTAAAATCGATCTCATCGAGTAAAGATAGTTACTACCAATTAGATACAAATTTTGAGCGAAATTACACGAAACGAGATTAATCCGTTCGATGAAATGTCGTGGAAAATACGAAGGTGTTCTTTTAGCATCGACAATTGTTGAGCTGGAATCACACTCTTTTTTATTATCACGACTCCAATACTACAAGACTATATCGCGATGATCCATAGACTACGGTCAGTAATGTAGTATTTTATTATTAATCAGGAGGTCTAAATTCAATTCATTTTTCTTCCATATTATGGAAACCAAGTTTTTATAAAGTCTTGTTTAGTAGAGATACAACTGGTGGTCACGGAATACCTGTATTAACCAAGATGCAAATGCGGACGGTAAGCGGGCAGCGCTGCATTTTTAAGATATTGTTTACTGGAACACGGTCCACGACGCGGTGCTGCGAGCACCCCACGCTTGGCAATCTGGGATTTCGCCTCCGAACTTAATATCCGGCCGCGCTCGTAGACGACGCGAGGAAGTAAAACTAATTTCGTAAATCCTTTAATCTACGCGTTTGCCAGGGAGTCGAAGGAAGATTATGGAAGCGGGAAGCGGTGGAACAGGAGGTGGAGGAGGAGAGGAAGGCTGAACCGAATGGCCGAGAGCGTGGTCTGCGCCTGTTTGATGGAATATGATGAACGAGCCACCGTGAACTTTATTATTGGCAGCGGCAGATCGAGTCGAAAGAAATAAAAAAAAAGGGAAAAAGTTGCCGTCAGTCAGCCAGTGTGTATCGTTAAGCCGCGTCCAGAACGAAGCTCTCTCTTCGCTTCGACAGGCCATTACTCGATGATCGCGCCTGTTCGCGCGGCTATTTCCCCGACCTGTTCGTTTCGCGCGGCCGATTTAATTGTTGCAATTGAAAGTTCATAGGTTGCTCATTAAGTCGCTCGTTAAAGTTCGTTTGAATCCAGCCGGAAGACTGGCCGAACGAAGGGTCATCCAATCAGAGCTACGCCTTAGAAGTCGAATCGTTACGTTAATTTCTTTTGTCTAGGAGGCGGACGGGCTCGATGAGTCGCGAACCGTGTTTCCGCTTAATGAAGATAACGGTTGTACTTCTCGTTGTGAGATCCTTTTTTACGCTGGTTGTAGATATTTGTATAGAATTATTGTAGTGTTTCACTTTGCTCCAAATCGCCGGCTCTAATTTCTTTTAAGTATTTTTTTTTCATTAAGCTGGAGATATTTGTAATCTTGTTTAAACCGCAGAAGCATCGCTTCATTAAGAACAACTTGAACATACGTTTTCAAAATTATTATCAATTATTCCTCCTTTAATAAGCGATCGATTAAAAAGTAACACTAAAAGACAACATATACTGTTCCTTATTTATTCCAACGGGACAATCAATTAGAAAGACCATTAGAAATTCCAAAGGATCTCAGACGAACAAAGGAAACTGATACTTCAGGCAGAATAAAATCAATCACGGCGATGCAATACTTTTCCCTGCTGCTACCCTGGAAATCCGTAGTCCCTTCGATAAATTACCAATTCCCTCCCAATACGTTTCACGGGAACTCCCATCAAACACCGTTCCTTTGCCCAAACACAGGCACCTCGACGAATACCGGCCACCTACATCCGCCAAACTTTTTCCCGTACGGCTGGTGCGAGGCTTTCGATCAAGGCATTAAACATCAATTATATCATCACTCACTTCCATACTGCTGCGCCAAGAGGGAGGCGAAGACCTGGCCTGGGCTGCGAGCGCCTCTACCGGCGGATGAAACGGACGCGGCACCAACGGCGTGACGGGAATTTTCCTCGTCGTCGCTGCTCGACTGGGCACTGGGCCCGTAACCGCGCCTCTCTCGCCATTCCAGGGACCGTTGACGGCGCAGCCCACGGCCCCCATTTCCGTGACCGCGGCCCAGCGTACTCTCACCGTCCATCACTGCAGCATCTGCCAACATAAGGATACACATCAGCGAAATTGCCTGTAACGGAGCGTGCAAATTTGTAGAATATTCAATTCATTGGAATTCGTAGCCAAGTTATACGTACGTAGCGTTTAGATACAGAAGGAGATGGTAGTTGGGGAAAAATGGAAAACGGTTCTTTGTACCTTTGAACAGGAAGGAACTTTAAGAAAGATAGCGGGATACGATATATAGTAGAATATAAATTGGGAGATAACACTGTATAGTCAGCATGTATTTTATTAAATTGTCTTAAAAATAATTGAGAGGTACTTGTACAAATATATTTTCTTCAAAATTCGTCTCTTTATTCTCAGAAATCAGTGTACAACGACACAAATGTAACGCACATAATATTTTTCCAATGGTGAAATGAAGAACTGAATTCCATCCATTCCATTCGCTAATAAATAAGAAATGATTTTTCGCAATCACGAAAGGGTTAAACAGAAGAGAAATATAGATGACGCGTAACGTCTGTCGTATTCGCGGCGGTGAATCGAAACCGAAATTTCATAGTCCAAAGAACAGCGAGTGATCTTAAGGTGGTCGATCGAGCTAGCTAGATCGTACCCCGAAGCATCAATCAGCTGTCTCTGTAATCAAGGGAGAGCTACTCGCTACGAGGACGTCTCCATGGGAATTTCGAGAGGTATCCACCACTCAATTATCCGATCCCGTACACATTCAAGCTGCTATCGATCTTGGAAGACCCTGTCCTACGTACAGATGAGATAACCCGAGTAATTAAATATTCTGAACAGGGATTCGTATCACTTCCTTTTTATTAAAGGAGCATCTCGAAAAATTCATCTATAAAAATGATTTGAATTACATTCAATCGTATCCTCAGTTTTCGTTTGATCATTATACACAGAATATCTGTAGGTAATTATCTGGCATTTCTACTTGTTATCTAATTTAACACTACTTGTGCAAGCTTGGTAAATACCACACTGGTAACAATAGACAAGCCGACACCGAATGAAGGAGGTGCGGGAAAAAATGTTCATGCAACGTACATCCGTCGGTTACACCGGAGGTTTTTACACGGTCCAGAAACCATCGGCTGCCACGTTCGTTTCAATTTCAAACGCTCCGGGTCAACATCTCTGTGGAAGAGCAAATAAATATTCAGGTTCTGGGAGAACGTTGAAAACCACTTGAACCACGTCGATTTCAGCGGCGCTGAGCCGGGAGGATGGGCGAACGAGAGGCAGTGGTGCGAGAACGAGCCGGCCTCAAAATTAAGAGCAACTAAAAATTCCCGTTAGTCGAAAGTTTATCAAAAAACGCGAACGTGATACTCCGTCGCTGCTGTTCGTTTCGAATGCGTGGCCGTTCGCCAACGAAATATTATATATATATATATATACGATAGTAAAATAACTTTAAATTACTTTCAACAGACCATCCATGCTATTCTTAGAAATGTGAAAAAAATTCGTTGGAAAAAGTTAAGCGCTCAAGTTAGCAACGTTATGCACACTACAGCATACACGAATATATAGGTAGTATTAATCGTTAGTCAGACAATCTATGCACCATAGGGGTAAGTAGAATTAACCGTCAGACAATCTGTTAACCGTTGGTCAGACAATTGGCGCACTGTATGAATCAGTAATATTAACAGTTAGTCGGACAATCGGGACATGGTTTGCGTAAGTGGAATTAATCTTTAGTCAGACGATCGACACGATGTATGTGTCAGTAGTATTAATTGCAAATCAGACAATTAACGTACCATACGCGGTAGTAGAATTAACCATTAGACAGACAATTAAAGCATCGTATACGTCAGTAGAGTTAACCATTAGTCAGGCAGTCTCGGTGTCATGTACATAAGTAGAATCAATTGTTAGTCAGACCATCTGTGCGTCATAGGTATGTATATATAGAATTATCCACTAGTCAGACATTCGACGTATCAACAAGTGCATATGCAATAATGGACGCAACTTCGTCATTTTCATAATAAAAATGTTAAATTATGTATGAAAAAAAAAACAATTAGTTTAGGAGATATTTTCTACACGCTGACACATGTATCGTAACATGAACGGTTACCTCGAATAAATCTCAATGGCACGGATAACTTGTCCTCTGGAAACGAGTCCTTATGCATCGCCGGCTACCTCTAACAGCCACTTTTCTCACTTGCCTGAATGCCGGGCTAACAGGTCGCATCCTCTACAGACGAGAGGGTGCTTTACGATGTTTTGTTTCACCGACCCTTCAGACTACTCCTTCTTCGCTCGCGTGTAGGCGCGCTCGGAACGTGGCGGACTTGTCAAACCGTAAGTGAATCGGAAAACTTGGCGTCGAATTAACGAACCCTACTCAACCCCCGCCAGAAACGTACACCTCCGTAGCGGGGAAGCTAAAATTTCGCGAGACTCGAAACTCACTTCAATCGAAGTTTGATCGCTGTTGTGGTATTAGTTTGGAATTCGATGTCTGTTGACTTCGGAGAATCGCAAGGCAGGTTTTTAGTTCCAATCACAGCGTGACACGGAATTGGTTAATTGATTAGATGTTACTAGACGTGGCTTCAGTGCCTTCGAGTAATTTTCAATTCCATGGAAATTAGTTTACTTTGAAACGATTGATTTGATTAATCGTAAATGAATTAGATATATCTTTAGTACGACGAACTGATTATTTACACTATGAATATTGGCAACCTGATTCCAAATAATTTACAAGTGCATTAAAATGAGCTGACCTCGAAACGACCTTTGACCGACCACGAATAATCCTCAATGATTTCGAAATATCGTAAAAATAGCATTGAAATTATTTTGAATAATTTCCCAGTGACGATAAAGGAACGCGAGTAGCGGCAAAAATCACGAAACGATTATAGTGCGTCAAAATCTCAAAACCTATTTAAATCGCACAAATTTTGTCCATTCAATATTACAACGAAAAATGACGAGCTGAGAATTGCTACGTGAATAGATTGCGTTTATTTCGATTTTGGAGCAATCTTCGTTTATCGAAAAACACAATGACGATTCTGCATGATGTTACAAAATAAAGCACTTTATGGCACATCATTTACGACCATCGTTCTCTCACTGTTCGTTTCACATATTAAGAACGGCATCCGTCCTTTTAATAGAACACTTTCATAAGGAGCTATAAACGCGGACTACTCAACCGTGTAGGGCACTCTTATTGCTATAACTTATAACACGTGG
Organism: Bombus terrestris; assembly: GCF_910591885.1. Taxonomy (NCBI): domain Eukaryota; kingdom Metazoa; phylum Arthropoda; class Insecta; order Hymenoptera; family Apidae; genus Bombus; species Bombus terrestris. Next base: position 7,951,589 of record NC_063274.1, read on the forward strand.
CATTAACGGCCGATAATATGACAGTCTTGTACAATATAAAAACTTTAACGCGGGATCCTGTCGCGCAGTTGCTGACTATACATAGCGAGCGTATTCTTCCTGCGATGTAAAACGTTAGGCTTTGTATATAAAGAAAAAGAGGACCATCCATTCTTTTATGAAACGGTCCGCGTGATGCCCCCTTTAACTACTTTCCCATTCTTAAGGAATATCTTCCAGGAAGAGGTTACCTCGTAAGAAGCATGTATTTGATAGATCTTTTACGTTCGTTGCTTTTCCTTGGATCCTAGCGAAACATTTCCGAACTGATAAAAAAATCCGATGAAAAAATTATTTAACAAACACCAAGCGCTTTAAAAGTAGAGGCGAATAGAATTGAATTTACTACCCGATGGCATTTCAGGCCCTGCAGCATCCTCGCAATTCATGACTTTGCAGTTACGTCAAAAGACGATACGCGTTATGTCATAAGGCTAGTTTTAGAAATAGAAAGCTAAATTCTCCGGAAAATTATCAGTATTTTAAATTTAAGGGTACAAACATTTTCGCTCAGTTGAGTTTATGAAACTACGAATTTATTATATACTAACCATATGTTATCACACTCGTATGACGCTAATATGACGTCACCGGTCTATATAGCGGTAAAAAGAGATCTATACTGGCGTCACGACAATCGCCAAAGATGACCGAATTCTAGACAATGCATGTCTACGGCAGGTTATGAAAGCGACGCGAGATCGTCGTTAAGAAAGTATCGAAAAAGTTACACGTTCTGGTTGGTCCGTTGCCGCGGAGAACCGAGATAACTTCTTGGCAATAATATACACGTGTGACCCGGCCTGGTAATAAGAATAACTTTTTCCCGAATGCCTGTGCTCGTCTTGATGTCGGATGTGTCCAACGAATCTTCCCTCCTTCCCAGCACGAGGGAGTTTCCTCTCGCGTTCAATTACGATTCTCAAGTTTCGCTCGTGCGTGAAATATGACGCCGCTGCCTCTCGTCGGGCAAACAACGTCGCGATGACTCTAATTTCCTGGACAAAAGTAGGAGTCAGAACCGGAGGCTGGGATTGTTTCAGCCGAGCCGCGCGTTGTCAGGGATTTATTAACCGATGCTGAACTTACGATCGTTGTTCCAGGCTCCTCGTCTGACATCTTCGGAAATATATTAGAACAAAAAGACTGGCACGATTTTATTACAATTAAAATCGTCGTACTGGACGGAAAATGTCGTTAATCTTCTACACTTTCGCGATTCTTGTAACGTGTATTATCAAATAGCAATTCTAGTGTACTTACTTTAGTGAAACCGTTTTGTATAATATCTTTGTAATTGTAAAGAAAATAGGAGATATATCAATTATATAAAGTAATTAATATATCCATTGTAAGAAGCAAATCCATTCCTAAAATACATTGTCACGTGCCTACCTTCTAACAATGCTTCGTTTCGTGACTTAAGCCACTTGTTAAATAACTACCGTTACTCAAGCCCGCCAGCCAGCTCAAGAATTCTTTAATCGAATTCAAAGAACATCAAGCGAAGTTCCTCTGCGACGATAACGCAAACAAGTTTCCAAGAACGGTGAAAGAACGAGAACAAGTTAAGCGGTCACCGAATTCCACCTCCCTCTCGGCCCTGGTAAACATAAATCAGTCTGCGGGAGCCTCTCAGAGAGAGGTTAAAAAGTCAGGGAGCCACACGAACGCGCGCACACTCGCTCACAGCGGACATACCGTGGAACGTGTGTGCAGGACGTAAAACCGCGAGAAACGTCGCGTCGTAATACCTAGGCTGGAGAATATAGTGGCACTCGGAGTTTCAGGCCACGAATTCAGTCTTAGAGGAGGCACACTATAAAAGGCTTTAAGAGTTTCCCCGTGTTCGCGCGAATTGAGCAGGATTTGCATGGCACTGCTCGTGGCGGGAATTTTGTGTGAAATGTCGACGAGCGACTTTTTAAACGGCACCTAATGAACGCGACAGCCGGCGACATTGTTCAACTGTTCCACGGCCAAGCTGGACGACACGATGGTAAGAAGGGCATCTGAATGCATGAAACATAGGCCGTGGCCCTGGTCGTACCGTCGTCGGATATGGTTCGTGAGACCGACACCGAGAATTTTGCATATTCATCGTGCCTCGTAGACGTGGATCCCCCACGCTCGTCAACAGGAAGGCCACGCTTTGGATCTTAAACGTTCAGACACCGTACCTGCCGCCTTCTATTCGCGTCATCTCGCCATACTGGATAATTATGTCTGTCTGTAATCTCGTCGATGAAGCCCTCGACGTCCTTTTCGGTTCTCCTCCCTGAACGTTCTTCCTTCTCGCCGCCTTCGATGACTATGCTCTCCTCGTGAAAATTTGAATAACCGCTAATCACGTCTCTCCGTGGCGAGACACTCTCGGCGTGTATTACGTGCGTCATTAAATTTGCTTTGTAAGCGACACGCGGAATCCACGATTGCCTTTTACATATACCGTGGCACGCGTGACGCCGCCACCATTGCGCATCGAATGCACGTGAGACGCCGCGACGTATTTAGGTTGAACTGTTTCGTCGAACGTGACGCGGTTTGATGTCGGAAGAGTCGGAAAGAGTGGATGATTTTTTCCTCGTTAAATAATGTAGCCTATTCGCACTGTCGATCTAATCACGCCACCAAAATCTAAGACAACATCTACCATTTCGTTATGGGCAAAGTCAAGTTGCATGACGCGACTCGATCGATGATCGCCCTTTGCCAAAAGGAGGAAGCGAACGGCGATTCGCGGCGGTTGAGAGACGAAGAAAATTACACGAGGCGTAGGACAGGCGGTATTTTGTGGCGCAGAATGTCAATTAAACGGCGTGGCCGATTAACCATAACCGAAACCTCGACAAAGGCCGGAGCGTGCACCGTTTCGCACTCCGGTGGGTTCATCACGCGATAATTTATATGGTAATTCCAGGGACGTAATAAGTCCCCCTTGGCAAACTCTGGCTGCCACTACACACGAGGCAACGTACCAGCGCGGCGTTCTACTACGCTGACCCCGGACGTTCCATCGGGAGAGGACCGCCTGCCATGTACACATCATTACTAAAAGCGGTCATCGATTCATCGAACCTCCGACCAGCTCGGTTCGCTCGTCTGCTCGTCGATCCTGCTCTCTGTGCCTCTCCTGTAAGCGCGTACACGCGCCTTTATGCGCGATCACAACCTCTCATGTATTCGTGTGTGACTGTATACATAGTCCTGTATGCGCGTCCATTGTCGAATTTTCCCACCAGCCCAGAGATTCTATGTGTTGGATTTAATTAACACCATCTCGTTAACTTTCGTTACGGATCGCCGTGTTCCGATCGGATCCACGGATAAAGATGAATTTAAATATCGGGACCTTTGCCATCGTGATTACATCCTGCCTCTGCAAACTCGTTAGACTATCGTACGCGGTCAGACGTGTTCCAGCTTTTGCTTGATTTTTTCGTTTTGAATTTTTCTCAATATACGTTTGTGATATTCTCTATAGTTATGTCTAGTAGTAAAAACGTAAAAAATGTCCTTTGTAAAAAGAAAAAAAAAAGAAAAAGAAAATTTGGAGAGCTTATTTTTAAATTCGTACATTAGCTTTCGCACAATTCCTGTGTGAATAATTTCAGCGGAAAATGTTGGAGTTAAAGTATACTTAAGTTGTCAAAGAGGAAAGAAATTGGTTCTAAGCTGTTTCCAACTTTTGACTTGATCTTCTGAGATGTACCCGAGAATAGAAATAGAAAAGTTAGTCGGGACACTTTGAGAAACTATGTGAATTTTATATGTTGTTGTATCAAGTTTATACAAAGCCATTGCACGGCTTCCGTTCTTGGGATTTAACATCCACTTTGATTTATAACATACTGATCGTCGCAGATGAGAAAGGGAAAGATAAATCACAGTGATAGCCTAGGAAAGAGTTTGATATTTAGGTATCTTATTAATCTAGTCGATATCAACAGTTCTTTAAAAATTTCCGAAAGATTTGGAATTATTAAGCAAAATTTTATGTGATTAAGCTTGGTGCACGTTTCGTACAGATAGGATGTCGAATAATTGAAGTTTTTGAACGAAACGATTATCGAACAACCATGACGTGAAATGTATTCCAAAAGTGACTGCACTCAGGGACGATGTTGATTCGCGCGGACGAGAGAGAGAATATTAAAAGCAACGATAATCGATGAGGATGGATGAGGTTATAACGTTACGGTGAAACGATTTACTCATAAATTTTGTTTGCTTCCGTGAGATCGAAAAACCGCGACGCATAGGGGTGAGTCGATGTTACATGAAAAATATATGTACGCCGTGTAATTTTCAAACAAATCGAATACATTGACAATCAACGATCGTACAGATAATGAAAAAATTTTTTCGCTGATTGATTAAAATAAATGTAAACAATAATTCATATTTATCAGAATGAACGAAATTTCAGTTTAATGTATTATATTTTCATCAACACAGGCGTGAATCTTATTTTTGGTCAAACAAACGAACACGTTGTACGGTTTTGCAAGTTTTAATCTTCTATGACTTAATTATTTTCTAGAAAGATCATCGATATTTTATATTTCTAATTAAACTTACAAGCGTACATGACGCGTTATTCGATGTCCGGTATGTAACTGAACAATAAACACTTCAAGAAATTGAAGAACATACTTTTGTTATCGTATTTTTTCATATAAAAATTTCAGTCGCTTTTAAAAAAATATTTACATGAAAAGCTTGTTTGCATAGTACTTCAGATATGGTATTCGCATCCATTTAGATTCCAATTCGATGTTTCATTTGTTTTTACTCAACTCAAAAAAGTATCTGCATGTAAAACAAACAATTTGCAACAATCGTACTGTTCATGAAAATTCAGGTATTCTCCTAAGTTGTAATAGAGTTTTAAATAGTTGCAATTTTTTTGTGTTCAGTCAACTACAAAGGATATGTATTTTTTAACAACTTTACTAAAGGACAAAATTTCAAATTTTACTAAAATTCACTTTGATAAGTTCGTTCTCTGTGTTTGCAGGAATGTACGAATATTACATATGAATGTTTATACCGTTTCATTTAGTAACTTACATAATAAAAACACCAGATGTAAAATGATATCTACAAATATCCTATGTTCGCTTGTTTATGAACAATAATCAATTAACTATAACGACGAAAATTAATATTTCTTGTTCTAACAGTAAGAAATAAACAAGATTTGATTAACGATGATTTGAATTTCCCGCTGCTTCTTTGACGATATTACATCGAATGGAAACTTTACGCCAATTGACGAAAGGAAAACAAAAGGAACGAAGAAATTACCGTTTAATTGATTACAGAGAAGAATTTCCACATTCGCCCGTCTGCACAGGTTAAAGCACCAGTTGATTGAAGACAAACGGAACCATTGCCGGATCTTCCAAAAGCGACTCGTTTGAGATCAAGAAAGAAAGGACGTAGTTCTAACTGCAGTGATTGCGAACTCGATTGCAACGTCTATTTCTAGGTTCGAAAATGTTTCAGCCTATCTCGTGAGATTCTCAATGTGGGTTTTTTAGCTAACTTTATAAAATATTATATTTCATTACTACTCTCTTGTTTAATTCGAAATTTCTTGGATCGAATAGTCGTGCATGTCTTTCAACTATTAATGTTACTGTTATTCGTCATCATTCCAAGTCATTATTAAATCTTCGTCTATTAAATTTCTGGAAGTTTATTAGTTCAATAAATCGGAATAATTGGGGTAGGTTGCGTTGATATTGAGAAAGAAAGCTTTTAATTTCATGACGCGAATGGTGACACCGCTATTGAACTGTTTCTTCCCCTTTTATGGCTTTGAGCTTCATGAACAATTCCACCAATGTTTCCTCCAATAAAGGAAAATGATACTTCGACCTTCCCTTTTCTCCCAATTTCGGCAGTAATCCCGGAGAATGTGATAAATTTCTTAGACTCGTGTCAGATGGTAAACACTTGACCATAGCTTCTAATTAATTCCACTTCCGATTGAAAATGCAGTATAAAGGAAGAAGTTCCTTTTGTAAGATATTTTTACAAAAAAGAGATAAAGGGGGCGTTTAGTTAATAAAAAATTGTCACTTCGAAGTCGCGTCGTTTAAAATTCATATCGTATACATATATTTCATGTACGAAACATTCAAAATATTCCAAAGTAAAATATTCGATATGCTCTTTATAGAATGACAATTTTCGATCCCTGAACAAAAAAACAGAATAGTTATTTTCTCTCGTAAATTTGAAATCCGTCGCGAATAATAAAGCGTACACAGTGGATCGTTCTGTTACTCTAAACTTAATTATCTGAAAAACGAGTTGTGTGGAAAATAATACAAATATAAATTTAAAATGTTTCGCAGTCTTCGAGTTTCAGAGTTGAAATTCTATTTTTTATATTTTGAAAGTTAGGAGACAGAACAAATCTTTCTCCAAATTATTTATTGCTCAATAAGGAATTCAGTCACATTAAAAAGAAACTGTGTGCTTCTATGAAAGAAACTCAACCTTCCTTAAACAATTCATCGTTTTCCTCTCACATTTTTCCGATTATTGAAAAAAGATTCGCGATACGACCCAGCTCCGAGGACAATGTTGTGTATGAAAGCAACCACAATTAACAACTAAATCATTCAAGCACTGTGTAATGAGACAGAGCACGAAACGCGCTATTAAGCAGAGACAAAGACACATTCGAAGGGGGTAGCTTCCGACAGACGATCGCTTCGATCACGTTGGAAGGAAGCCCGGTATACACGTTAGAGGTTCCAGCTGTCGGTGGTGTATCGCGGTCACAGTAATCTACGAGGCAGTTTCGTCTTCATTTGCCAAATGGTCGGTAAATCCGCGTGTCACACACTGCCACGTGATGGAGGGAGAGAAGGCAGTTCGGCATCGCGTTAAGGCGAAACTTAACTGCGATGTAAACTCACTTTGGCCGCCGCTAGACCGCCACTCCTAACCAATACCGAGCCGCTGCGGCCATTCAACGACTCTCCCGCCGAGATTACGTAGCGTAGCCCTTGATCTGTTCCTACCGAGTTCCAGGCAAAACGGATTTGTTTTACTGCTGTCTTTGTGTAAACGTTCGCTCATGGCGTTGCTGGACTTGTATTGTTATTACGGTACTTCGTGAAATTCACGAACTTGATCTGCCAGTAGTTTTGTGGAGAAGTAAACTTGAACGTGTTCTTACTTTGGTATATGTAGAACAAATAGTTAGAGAATTATCGATTGTTGCATTGATGAACGTCACGTTAAGGGCAGAACAGTGTAACAGATTTATGATATGATAAAAGGATTTGCTATTTTTGGAAATTTGAATTTCGAGAAGCATGGGAAATTTAATTCCATATGATTGGAAAACAAAATGAAATTTTAAAAGTAGAAGTAACTTCCATGTAGCATGATGCTTATTATGGCAAATTGATTTGCCGAAATAGGATTTATTCTATGCGCATTTTATGCGCAACACATTCTTCTTGCTAAAAACAAATCGCTTCTATAATCTTCGCGTTACGTTTGTTTTAACCTGTTAACGAAGCTTTTAAGAACCTTTGTCCATATAATACTCTTATACTATTTTTAACCATAAAACACGGTAACAAAGTTCACGCGGAAACTCTGTACGACATTCTCTATGAATGTACAGAAGAAAACGTAGATATACAAAATGTACATTCTAAAGTATACAAGGAACATTTCTGAAAACATATTCTTTTAGAAGAAAAACACTGTTACGAACAATGTTATTTTATGAGAATTTAGAATAAAAGAGAAGTTAAAATAAATAAAAGTACTCTTCAGCAGTGACCCTATTGACACGCGCAATGTCGTAAACTTTGACGAATACTGGAATACAGAGTACAGAAAAAAGGATTTTTAACCGTGCTTTTAGTCCAAAGCACTCGTAATTGTATCCTCTTTTAGAGAAATCTATTTAATTTTATGACAAAACACGTGCCCATACATTCGTTCGTATTCTCGGGAAAAACGAATAAAATCGTTCAGTTGCAAACGTCGTAAAAAAATGTACTTTCATCAAACTCACTTGCTGGCGTTCTTAACCATAAAACGAACCGAAAACGCATTCCACGGCACTTCTTTATTAATTCAACGTAATTACGTAACGTATACCACTATTAACTCTAAAGTTCAAAAAATTGTAACTTAAACCAGGACACTTAAGGCCACGCGCACTTTTGATGAATTTTTTTCATCGGCGAAGAGCCATCGAGCTCGAGTAATTTAAACTTCAAGAAGCATCGTGCGCGGGTTACCGGAAATGCTCGTTACGCGGCGGCTATCTTGACGACATTGGTGAGAAAACGACTCGAGCAACTGAAGGCTGACCACGTTAACGAAACACGAAAATAAATCGCTAAACTGGAATGAAGCGTTCGACTCATAATCGAAAGGGGAATCGAACAGTCCTGGGTTACGAAAACATTTCTAGAGAAACGTTCTAAAATTTACATAATATTGAACTGCGAAAGGAGGAAATTTTTGATTAAAAAAGGTCGTCCGTTCCTAAAAGAAAGAAAGAAAATGTTTGTAAAAAGTTAAAAAATCCTCGTGCTTTTGTTAAAAAGAAGAGGGTGAAAAAATGAGCAAAACTTCCGATCTAAGGAGGAACATATTCGATAGATATAGTGAAAAACTTTGAAGTATGTAATAAACTGTATTATATATGGTTTTCGGCTGAACTTTTTCACTTGAAATATTTTTGCTCCATTTAGAATTTCATAAAAATGTTTCGTACAAAAATTGCGATTTTAAATACAACAGACATATTTCATGTGACAGAGTCCGGTGAAATAGTCTGTATATAAAAATTTGAGCACACGTTTCGTCCATTATTTTGTGACTGATTGCCTTCCGTTATAGATGGATTAAAACGCGCCATATTATTTAATAGGAAAAGATAGAAGCCGCAGGTAAAAGTTTTTTCAACGTCGAACGAAATTTGACGGGAAAGGTGTGTCCAAAGATTTTTACGTTACTTTCGCACATATTAGCTATTATTTTTCGTCTTCTTTTACGGACAAATATAAACATAATATATAATCGATTCGCCACAAACTTATCGAATAAATATTTAATTCATATTGATAGGCCGAGTAATATCTAAATATAAGATTAGTTTTAGTCATTGTCCCGAATACCATTTATTATGTGTATATTTAATTATACGATAAATTCAAATCAAATAAATTTTGGTTCGTAATATTTCATTATTAATAACGTGAAATGGGAATTCCACACATATTTGATATATCTCATTTACATTCAAAATAATTCAAAGACTTGAGCCGTAATAATCGGCAAAGTAAGTAAGATATACTGATGTTTTTCGTTAAAAGGACTAGGTATATATTCTAATTTCGTTCAGGCTTAAATTCAAGCAACTATTTTACTATTTTCAAGTTTCTATTCTTCACATTAGCCGAATAACATTACTCGAAATGGATTAAATCGACTAATCTGAACGAGGCATAAATGAGCCAAAATTTTTAGAAATAACCTTCTCCGATCATATATCATCATACATATATTTACAGTACTAACCTCCCAAAATCTAGCTTTATTAATCACTTAACCAAGACAGTAAACCGCCCTATGCCCGAAATCAAACGTCACAGAATTGCCTGCAGACTATAACACGGCCAATCCGGAGGGGCTATTACCGCTTCGAAACGAGACCCGTAACGATGCTCGTTTCCCAAGACGTGCAAAAACGTCCCCTCTGCTTGGTGACCGCCTCTTCCGGATCGTATATAATTCCGGCTTTCGTTTTAGCGAGAAAAACCTCTCTTCCTCTTCTCTTTCTTCTTTAACGACGGTCCGAGCCGCGATCTCGTGAAAAGTCGGAGGCGTAGTCCGCGATATAAAGCCCCGTGCTATTCTCCCCCGACTGGTGTCAACTCGCTGGCGCGAGAATGCAAAGCGGAACGAACATTAAGTAAAATTCCGCCAGGGCGGCGCGACGTTTTACGCGCGGTGCGCCGCATAAAGCCTCTTACGTGCAAGTAAATTGTAAGTCCCTTATAGCCGACTGGTCAACGGCGTAAGCACTTTCGTTCGGGCCGTGACAAAAACAGCGCCGGGTACGACGTAAGGAGATTAGGGTCGTTATTGCGCGCGCGGGTCCCTCGGCTGTACAGAAGAGAAACTTGCGACGCGGAAAAGTCGTCAGCTACCGTCGCGGTGTTTCCAAAGGTGCGGCGAAACCGCGAAAGTGACAGAAAGCCGGACACAAAAGAACCGTCCCGTATTAAACGGACGAAGTTACACAACCGGCTGAACGGGGTGGCGTAAAAAGCGTGCGATTCACTGTTAGGAGGAAAGCCGGCGATTGTCGAGTTTCGCGTCTCGTTTTCTTTCTCCCTCGGGTCTCAACGATGTCCCGGACGATACTTAACGGAGTACTTGCACCGGGAGATGTAATTGATGGCAATTTGATTGAGCCAAGTCTGGGACGAAGCAGGTACTTTGTACCTGATGCTTTGTACCATTGTGGATGATTATTGGACTTTAAACGATTGAGAGGGAAGAAGGGTTTGTGTGGAGATTTGTTTCGAGCGACAGAGGATAGGGTTATAGATGCGTGCGCGTTGGACAACTGGAACTGAAATTGAATTAGTAGCGTTATCTATGATTACGTTTCTGTGTGTTCTGCACCAGCATGAAATTTTATACCGAGTTTGTATACGTTGTATGTTTGTCGGAATATTGGTAAGCGTACGTGATATTTGGTTTTGGAATTGTCTCCTTTAAGCTATGATATATCGCATCCTACAGTTTCGAAGATTCACCGCTATGTAAGATGGATAAAGTATATACTTACAGTGACACGTCAGACTGGTGGTCAGAATCTGCTTGTTGGAGTCCGCGTGCTCGGTAGAGCTGAAAATTAAGAAATCAGAATATGTAAAATATATCCATAGAGCAGATATAATCTTACGTAAGATATTTCTCTATCGTACTTCAAACGCGATATAAGCTATAATACTGTTTCATTGTGTCTTCACACCTGTTACGATCGCCATTCATAAGAGAAGAACATTCTACTCGCGGTTGTATATTCGGTATTCATAATGTCCAAAGGATTAAGTTCAATCCTAACAACTACCGTTAACCCCGACGCAATTAGGTCGACCAATAAGATCTACCAAACCCAAGTTTGCGAATCTACAAATCTCTCTTTCGATCTAGGTAACAAACAGTCCTTGTTAAATTTATACTCGGACTTAATAAATTTACGAACGGTATCGCGCGGCGGATATCCAACCAGTTGGATATCTGGCCACGGTAGCGCGATGCTCTCTGTTGGCGCTCGGTTAATGAAGAATTAAAGTCGACCTCCGCGTTCCTATTACGGAACGGTATGTTGGAACGATACACGGGTCGAGAGAGAGCCAGGCCGGAGACCCCGTGGATTCCGAGGATCCACGAGCGGTGCATGTTTGATGCCGGAAGTGCTTCGAGGCCCGGGCCTACCATCCTCTGGCTGCGGTTTCCGCAACCTCCGTAGGGTCATTAGCCAACCATTCATTATGCAAGTGCGAGGCAGTATTGCGTCAATATAGGAGGGGGGCGGCAGATTGTTGGCCCAATCGATAACAATGCGCCTGTTTACCGGTCGGATAATCAACAAACGCAGCTTCTGCTACCTACTACCTCCGAAGACCAAGCAAGTGGGAATTACAATCTGCCTCGTTCCGAATGATATTGCGTCCCGGAAGTGTTGCGTCCTCTGCCACTCTCGCCCTCCCGCTACTCGCGTCTACGTGTACTCGTCAGCATCCCTCTTGATCCTGTCCTCTCCCTGTTGCTATTTACGCGACACAGTAGCTGGAGTAGGTGGAAATTCAGAATGGAAACCAGGGGATGTTTTTGGCGATTCACCGTTGATTTTGCTGGTGTGAGGGACAGTGGCGTTTTGCCCGTGGATTTGGAACTAAATATTTTTTAACGTCGTAGTTTTGCTAACCTATCAAGGACTAAGCAGTGAAAGCCCGCTATGTATAAAAAAAAAGAATATCGTTATAAAATACTTCCATTTCTCCAGATTTTATATTCCTTCCTGCCTTTAAAATACTAGGTAGTTCGGTCATAAAGAATTGTGTCATGTTCTATTGCCTCTTGAGATTTAAATAAAAATTGGAATCTTGCTCAAACAATTAATCATACACTGTGTTTCTACTGTTGTGTCATCCACAAAATAGTAGTTTTGTCCATTCCAATTTTCAGAAATCCATAATTCATAGACGTAAAAGCTTCCATTCGACCGAAGAAACGCCGAAAACATTAATTCAACGTTAACTACAATACTATAGCCAATTTCATTGAACCTTAATCCCTCTCTTACCACAATCTCCTCCCAAAAAAACAACAAAGATATTCCGAGTTATCGTAACAATATCGGACACCGTACGTCAATCAGATTTCCCTCTAGTACCCGATACCGCCCCACAAACCTTAGTCACGCAACAAAAACATCCAGCAGATTCCTATCAGTTCCTTTCCAATAAAACAGGGCTTGCGTAACCTGTTACTCAACCCGTTGCAGCAAACCCGATCTAACCTGTCAGACTATTCCGGATAGAGCACTAGCTCGAGCGTCGTAGACAGGGTTCCATAGGGGCCACCGGTCAAGCAGCCAGAATTCGATATTCGTCGGCGTGTCGGGCGCGACAGACAAGCCGGAAGTATGAAACGCGGAGATGAAAGGGGGCCCGGGCGATATTCCGAAACAGGAGACGGAAAGAGCAGCATGAGCGAAAGGGAGGTGAGAGGAAAGGGGAGGCGAAAGGGTGGAGAAAATGGCCGGGGGTTGGAGATCGACGGCCCCTTTGATCTAAGTTTCTGGGAATGCAGGCCGAAGGGACAGCGTGCGTAGAGCTGCCGCCCAGGAAGTTGCTGGTAATTTGCTTAGTTGAATTAGATTGTGAATTTTGTACCGCAGTGTTTGAGACCATCGCGCGTTCGTCTGTCGCTTCGCCCCTCTCACTTGGTCACCCCTTGGTCTCTCACCCCCCGGTCCTTTCGCGCTCCCGTCGTCGTCGTCGTCGACCTTATAATTACTGTTCTATCTTCAGAGAGAGAGAAGTTTGCCAATTCGTTGCCGTCGACGGAAATCCGCGCTTTGATCCGCCAAGAAGCGGGTGCCACCCCCGCCATTTCACCATCCTCTTTCGTTCCGTATCTGGAGACACTTGGGACGTTCGGCGGTGAGGAGCGGAATCGCGCGCGATTATGCCGGCGTGATTTCCGCCGCTTTGATCCGGATGCTAAACGGAAAAGATGATCGCGAACGGGAAACGCAGAGCAGCTGGGAATAAAATTAATCCGACATCAATGGGACGCGAGTGTACTGTGGCTCAGACGATGTTCTCGATTACTTCGGGTTTCATAGTTCGAAATAAATACAAAGTCCCTGTGGGAAACGGATGAAACGTTCGATGTGTTGTAATTGCGTTTGATGTCGCGAGTTAATCGCACCAAGGCGACGATTCCAGGGGTGGGTTAATGAGATCTGTTTTTCAAATCGATGCCCTTGGTAAATGGCTTAAGTAGCAAGATTGTTCAAAGGAATGGCATGAAATAGCGGATACGAGCAATCGTGTGCATCGGTTTGCTTTTTACAACAGACCAAACCCAACGACGTTTCACATTACTTTCCACTTTATAAAACCCTTCGTACATCCTACAAAAAAAAAAAAAGAAGAATTCTCGCCATCCTATAAATTCCAAAAGGAGAATCTCCACTACCATATCCCACGAGACAACGACGATATCGAATTCGCATCGAAATCTGTTCTCTCGACTGGAGTTCGTTGCACCCCGTTCGTTGCTCGCGTTCAACTACCCCCATCCCCGAAGAGTAACGATCAAAAAGAAACGAAATAAAGAAAAAGGGGAAGCAAAAACGAGTAGAGAAGGAAGAAGATCGTCAGACCGTCGACCCAAATTCCATCATCGTCGAATTCCTGGCGGCGCGGTCTTCGTGATTCGCGTGCGGATCGCGATACCGATAGACGCTAGGTCCTGGCTACATACCGGCTAGAGGGTGGAAGACATAGAGAACAGGCGGACGAGGAGAAAGGGGTAAGTATGTATATATGTATGTACACGTACAGATGCAGGTACCATGCCACCGTGCAGGAGGTGTACGCACGCCGTGCAGTCGGATATAATCCCGTGGAAACGGTGTTCCCGTATGCACGAGCTGGCTGCGTGTGCACGTGTGCGCGGGCCACGCGGCAACCGTGCGAATCCTATACGGCGGGCTTCAGGCACGAATGGGGGATCAATGTTTTATCGATATTGCAGCAGACGCGGCACTGATACGTCTCGAGTCGGCCGTCGCGCATATATAGTGCGTGCTTTCTCCCGTTTGCCGGAGGATTTATGGATTAGCGTTTGTTTATCGCTGTCCTCGCCGCGTCCCGACGTTCTACTGTTCGTTGTTCGTCGAGGGATGCTTTTTCTACGAGGATGCTCGTTTCGAACCGTTAACGCTTTCCTTTTCGTGTATCATTCGTACAAATAGAACGAGGTTCTTATAATTAGAAGGGCATGCGATCCAGCTGCTTAGGGTTCGCGTTGTACGATTGTAGGGATTACGTTGCGCGGAGGATGTCACTTGAACCTCTCACAAGACAAACTGATCGACCTAATTTTCAATAAATTTTATAATTTTATTGCGTAGGTTACTTTAAGAAATTGCCATTCAACTTCCTCGGAAACAGATGATCTTCCATCAGAGAAACATGTAACGACAAAAATTCTGGAGAACACGAAGCTGCAGGTCGTACACGATGCTTCGAACGGGATTACCCGTGTGCGCTGAAGCGAAATCGTGGAAACGCTTGTCTGCCTGCATAAAGTATCGATCAACGCACGCGTTTGCCTCCGGTTTTCCTGCTAGACGATGCAAGCGCGCTGTCACAGAGACATCACCTCTCCCCGGAGGGAACTTAAAAGACGAGCGCAATTTTATCGCCCGGTCGGCGTATCGAACACCCGAGGATAGTGTAAGGAGAAAAAATTCCAGCGATTAGGGATGGGTTGTAAACAAAATAACGATGGAGCAATAGTCTAGAAGCATTTTGCGTGAACGCGAACCTAGAATCCACGACGTTGGCCGTACGAGGAACGAAAATGACGGAGAAATTCAGACGAGTAGAACGAGACAGGAGTAAAATGGACGACAGAGGGGTAAGATATGGTAAACGTGACGAAAGAGGGAGACGGAATTGTGCAAGGGCGGATGGAGGAGGGAAAGAAAGCAAAGAGGTTGCCGCCGTCAGGAAACTTTTGTTTAAAATTGGAATTCCTTTGCGGCTCGTTGGGACTAGGAATGCAGATAGGGTGGAGGCGACGAAAACCGTGAGAGTGGTTGAGCGAGGGTGCGGCAAAGGGTGTGTGGAGGGAACACGAGGCGAGGGTATCCGAAAAAATGGCAACGCACGATATTGTTTCGTCATAGAGGGAAACTTAGTAGCAATGGGTGCAAGTATACTACCTTTCAAAAATATACGAACACTTGCTTATATCTTTGACAAGATTTATTCACAAAATTACATTTATATTCGTTTATAAAAAGTTAAAAAAAAATAAAAATGGGGAAGAAAGAAGAGACGAGAAATAAAAATCGAAATTCTACGCAAAATGTCTAAAATATCAAATTCGAAGAGAACAAGCACCGCAATTATTAACCATACGACGGTGTACGAGGTGTCGAGCAGCCAGGAACGCCGATAAATTCCGCGGGCCGCAATGTTCTTCGACTAAAGACAAGATCTACATGCCAGCGCTCGAGCTACCGATAAACACATACTATTCGGCAAACCATGGCAGCCGCTTAATTAATTTGCAGCTATCTTACGAGAAGCTGGAATCATGTTACCGGTACGTATGTAGCCGCAGCTAAACGCATTAACCCGTAATTATCGAAATTACAGGACCGCCAGCAAGCCAACCGAAGACTTCCTCTGGTATCTCTAAGACGTATCTTCCCACTTTCTCCCTTTCTTTGTCTTCCTCTTACGTTCTCACACACTCCTTCTCACCCTTCTGACGCACCATTCTGCGACCTACTGCGGATACTTAGATAAGTGTCCCACCATCTCACTAATTATTCGAACGCCCTGATGGGCCGATTCTCCCACTGCTCTGAGCTCCAGGATATATAGATCGTGACGCGCTGAGATGGGTTTTAAGAAATTGAAACTTGATCGGGTGGGGTGAACTAATTCGACGGATTAACCAAAGGAATTGTAATCGAAATTTTCGGAGACGTTGAAAACACACAGGAAAAACGTGTTTGGGGCAATGAAGTTTGGAGAAATGATGTGATAGCCGAGAGTGTAATTGGAGAAATGGTTAATTGTTTGGGCAATTTGATTGAACTTTGTTTGGATAAGTTTACGGATGTTTTCGTCTGAACATCTCATGTCCGACTAAGTTGGGACTTTTCTACTGTGTTGTATATTACCCGACTCTAAATTTACTTTGCTATTTTTTTAATGATTATAATTTATTTTGTAATTATAAATTCTATCTGCCTTACTATATCGGGGAAGAGTCGTGCAGTACAGATGCAAATTATCTGGCTTTTTTCCTGAGATATTAGTACTTTTCTTTAGATGAACAAATTAATATGTCGGAGATGTAGGGACATCGGGCCTTTCTTTTGGAAGATTCCCCAATACTTGGGCTCGAGGTGACATAACTGGTCGCCGAACGTAGCCACGGTCACGGGATGAACGAAATGTCTTACAGAGGAGGTACCAGTGTTGAGGGATACGCTGTATAAACAATCAAGTCTTGATCAGGAGCAATGCTGGTTTACGTGGAACTGCCTAGCTACGGCGCTTGGGAGTTTATTGATATTCCCGATCGATATGTATTTGACATGTGTGACTGTATCTGTCTTTTATTTTGCAATCTCCTTGGAGAGTTTTCTGTCATTGACTTGGAGTCAGTCTGAAAGTAATCCAACGACTGAGTTAACGTGTCTGCGTGCTACAAAATGTATTCCATTGTACGAAGAGTTTACCCGTTGACCGTGGATTAGTAATTGAGCCCAGGAACATTGTCAATAGCTTTTGTTATACTTATTAATTATTTCACGCCTAAAATTTCTAACGACATCCGACATTGTTGCTATAACTGTTACTATTATTATTTCTATTATTGTTTCTATTATTGTTGCTATTATTGTTTCCATTATTGTTTCTATTATTGTTTCTATTATTGTTTCTATTATTGTGTCTGTTATTGTTTCTATTATTGTTGCTATCATTCTTTCTATTATTGTTTCTATTTTTGTGTCTATTTTTGTTTCTATTTTTCTTTCAAATTTTTTAAAATTTGAATTTTTAAATATTTAAAAATTTAAATTTTTGAATTTTTGAAAATTTGAATTCTTAAAAATTTGAAAATTTGAAAATTTGAAATTTTGAATTATTGAATTTTTGAAAATTTGAATTTTTGAAAATTTGAAAATTCGAATTTTTCAAAATTTGAAAATTCGAATTTTTAAAAATTTGAAAATTTGAAGTTTTAAAAATTTGAATTTTTGAAAATTTGAATTTTTAAAAATTTGAAAATTTGAATTTTTGAATTATTGAATTTTTGAAAATTTGAATTTTTGAAAATATGAAAATTCGAATTTTTAAAGATTTGAAAATTTGAAGTTTTAAAAATTTGAATTTTTGAACATTTGAATTTTTAAATATTTAAAAATTTGAATTTTTGAAAATTTGAATTTTTAAAAATTTGAATTTTTGAAAATTTGAATTTTTAAACATTTGAAAATTTGAATTTTTAAAAATTTGAAAATTTGAATTTTTAAAAATTTGAAAATTTGAATTTTTAAAAATTTGAATTTTTGAATTTTTGAATTATTGAATATTTGAAAATTTGAATTTTTGAAAATTTGAAAATTTGAATTTTTAAAAATTTGAAAATTTGAATTTTTGAATTATTGAATTTTTGAAAATTTGAATTTTTGAAAATTTGAAAATTCGAATTTTTAAAAATTTGAATTTTTGAAAATTTGAATTTTTAAACATTTGATAATTTGAATTTTTAAAAATTTGAAAATTTGAATTTTTAAAAATTTGAATTTTTGAAAATTTGAATTTTTAAAAATTTGAAAATTTGAATTTTTGAATTTTTGAATTATTGAATTTTTGAAAATTTGAATTTTTGAAAATTTGAAAATTCGAATTTTTAAAAATTTGAAAATTTGAAATTTTAAAAATTTGAATTTTTGAACATTTGTCTTTTTAAATATTTAAAAATTTGAATTTTTGAAAATTTGAAAATTTGAAAATTGGATTCTATTATTGTTTCTATTATTGTTTCTATTTTTGTTTCTATTTTTGTTTCTATTTTTGTGTCTATTTTTGTTTCTATTTTTGTGTCTATTTTTGTTACTATCATTACTATTATTATTCTTACCTTATTTATAAAATTTCTAACGAAATCCGACATCAGAAGTGGGGTCAGTACCGGATATGACAGTGCTAGAGCTTACGACCATCGTGCGCGAGTACAATCAATCGCTAATGTTAAAATCGAGTGTGGTGTTGTGATATAATTTGGGGTTTCGCACACGTCCAGTGTGGTGTTGTGATGTAGTTCGATGTTTCCACACGCCCAGTGTGCTGTTGTGATGTAATTTGATATATTCACATATAAGTGTAGTACTGTGAAATGTTCTGGTGGGAGGCTGAGAAGTCTAATGACTGGAGGATCAGAGAATGCAACTAACGTTTTGGAGAAAGGCATTGTAATATGACAGATTGTTGTTTAGGTTTTGTTAACAAATATTTAGTAAGAATCTTTGTTGTTGTGGTGGACCCTTGGCTTATTCGAATGTTTTATTAAATTGTAAAAGATGTCAAATTGAGTCAAATGTTAAGAAAACCGAATATTTTAGATGCACCCGAGGACGGGTGATTGTCAGGATGGCCGTGTCGGAGATGTAGGGACATCGGGCCATTCTTTTGGAAGATTCCCCAATACTTGGGCTCGAGGTGACATAACTGGTCGCCGAACGTAGCCACGGTCACGGGATGAATGAAATGTCTTACAGAGGAGGTACCAGTGTTGACGGATACGCTGTATAAACAATCAAGTCTTGATCAGGAGCAATGCTGGTTTACGTGGAACTGCCTAGCTACGGCGCTTGGGAGTTTGTTGATATTCCCGATCGATATGTATTTGACATGTGTGACTGTATCTGTCTTTTATTTTGCAATCTCCTTGGAGAGTTTTCTGTCATTGACTTGGAGTCAGTCTGAAAGTAATCCAACGACTGAGTTAACGTGTCTGCGTGCTACAAAATGTATTCCATTGTACGAAGAGTTTACCCGTTGACCGTGGATTAGTAATTGAGCCCAGGAACATTGTCAATAGCTTTTGTTATACTTATTAATTATTTCACGCCTAAAATTTCTAACGAAATCCGACATTGTTGCTATAACTGTTACTATTATTATTTCTATTATTGTTTCTATTATTGTTGCTATTATTGTTTCCATTCTTGTTTCTATTATTGTTTCTATTATTGTCTCTGTTATTGTTTCTATTATTGTTGCTATCATTCTTTCTATTATTGTTTCAATTTTTGTGTCTATTTTTGTTTCTATTTTTCTTTCAAATTTTTAAAAATTTGAATTTTTAAATATTTAAAAATTTGAATTTTTGAATTTTTGAAAATTTGAATTTTTAAAAATTTGGAAATTTGAAAATTTGAAATTTTGAATTATTGAATTTTTGAAAATTCGAATTTTTCAAAATTTGAAAATTCGAATTTTTAAAAATTTGAAAATTTGAAGTTATAAAAATTTGAATTTTAGAAAATTTGAATTTTTAAAAATTTGAAAATTTGAATTTTTAAAAATTTGAAAATTTGAATTTTTAAAAATTTGAAAATTTGAATTTTCAAAAATTTGAAAATTTAAATTTTTTAAAAATTTGAAAATTTGAATTTTTGTATTTTTGAATTATTGAATTTTTGAAAATTTAAATTTTTGAAAATTTGAAAATTCGAATTCTTAAAGATTTGAAAATTTGAAGTTTTAAAAATTTGAATTTTTGAACATTTGAATTTTTAAATATTTAAAAATTTGAATTTTTGAAAATTTGAATTTTTAAAAATTTGAAAATTTGAATTTTTAAAAATTTGAAAATTTGAATTTTTAAAAATTTGAAAATTTGAATTTTTGAATTTTTGAATTTTTGAATTTTTGAATTATTGAATTATTGAATTTTTGAAAATTTGAAAATTCGAATTTTTAAAAATTTGAACTTTTGAACATTTGTATTTTTAAATATTTAAAAATTTGAATTTTTGAAAATTTGAAAATTTAAATTTTTAAATAATTAAAAATTTGAATTTTTGAATTTTTAAAAATTTGATAATTTGAATTTTTAAATATTTGAAAATTTGAATTTTTGAAAGTAACCCAACGACTGAGTTAACGTGTCTGCGCGCTACAAAATGTATTCCATTGTACGAAGAGTTTACCTGTTGACCGTGGTTTCGTAATTGAGCCCAGGAACATTGTCAATAGCTTTTGTTATACTTATTAATTATTTCACGCCTAAAATTTCTAACAAAGTCCGACATTGTTACTATAACTGTTACTATTATTATTTCTATTATTGTTTCTATTATTGTTGCTATTATTGTTTCAATTATTATTTCTATTATTGTTTCTATTATTGTTACTGTTATTGTTTCTATTATTGTTGCTATTATTGTTACTGTTATTGTTTCTATTATTGTTACTATTATTGTTACTATTATTGTTACTATTACTGTTTCTATTATTGTTACTATTATTGTTACTATTACTGTTACTATTAATGTTTCTATTATTGTTACTGCTACTGTTACTATTATTGTTACTGTTATTGTTTCTATTATTGTTGCTATTATTGTTACTGTTATTGTTTCTATTGTTGTTTCAATTATTATTTCTATTATTGTTTCTATTATTGTTTCTATTATTGTTTCTATTATTGTTACTATTATTGTTACTATTACTGTTACTGTTATTGTTTCTATTATTGTTTCTGTTATTGTTACTATTATTGTTTCTATTATTTTTTCTATTATTGTTTCTATTATTGTTGCTATTATTGTTACTATTATTGTTACTATTATTACTATTATTATTATTACCTTATTTATAAAATTTCTAACGAAATCCGACAATTCCGTGTGACATATTTCGGAAACATATTGTTTATCCCAATGCTCTCACTATTTTGATACGTTAAACGTTCATATTCCGAGTGTTAAAAGTTATTTTCTAGAGCTGATTTTGTTTCGTATATATTGCAACATTTTTACTTTTGCAAATTATCAGTTTTTATTATTGAATTTCATAAAATTAATTTTAAATTTCGATTTTCACCGACTCCAGCCCAAGATATAACAATAAAACTCAGAGCGATTGGTACTGCATGATTCTTTCTTAAAATTTCTTTATAGACTCGCACGAAAAAGAACCGAACGATCATTGTAAGGTTACGTGGAATAAAAAGACAGAGTAGAAAGAGGAAATGAAGAGTAGACACGATCAACGATTGCCAGAGAAAATGGCACCACGCGGTGGAAGCTTCTTTAATTTGTAGTGGGAACGGTGAGCGAATAGCCCCGGAATCTCGCATCCGGATTGATCGTCCGGAACTATGAAATATCGTCGCGACCGATGACGTATTTCATTTTGCCCGTCACTCATTTTTCTCTTCCTCCAACCTTTTTTATTTTTTTTATTTTTTTTTTTATTTTTTTTAAGACACCCATCACGAATATCGACCGGCTTTCAATCGGCCAACAGATGTCCGAAGAAAAATCTACGCGAGCCGTGTTTCAGCAACCCGTCATCGACGATGTCGTTTTCGATGCTGTCTGCGTGTAACGATAGCCTGAGTACGTCACATAAATAAGGCACATTTCGAAATTGTAAAATAGGAAATATGATAGAAGTAAGAGATATTTGCACACCGTTTCTTCCCATTTGTACAAGGTGTTTTAGAATTCAATGGGATATTTCGGTGGCTGTCAAATTGTTTGGAAGGTTGTGCCGTGATAAATAAAACATATCATACAAACCCATAAACATAGACTTTTATATACGATATATAGCATCACGAGATTAAGGAGAACACATAAAAAGGAAAAAAGAATCTACAAAATAGATCGTCTATATTTTTGTGTCTTATATTAGATATGGAACGAGTTTCTTTGAAAAGAAAGACGAAGGATCGTGAATGAAAAAATGCATTTTTCGCGAAAGCGTGTTAACAAAATGAAATGGAAAGAGGAAGTTAATTTTTACCATTATTCCTGCCAGCGGCACCCTTTTAACCGTTTCCGTCTTTCCGGACTTTTACCCTGATGAGCTCTAGACAGGGTGTGGCTGATTCTGTCAAGGAAATTTAGTGGCGATCCTGGCGACCAGCAATTAGAGAAAGTAGGTGCGCATAAAGTTTCTTCGACCGGTAATGGAGCGGGGACGGCTTTACGATCGCCGTTTATCCGGAGGTATAGCGAAGGTTAGAGAAACTGTCTTAATTTGAAACGTTCGAGCTTCATTTACGGTGAATTTCAATTCGAACGAGGGAAACGGGCTTCCCTTAATCGCGCGATAAACTGCGCTCGCGCCAATTACGTGCGCAAAAACCACGGGACAATCCTATCGTTACATTGCAACACGTGCAACGCGCAAAATCGAAATCGATTTGGCTACATCTTCTAATTTGCTATTTAGACAAGTTCGTTTGTAAATTCCTATGAAAAAAGTGTTAGGAAACACGTTCTGCGCATAGTCGAATACATAATAAAATAGATTTAGAGCAAAATGGTGGGCTTAGCTCTATAAATTTTTAGATAATAGTGTGCACGTAGTGAAAATGAATTATGGATAGTGGATTTATCAGAATAGGTTAATCACTGGTAGAAAGTAGGCAAGCTGTAGAAGTCAGATGGAACGATAAGCAAAAGTGCAGCAACATTGTACGATCTGTCTTTGAATTAATGAACTTTTTGCATAAGGCCGCGCTTTGCGATAAGACAAAGTCTATAAATGCAGCATTAGAATTTCAGTAAGTAGAACAAACTTACTTTTACAGCCTACAAATAACCCTTATAACAATATCTTCCAGGAATCCTAAACTCTACTACCTGATAACGCATATGTATTTATATGACATACATAAAATTCTCACTTCATCGTTCACAATCCTGACCAAAGCCCAGCGCCATTAATTTAACATTCCCCGACACTTGTGTCTCGATATCGTGGCAATTCTAAATATTTCACAAAACACGGAGTCGATTTCCTATTTGCAGCTGCAGATCCGTGTAGTTCAAGCCTGCATACGTGAACGTAAAACAACGAGGGAGAGAGAGAGAGAGAGAGACTCACTTTACCAGTGTAGGAGAGTCGATTACACGACCTCGTTCCCGATCATTCGGGCAATTAAAGCGAGGATCGAGCAGATAGTCGCGTGCATTATTTGTACGCTAATGCTTGGCTCGATAGGAACGATCAAGCTCCGAGCCGACAATAATAACCTCGGCTCGGGGTCTGCTCGAAGCAGATTACGCGGAGAGGCACGCGATCACGCGCGTGTGCGTGCACGTGTAGACACGCGGCATCTGCCACGACGACGCACACGTAGACCATCGTCGACGACGACTACGGCCAGGGAGTTGTTCAGCCGACAACGAAGCTAAGGGTTTGGCTGCTGCCGGCGTCACAACTCATCCTAATTACATCTACCCTCGTTTCCGGATTCGGCGAGAGCCTTCCCTTCAACACAGAGGGTACACTAGGCACTTAATTAGTATTGCCAACCGGACTCGACGGCGCGGAGCTCGCTGCAATTGAGACGTTTAACTATATTTCCGCCTCCAAGGACTATTACCACCTTGATTTACGAGCCGAGAGTGGAGCAGAAAGAGGGAGGTGGAAGAAAGACGGAGGTTTCTTCTTAGCTGCGAGGCTAATCGCAGCGCGAGGACAATCGCCGACTCGCGACGTTTTAATCTGCTCGATTAAAGGGCTTGCCACGATGTCCTCCCGTTGGACTGGGTTAATGTGCTGCCGCCAAGTTGCTGCACTGACGTGAATTCGCGGTTCGGTAATCCGGTTAGAGAACCTCTCGTGATTTCGGAATGGAGAAAAAGGAAGGAAAGTTTATTTCCACCCAAGATTGATATTGTTTGGTTAATGGAGAAGCGAGTCGCGAACTTCTGATGTGATATATCTGTAGTTAAGATTCTTCTGCAGCTTGGAATTCCTGGTGATGGAGATGGTTTTAGGAAATCGTATTTTGGATTGAATTATTGTTTGCAGGAAGTAGTTGTCGATCGTACGGGTGCCTGAACTTCAAGATTAGTGCGGAAGTGCGGAAGATGATACACATAAATAAAATATAATGTGTACATACATGTATTGGTTTCCTTATAACACTATTCAATGCAATATAAGAAAATAAAAAATAATATATAAAATAATATATCATGCCAGATTGTATGTTATTAATTTAATTGTAAAAAACATGTTTAGGCATTGATATTCTAAAGTCCTTGAAAATATACAGAATTCGTTATGTCAACAGATCCAGGAATGATCATCACAGACCAAAATTCTAAGAAGGAGGAAGCCTAACGACCCATCAAAGACGATCTCCGTGGAGAAAACGTTCTGTTCCTTGGCAAAATTTTGCCAAACGATTCGGCGAAGCGCGCGGTTAATGAAGCATCGGGAGGGCGATTTAATTGAAACGAATTCAACGTGACTAATGAGGCGATGGCTGGCGGTAGTTCTGGGATGTGGATATACACGGCAGGTTGAAGTGGGCTGCTCCGGTTTCACGAATCATTTATAACCGGCTCGGCTAAAAGATCTTAACGCTCGTGTGGCGTAAAAAATGAATCAGCCGACCGACTCGAGCCCACTGGCAATTTTATCCCGCTGTTACATTATTTCTAATTACCAGAGATTTATTAACATGGTCTCCGTGAGATCCGCTTCCGTTCTCACGCTGTGGTCAGGCTGGCCTATCGTGTTTTGTATCGCGAACAATTTCCCTTGAGCATACTTTGCGCATGTTGTGCGCGTGTAATCCTATTTGCCGCAATTTGTCGATCTTTCGAACTACTTTTATAACAATGATGAGAGAAATGGCATGTAGAATTTGCTACATTCTGACCTGTTGCTAGGCGAGTGAAGCATTAATAGTGTTAATGGGCTAGAAACTTGCAAATTGTAAACTTAAGAAATTACTTTAACCCTTTAAAGGGATGGAACAAAACGATAGAGAACACAGAATCAATTATTTCTTTATCATAAAAATTCCTTATGTTTCTGTGTACTTTCTATTTGTTACAAGAAATGATTATACTTAGTATACACGCGTCTATTCTAACACTGGATCAAACTTTCTTTCTCCCAAAATGCGTAATTAGTTAAATGGCAAGTTGTTTATTTGTTATTTATTCGAACTTTCAGACGACCACAATTTTCCATTACATTCTTATTTGCCACGGGACTTCTACAGTGTCGTAAATTCAAATTACTCGCGCATTTATTGCTTTCTCTGCGGAGGCTCGCGTCTGCAAAATTGTAGAACGTAGTAACGCCGCTTATAAGGAATACCAGGGTGCGTGGCAGTGGCGTATAAAGGAGGTCTCAGTGGCTTGTCACACGCATGAAAGGCGAACGAATTCCATGCCAATAAATTCTGCGCGTTATAACGTGTTTGCCATAGCCGTGTTCGCGGGCCCCTCTGCCCAGTAACGGGCCACAATACACGTTGATGATGAAATCTCTCTGTTAGCGTGACCGACGAAAATGAGACACATTCAAATGCTTACCTCGATTCGCGTGTCGAAAATTACTAGTGAAATTGCAAACAAGCGGCTTGTTATTCTACGTACAGCGCCCATGGTGACGCGAATTGTTCGCTTCAGCGACGTCGCTTACAAGTTAGAATAATATCAACGTACGGTATTGAAAAAACATTGTTGTAATCTACTGTCTATCTATATTTTTGGATAGCGATTTTTGCGAATGGGAATACATTTTACGTTTTAAGTCAAATAGAAACAATGCGAAATTTTTAATTGTGAATTTTCACTATCGAATCGAATTTTAAACTCTGGATTTTCAGCGTTAAACTGAAACATTGAATATTACACACTGAATTATACATTTTTATCTTTATACTTTGTTTCGTAGAAATGTTTCAACACATCCAATTAATTATCTCATTAACAATTTACAAATCACCATTTACAGAAAAAGAAAGAAGGAAAAAGAAAAATACAATTCCGTATTCAAAATACCTATGATATTCTGTACAAATTAAAACTTGAAAACTTACTAGCAAATTTACGTTCATTTGCGTGTAGATAAATTTTCAACGCTTGTTTGTCTTCTGTCGTTCCGCGTACCCTAATTTACTACGCATCGTCACCGGCTTCGTTCGCCCAAAATAAAAGAGAACTGCTCGCATCATCGAGTTCGAAGTTTATGCTCACGGCAGGCTGAAGGGTGGACTCAAATGACGGAGAAGAACGAGCGGTAATTCTCGGAGCAGCTGTCGGAGCGGGGATAAGTGGAAAGCAAGAAAGTCAAATTGTTGGGCGCGATCTTGAAATTAGGGATGAATCGGAGCCGAAGGGCGAGAACAAAGTAACGGATAATACGATGAAGTTGTTTCCACGATGGTTCGTTATGTTGCAAATCACGGCCATTCTAACAGATTTAACGAAATAATTCCATTTTCCAATCTCGAATGGTGGTTATTAGTCGTAATGTTATATTATTCTACTTTCGCGTACATAGCACGATATTTTTTATACGTTATTTTACACATATACAAATTCGCGATAGTATCAACAATTAAATTGCGAAGTTACTCGACAAGTTTGTTTTTAAAAATATCGAAAATTACATTTCTCAATCTTGCCGAAGGAATTGCATAAAATTTCGAAACTTTCTACCAGCGTGAGAAATAAAAAGATTTTAATTACATTATAAATATAACGTACAGGCCTGGGAGAAAAACTTCGTGGATTAAGTTCGTAGATAGAAGCCTTCAATGATTAAAAAATTACCTGTCAGTCTCACTTGCGCGATTCATTTCGCGTTTCAACTTATTTCTCGTTCGCCTCTCCCCACTGTGCCTAGTGTCCCCTTCACCCTTCGCGCCGCCCTGATCTTAGAAGGTGACTGATTAAAGAAATCCACGTCAGGTGTTCTCATCTTGGACGGGACGGCTGTCAAAAGGTTGCGTTAATTGTACTGCGTCTGATTGATTAAGGTCTCAATCCTATTAACAGCTAAAGAAGATTAGGCCCACCTATATCTGAAGCGGAGACCAAGGATCTGGTAATGGCATTTCGTTAAACGAAATGTCCTGTCTACCCCTTTGTTTCTACAAACAAATTCCTCCTGTTCAGAAAGTTTCCTAATGTTTCCATCTGAATTGTGCCTGTCCGTGATAGTCATATAGCGTGCGTATCAATTTTATTCGATTACATATATATTACGCATATTATATCACGTCTCTTTTGCTTCTTTTCTCTTTAATTTACCAATTCCCTTCTTTTACAAATTCGAACGCATTTCTGCGATAAAATTGCTACCTGTTCCACGAGTACTACAATGCGAATCTTCGATTTGCGAGAATTTAATCAAGTACTTTCGTATGTTTAAAAATTGTATTTTAATTTGGTGACTGTAAGAGACCGAGTACAATAGCAGCGACGCATCTGCAACATTACTCCACACGTAACAAATCAAATTTCTTCGTTTCTCGTGTATTCCTTTGTTCTACTCCCTTTTCTAAGTCCCTTACACGTGTGTACCACGATGAATAATCACAGACATTGGAAAGATACGAGAAGATGCAAAATGTGCACGATAACAATTACACGAGGACGCCGTAATTGGAGATATAGAGGGAGCTACGGGTCCTGGGCATAATGGACGACATATTTTGCATGAGAATACAATCAGCGCGATTCAGTGGCCGCAAATACGGAGCGTATCAGTGTGAAATGTGTTCCCTGCATACGTAACGATAAGTCAAACCGGTGATCGAGAGTGGCGAGGCAACCAGCTGCGGAAGAGCACCGCGGTTGAATAGGGCTAATTTATCTTATTAATGCGCGTGGCTCTCGCATCTCGAATCACGGTTATTAGCGGCTTCGGACTTTTTCACGCGGGCTCCAAGCCACCGACGAGTCACGCCTATGCTCGTCGACGCGTTCCGCCGCGTACTTTTTGCTAGAGTTGATGGACCGGAATGAATCCGCCATTTGTGACGGCTTGAAAAACGCGGGCCAGAGCCCTCTCAAGCTCCGTTTAAATCCACTTACGCCGTCTCCTTTTCAGTCGACTCGAACTACGTGTAAAACCGTGATACTTGGAATAATTGGGTGAAGATTTATCGTCTGCAGCATTCGCACGCGTGTCTGTATGTCTGACGAGTTTTCCAAGAATCAAGCCGTCTATTTCGCCTTCTTAATGAAGATGGAACATCGTCGGTAGATCTGGAATTTTAGTTTGGTTTATCGCGTAACACAGTTCCTCTTTCATCTGACTATGTGTATTTCGGTGGATATGTTTCACGGACGTGTCCAAAGAGATCGAAGCTAAGTAGAGTTATATTTCACTCTCTAAATATAGTAACAAGTATTTCAATTGGAGTATATAAAACTACCAAAAAAATTTTAAACAAATAATATCTTTTTCTTTTCATGGGAGTTTGTTTCTGAATATTGATTAGCTTTGGCCAGCGTTGACCAGCCGATAGTTGGTTTAAAAACGCTGGAGTAAAATGAGTTAGCTAGACAAAATCCAGGCAATTCGTCAAAAAAAGGACAACGTGCTGAATAAAAACCGAGTAAAAGCAGAACGCAAAAAACATTGGAAAACATTTTACACTTTCATTTCCACTTGGTTATTTACTCTGTTGCCAAATATTCCCTAAACAATCGTTTATTTGTTTGCAATTCACCCTTGAATTTCATCTGAGCTACGCGGGAAAAATTGACTTTCCTATCACCGACCGTTCACGGGATTAATTTTCCACCGGAAAAGCCAACGCATCGAAAAACTAACACAAACGTTATACGCGCGCGACTAGTTTTAAACTCCGTTGTAAAATATCAAGGGCGCAGCGTCGAAACTCGAGCATCGTTGAAAAACGTTTTACATCGTCGATATTAATGGCGAATATTGTTGCCGTAATCCTCGTATTAATAGACACAGGCAATTAAAACTTGGCTGGGCACGTCCACTGACGTAGGGCAGAGACGCGAAGGAGAAGTTAGTTCCGCGTGTCTAACGGAGCCTCGAATTCGCCGCGTATCAAGGCAGTTATGCGAATTGATACCGGCAATTAAAACTTTCGCTCCGATCGTGCTATGATTTCGCCCTCGTAATTGCGTTTCGCGTTCTAAAGAGGCATCGGCCAGGTCGAAGAGACACCCTACGCGCTTGTTAACCTCCTCTCATGATTTCGACGGTTTTAATCCGTTCGATTTGCCGCTGAAAGTATTCTGATATCATCGTAAATGATCACAGCAGAGGGATAATATGAATCGATAATTAAATATTTGATAAGAAGAGCGAGGAAAAGAAGGCTGCGAAGAACTTAATTAAAGGTTTTTGTTCTTATCGTGGTAAACATGGAACCTCGTTAATAATTTCCTTAAGTACAAGTCTAACTTTGTTTTTAATTGCTACTTTAAAGAAAATGTTAATTGAAAATGAAATCCTTTTTATATCGTACAGTCATTAAGTAATCGTTTTATCTTTGAATCTTCTTATTCGTTAAAGTTGTTTTCTATGAAACACAGTCATATTTATACAATATACAAGATCTATCATCACGATTTTTCTATATAATCGTTTTTCGAAATATTCGGGATTTAAAGATTGTTTGGAATAGAAGACACTTTATATTTCGATATACTATAGATTTTCGCGGGTCACGCTAGATTACGCGACGTATCGCGTTCTTATCATTCCAGCTAATCTAAAATGATGTCAACAAGTAGTCGTAATCTTTTCACGTGCAGTCTCTCGCGATAACTGCGCGTCGACACTTCGACGCGTCGCTCTGCTTAAGTATCCACGACAAAAGAACACTTGTGAAAAGGGACCAAGGGAAGGCAGTGACTCGGTAAGTGTGAAACGAGGGAAATCGTTCTTCCAGAAGGGTGTTACTTGCTCGGTCCAAAGGGCGTGGAGGGTGAGAGATCACGGAAGGGGGAAGGGACATGGATTGATAGACTGCGACATGGACGACGATAATTGCTATCCGATGGAGAGACGGAACTGGTTTGCTGCAGGTATAGCAGGTCTATTTTTTATCGAAATTTTAATCTTGACAAAACATAAAAGTGTTATAAAAGATCAATGCTGATATTTAATATTAAATATTTCGACTAATCATTAAAAAAATTCACGAACTAATAATCGAAAATAGTTCAAGTCCCAATCGTCTATTCAAAGACAAACATAAATTCGTAAACTTCGACAAATTCGTACAAGAAATAATTACATCTGTTTCACAATTTTCAATACCTGATATTCTTTACCGAATCGTTAACATTCGAGTATTGCAACCATTACGAAACACGTTGCGCCAAAACTGGCTCCCTACGAACGTATCTAGTGAACGCGGCAAAATCGGCAAGCGTATAAAGTATAATCGGTTCGGTTATTAAAGCGAGCGACGAATACTTCATTAAAGTGCTCATCGAAATTATCATATTAGAGTGGACTTAATTACGGGATCGCGGGGGAACGCAATTAACGCACCATCGGCGACGATCGCGATTCCACCACTACCCTCCTCCTGTTCGTCCCCAATGGCCAGCGGGATCTCGAAAATTATTTCGTCGATAGATCACGCGTTGATCCCGTCGCTCCCTCGTCCGTGGACAAAAATGGAAGGGTGTTAGTCTGGCAGGAGGAAGAGAGGAAGACAGCGAGAGAGGAGGAGAGGTATACAGCGGTCGATGCCACGAAATATCGCAAATTGGTATTAGCGGGCAATCGAGCACGAAATAAACAATCGCGTTTAAACGTAGATCTCCGCCATGAGTCGCCATCGTCCATTTGTCAGGGAATATCACATTTTTCTACTCGGCTGGCCCCGCTTCCGACGCATCTTGCCCGCCCTTCTCTGTGCACACAGCGAAATAAATCGCGGCAAATAAAGAAAGCGCTAAGATATGGCTTTCCTCTGTCCTTTTGCTCCCGCGATCTTTTCCTTTCTTCCTCTTTCTCCATCGCTACCATCATCCTTCTCGAGTATTCCTTCCTTCTCCTCCATTTTCCTTTTCTTTATTTTCTACTTACAATCCCGTTCCTACGACGTTTCCTCTCGTCAGTTTCGCCTGGCGAGACTCTCGTTGTCTCTCTGGAAAGCCTACACCTTCGCGTCGCTGGAGGATGCCGCGCGATGGGTGAAACGACGGCGTCGGCAAGGGTTCGGCGAGGAATGAGGGTGAACCTACCTACCGTACCTTCGCGTCCTTACTCTTTTACTTCGAGCTAGCTGGTATTGTACTCTCTTTTGGTATTTCTAATAACTTCTTCTTCTTCGTTCCCTCCATCCGACGTTCCCCTGCGTCCCTAACCCCTCGGTCTTCAGATCTCTGGCAACCCCCGTTGCTTCATTCACCCCTTCCACTGAGAACGACCGCTGTACTCTCCGCCGTCGCCGTTTTCTTCTTTCTTTCCTTCTTCCCCGCGTCTGGACTTCACAATACCGGCAGTAATCCGACACTATCGGACCTTCTTTTTCCTTCTTTCTCTCTCGCAGTCACCGTTGCTCCTCAACCATCAGCCTGTTCTTCCGTCCCCGTCGTCGTCTACCCTCGGTTCCCTCTGAACAACAATTACTCCGCCATATTGTCCGCTCTCCTATATCGTAAACGAAAGGAGCAGCGCAGAAGCCGGGGGTGGATGCGAGTCGAAAGACGAAGAGGACGGACGGACGGATAAAGATGGAGCGGCGCGGCGGGATCAAGTTTTTAATCACTCTCCAATGTCAGTGGAAAAAGAAATGCGAGAAATGCGCGCGAAAGCAGCCTGGCTCCTGTTCCTTTCTTTCTTTCTTTTTTCCCCTTTTTCTTCGTTTTCTTTCTTTTCTTTTTCGTGTGTCAGCGAAGGCGTAAGTATCGCCGCCTCCCTTCGTTTCACGTTTCTCGCGGTCTATCTTCGTCTGGCTTTCCGTTTTTCGCGCTCTGTGCGCGCGTTTCTAGGAAAAGGAGGCGTTTATGCAGATGAAGCAGCTTTGTGCCTGCAGGTCAATGACGCGCTAACGATCGTCACTGCGAGCCCTGCGTTCGAAATATTCGACGCGAGGATAATCGATGGGTGTATGTTCGCGAATTATTGCGAAAGCCATGAGAGTGTGTTCGTGAAGTTTATCTAGGTGACCTGTTTAAGTACGCGGGTCGTGTACCTTCGATGCATGTCGTTGATATAGACTACTTAAAATAAGAAGAGAAAAGAAGTAACAAGGAAATGAAGTAAAATAATAAGGAACTAAAATACGACTCGTCTTTTTCATCAACAATTCGATACTATTACCCTTTAATCTTTTATAACTATCAATATCCTAGTATACATAAAGTAAACAACGTGTACCACGGGTGGTACACGAAACGTGTTAACCGATTAACGCAGTTAGAGAGAGAGATATTTCGTTTAATCCGGGACTGATACGAGCCAATTTTTCTGTCAGCATTATACCAGAACGTTATAATCCTCGTTCCACAGTAACGCAATAATAACACAACGTTAACTTCATCGCGAATTCCATGCATTACGACAATAACGATCGTTTAATGCCGCGTTATGCGGTAACGAAGCCACCAAGTAATAACTTACGACCGACGTTATCGCTTTATTCGCCTGATTAACTTTATGTTCGCGCTCACTCCACCCCCCCCCCCCCTCCATTCGGTTGCTCCATCTCCCATCGCGTTTACGTCGTCCTACTTGAAATAAAACCGCTCTGCTGCTTTTCAATCAGAAAACGTTCGGTGATCGTAAAACCAATGCCCCAATGTCTTATCGCCACTAGATTTTCGTGAACCAATGGCCCGAAATTTATTCAACAGACAAATTCTTGTAACGTTTATCTCCTTCGAAATGTACTTGGGGTTATAGAAACGGTTTCGTAGAATATTTGGCGATATTTTTAATATTCTTCGACGATTTCTTAATATTTCTTAATGGTTCTTTGTCGGTTATAGCATACGTGTAAAATTTGAGAAAGAAATTCAGATATTATCGAAGTTAGAAGAGATTTGAAAGAATTCCCACCAGGTGTCGCTAGCGATCAGATAATTTTTTTTTTCTTTAATTATTCACAAAACGCTAAAGACAAATTTATACAAGAGTAATGTGTTATATGGAAGCTACTCGTTTCATGAAATATTATCGCCGTAGCAGTTAAACAGAGGATTTCATATTTTATTCTATCGGCGATATGGCCGAACTGAATAGTTCGCTTAACGATAGCGAACGACAAATTTATCTGCCTGCAGGGGTTTCAAATGACGTAGGTTCGGTTTTGAAATATCTCGTTCCCGAACATTCTACTTTCCACAGTTGCGCGTAATAAAATATATCCTTTGCACGCTACCGATCTTTAAGGCTATTTTGTAAAAAATAGAATGTATGTTTTACTAATTCCTTTTAATTAATTGCGTATTCTATACCTTCAATGTGATTTCAATTATGTAGGATTTGATGGTATAAAGATACCAAAAGTCGATATTATTAATAATTACGAATATCAGATATTAATAAATTATGATAAGCATATATATACCAAATATCGATAAACAATAGCAAATGTAGGAAGTAAATGAGAAATCCAATATTTTAGTAGAATTTCGATTGGAATGGCTCTCGCAATCAATGACACAATTATGCAAATGCCTTAAAATAGATTTACATTTGCATCCGCGAGTCCTTGGCTAATTTGATCTTCAACGACTCGACTACGAGGACGACCAGCTTTTGTTCGATTCTCAGCTTGTCAGCTTAATCCGGAATGACTTCGTTAGTGCTTTCCTGTCTTTTTCGCACAAGTGCTTCGCAATATGATTTTTATCCGGGTTCAACGAGTGGAGTCTCTCCATACGAGTGGCATGTAATTACAATTTCTTAAGTGCACGAGCTTTTTAATAACTACTTTACGTTTCGTAGCTTGTCGAAACGAACGAGCTACGAGTGGTACAAACGGAGAATATGAAGCAATTCGCGATTAAACGAACGTAAGGAAATGGGCAGTTACACGAAAGCTGGAAAAATTCGAAGGTTAAGTACTTTTTATTCGAGCTTTGGTAACATTGATAATGCTTGGTCTCGTTAAGCGATGACATCAAAGGCTAATTAATCCTGCCAAGTTTCTTCAAATTCCAGAGATTTATTTTGACAATCCAACACTTTGAACCTGCACGTTAACAGGAAAGGAAGATTTCAATCGTTTATATCTTTCCACAGTTGTAACTTCGTATTATATTAATGTCTCAGTTCTCAACGTTAATTTACACGAGCGAATTGTTACATAATAGGACTTACCTATCCAAAGATGTATAAAGATCTTTAAACTGAAGTGGCACTGTGCCACGAAAATAATGAAGAAGCTCGAAAGTAGTAAAAACGCTAGAATATTGGCAAAAATATTAAAATACAAATAATAGTATCAGGAAATTTGCGGCCACGGAATTACGTTCAAAAATTTATCTGATTTATCAATCTATAACATATGGAGTCGTTCGATATAAACAAATAAAGAAATTGCCAATTTTTGTATTCCTATCTGAATAAATACAGTTTAATATGAAAAAATTGATTTTTATTATCTGAATAAAATACCAATTCTCTTTATTTCTATCCATGCAAATAGCATTTAATAACGGTTAATTGACCGTTCTATTAGTTGAATACTCATACGCATTATTATTCAAACACAATATTTTCTTTTCACGCGTTCTTTACCACGTGCACCATTTACAGTGCATATTCAACTTTTGCCTGTAACGCGTTAAAAAGTAATCGTTTTCACAGGGCATCGCCTCCGATAGTGCAGAGTAAAGCATAGGCGAACAGTTTTCCAGTGTGTTCTCAAGCACCGATGACAATCCCATCGATCACCTGACGAGAATCCCCTAGCATAGCACATCGATGCACGACTTTTCATCCCGCGTCCAAGCCGTGCAACGTTCGCCCCCTCGATTGTCGCATGCATATTCTATCCTCCGTTTACGTCGCGACGCGGCAAAGATAGCCACGACTGTTTCTCGTCGCCGGCGTCGCCGTCCACTATAGATAATTCAGTACGTAGGTGAAGACAGAGCGATAATGATAACGCAAGGGCAAGGTACAACGGGCCTCGTCTATAGACCGCAATATCCTCTGTTTGTTGCGTGCACGCTTGTCAGCGCCATCGATTTCCATTCTGCCTTCCCTTCTACCTTCTATCTCAACCGCATATATTCGCATGCTTGATAGTATTGGATTATTCCATAAGTAAAACCGGTTTACAAGTGTAATTTCAATAGGCAAGTAATATTTAAACTTAGTTTTCATTAATAACACAGAGTTATGTAGGGTCAAATTCGGTTTGAGGGCAGTAAAAAATGATGCCTGGTCGTTCGTCAGAACAATACCATTGGAAGACAATAAATTCGTAGATTGATTGTGTGAATATGTACGACATCTTGCTGTCGTAATAGTAATATCGATTTTATGATATCAAATATTATACCGTAATACCGAGTATTACCGAACTATAAAAGTGCTACTATCAACCCACATACCGGTCAAGTACTGCCAGAAAACATGGGGATTAATCAAAAACTTTTGACGCCGTGAAATGAAGTTTTATCCACTTTAGAAGTAGATACGTTTTGTTATAATTTAGAAGTAGTCGTATGGTAGTCAATTTACTTGCACGTCTGATTCTAGGAAATTTCTTAACTGTAGAAAAGATCTTATTAATCTTCTGTGTCAAATAAATGCAAACTAATTTCTAATTCTAATCCTAAAACTAGTTTTCAATTTTAATTGCTAAGCAATCCATAGTTCTTCGATGGAGAAAAGGGAGGAAGTTGAAAAAATTGGAAGCAAGAAGTTGGAGATTTTCAGCGGAGGAAAGAAATGAGTAGAAAAGAAAGAGCATCGCCAGACGTAGGTCTGACTCGGCGCTGGCTGGTTCCACTAGGAGCAGCCGCGTTTACGACGCGAGACACGTGCAAGAATATCTGCAACCGCGAACGAGATCGATACCGCGAATGAGATCGATACCACGAATGGTGTTCGTATTCAAGCTCCTTTATGACCATCGCTACACTAAAAGGCGCCACACGAAATCAGCCCACGTTGACTTTCACCGCGGTTCTATTGATCTGGTTACATCGCATACCACCGTAGAAACGCTTTATCGATACGGATGATAATCCGAGCCGCTTCGTACGCGATCCTGCTATCTGCCTAGCCAGTAAACGTGCTCATTTCATAGGGAAATGTATCGTATCTTATGCTGCCTTTCAAGCGAAATTTTGGGAAAACCAAAGTACCTAGAGTTTATCTTCCTTTTTTTTTATGAGGTGAATACATGGTATTTTATGTTTGCATTATGTTGTATGGTATTGTTATCTTAAATCTTTTAAATTTTGTAATTTGTTCCAAATTCTTTGTATATGTGTATTTTTATCTAAGTGGAGATCTCAAATTTGGTTGGTAATTTTTTATTGTATAGTGGAAACTTGAGAAGTTGAACTTAGAGACGTAAATAAAGATTCTTTAGATGTTACAGTTGATGAATTAATCTTGGATAAATATTTTATAACATTCTTTATTAAATAAAAATTAATTTGAACTTCTGCTTGAAATATTCTTTTGCAACTCTAGCAAAGATGGGCTAAATATCGTAGTAACGTGTTCAAAGACCTTATACGTATGTATGAACGTTGACCAATTCTACTTGCCAGATAAGCTCAAAGTACAAAAGATGTGATCTCACAAAGCTACCCCGTTCTCAGTACAGCCAGCTCCATCCTGTGTTCACTTCTACTCTCAACCCTTCGGGCAGATGTCTCGCAACATACTCGATCGGTAATAACTACCCCTATGCAATCTCTACAGGTCTCTCTTCCTTACCGACTACACTCATCAAGACTACCCCCTGCAGTATCAACACTCACTCGGCAACTCGCCATCGTTTCACCCTCTTTTTTTCTGTTTTACCCTCTCAGCTACCATACACCAGTAAAAAAATATACTCCCTACGTTGATAAAAAGAAAATTCATTTTCACTAAAATATTTCTCACGTTTCAAGACAATCAGCAGTTCCTCTCGTTTCAATTAATCGAAATTCTAAATCCAAATACTAACAGTTATTCTTCGACAGTTCTATGACGATTCGAAATGAGAGAAGGTAAGTCGTCCAAATGGAACGCTCCTTCTTAGCAATTAATACAAGCAGTTTCTACTGGATTTCTTCGAACATTATTTTACTACGGGATACTTCAAAAACGGATATGTGTATATCCGGTGATTGTTATGCTTGACATTAAAAACGTAAACGCGCAGTGGCGCACGAGACCGCAAGTAAATTACCCTCGTATGACATGTTCCGTAATCACACGTACCGGACGAAGTGCCGTTTTGAACTTTCCAGGTCAAGAAAACTCGATGCCAGGCCAGGAGTGGCCAATTCAACTGCTGATGAGCTGCTACGTGAGATGGGCCTCTAATACCGGGAATTCCACCCAGCTGTCGGCCAGACCCTCCCCTTTATCAGAAATCTACCCAGCGAGCCTTTGATTGTTGTCCATGTAACTCAGATTCGGCCTGGTTAAGGGGAATTTACCGCATCTTTTGTTCCTCAGAATCGTCCATACTACTGGTCTGAATATTCTTTGACGACGGTAACCCATTATGATTCGAATTATAATTAGTCTTTTGTTCTGATTGTAGTTAGAGGAGGAAAGGTTTGGAAATATTCCAAAATTTTTCCATTGTAGAATTACTTCGTAATTTTTGTAAAAGTAAAAATTGCGAAGGTTTAAGCGTCGCCATTAGTAGCAGGGAAGTGCATTCATCATTAGTCGTTAAATCGTTATGTTAACTACTATATATATAGTTGTTATTAGCAAAGAAGTAAACGTATCAATGTATCCATCGATGGGTAAATAAAAATAATAATTGTACTTTGTTTATTCCACGGTCTATAATTGATTAAAAACCGGCTGTACTTATTTTTTTAAATAACCTTCGGACGCGCAATACGACAAGTGTAAGAAAAATATTATTTTCGCTTCATTTATTCAGTGAAAATTGATGTTAAAATGGTCGCAATGTCGCTGCGAATAAAAATTCTGGCTGCATGTTACATTCCTCTGCAAATCAACCAATTTTAACAAGAATACATATTTGTACATGTAAACTAAATATGCCGTAAAAGCAATGTTATTACTCTCTATATTGAATCCTTGTTGTTTCCAACTGTTCTCTGCTTCTGTGGTATCTCTCTGAATAGTACATATATAGTATATATATATAATATATATACGACATTTTTAGAGTAGAGCTAAAGTACTTTATATTTAAAAAGTGAATCATTATCTTCCTTATTTATTATTTTATAAATTTAATATTACGTGAGAGTTTCATACACGTATAATCAAATAATTAAACAGCAATAATAATAAATAACAATTAGATATGCAAATATATTTAAACAGGAATTAAATGATACCTGCATTAAATTCCTACGAATAATCGAACGTTTCATTATTAAAGCAAGGAGTGCGGTAGCAATTACGATCTTTAATTACGACATCCATATAAATGTGTCCTGGCTCTTTACCGTTTCAGAGACAAACAACCAGAGATAAATCTCTCCTTATTTTGAAAAGCATTCGCGCAGAAACACGCTTAGACCGCAGCCTTGTTTCTCAGTGTAAACGAACCAGCAAAAACACCAAAGCAGCAAAACATAATAAAAAAAGAGAGAGAGAAAAAAGCCAGAAGAAGATGAAGAAGCGAAGAGGAAAAGAAATAAAGTAGATCAACGGGATGAAATATACGACGGCCAAGTCTCGACGAAATTTCCATTTCTCGCGGTCGTAGCCAACGCGAACAAAACGCGCGGAAGGATACTACCTTACCGCGAGACATTAATTTATAAATGGC
The DNA here is from genome assembly GCF_910591885.1 of Bombus terrestris. NCBI lineage: Eukaryota > Metazoa > Arthropoda > Insecta > Hymenoptera > Apidae > Bombus > Bombus terrestris. Next base: position 7,990,919 of record NC_063274.1, read on the forward strand.
ACAATTTCATTAAGCACGTAAACAAGAATGGTGGGAGGAGTTGGACAAGCGGTGAAATCGGAGTTCCGCGTCGGTTCTTGTTCGTTAAACAAACGATCCGACGCGACGTTTCGCGAGTTGTCCACCGAGTAATCCCCTGCGATACGTTCCCTAAATACGGCCGCGCCAGGCATTTCAGTGATAAATAACGTCACATTTGTAAGGTCGTTTCGCGAGAGAGAGAGGGAGAGGGAGAGAGAGAGAGAGAGAGGAATGCCACGCACGGCCGCCACAAAAGAGATAATAACTCTTTAATGTTCAGTCCTGGCCGCATACCGCGTAAATCCACGCCAGTATCCCCGCGAATATGCAAATAATTCGCCCATTATCGCAGGCTATGCTGAAAAACCACGTTCGACTTCGCCTTCGCCCCATATATTTGCAGCGACCCATGACCTCTCCATTCGTATACGCTCCGATAAGGTTTTCTTTCGCCGTTATGCGTAAGCACCAACAGTCAAATCTTCGTTTCGAGAGCCTCGTCTATAGTCACTGGAATAGTCTATGGGTGATGCGAATTTAATACGACTCTTTGATGTCGTATGATAGTCGGTGTTCAGGGCAATGGTTTCAAAGGACGGTAACACTTGGAGAACAGATGTGAGTTAGTCTTTCGTAAATGATATCCATTCAGGATGTCATAGCAGAACTCTGCACATAAATATGTAGATTGTTTTAGGGGCAAGCGAATACGTTGTTTACAACGGTTGTATAGTTACACGAAAAACATAATGTGGTATGTATATTTTCTTTAATGGGATTTAATTCAACATATATGAGAAATTCTGATCGTACGTTCCAAATTACATTCAACTTAAAAGATTATCGGAGAACTTTATTTTTTCCAATATTATAACGAACGCCGTTCTCAATTGAAATAATCCGTCGCATTTTCTCAATTCTGCGACCATCGCGACTATCTTCCACCTTGAAACCGAAAACAGTCAGTGCCCCCAATTAAGGCGCATTTCTCAAATACATTATTCCATCGCAGTTCGATCATTTTCCTAGTCCTCGTTATCCCGATCTCAAGACTCTTCTGACAGACACATTTTTCGCTTTAAAAGCATCGCTCAGCGTATTTCCACTCTGTTCCACCTAACCTGTAACCAACGTGGAATCATTCAGCAGCGCAAAGACGTTCGTAAACAGCGCGACGATTTTTCTCACGGTTCTCTCCGGTCGTAGATCTCGTTCTCCGGGTCCGGCGCCGTGGAATTGTTTTTGTCCCGTTCGTCGTCCATGATCCGATGGAAAAAGGCGTGCAGGCTCGACACACACGGTCGTGCACGCCATATTGAAATTTCCATAGATATCCGTGGCGTGTATCAAGCTTACGTACACATTTGGCCACGTTCGTACACGTACACGCGTGTGTGCAGCGACGAGGTGGGACGGGAAAGGTCTTAGGGTCTCTATTGGATTACAGAACAAGCGGCTAGCACTCAAGCCTCCGTAACCCCTGCCACGCTCGGGGCAAAGTAGTTTAGCTTTCGAGTATAGCCTTACCTATCTAGCCTTAGCTTGCCTGTCCATCCGTTACGTTATGTATCCAGGATCCACCCTAACCTTACAGTTCCCTCGACCCCATGTCTCGCGTTACCTCCCCCCTGCCGCTTCTATGCTACTACTTCTTCTACTTTCTTTCCTTTTCTTTCTTTTCGTCTGCGTCACCGTCCCACGCGCAGGTAAGAGAAAATAAAGGAGCGGTTGGTACCTTCTTTGGTGCAATCTGCAACCTCGCAATTTATGCGTGTGTATTAGAATGCAGTGGGAGACACGACGCCGCCCACTTTTTCATTTATCTTGCTCTGCGATGTGCAGTCTTCGCGGGATCGATTGGAACCGAGTGGATTCCAAGGGTAGAGTGGGAAATGTGCAAGAATCTGGAGCTGTGTAAAGAATTTATTGGATCGTCAGGTGTGGTGGATGCGGTGTGCGCGGGTTTTATTAGCGGCCTTATTCGTTTCCTCGGCGTGTGAGTTGATCCTCAGCGGATCGTGTACGATACGATGTGTTGCCATTATACGTGACGTCTTCTTGTGACGTATGAACTCATGCAACTAAGTTACTTGTTTTCTCAGAATTCGATATTCATCGCGTATACGTATTTACATATGTAACCAAGTTACGAAATTCATAAAAAGTTGACCATCTTGGTACGTATAATATGATCCTCAGAATCCTATAAATTCCTACTGCCCGGAAAGTTGTCTCAGTGGACGAGACAAGACGGCAAAAAATATCGCAAACATGTAAAAGTCCTCTCTGTAGCGAGTTGAAAAGCAATCGTGTAGTTTCTTAGAAATATCATCAGTGCCGCTTGGAACAGCGCGTATCATGTTACAGCGTTAAATTAGCGGTGCTACTTACTTTCTCGACAGTGTCAGCTGGATATACGTTTTGCGAGTCGTGATCTTTCTGCTTCGCGGGAACGCGCGGGCGTACACGGTCGTCGACAAGCAAACAACGGGCGTAACTTGACCCAAATACTCGAAATCGTTTCTGCCTGTCGGACAGTGGCTGCTGGCAAGTTGTAGGAGCGCACGTCACCCAACTACCTATGCATAAGAGTGCAACGCGGATGTGGCCGCGTGTTGCACCCGGAAGCCCATGTTATTAAAGTAGTAAATTTCGTCGTTGCTAGGATATGGATTAGACTTTGCACGTCGAGTACACACCAACCAGCCGAAACTTCTGCAATCGAAGTGGCGTGACGTCACAGAGTGCTTTTCGTCTTGCTGAGTGAAATTGCTGGTGTGATTTCTGCGGACGAAGCTCGAGGATCTATGGATCATCCAGGCAGTTGTTGTGAATTTCGAATGAGGTTAGGAAGGTACTGTGTTGTGACCTGGATAGGTGTAAGCTTAGGGCTGACTGATCGTTTATTTTAATTGGAATGGAAGTTATAGGTATATTGCGAATTTTTATGCGCATTTATGCGAAATTTAAAAGTGGAAGAATGCACAGAGTGCACATACATAACACTTTCTAACATCACTGTACCATGGTTCTTTGCACATAACATTTTCTAAGGTGTTAAAAATTTTAGCATGATTTATTTGAAAGAAAATTTTAAAAGCATATATATATATATATACATTTATGTTATTTCTATTATGATGGACAATAAATTTTGTAGGGTGTTACTATACGAGCAAGTGAAAACTCGCGGAACGAAAAGCATTATGTCTTTTTAAGGCTGAAATCGAGGATAAATTTATGTAATAAGACCATATAGAATTCTGCATAGTATGAAGGTAGTAAATTCTATTTGTCCTAGGTTACGATGTAGGTTACAAGCGACCTACTTATATATTCTTGCTAGCTTAAAAAGTGTAAAATTAAAATATCTTCTCGTATTACGCCGTGCAGCACAATTTTCATCTAAAGACTAGAAATTACCGACAAAATTTTATCGTAAAGTATTTTAGCGTGAAACCATGTTATTCATCTTTTAACTACAACGTCTCTTAATGTAAAACTCTTCTAGGATCAAAGAATTTGAAAAAGGAATTTTTATTATGTCCATCCTAATTTTAACAAAACAATATGTAAGTTAATAAATTTTATATAAACTAAGACATTTTTATTTACGTTCTTCGATAATGTTACGCTTACGTAACTTTCGCTCCCTATTTCGCTGTATGGTCTTTGATAGATTAAGAATTCCTGAAGAAACCATAATACATCAAACCAGACTCCATCAAACCAGCGTTGAACTCGAGGCAACTTTATTAACGCAGTAAAATCGGTGTTGCGGCATGCGGGTTAGACTGTACTTGTTGTGTGCTTGTTAGCCTAAAGCGACAGGATTAAAGTTAGTTTCCATTCCACTATACCGTGTCTTCCATGAGAATTGAAACTATGCCATGCGCAGCAGAGTTCGACGAATACTCGCGAAAAATATTTAATCTATTATCAAAGATGACTCGAATTTAATTTCAACTTTTTCACAATGTATGTGAATATAAATTTATGAATTACGGAGTTCCCAGTGTGCTAGAATTTTTATTGTACTTGTTAACCTGAAACTATTGGATTCGAGGCGGTATTTCGACTAAAAGGGTCATTACTAAGCTCGCTATAGTTACGTCAGTTGTGACAATGTTCCGAGCGAAACTATGAAATATCTCTACTCTGTCGTCAGAAATGGGTTAAGTTTAACACGAAGTTATCGTACTAGTAAATTTCGTTTCTGATAAAACGTGGATTTGGATTTTCTGTTGGCATACGAGCGCGAAACGATAGAAATCAATGTAAACTCCATTCTTATCGGGTTAACAACATAGTGAACGTAATGTAAGTTGTATTTCTGGGTACAAATAATGGTGGTGGTATATTTAAATATAAAAATGGTATATTCAATCAGAAACTGCATGTATCAGGTATAGCAGAGTAGTAATATGGGGTAGAATAAATATCGATAAATACCTGTTGTGTGGTTATTTATGTGATAACCATATTTTATGGATGCAAAGAAATGGAACCTAAATATAGATTTATTTCTCTAGATATTGTAACGAGTACTTCGTTTCGAATATTTTGTATATCTTTGCATGTTACGCACAGAAGAACTATTTTTCTGATATTTGGAAGAAAGTATAATTTTCCAAAATTTCAATAAGATTACTTTGCTATCTTAAAAATAATCTTGCAACTGTAAAATCAACAAACGCTTCAAAATGATATAAACTTCTTCCATTTGCTATCTTTCCACAAGCCGTGATCTCACGACCCTTAAAACAACGATAGATGTTGCAAATAAAAAATTAAGCAACCGAAGTCGTGATGCATCAAGAGACTTGTATTAAGTATCATGGAGTGTTCTATGGGTAACAAAATTCTAATTTCTTCTAATTAGTATGGATTAGACATTATCGGCCTGAAATTTTAGAAACCAAAGTACTGTCTCTTTGTTTCACACTGCAAATGGCTGTCTTCTATCAACGCTACGACTTTTGTAACCTGTGATGTTCTCCAGTAGCGAACTGATATTATCCGGACTGTAGAAATCTGCGATTTATCATTCAATTAGAGACACGAGAAAGAATGACGAAAGTATTGAATAGGAAAATAAATGTGTCGATCGATCGTACCCCTATAGGATGATGCATATGGCGCCCTACCTCCTTAAATTTGCACATTCTACATATTCTTAACATTTCCTTACGAAAAAATTGGAAAATTTTCCAAATAGGAATATGTTGATGTGTCCAGTTCGATTCTTTGTTTTTAAGTTTCTTTTCTTGGAAGAAGAGGAGTTAATTGATTGCAGACTTTTATTCTGAGATCTGAAATTATATTAGGATCTTTTAATTTAAAGTTCTTGAATTAATATCTGCTAGCAAAGGTTGTTTGGTCTCAGAAGAATTGTAGATTAATATAACGTAAGAGAAGAAAGATGTAGAGAGGGGAGAATATTATAACAAATTTTCTCATAATATCTATGCAAACAAATATTTTTATGAAAATAATTAAGAGACAGAAATATATCGTAACTATTAAATATTGCAACAAGAGCACTGCACCTCCTATATTCGCAAATCTTTAAATTTCCTGTAAATGGATAAAAACTCGTAATCTCTTAATAATTACTAAAAAAACACTATCGCGTAACTCTTTATTTTTCAATTTATTAAACAGAAAGTAGATACTGGAAAAGGTGCGGAGCGTGTACCATGTTAACGAGACAGCCAGTCGGTAACTTTTTCGGATAGGATAGCGCGATAGGAAGCGCGAAAAGCGGAATTTCCAAGAGCAGTCGTCGTAGCTGCAGCTCGATCGCGGTTAGAGACAATTTCGAGGTTGGAACTTGCCAGCGGAGGGCAGAGGGCCGCAGTCGTTACCCTGGAAATAAGCGGAAATCGAAATTGACGCAGAGAATTTGCCCGCGGACGAAGTTGCTGGCAAATGGAACGCGAGGCGGAACCATGTTGACGAAATAAAACGGGGAATAAAGTTACGCCAGACCCCCTCTGCCTCTTTGCCTCATCCCGAAACCAGATTTATGGGTTCCGCCCTCGATTTGATTTACAATTGATTCTATCCGAGCCTTCTCGCTGAACCAAACCTTGTCCTCGTAATGGACGTTGCCTGTCGATCCGCGAATTATTAAGATGATTTATTGCGCCAAACATTGCGCGTTGCGTGCAATTTCTTTGTTAATATTTTCCTAATTTTTTTGTTTTATTCTACCAGCTATTGTGTCGCTAGCTATTCTGATCGTTTAAATTAAGTTGAATTTAAGTGGTTTAAATTCGGCTGCTTTATAAATGAACATAATCAGATAATGAATATTTTATATTCTCTAGGATTTAATGATCGGTGATATTTCTGTAATTAGAAATACAAAATCAATTGTTAGGTATAATGTAAATTAGCGAATAGCTTAGGATATATTCTACGTCAATGTAGATTAGCAAACTGATTTTGTGTGGTTAATATTACAAAATTGTATTGAAATTCCCGAGATAGAATACTATGAATTATGGAAACGATTATATTGTATATCATATATTATAGAAGCTATATTATTACAATTCATTATCTACCTATTAAATTCAAAAAAATTAATTCGTCTTACTGAAAATCTTCCCAACCTCATGATCAATTACGGAATAATGTCCAAATGACTTTTGATACTAACTCTTAATAGCCCTTAATGATCAACGTCACAATAAATAGAGAAGAGAGCAATGGATAAGCAGATTGAAGAAGTAAAATGGTACCGCAAGTTGGAAAACTGTTAACGAGGAGCTGGCGGCCGGCCAGTTAATTAAAAGCAACATGTTCCTTAACTGGATTCTCCGAAGTAGCATTTTAATCCATTCCGGATATACGTATATTCGTAATCGCGCGATTATAACTGCATCAGTATGAAATTCGTTTTACATATCCTTCTGAGCGGATGAAAGATCAATTAGCTTAAACTCTGTGTTCAAAAATAAGAAAAGATCTGTCTCACTCGATTTCATTAGTTCAATTTATAACAGAAGTTACTATAGATAGCAAAATTCATAGATTAGTCTAAATATTTGTTTAGAATACATTAAGCTCTTTAGGGACAAAATTAATATTAAAGATAAACTTGCAATATATGTTACTGCAATTCAATTGCTCAAGAGAGTTCGCTATAGAACTAAATGAAATAGAATGTTGACGGAATAACAGGATATTTGCTCGATACTAGACCAACAAATATCTAATAAAATACGAAATTTATTTTCCAAATACAAATACTTTACTTTAATTGATTCTGATATTAATAGTAATCTTAGAAATATTCAATTTAATATAATCATGTTTCGATTTCACGCGGACGCAATGTCATCTTTTGCCCCTTTTAGTCCATGATCCTAACATTACAGAATGATCTATCACACAAGTGTGAAAGTTATACCTCCGAATTTTTAGCAGACTGAGGCAGACCGAGGCAGCAGACACAGCCTTCTCAGCGTCCCTCTTCCATTTTCACCAGTTATCACGCGATGCTTGACCCAATATAGCACCGTGGACAGCCCAAAGGTACGTTGTGCAAGAAACAAGAGGAACACAAGCAATAAAGCTCGCCTCGCGACTACGTTGTTCGGATTCCACGCGAATCCCGATGATTAAGGTGAATCTTTCAACGAACCAAGCTTATCGACGATCGATAACTCTTCCACTCGAGCATCTTTCGATGGAAACAAATTAAAAAAAAAAAAAAGAAAAAGAGGAAAAAGAGAAAAAATCGCCAAATTAAATATCACAATCAGCATTTTATCTGCACTCGTCCCATTTTCCCTGCCATTGTTCAATAAATTGCAAAACGCGTCATTTGGGAGAGTTTGATCGGTTTTTACCGATGGATATTTGCGTGTACATATAATGTATATTTCACGACGACCAGAGCTGTTTATTCGACCCTATTTTTATTTTTATAAAATCGACGGCAAAGGTTATTGCGCAAGTAAAGTTACTTCCGGTAGATTGACGATCGAGGAAGAACGTCTAGAACGAAAGCGTTTCGCCTGGGTACTGCACGTTAAAGGTGGCAGGAAGTTGTTCGTTCGATTTCATCGTTATCGCGAGTTGACTTCACTTTGCTTAATGAAGCAAAGAGACTCGGGATCGGTGTTAGTGACTCGCCGGAGGTGCAGCCGGTAGCGAGCCATTATACTGAACTTCTAACGCGTTTAAAGTATACCTACTATGTACTTTAACCGTGAATCGTTGCACCAGTCTCGAGTTATGATACAAATATTCGCTTTTGACTTATCGATTGCCCTAAAGAGGTGGCGAAAGTCCAATTGAAAACAATTGAAGACTCCCAACACTGCTGTGAGTAATTGGAACGTTTCCATTAATGTTTAGCCTCTCCAGAATACATTTTTGAAGGGACCGTGAATTGGTACTCGAGATACCTACAAATATTTCTACAGGATCAATCTCATTACTTTCCTCACACGTTCTGAGAAATTGAAATACTACACCGCGAATTTTCTATCACAACGAAATTCCAAGAAACAAAACCCACCAGAATTCACTCACGTTTAATTATCAAGTCTGCCCGATAATCGCTTTGAACCTATCCTTACTATCCTCATTTCCAACTTACAGAGAACAATCCACAGGAAAAACAATTAACATAAACGGCACACCGTCTCAAGAAAATAGCTGAAAACTCTATTAAAATCGATAATCCTCAGAGTCTTGGGTGCTCGGATTTTCTCAAGAGCCGGAAGACTTCCAACTATTACGCAGGAAGCATGGAAGAGAGCACGCTCTTCTGGAACAAGGATAGCGGGTTCCTGGCGCGGAGTTTCGGCGAGGACTTGGTTCGGGCGTTACACGTAATTGGAAACTGGCGCATAATTATCCTCGCAGCTGGCTGTCGCTCTTCTTGTCCGGCCGTGCACACACGCCTAACAGATTCTCGCGCGGCTGCCGGCAAAACACCGTCATTAACGTGCCTCGCTCGTCAGCCTGTGAACGATGCTTCAAATGTCTTCGCTCCACTTGTCGGGCGAAACTCTCCGCGGCTAGATGCATTCGGGCTAAAGCGCCTTTGCGGCCCGGACACGGCATAATCGTTACCGCGAAATCCGATTGTGGTTGTTTCAGAGGATTAAACGACACCTGACTACCGCACACGATCGTTGAACGTCACTAGGAGTCCAGCAATCACCGCGTCGCATTCTTAAGCTCACATCGGTCACCAATGCCGAATCGCAAAAATATTCGGCCGCGTGAACACAGACCTTGTGCTGCCAGAGAATTTGTTTGTTCGGCATTGTTAATGCGGTGAGACGAGAGACCGATTCTTACTGACCCGAACAGGGGTTTCGACTTGTGTGGTTAGCGCTCTATAGTTTGCTTTGATTTAGCTTAGGTTAGTCGTGCTTTGGGTGGATGGTTTTGGAGAGAAGAGTTGGAGGAATAGTCGGAGGTACGAAGGACTTGTGGTTGGGGTGTATGTGCTGTTGAGTTGTGTGGTATAGCGGTTGCGGTAGAGAAGGGTGAATGAAAGGAATGTTAGCCTATCGATAGTGGTAGGAGGGATATGATTTTGTGACGTAAATTTTATGTCAAAGCTAATTGGCAATAAAAGCATATTTAGCAAAGCTAATTGGTCATTCGAGGGTGTTTTTTTTTTTTTTTTTAATGATGACAGTATGAATTGTACATAAGTGTAATTTGAATGGAGAATGTGTGAATCAATTACGAAGGAGAAAAGATCTTGAGCAGTCAGTTGGTTTTGGACACGGGATAATGCAAGTACAGATTTTTAAATTTAAAATTGGTTATTCTATGTCCCTATCAGATACAATGTAGTGCATTTCAATATTGTTTCACGTACTTATGAAATTATTTTTACAACCAGTTCTGTACACCCTTCCCTATATTCCCTACGAAATATCGGCGAATATTGGTCTGTTAAATTTCCAACTTCCGTCAATGCTCCAGAAGAACTTTCGAAATATTATGTGACATTTATTTATATACTACAGTCGACCTAGTTTGGAACTTCCATTACCTTCATCAATAAACTTCTCCTCGAGCCTCGTTCGAACTTTTCCTGAACAGGAAGAAAGGTCCGATTGGCGTGAAAGAATTTGGCTTCCTCCTTGCTAATCAAGTCTTACTTCGGCCTCAGTCTAATTGGCCTAAAATTAATAATTCGCTGCACAATTGAGATTTAATCGATAATTTCCATAAATGAAACGAAACATCGTTTCAATTTTATTTTATACGTTTCGCACACGTATACCGAAAAAAAAAGAAAGGAAATATACATTTACTTAATAATAAGGCTTCGAATTAAATGATGTAATGAACATGAGAATCGCGGTTAAAGTATACAATTTTTTATGAATTGAAGAAGTGAGAAATTTTCCTGGTTTGTTCAATAATAGTCCTTCATGAAGAACAGAATAAAATGCCGCGTCGTGTACTGTTGAGCGATTCATTCGAACGGATAAAATGATCTTTATCTCTCTTCCGCTGTTAATCGGCCGATTTTCCTGTGGTACTGATATTTCAACTGTGTTCCATGTTCTCATCGAATCAACGTTATTTACTGCCACTCTCATCGTTAATGTTTTCATCAGCGCGACCGTGGACGTGAACAGAAATCAACCACGTCCAATTGATCATTGAAAAGCGTTCTCTGATAGTGAATAAAAAGCCATTGATAGGTTCTTGTACGTGTGAAATTTTTTTCTCGATGAATTCACAAGGTAAAGAAAAAATTACGTATACGAATATGTGGCTAGATAAAATGGACACAATCGTTATATTTTTAATTATAATGTAGATATTGAAAAGATTTTTTGTTATTTCTATGTTGAAAATTTTATCGAAATCGGTTTGATACGGAAACAAGCGACTGGCATCGAAAAGATGTAAGAATCTTTAGGTTTTAGACCGATGGAGAATTAATAATTAACTTAACGTTGAAAATCTGTGATTTTCGCCATTTTTAACTGCTTGAAATTCATAGCAACTTTAATCGATTTCGATAAAATTTTTAGCATGTATATAACTCGCATTTATTTCCAAAATATGCCGTTTAAATTTCCATTCCAGGATCAGATAAAGAAATTATAAAAATAGACCTTTACTTTTTTCCTTGCGATTACGATTAATGGCAATTTTTTCAAAGTCGATTTTTTTATGTATCGTATAGTATAACTAATCCTTCTAACTTCTCAAGGAAAGTCGAGTCTGGTTCAATTTTAGAAAAGTTATTCTGTCTTAAAGAGTGCCCGAATATTAATGGAAGTCACTGTGTACACAACAGTGCAAATTGTTTAATTTTACTTATCTATAGACTGGATGAAGTATGTGTGAAAGATTGATAGAATCTAAGCAACAAGTGCCAACAAGTCTATTAATCCTTCTGTTATTTGCTTGAAACAAATCTAATCCGCACAGGGATCACTAGAGCACAGTGTATAATTGTTATTTGAAGCACAAAATGCATATAATGATATCGAATGGTATCTATTCATGGGTGTCTATTTAATGATATCTTGGATTTATTTAAACGAAAGAAAGAAAGTATATATTTAGAAGAAATTCCAATAAAGAATATATGTCGAAAAATAAAAATTATTTTCTGTAAGAAACTCCACTTTCAACTCATTGAAGAAGATCTTAACAATGCAAACGATGGAAGCATAAATTTCTAATAAACTTTTGCACCACATATACCACGATTTCCACTTGTAATGTAAATGTTACCACAACTATGCATCGTCTCCCTCTAGTTGAGAAGCTACAAACTATACGTATATAACCGGCTCACTTCTAAATGGATGGAACGGGAAGGGACCAATTGCTTGGGCTGCACAATCCCCGGATTTGAATCCATTCCATTATTAATTACGGAGGCATCTAAAATCCATCGTTTACGCAACATCTATTAATAGCGCTGAAATGCTTGGCGAAGGAGCAAGCCAGGCTTGCCAATAAATGCGAACAATAGCTGCATACAAGGATCGTGTGTGAGGGAAGTTGTAAACCTGTCATTACTTGAAATATACCGTGTTCTTTGGAGGATTACGCCTATGAAACACTATATAAGATTATATTTTAAAAAGTATTTCTATCGAAGACAAGAAGTATTGTGAGAATGAACGTTTTGTATGGTTATTGTCGAGTAGGAGCATCGAATGAGATGTTCAAGAAAAAGTTTTCTTTTGTCCTAGTTTCTTAACTCTTCTTATTTCGATATAACGCGGTGTTTGCGGGTGCAAGAAACAAGATGCCGTAAAGAAGTACGAAGAAAATCAAAAGAATTGCAAGAAAAGATGGAAAGAATCAGGATGAGGAAAAAGGTGGAAGTCGTGTCAGAGCAGAAGACAGGCTTGGAAGTTGGGAAGTTTCTCCTGATCAATTTGTCAGGAATAAGATATAAGTACGTACGTACGACGTGGCCGAAAAATGGAAGTTAAATTTGTTCTCACAAAACATATATATTTTAAGACAGCATACATAAATAGCGAAATATCATTTTTACAAACTTTCGACTCATTTTACAATTAAGCTAATCTCTAATATTTATCATTTTTCATCGAAATGCTATGATCAACATAAAGATCCCTGAGATGCTCCTTGCAACTTACGTTTAATAATATTCAGTTCTATGAACCGGAATCAAACTTGAAATAATGATTTATCTTCTACATAATCCTCATTTATTATGGTTGAACCATAATCTGTCATAAGAGTGACTCGATATTATCCAAGGGGTTACATAAACGAACGAGCTCCATCCCTGTCTCATACGTAATCCAGACCACGCACCTGTTTCTAATAGTCCTGTCCACCCTTTTCCATTCGTAATCTTTTCACGTAAGAGACTCACCGTTCCCCAAGTTTTCGCTCGTTTGCACGATCTGCCCTACGATCAACTTCACATAACCCTACATCAAATCTGCCCTTCTTCACTGTCTCCGCTGCTCTCTCGAACCACTCTGTGATCTTCCATTCGACTTCGTCGAATACCCTATCCGGATCACTGACTATCCCGTGGAAGCTTTTTAATATTAAATCGCATCAATCTTTCGAACGTACGCCCTTCGTCACGGCGTTTCATCCCTTCAACGCTGCACCGTAACTCGAAGTGAGCGAAATGGGAGGCGTCGAAACGAGGCCACGTTCTGATCCGTCCGTATTCCAACGACGTACAACGATGACCACCTCCGCGATAACGGTGGAACACGCTCCACGACGGAGTTCGTAAAGTTTCATAGTTCGCGCCATTATTCCCCATTCCCTTTCTCTTTCTTCTTGCTTCTTTCCTTATCTTTAATATATTATATCGTTTGGAAAGTTTGGAGCGAAATTTAAGAAAAATTATGTGGCAGTACTTCTTCTAGAATTGTTAGAATTTCATTAAAGAATGTATATTTATATTATACCAATTGATAGCTTTTTATAAATTGTTTTTATGAACTTTTGCAAATAGTCTTTATCAAATAGTCTTTATCAATAGTCTTGCAAATAGTCCGTCGAGTAATTAATTCGCTAAAAACATGCTGCAAAGATTAGAATAAACAATAATCGTGCATTACTATATTTGGTGAGCGGGAGATAAAGTTGAATATTTTATCTACCAACTAATTGTTTGTTTCTTTCGTCATTGTCTTAAGTCGCATCAACGCCAAGATCATTAGTGTCTCAGGTATGGTACCGTGGACCTATTACACGCGAGAACTATGGAAGAATGGTGAAGGTGGATTTACATGTTTTGGGTGGATTTAGAACTACCAGAGCCACGCTGAGACACGCACGATACAACTTCGAATAAATCGGATTTCAGAGATGCCGGCTGCGAATCGACTGGAGTCATTGAGATTCGAACCGGTGGATCTCTTGGATACGAACCCAAGCCGCAGTCGACTGAGCCAATGCGATCCTTTACGAAATAATATTTACGACATTGAGAGTAAAAATGGACTAGATTAATTTACCGCAATGATGGAATTTATTTCTTCCAAATCAAATCTACATAACGAAATCAACTGCTGTATCGAATATTTTATACTCGCATCTATTTTAAACAATGACTTTCTTAATTTTTTGAATATTGGCGCTAATGGACTTTTTCTCCCAATATTTTATCGAATACCTAGTTTTCATCAATATTTTACGATATTCTACTGACAACCGATATATTATCTACTAACCAAACCGGATGCTTCCCTCTAATTTATACAATTAACGTGCAATTGAGAGTAATATTTTCTAAATACGGCATTACATTTTTCGACAAAATAATTCATCCCAATTTGAAATGAAAAAGCAGAACACGATATCGATTATCAAAAATACTACGAGCATTTCGAACAAACCAATATTATCCTTTTCTCGATCATCCATTCGTTATCCCCGTCTCTGTCTTTATATCTTCTTTCTCTGTTCGATAAATAGGTGGCGCGGGGGCGTTATTTCATGGGACAAGACAGGACAACACGGGCGGAAAAATTCTCTCTCCAGCCATTAATTCCATTGTCCTTCCAATCACGGAATCTATAGTCGAGCTTTGTTCTCGGAAGGGCCTTGGGAAAAACTTGCGACCGAGCAATTCATTCGCGAGTGGACGGCTCTCTGGCGCGAGATAATAAATCTTGCACGCTCGCTCACTCGCGTGCACGCGCGCGTCCGCTTCTGTCATTTGAACGAGATCGCGGGAAAAAATTTTGCAGCTCCTGTTACGGTCTTCCCAAATAAGCGTCGCTGTTTTGTTTCGGCCAAGGGAGAAATAAACGCTGACAGGACGTTTTTTGAACCACCCTTGGCTCAGATTGTATAATTAAACGACAAATATTCAAAGTATTTGCTTTTGATTGATTTATCTCAAGAGTCGTAATTTGAATTGAAAAATGATTCTAAATGAATGTTATTTCGATGTCCATTAGCTGCAGAAAATTCGATTTTAATATACGCATATTAAATCTCATTCATTTCTCTTGTGAGAATAAGTAATGGGACAGCTGAGAATGCTTAATGATACGTAATGAAAGATGTAAAAAATGCAAAAAAAGGCTGAAAACTAAAAGCGCCTCGAAACCTATCGAAAATAGTTGTAGAAATTAGATACGCAATGTAAAATTCAAGACACTGTAGTAATTTATTCAAGAGCGAATGATGGACAGAAACTTTTTATTTGGCGAACAATTAATTTATTGAATTATTTCTGTTGGCTGCAAATTGCTACTGTAACCGATATTCGGGAAAAAGATATTCATTAAAAAGGTAAAACTAAACTTCCGTTAAGCCAAAATGAAATACATCAAATCGTAATTTAATTCCTTTTTTTTTGGTATATCGCAGGTTCAGTCAACCATCGTCTATGAATATCACGAGCAATTGCAAGGATCTCGTAAATATCACATTCTACTTCGCTAAATGTGGTTACCTCGTGACACGTCGGGGTCGACCCTAATTTTACGCACAGATCTGTAACCCACTCGGCTGGTCGACTCTGTTGCTGTGGTTAAATCGAATCAAATGGATCAATGTAAAATTTGTATGCTCATATTCATATGATTTATATTAATTACCACTTGAACAACATTTCACTAAGTACTTAGACCAAAAGAGAAATCTATTCAAATGGCCTTTTTTCTCGAAATGATATTTATCATCCAATAGCCCAATATTCATATTATTTCTTTTTTATTCCCTTTTTCTTGGTTAAATACTTCAAGGTTCTTAATCCCGAACGCCAGGGTCACTAGGATTGTGTAACAAATGCAATGGCCCTTAATTTCCTCTTTCCGAAAGTTACACCAGTTCCCGTCTCATTTAAATAATAAGAACTTTACGAGAGAACGGTCATCTTCATTCATCTCAATTAAGCCGATCTACGGGTCGTTAGAAAGAATCGAAAGGACTCTCTCGTATTAATTCGAGGAATTCTTTCGACGAACCATACTCCCTTTAAACATTGACTCAGCCCATCGAGAGGATTCAGAGAGATCGCGAGTAGGTACGTATTCGTAGGATCGATGATTAATTCAGTGAGTGGAGAATGTCCTCTGCGTAATTCTTCTTCGTTCTTCTTGCGTTTTTCGAATCGCGGCCATTTTCAATTCCCATTACTCGTCCTCTAATTAATACGCTTTTTCCGATCGAAAGGTGACCAGAACGGCTGGAAGAGCGACCATCGGCAAACACTCCGCTCCTTATGCATTATTAAACCCACGACCAAAGATAAAATCGCGTCATCGATTCGTCGTGCTATCGCAGAGGGGCGGTCGACGATTCAACGAACTGTTGTGTTAATATATGTACATAGAATTAAACGAGCTGTTTCTTTATCGTGAAAGAGCTGTACTAACACATTACAACATTGTGTTAGTTGGAAGTTACACAGAATGTCTCACGCAACTCGGTATATTTATATCTTCAATTCATAATTGGTACGGTGAACATTTTGTTAGATAGAAATTTAGTTAGTTCAGAAATTTGCGAGCAATTGAAAACATAAAATAAGCGTTACTGTAGTTACATTTATTATTTTATTTAAAAATTTGTTGTTCCGCCAGGTAACTTCGACGTGATTATTCGCCAAACGGACCCTTTCGTCTCTCGTTTGCTTCTCCTTTGCTCCTCGGCGACGTTACTCAACAGCGGTCATAATGAACTTTTTTCGTTCCACCATTTATTCGCCCCTTTGTCTTTGACCGCGCTTGAATATTTATCGAAGTTAAACCAAGACGAATTTAATAAATACGTTATGATTTAATCGAGAGCACCGGGCGCAGCGGGAAGTCGAGGTCGAGGAGCTCCAGATTACGTGCCTAAGGGATCGGCTGAGGAAGGGGAGAGGGTGAACAGCCGCGGGATATAAAAAGGAAGAAACGCGAATCTCGCTTAAAAAGTTGATGAAGGATCTCATGGACCCATGGGGATGGAAAGATGCGCCACGTGAAAGAGAAGGATGGGCCGGCTAAATATTAATCGCGTAGTGAATGAAATTAAAAGAGTAACTCGTCTGGCTTCCTACATTTTATTGTTGATCCGATTATATACGTTGAAACAAATTAACGCGTCTCTGATGGTGCTTCTGTTCAATGTTCTTTCGTTTTCTCATTTTCTTCGACCATTAACGCGTACAATTGACAGTACATATGATTTACGTGTATAATATAAAACTGTTAGATAGATCTATCGGTATCTAACTGTTGTCTCTTCATCGATTTGGATGATTTTTTGGTTATGTTGCAGAAATCACATTTTGGATAACTTTATCCTATACATATGACTATCGATCTCGCTTTGTTTCTGAGCTATTTAGGCAAAATTGACGGCATCATTACAGTGAATTCTGTGTATAATTGTGCGTCCGTGACAGCGTATGAGTTACTATTGGTAGCCAACCGCTTCATGGCACGGCGGCGGTTGGCTAAAACGGCACCTAACCGCAAACCTATATAAACTATAAATAAAAGACAAGAATTAGACTTGGGTTGGGCGTTATTTTATCCGCATTACGACGCTGATACGGACGCACAATTATAGGTAAAATTCATTGTCTAGTTTTTTGTGAATACCTTGGAAACTAAGGTCGAGCGGGGTTTATATCTATAAGAAAAAATTCAAAATGTTGATTTCTACAATATATTCAAAAGCCAATAAAATTAATGAGGAAGTAACACATCGATAGGTTCGCCAATTGTTAATTTTTTTACTTTTATTTCTTATTCCAATTTTTCATATAATTGAAAGAACTGAATAAATAATAGACGTGCAAATATTTACGAGCGATAGAATAGGATGAGGGTGGAAAGTATTAAATTAACGGGTTTCCGGTAAGTTCGGGCTTCATTAGTAGATTGCACTAACCTAGGACAAGCATACCCCTTGGCTCTTTAGTATTCTATGTTTTTTTAACTTCTAAAGGTATTTGCATTGTAAATTAAGCTCTATCGCTACGATTCATTCTGTCCGTAATCCATTTTTCTCTTTGATTCTTTTATACTCTTTATAACTCTTCTCATTACTACTGAGGAACTGCATTTGTTTAACACTGTTTGGAAACAGTGCCATAGAATTAACGAAATTCTCGTTTCTCTGCCACGAATCATTCTAATCTCTAATTACTTCATTATTTTACATTTTACAATTGGCTGACTGACAGTCAAAGATATGTTACAAACATATATTAGAAATTCCTTCGAGTTCCTACGCTCATTCCATTTCAACTCGTGGAATACATCTTCAGCAGAATTGCAAGCATAGCAACAGCGAACTATATCGAAAAGACTGAAGGAAAAACAAGAAATTCTACCTTAGAAACTTTCGCCTTATAGACACAGAAACATACGTGCCTGAACTTCTATATTTCGTGACTCATTTAAAACTTGCCTCCACATCTCAACAAACAGCTATGCCAAACATGTTCATGCTAACCATCACTTGATTCCACAACAAAACTTCAGCAGTCTCACTCTGCAATTGCTTTGCCAGTTGAATATATATTACGAATTCATCTCTCTCTCTCTCTTTTCCTCCACATTATTTTAACATTTCCAAGAAACTTCGCTTCTACTTCTAATCAATAACTTACACCAACCAAAGTGCAGGTACCTAGCCAAATTTCCTAAAGAAAAATCAAATACAGTGAATGTAGGGAACTACAATACACGACTTTAGACAACCAAAGTCTACCTCAGAAACTTTTACATTCACTGAAACACGCGAAGCCCTGCCAGCAAGAACTTCCCAGTATTCTGACTTATTTAAAACTCGCCTCCAAATCTCAAGAAGCAACTACCCGAAACGTGTTCATGCTAACACCACCGCCACCTGGTTTCACGATAGAAAATCCTCGTAATTACATCGTTTTAAACTGTCGCCATTCGCCAACATCTCCTTGATATCCGTCCCGAGAGACTGTGGCGAGCCTTAACGTGAAAGCATCGCGAGCCCGCCAAGAATCGCGGTGTCCTCGTTCGCTCGTTCGGCCACGGGGATCTCTCTGGCCGAAACGATAATTGCAAGAAGTGAAACGGCGGCGGTTCGGCTTTCTCTCCGGTCGTGGGACAGTATCCCTTATCTCGTGGTCGTTCCACAGTTATCAGAAGAGAACGTGCGAGGTAACTGGCACGGTTCCCAGGGATTCTCATGGCGGCGAAAGAAAAGCGCGGCGATCGCCGAATAACGCGCTCCCGGAGAGATAATGTTAATATCCGTGGTTCGTTTTCTAATTGCCAATTATTTCGGCTTATTCCGATCTTTGCTTGGCCGCATTATCCTGGACACTACGCCTGGGATTCCAAGAAGAATTTACCAACGTTGGCTTTATGCAATAGTTAAAGACGTAGTTGTGCCTATTATGGTTGGAAAGGCTTCTACGTCTGGCGGAGTTTGCTCTTAGATTCGAGATCTGATCGTCATTCGATGATTTTTTCTTTAGCAAAGAAGAAGACGATATCTTTTGTGAGCTTTAGGACGTCAGGAATTTTTCGTTCTGGCTGCTTGGACGTTATTGTATTATATATTTGGACGAAGACATAAAAGATTCTAAGGATACGAATCACGCCGGCAAATAGTGTACAAGCAATTTTGTCTAAAAACTTTTAACTATATTTAGCTACGTTTCGAACACAATTCACTTAGCCATAGAGCTATCAAGCTCCTGCAAGTCTCGCATTCGTTCGAAGGCGGTCGTTAATCATTAACTAGCTCCGTGTAGCCAGCCAATCGATCAGACAACGGTACCACACAGTACCCAACCGAGCATCCTCGCGGAAGCAACTTCCGCCGCGTTTTCCCCAGGCCTTTTCTAAAATTCTCCTCTGACTTGCTTCTAACTAGTTTCCAACCCAGGTCCGCTACATTTTTGTCCGGTCACGCGATATCACGACCGCCACTTTTTACCATGTTAAAGAATAATCGCTCATTCGAGGTCTGGCCTCGTGTATCAGCGCTGGAAAGGGAAGAAGTGGAAGAGTTAGCAGGTGGAATAGGGAGAGTAAAATCCCTATCCCGCTTGGGGTGGAGGCGAAGGGGCTAGATTAAACGCGATAATACGCCGTCCCGATATCTTTTTGGCCCCGAACGCAGCCAGCTGAGTTTCCCTCGTTATCCGGTTTCCCCGGTTACGTTCGCCGCGCCGTTCGCCACGCCACTCGCAAGCGGTGGCTCCACAAATTTTGCAAAACACCGATATAAATCGTTTGATAACGCGTCTGGCCCTGGGCGTCGATATATGCTGGCGCGAGGAAAAAGCCCGGCGCACCAGGCACAGTTAGGAGAAAAAAAGAGGGATGGTTAGGAAAGGGGTGGAAATTTGGCGAAACGCCAGACGCGGCCTTCCGAAGCCGTTTGGAAAGGCAAGTATAAACAACGATCACCGACGCGTCGGGTTATACCACGCTGATATCAAGCTAATTGCAAAAACTACATTCTCCAACCAACTGTCGTCCTGCCTCCTCTGTCGACCACTTTTTAACGCATTTGTGTATTGGTGTAGGTGTAAAAAAGTGACTCGTGGATTTAGGGATTGGTGGAAGTTTTTAAATAGTTGTGGTATCCCGCATGAGCGAAGCGCGCATTGAGTAAGTTGATCTTAACTGTTGAAGGCCACCGTGGGTTAAATTTCATTTTATACGAATTTCTTTTTAACGTTATTAACGGCATATTAATAACGTCATCGCGATGCTCTTATTTGTAATCGAGACAAGCAATAATTTTTCTACTCTTCATTTAGTATTGAATAACAATAGAACGTTTAATTCCATTTGTTCAATTTTATTAGATACTTTTTTAATTTAGGAAAGATATACTGCGGCCAATTTTCACTCATGATGTTCTTTAAGTATTATGTTTTCATTTATACATATCAAGTTGACTCAAAGTCATTTCGTTTCAAGTGATGGATAGGACAGCAGTTTTCATTAGATTTACAAATCTACCAGACGGTAGAAACTTTAATATTTTGGGGAATTTCACTAGTTTCATCTTCATTTACAATTATGAAACAATTTTAAATGCGAAGTATGTAATCTCAGAGGAAATTTCTTACATGTTATCTACTTAATACAATTGTTAATATCAAACTAAAACACAGAGAAGTTGAAGGAGCAGTAAAATGTTGACAAATATTTGAATACGAAAACAAACGTATACCAGGCTAATTGGCGAGTTATCTATTTAAATGAATATTCAGTAGTCTGGAAGCTTCGACATGTTGCGTGGGTCAGATATTCTCTTTGTCCAAACATAGCTTGGAGCTAAATTTCGTCGTTATATTATTCAGTGCCCTCAGTTGTATTTGACCTTAATTACTTACGTATACCTTTTCACTGTTTTATGACTTGTCTTGTGCAATTTTATATCTTGCACACTTCGCTTTCAATTATACCAATATTATCGCCAATATTTGATGTTCAGTTTCTGCTGTTAGACGTATAATTTTGTTTCATTCTAAAGATGAATACATTATACAATTCAATTATCAATTTACTAGTATACAATTTAAGTATCAATTTATGGTATTTATTTCTATATAAATAGGTGATAATTGTTGCATATTAATTTTCCACAGAAGTTTATTATCTTTAAAATAATAAAAAAAGAAATTCTCATAAAGAGGAAAGGAAAAGGGCAGAGATTCTTTAAGTAACTTTTCAACTGCCTCATCATGAGATTCACTCTCAACCAAGGATTCTCCCTGAAAGTCTTTCGTCAACCCTTCACTAACTAGTTTCGGTTAAGACCGGAAAGACGATACTTTAGGCCGAAGAACAACACGCTTAAGGTTCCCTTTCCTGAAGCTCATGAATTAAACACTCACGAAATTTCACGATACTGCATAATGAACAAGCAACCTAACTACCCCTTTGGGATTTACCAGGGGTGACATGAGTCATGTGGCGCGACCTTGCGGTGTTTTAATATCAGGTTCGTACACATGAAATGATGTTTCCCAGTAGTTTCTCCGAAATGTAATATTGGATGCTTCGTATTAAATAGAATTTACTCTGTTCCGAGGATTTCTTCTTCTCAGAATGTTGTTCTTCGAAATAATACCGACAAAAATTATAATGATGCAAATAATGGATTCTCTATAAGAATCACAGCTTATCGATGCTCGCCCAAAATGGATTCCGTTAATTTTTTTCCACCTATTCCTAGATATCTATCATCATTTTTCTAAACTTCTACAATTTATACACTTTTCTTTTACTTCGAAATCCTCCCATGCATCCCTAATTCTATTCACTCCAAACTTAATTATTCTTAATAAACATTCTCCCTAAGTCACCGTATACATATACAAGTACATATACTTAATATACAGGAAGATTAAATAGTATGCGTCCCATGAATAAAGTACCTGGTTTTCATAATACCAGACAACTAACAAACCTTAATATTCAAAATTTCATTCTCAATGTTCACACAAAATTTTCGCCCCAGGTATACAATAAATAGACATGGACAAAATACCCCTAAATCCACGAAGGAAGTAGCTCGTTCCCATAATATCAAAGCCCTGTGGAACCCGGGGCAAAAATCCTGACGCAGTCTCTCCTTGAGGAAATATTTTGAAAAGGCGAGCAACGATGCGCGGGCTCACGGTAATTAAGCATCTTGCCGGTGCAGAGGCTCCGCAAACCGGCAGTAAAAACTAAATAAATAGAGAATGTCCGGCGTAGAACCTGGCCGCGGCGAAACACGCCCGGTTGGATCAGGCCGAGGGAGAGGGAGAGAGAGTCTGCACGCGGCAGAGCTTGCGCAAACACAAAAGCTCACGTCTGAAGACAAACAGCAGTGACTGTAAGCTGCAACGTGGCCTGGGGCGCTGCGGCCCGTGTGCTATGAGAGAAAGGAAGGAAGGAAGGAAAAGACGAGCCGCGGGACGGCAAGGGGGCAAACACATCGGACAAAGACGATGAAACTCCGCTGGTACGAGGTGAAAAGGTAAGACAGAGCCAAGTGAGACGTTGGTGCCTATACCCGACGGCCGAACGTTCTTCTTTCGGAGACGACCTCGTGCTTCAGTGAACGCGATAGCGTCTTGGAGATCTTGGTGTTCGTAGAAATGAACGAGCAAAGGAACATGGACAGAGAATTTCGAAGATACTCGCTGTTTTTTTCAGAAATAGGATTCGTTAATTAAAAATGCTCGTTGTTTCGCAACGTATATATTAGGTTGTCCGGAAGCGTCTTTCTTTTACAGACACGTCTTTTACAATGATGCATCTTTGTACAAACATGAAACCTAATCCGTCGAACGTTGTGATCTTTATTTTGAGAGAACAAAATGGATCATACGTAATTCGATACAATAATATAAAACGGAAAATGTTGTGCATCCATTATTTCCTTATAAAACGAAAGAAACTTTTCGGACGACCTAATACTAGAGAAAATTGGTAAAAATTTAAATAAATGCGTTTTAAGGCTCTAACGTTACGTATCATTTTCTGTATATATGTATCATTTTCTGAACAAGATCCCCCGGACTGTACCTCTGGCGAGCCCCTCAATGTAACTGAATAAATTCTCCTTTGCAAATTATGGTCCTATAATTATTCGCTAGATGCATAATTGACTTTATACACCGCGCGAAATCGTAGATGATGTGCCCATAACGCTACAGAAGAATCAGTCGAAAGCATAATTACGCGAGAGCAATGGGAAGGCGATATTCATGCGCTACATTCCAAGTGTGCAACTCTCACGTTTGTATATACCAGGTGGAAAACAAACACTCGACGCGGAAACATATGCTTATTCGGGTGGCAACAGACGCAGATTGCACGAGCGATGAGCGTGGCAAGGTTCTCGAGTTGGTTCGCGAGCATTGTCCTATTAGAATCGACCCTCTTCGGGGAGGTTTCGAGTGCGTTCCGCAACAAAATGTCGCAGCCGTGTAAACGCGCTCTAACAGCCGAAAGCCTGTGTCGCTTTCGAAGATACTCCAGCCGTGTACACGCGGTGTATTAAAGCCGTGTACCATGCGTATATACGTACTGTATTTTCGGCTAGGATCCTCCATTTCAAGGCGTCTGTACGCGGAAACGCATTCCATGATGCAAGAAACCAAGCGGATCTTGGAATCCTTTCAGGCGTAGAGGATGCTAGTTCGTGAATACCGTTGTGCACAGGCTTCACAGCAGGTATTCGAAACGTCTAACGTGATGCAATTGGAGATTTGATAAACCGACGATAAACGAAAATTAGAATTATTTTGTATTTCCGTAATATTTCATCTGAATTTAACTCTAGAGAATTAATTTGTGAAACTGCAATAATATTACAAGGATTTATTATTAATCTAAGCAACGTGCAACAGATAGAAATTGGCGATTAATGGAATTAGAAAGTAGGTATTTAGTTAGAAATTGTCGAAGAAATAATTTACAGACACTTTTGAATGATTTTTACGAATTTCGTGGATTCAACAATATGCGTATGTAGATGTAACCAGCTAAGGATCATAATGATGTAATTTGTCTACGATATCTCCTAAAATAACACTTCACGTTTACCATTCTAAAAAATTCGGTATAATTTTCGAAGTTATAAAAACATATCTGGGACAGTGAACAAAATAACAACTTGGTTAACTATGAAGGTAAACGGATGGTACTTTTAAAAGTTGAAAAGCATTGTTAAGACGTAGGCCATTATGAAAGCCGGAAGATCAGCATATTCGGGCGCCAGACGCGTTTTATGACACCCAAGTGTCGAGCAGCCGTGTGTAACAAACTTTCTTCCTCGAACCCGGAAAAAGTCAGAATTACTCGAAAAATAAAACAATCTTAACTTCTTCGAATATTTCTCAGTGATAGCGACATATGTATTCTTATTATATTAAGTCATCATTAACGCATCATTAATCCATTGCTATTAAAGCTAAAACAAAATTCCGGGAACATCTATTAACTGCGTGTTGATGTATAAGTCGACTTGCATCGAATCACGAGATTTTTCACGGTTAGCGTAACCTAAGCGCTTTGATCGTTCAACGTTGATAGCTGCAATGGCGACGATATCAGCGATATTCGATTTTCCGACGGAGCGGCCGCCAGGTTTCCGGCCGGTTCTAAAAAAACACATGCCACATGCCGGAGCGCGATTTTTGTTCAACGTGAAAAGCGAACAGGTGGCCCATGTCTAGAAAGCTAATCGAAATGCTCGTTTTCGAAATACAAGCAAAAAACATCATTTGCTATTTTCTTGTACATATGTGTATAGAGTGCCCCTTTATAATTGTCTCGCGACACTACTTTTTGAATTAAGTATACATGCGTTGGATAAAGAAATGTCTCGAGTAAAAGTTTGTGCCGGTTACGTCACTGGCAGTACATTGTTACGTAGTCGGACATGCACTGCGTAGAAATATACGTAATTTTAACTATTTGCCAAATGGGAATAAAAAGAAATACCGATTTTTGTTGAATGTATGTCAGTTCAGTCAACAATTTCGAAACTTAGCAGTATTTGATCAAGATATGGCACAGTACCGAAAGTTCAAAATGAGAAGATTTCCTTACCGCGTGTAACTAATCCTCAAATTAATCGAGATTATTCTGATTATAATTATAATTTCAATTCTTTGAAATTATTGATCCTTTTTCTTCTTCGACGCTTATATATTCCACATATATATTTTAAAAACTATGATAATTTAATTCATAATTTGATCCATGGTAGTACAGATAATTTAATACATCACTGATGTCACTCACCTACTATTCTTGACGTTGGAGAGGTCAGCGATCGTCCTGCAACAAAAATAGTTATATCCTGTTATAACATTTCAGAGTAAGATCTAGATATTATAAGAGATACAAGATATTTTTACATCTGGTTCTTCTTTTATAAATAATAAAAAGTACCAACAGAATCAAATAGCAAGGCTTTACTTTCCAAACATAAGAAAGATTGGTAAATATTGAAGTAGAAATGTTAAGATAATCGAAAACAAGTTTCACGTACTACTACTATTAATAACGCGTGATCTTCTGAATTCTATATTCTATAATTATCATTGATCTATCATATTGATCCATCATAAGAAATTTCCGCGCATTGATGCGATAGATTAGAGTAGCTGACCAAGTATAACTTATTGCATCTAATCTAGCTTCATCACTTAACTTGCAACTAGGTTAGTGGACGCGAGCTCATCATCCGCAGGAAGGCTTGTACTTTCCAACTACGTGGTGTAACTTAATTTACGATACTTCCAGCCCGAAAACCAGTGTGTCAGTAATGAACGGAATTAACAGATGAATGTTGCATGTTCTATGTCCGTTTTGCCAGCTTTCGAGCTTTGAAACGTGTAAATCAAGCGGTACTTTCGTCGCTAACCGAAATTGAATATATCCGTCGAATATATCGAAACAAAACATTGATATAAATGTAACAGATAAAAATTGTTTCCTTGGTTAATTTTGAATTACATGTTGGGATAATATTTTAGTCGATATCTTTAAAGTAATTATTATATACATTGAAATTACTAATTAATCGATGAAACACTGTAAAAGATAATAACGTATTTAATTGTCCTCAATTTGGTAAATTGAATCCGAAGTTGGGATTAAAATTAAATTTCACGGTAGATGCAGCTCATGTTTGTTATAGCTGAACTATAATTTGCACCACGAGTGTAACTCGATATTGTAAGGCAGCAGAGTAATTGTTTCAAATTTTCGTGCAGCATGACGCAAAGAATTATCCAATTAAGCGCGATTAAATTGATGTGTATGTGTTATTTTAGTTTCATAGTATATATTCAGAAAGACTATTTGAAACGAAGCAAAAGATATTTTTTAGTTTCTAATCATTAACTTCTTTTTTTTTAATGAATCAAAGAATTATCTAAATTATTATAAATTTTATTTTCCTTGAATAGAATATGTAGGAACGATATTAATGTGGCTAACCATTCAACTTTGGTTTAAAATGTTGATTCTAAGCATAATAATCTGTTAATAATGTCTTCTTGGCTCCTAAAATAATTTTATAGATTACAATCTGGGATTTTATGTTGACCTGTCCCGAGGTTCGTTAACCGTAACGCGTGGTCTCGTTTTAAGGCGTTACTACTACGATGATCGAAGACCGCGTTATTACCGACTCGTACTACTTCACGTCGTCTTCCATCAAAGCAAAGTCGCTTCAACGTAACCTGCACGTAAGTAGGAGAAGATGGACGAGTGTTTCACTTGCATTTTATTAACGTCACAGTTTAGATCGTTTATGACTTCATTCTCCCGCTTCTTTGCTACTTTATATTTTAATATGGTAAAAAGGTCCACCTGTTTCTATTAGTTACAAGGCATAATCTTTTATTGGCCATCATTAAAATATAATATATGATATTAAACATCGTTCGCGTCATAAATTATTAATTAAAGATCTTCATTAGCACGATTTATGACAAGATACCAAAAAGATCTATTTTTAAAATTAAATTATTTTAATTGTGAAACGACGAGGTATCCTTAACTATTTTTTCAAACTCTTTTCTATTATTTTCCGTAAATTTCCAACTGGGCACGTGTCAATTTCCTCAGAGATCGATGAAACCGTGATCAAACGAAAGTACTGGATAATTCCTTCGAATATTCCCCAGGACGGCGCCATTCCGAACGATTATCCATCGAATTTATCGCGTGCATATCTCGTGCGGGTGACTGCACACGTCGCCGAGGCGGCTATAATTTATCGTCACTTCGCGTTCGCGAAAAATGCCTTTACTGATTCATCCGCAGACGCATAAAAAGTATGCGGCCATACGTTACGTTGTTGTGTGTTCTGTTCTACGCACACGCAAACGTGCATTATAAAACCTAAAGCTGTCTCACCTACGATATTTTTTATTCGTTTCTTCTTTTAGTTTTCTTTCTTTTTCCCCGTTTCTCGCTCCTCGACTATGCCAGTTTTTCTTCAAACTGGTCAAAGTCAACGTGACTGCGTGCATGGAACATAACACAAGTTTCGAGAACTCGTAGTATGACGTGATGACGTGACACGTGAAAGGCCGATGAAAAACCGTTTTAATAGGGCCATTCCTGATGACCAGTCGCTGCAGCGAGTTGTAAGTTCTTTTTTACCAGGGCTGATGATTACGTAATATTTTCCACGTGGAGGGTGTGTAATTGTGTTTCGCGCACTTCTGGAGCTGGCCAGTTGCGAAGAATGATGTTGTTTGCGGAAATAGCGAGCTGTATAGCGTGGTTTGAAGAAAGAATGGAGGAGACTAGCGGCAGATTATAAAGGTGATGAAAAGCTTTCTGCAAAATTATGCCAGTGTAGTCTATACGTGGAAACTAGACATAAATATATAATCGAACAAACATAGGCTCATAAATTTAACGAAATAGTGAAAATCAGTCAGAAATCAATACGTTGATACTTCATATTATTGTTACAACTTTTGATTTACGAATAATTGATTATGAATTATTTATGAAGCTCTGTTTAGACCATATATTTTTCTTATTTTTTCACGTAGAATATTTTAGCATCGTTTTACCGAAGAAACGAGTGATCGACGTATTATAATATTCCAGCAGTCAGTTTTTTGTGAACTCGAACCATCGTGCCGCAGCATTATCCATTTTTCATTTATAAAACATATACGAAGCACAAAAATAAATACACGACATAACGATAACAGAATCTCCCAGCGGACACATTGAGAAAATTTTGCGCAGGTTTCGCGTGAACGAATATATCCTTTGACATGAAGGAATACAATAATAAAAAGAATCAATCGATAAATCAATATCTAGAACAGCAAAGAGCTGGCGTTTTATAAAATCAAATACTTGTTCGTTATAAAACGGAGTACAGGTCGATATTATTGCGCGACTGTCCGGCTCTTGTGGAGTAATCGTTTCTTCGAATCTTGCCAGCGTGATAACGTATTGCTCTTCGCGCAAGTATCCTTAGGCTCAAGAAAAGGTCGAGAGTGGAATGAGAGTTGGAAGGCCGGAAGTCATTGCAAGATAACGGTCTACCGTAAGTCTGGACAATGTGTTCTGTAGACGGACGCCTTTGTCGTAGATTAGCACGATTCCTTGACTTCGTCGACGGAGTCCTTGAAACTCGACGAGAGATACGAGACGGGATATTGTTTTCTCGCTATCTAAACGTAACTCTGGCTAACTCGTCGGAAGAATGAGAGGAACGGGATTCTGGAGATCGGTCGATCGTTTCCAGACGTCAACTCGACCAGATGGTTCACCTTCTGTACTCATGGGAAATTCGATTTGGAGGATAAAAAGAAAATTCGATTCCTGTAGACATTTTGTTCCTCGCTATCCATTTAATTCAATTTAAATCGAAATCAAGTAAAACATAAACTAAGCCGAGAAAATACACTTATTCCTCTGTAATCTAAAAGATTTGTTCACGAATAAATCGATCTCGCGATTCCTCTCTTCGAGTCTTTTGAAAAATCACTGACCGAAAACTGCGCTGTATCAAGAGAAATTACATCAGTCCTACACGTAAAAATAACATTTCGAGGACATGGAATTGAAGTGAACCCCGGTTAGAAGGAGGACAAAAAGAAATGAAAAGGCAAAAATAGCGGAGCAGAAAAAGCTCGACGAGCAACGATCGATTATTACGGTCGTCTAGCGGTAATCGTTTTTTTAAATCCCGACTCCGTCTGCGTATTTGCGAAATACGTAATCATCGTTGAAACGTACTTTAAAATAAATAGCAATTCCCTCCTTTTCCCCGCATTACCTTACAGAGAAGAGGGAGGGGGCAGAGATACTTGACGGTATCGTTGAACGTAGTACGCAAAGTAAGACTTTTCCACGGCACTTCAGACTTCTCCGGTGCACCAAGTATAAAGCTATTTACGTATCCCATTTCCCGCAAAGGGCGATCTTTCTTTTTCGTTCATTTTTTCTTTTCCTCCCTCCGCGGACTGATCTTTCTCCCTTTTTGTCGTAAATATATAACGGGGTGGTCGCTTTCAGGATAATACGAAAGACTTTTAAGAAATTCGCAATGCTCAGTCACAATGAAGTGGTTGGCTACAGGCACCGCCGACTCTCGCGGTAATGAAATTAACGAGAACGTTGCGCATGCTAGATTATGTTCCATCATATGTCTTTGCAACTTGCGAAGTAGTATAAGATCGTTTATAGTCAGAGACACGTAAATTAACTACTTAACTGTACGCGATAGGCAAATATATTCTACGTACCATTGTAATACAGTTAATGTGTA
The DNA here is from genome assembly GCF_910591885.1 of Bombus terrestris. Taxonomy (NCBI): domain Eukaryota; kingdom Metazoa; phylum Arthropoda; class Insecta; order Hymenoptera; family Apidae; genus Bombus; species Bombus terrestris. The sequence continues at coordinate 8,021,174 of NC_063274.1, forward strand.
TCATTAGTTGTAAAACAGCGGTATGTTAGTATAACAAAGAAACACAATCGCTTGAAAGTATAATAACTTAATCTGACTGTGAAAAACCGATACCGAAGGAAGGTTAAATATAGGATCAGCTGAACAGACGTAAGAGAAAAAGAAAAATGCACGCAAACACTTTTTCTATATGAACTTTATGGAACAGAGAGTTTCGAGCTATTTAATCGGTTATATAAACCTTACAAAAATAGGTTTTACCAATGTTCCAGTTAAATGAAAAGTTCTTCTCGAGAATTTGCTGCAAAAATAAACGGAACTATATTCGAGTATTTCCACGAATACGTTATGTTTGCGAACGTACACATTTAACGTGGAAGGTTTAAGCAATTGAAATGCGATCGGATTACACGGATTACGATACCAGAGGGTGAAATATTTTGTTATTATTAAATTATTTCTGATCAAAAATAGGTCGTTCTCAGAATTTAAAATCGAGAAATGTTCATAATCTATTAATAATTTAATCAAATAATTTTATAATTTAGTCATAAATATACCATCGGCCTTGATACCAAATTTATTTTTATCCATCTATTTATTATTATAACTTTTATTTCAATATAGATATCTATAATAGTTTGAAATATTAAAAAACAACATCGAAATTAAGTATGAAATGCCATATTACAATGTTGAATATTCAAAATTATTTTCTGTTCAAGTATATCACACAGTAATGTAGTAGTTAGATATGTGATTCGTCAGACAACTCAGAGAATCATACAGCAGTGAAGGAGTATAAGACCGTGAATAGTCAGACAAATGTTCCCCAGTTTGTTACCCAATGTTTAAATATGCATTCGAACTTTCTTTGTACCAGGAAGATTTCATTATATTTAAGATTATTTTAGATAAAATATATTTAAAATATAAATATATGATTATTATAATATATTAATCCTTTGCCGTTCAAGTTACAATCTATACTTAATCGAAACTGATTCATACTCAGCAAATCATCTTCGAAAATTATTAACAATTTATATTTCCGTATTTATATACAATTATATTATATATATTATATTTTTATATTATATAGGACATATTTTTATACTTTTGTGCACAGTGAAAACAATAAATTACAAGAATAATTATCCTCGATATTCGTAACATTGATTTAATTTCATAAGTGTCTTGCAAAAGAGAAGAATTTCACGAATTTTCTTCAAAGATCAATTAATATATTGATAAGATTATGAACTAAGATATTTCATATTTCTCTTAAAAAAATCTTCAAGAGGATGATCTACCTTCAGATTCGTGTATATACAAGAATATTCCCTTAATAATATATTCTCTTTCAGTCTCTAAAATCACAACAAACTTCGTTTCTCACGCAACGTGAACGATGCTGCACGCTCCGAAGCAACATTATTAAACATTATTAGCGGAGCACTTCGCGTAATCAAAACATTTTCACGAGAAGCAGCATTTAAAAAGATTTCACAAACCGCTACTATACTTTGTTAGCCGTAAACAAGATTTCAGCAAATCCTGGAAGCAAATAAAAAACGAAAATCGAGGCAAGAAACGCAGGGATGTTCTAAGATGCGAATAATCGACAGCATTTCATCATTGCAACACGGCCGCAGGAGTTATTCACTAAAAAGGAATCGATATCGTGCTCCGATGTGTATATACGTACATGTACATGCATGCATATAGGTAGGTGTATAGTTCAGTTGCGCGAGAATTCGAAACAATTTCCAGTCTTTTCTCGTGATTCATCAATAGGATTATAAGAACGTGATATATATCGTACTCTAATAAATGTCGGTTTTAATTACTTAAAGTATCGCGTTAATTTCGACGAGTTTTCATGAACGTGGCAACAGTGAAATTTTCCTTAAACACGTCGATCAGATATTAAAACAGGTTTGTTTGCATAATGCTTCAAAGGATGGATACGTACATAGTAGATTACGCGAGTCAGGAAATGGAACACGAACTTAGTTACACGAGATTAAAATAGATGCTTGGGTATATGACACATGTTTGAATTTATTATGAAAGCTCATGCTTGTGTGGGTGGTTGAATTTTAACATTGTTTTCAGTTGGAACAACTTTTTATTCCTCTCATGATTTTCCTTTTTGTATGTCATGAACGTCATTAGGGAACACTTTTCGCGTGTTCCAATTTACCATTGATATCGATTTTATATGAAAATTTGTGTATCCTCATTGAACATATACAAATATATTGCGACACTTTTGAAAACAATTATTTCGTTTAATGTATTACATAATCTCTGTATTCTTTAAGTGGATTGATATATGTAGCGCAGTTTGAACAATTCAATCACATAATTAATCACCTTCTTCTCGCAAACATAAATTTCGTTTATCTCTGCTCGCATTTATATTTTTGTAAACTGCACGGAATTATTTAAGGTTACGCACGCAGCTAAGGAATCTCCCGACTAAACTTATTTCTGAGGAACGGCTCGTTTTAAAACCTTTTCTCCAGAGCCTATGCCCTAGACCGGCCAGCAATAAAATCCACGATAGTACACGAGCGTTTTATAATTACTGGTTTTAATCTCGCGACATTATTTCTGAAGAAAAACACATAGAGAGAAATTTTGCCACCGAAACGAGGAGAGGAGGACTAACAAGAGTTATTCAATGCGAAGCATTCTTTTCGTTTATTCTATTTTACGGCTGGACTCGCGTTGGTATATCTACACAATAAAAAGGCAGCAAAATGCGTTACACCTACTTTAAGGAATTCCAACACTCCAAGAATATTTGTCGAATCTTCAACCGAATGTTTCAGGGACGAATCGTCGTTAAAGAATAAATTCAATTTATTCAGCCTTTTATTTACCAATCGAATACTTGATCCTTAACATAATAGGCAGCAATTAACAAGTAGCAATCAAGTCAGCAAGTACAATAGGTTCCTGTTAATTGAAGCAGCTCAGGACTAGGGGCGTCTAATTAATGCGACATTGGCGAGTTTCTCTTGCAGGAATACCCAGTCTTGAAACCGGTATTAACGTCCAAACATGAAATCAACAAGACTCAATTTAGTTACAAAAAGTATTAACGACGATTCTCGTTGAATTAACGCTATGCTGCTCTGAATAATTAATTCGAAAAGTACTGCGGTTGAAAAGTAGTAATTGTATTAAGGATATTGATAGCATGTCAATTGTCAAATGCCCTTGTCATTCTGTTACATTTCTTCCATTATTGAATTACAAATTTTAAATTTAACATCTCTTAAAATCGTGCTTGGTTTCTCAAGGATCAGAATAAACGGCGTTATTTTCGTACGACGACTAATCTTGAAACGCAAATATCTCCCCAGTATCAAGAAAACAAACTTAATTTTAGTAATTAGTCGTGTGTGTGCGTGTGTCACATCTATTATTATTCAAAAAACTGCTAAAGAAGACTACAATCGTAGAAAATTAAGTAGCTTTCTCCTAGAATTAGCTAACAACCAAAGAGAGTGTTCGTTGCTTTCGTGTAACGCTCGAAGTCGTTTCGTGTCATTGATACAACCTCGTTATTTTAACAATCGTTTCATCTTTTTTCAGCACAGTCAAACGTTCGACCACTAACAAGATGGATCGTGCAGGCGCAAACCGTGGCATAAGTCCTTTTTCCGTTGAGGTGGCAGTGCCGCGGTAAATGACGCCAACTCGAATTAATTGGGTCAAAATCATTATCAGCCCTTCTCGGTGGTTTAACGATCTCGACCCTGGCCGTTCAACTTGAATTACCGCCGCTACGCTGCATTCGTTGTGTCGCATCTCTCAGATATCGGTGCGCATGCACGAACACGCGAACGTGTATAGATGTGATTGTGAGTTTGTGTGAGCGTGTAGGAGATCGTGTTCGGAGCGAGGACGCGTCGTTGCAGATAATACGTCAACAAGATCGAGTCGAATTGATATAGGACGCGCTAAGACCGTTAATTCCGCGTGAAACGGCAGGAAGATACGGACGGAAGGAAGCGTGGCCGAATATCCGATTAAGGTGACTTGGGTGAATGCGACCGAATCACTCGTACATCTTCCAATAGCCACAACTCGCAAAACTGTCCTACCAGAATTGGGATAACGTTGTTATCGTCTTACCATTGGTGTTGTTTTCGTCATTTGTTATCGTTCCTAGGACGCACTGCAAATTTATTCGTCCTATCCTTTCTCCATTCCTCTCCAAATAGATTATTTCGATTCAATTAGAATTCTCAGAACCCGTTTCTAGTCTCTGAAAACATTTTTAGTGTTTTCGTCTGGAAATATATTTTAAATTGAATGTACTATTTGTTTCTGGTAAAATAATTAAATGCTTCCAGAATATAGGAACATTCATTCAAATCTTATATATGATTTTCTTTGATATCTAATTTTCAACAAAATCCGTCGATCTAAATTTCATATTCAATGTCAACCATATTCAACATGCAATTCTCAAGGCTGATCATTCCACGATTAGATTAACACTTCTATCTATATCAAATGATAACTCTCTATTTGCCATAGGAAGATCTACAACGCTTCTATCGACGCACCGATTATCGTTGACATTTAATGTCATAAAAATCGCCTCACGCCGATTAAATGTGGCAATCTTCAAACCTTTCAATCATGTTATTACGATTCGAACCTCGTCGCTACATACGGCGCAATGAATATTAAAATCGGTCCTGGCTTCGATGCACATCGACTTCAAAGCGCACTCATTAACGATTCAATTCTATGGACAATACATCGATGAATAATTTTTCCGGCCGTTGGCGACCACGCGCCACTAAATCGTCATTTGGCTCGTTTTTCATCTGGTTGTTTCCGGCCGGGTATACGCGCGTACTCTCTCACCAACCTGTATAGATGTATCCATTGCGTGGCGTTAATCTGGCGGAATTTTTAGCGAGCCACCACGCGTAGATATCGTTCGTCACGACACGTTCGTTCGGCGACCCGTTCAATTTCTGTTGAGCGTAACAATGGCCGTTCGCGCAGTATTGGTTGGTTCACGGGCATTCGCGTGGGCGCCGTACGTTTTCGCGACAAACGATCGCCGGACCCGGCATCGACAGAACAAAAGACACGCGTAAATAGCCGGATCCGCGCGTGCACCCGACAGATTTACCAACGCTAATCGTCCGTGCGTATTAATGAAAGTGTTGGGTTATTGTTTCGAGCGTCGAGGCGCAATCGTATTCGATGCAAGGACGAGCACGGGTGCAGCGGCGGTGCTGCTGTCGTTCGAATTAATTCGGTTTATCGGGAAACCGTAACAAGCACCAGCGACACGGAACTTGGCAAAAACGGTTCGGTCGCGACAACGTGGAAGTGATCACGCATAGATTCGATAAGGGAGAATGATCTGCCAATGGTCTCGATGTCTATCTGGGACGTTCGCTTCGCAATGCGACAACAATGAGCTGTGTAACGAAATTGTATCGAATAGAGCTGACGGATATACAAATTGTTCATTTTTCGTTTCAGTTCTAAAATTCAGCTTTACGTTTTGATAAATGAAAATGCGTGCTTATGTTGGTGGGTTTCTATCACTTCACTGAAAATCGAATAGAAACTGGAGTTTCCATCTAATCAGAATCTTTTCTCCAAATTTCCCAAAAGCTCCCCTGAAATTACACGATCCTGGATACCAGAAATGTGCAGGAGATTAGAATGTAAAATTCGACTAGGTACGAGCGAGAAAAACAAATGATCCCGAACGAAGGTAACTGGTACTTGGAGGGCATACGAACAGGACACGAATTTGCTCTAGAATCGTGTCCCATAGCACGTATCCGTATAGGTCGGCTTTAAACCAGGCCACGGTTGCATTTCGCCGGTGCGACAGGGTGCGCGAATGTGCGGTTTGGGCGAGCAGGACGGCGCGGGAACAGGGGTTTGGGACACAGGGACAAGTCGGTGCCGGGTTCCAACAACTTGAACAACTTCACAATGCCCGTTGCCTTTTGCGTGGAATAAACTTCCGCCGCGTAACTTTAAAATTGATGATCTTGCCCAGTAACATACACACGTAAGTGTATCCTGGCAGCCGGCCTCAGTTGTCGAGGTTTATCGTGGCCCGGGGAGATGCTGTCTATCTCGACGAAGAATTTATTTCGGTGAGCCGTTTAACGATACTGATAATTATGTCTCGAAGGGAGGAGAAGAGAGAAACGTTCGCGAATCACGCACCAACGCTATTGAAATATTGCTGAGAAACGTGCAGCCGGGGTATTTCTTTCTGGGGTTAAGCTTCTTTTTTTTTTTTTTTTTGTTTAAGATGTTTATCCAATTAGAATTTTGACGCTCCGTTTGGTTGCTCTATATATTGATATATGCCATGCATAGTCACATATCTTCTTCAAGATAAGAATTATTCGAACGAGACTCCTCTTTAAGACTAGAATTCCTCCTTAACTCTTGAACAAATTGGGTCAATCCTGACATAAAAATATTTCACATTTATTATCTTCTAATTTATGTTTTTGTCTTATTATTCTATCGAACTGTATAAACAACTCTACTTTTTGAATAAATTTTATTATGACATAGATCTGCAAGTATTTTTGTTGGGTTGTTTGCTTTATTACTATAAAGTACAACATTCGGTTCATTTAAAATTCAAATTCAAAATATCTGGTGTACCTCTCCGCGTAACGTCATTCTCCAAAAATAAATCTGAACATAAATACATAAAATATCCGACACATGAACTTTCAACCAAAACTACATCAAAATATCATCCGAAAACACTGATGAGATAAGAGCTCGACAAAATATCGTATTCGCAAGTCAGTAGCTATCAACAAGAGATAAGCCAGTGTACATGGCAGGTTGTCGGAGCGTCAAATCGGCGAGTAATCTCCATTATCGTGGTCTCTCGCATATGAGAATCTCCAGCTGGTCGACATCTACAGTTTCTGCTTAAGGATAACGTTTAGAACTTGGCAGCGCGTGCAGGCTGCTTCTTACATGAGAAACAATGATCATCGAACGTTTAAACTCTTCATCGTGAAATGAATATTGCGCGATTTCACTATCGCGCGAATAGCGACAACAGAAAAATTTCACATTCTATAGAAATCGTTAGATATTCTAGCGAAATGTTCCAAAAGTCGTTACGAGTTGCATTGCAGTTCGATTATTTTGATAATCCGTATTAAATTCTGCCAAGTTCATACATTTTTTAAAGTAATTTGGTATGCTACGATGCCTCCTGTTCCAATAGAAAGCTATCTATATAATTTCAATAAGAAGCAAACCCACTAAGTGAACGTTGTGATAAATATAAATTTGTAAAATCAAAGTAAAAAGCTGATAGATGGGATTACTTCTCATCGAAATATTTGATCTATTACATTCTCAGACTCCCTGCTTAACGTGTTCCACCTGGTTGTTACAAATGTTGGACGTAGAAAGAGTTAGCAGCAGTGTGGTCGAGGGCGTCGCAATCACATCGCGATTTCAGCCAGCGAAGGGAGATCGTAGTGGAAGATAGTGCCGTTCAATTGAAATTACGCAGCGGGGTGTTTAAGCTTCGAGCATTTTAAAATGTAAGTGTCGATTGAAATTTATTGCGGACGGTGTCCCGTTTCTTAGCCGCTTCCTACCTTCTCCCATCAACACACTCTATAGCAGCAAAATGTGTTTCACTATGGACATTTACGGGGCGCCGTCGGCTTAAACGATCGAGTCTTAACCTGGATGCGGTGGAAGAAGAAAGCAAACGCGCTGAGCTCACTGGAATTTCAACGTCGTTACGTGTAAATTGGTAATAGTAGCCGTGATATTTACTTTGTGGCATTGATATCCTGAGAAGAATGGAAAATTGTAGTTTACGGTTTGTTTGTTTCTCTTTTAACGAATTAAGAGATTGATAGTGAAAAAGGAATTTTAAGCTAAATTAAATTTCCGTTACGATGATGGTGGTATTAACACGCAAAGGAAAACACAATGTAAAAGTAGTATTTTGCAAAGTTCAAATAACATAGGCGAACGCGTAGCATGATTTAATGCAATAAGTATAGCACAATCTCTGTACATGCTCGCTAGGGTCACGTTTATTCGTCACGATTAAACGTTTAATTTTACCCCTAACAATTACTGAAACAACCAACGAACGCTTGCTTGTTACTTAAGTTTATTATTCAGCCGGTTGCTAATGATGCAGATCGATTGAAATTACATTGTTATTTGTAATATCATTGATTGTAAAGAAAAACAGACACGTTCAGCTGTTATAGCTACATTTCTGACTGGCTGATATGATTAAATAATTAAGAAGGGATGAAAATATCGTATCAATTCGAAAATATTGGGAAAGGGAATTAACGAAAATACGAAGCATCACTCTAATTTAATATTCTTAATGGAGTTCGCAAATTAACGAAATATGTACCATGGACTTCCGATCAAAGTGATGTACATTTTTTTGTTAATCTGAAATTATTTTGTATCTTTCGCGTTTAAATTTCGCTGAATCGGTTGCAATTCCAATTTCAAACAGAATTCTAACTGGTGGTGCAAATGTTTACGTTTTGCTTATCGTGTATACGCAATATAAAAAAGGTGAAATAATTTCAATAATTTATATTAAGAAATACCGTCAAGATATCCTTACTTGGTGATAGCCATCCTTCGTGAAAATTAGAACGATCATCACACGTGTCTACATTTTCCATTGGCTGCACGATTCATGCGTATTTCGCCAAAATCCTACCACTCTGCAAACATCCATCCTTTCAAGGAGCAAATCATAAATTTTCCTTCGCCCCGTTGCCCCTCATCAAGCGCAAAGAAAACTCTCGTTGCGATTCAAATGAAATCCCAAGATTAAAACCGGTATCCCGTGGTCTCTCGCGTGGGCCAGCACAACATCGCGTAAACAAAACGGTGCTCGCAGTTGCGCGCGGACGAGTGTCACTGCAAGAAAATCCGCTGGAACGCTACAGTCTCGTCGCAAGTTGGCCTCGTCTCGAGTTTGCCTCGAGCCCGAGATAATTGTCGGTGAGTAACGTCAGGCTCGCCTAAGTAAGATTTAACTCGGTGCAACGCGGTATGATTCGGTTATAACTCGATATTAACTGTAACGAAGCACGTCTTGCCTACTCCAACGAGCTTAAGCACCATCGGGTTAACGAAGAACCTATGTGCGCTTATACCGAGCCATGCTCGACCTGCTCGCTGACCTACACGTGTATCGCTCCATATATATGTATATGCATATACAAAGCCATACAGAGACCGATACAAACACTTACGCGCCGTTACACGAATACGTGTCAGAGGAAAGACGATATAGACAGCAAACTGGGGGTGTAAGAGAGAGAAGGAGAGAGAGAGAGAGAGTAACAGTTACGGCATACGGTAACGTGCCAGTATTGACAAACATCTTCATTAGCTGCCGCTGCTGCTTGTGCGCTATCTGCCTACGAACGCCCTATATACGCTTGCCAGAGTCGCTTTCCACCTGCGTCGTTGCCTGCATTCCGCCGATACTCTCAAACACGCCACCGATCCAGAATTACCATTTGATACGTGAATTAAAACGACACGTTTAGGTGATCCTACGTACGTATACGTTTCCCTCCGACGAAGTCAGTCGGACGACCGGCTCTCACCGTTGTTGTTCTTGTTGTTGCTTTGTCGCGAAATTCCGACCGGGAAAAGTTGGGCCAGTGTTTGCGAACGAGAGATGAGTTACGATCGAAATTTCTATGCTCGCGGTTTCGGGGTACAATGGTACGCTGATTACTTGGCCATGCAGTTTCCTAAACACTTGTCATTCACACTTAACGTTTACTGGAGCACTCGCATCGGACGTATATGTTGGAAAGTTCGTTTCTGAGGTACGCGTGCATTGTCAGCATTTGGTAAACTCAGTTATCAGATTAATGTCTTTAATTGTTCTTTTTGATCGTTTAGAAGTTCCGTGTACCAGTATTTATTTTTGTAAATTGAAATAATCTGCTGCGTGATTCAGGTTATGACGTATAGAAACTTAGAACAATATTGGTAACAATAATGGGACGTGCTATATGTATTCAAAATACGTAAAAAATTTGAAATTTTCCAAGCAGTTATTAATCAAAAAAGAAAATACTTTAAATAACTATGGAAGCATTCATAGTGACACTAACGAATCAAAACAAAAAATCCGTTCATATCATTAAATCCTTCATTACTGTTGGCTGATAACTTTATACGAGCAACATTTTCCACGTATGTCGATAATTTCATTCGAATGGAACATCTCGATAATGATGCGTCCGGGGAACTCTATTTCCGTAAAATTTGTCTGGGTACTCGGTGTTAAAGCGAAACAGCGATGCGCTCAGAGGTAAAAGCGGAGTCTGTAAATTTCCCCTGGGCGAAAAGAAGATTCAGGGGTGTTCGAAATCGACTTGTAATGCAATGTAGTTTACGAACGCAAGTTAAGTCGGCGAATCGTCCACATCCGGAAAAGGAGATTAGCGTACGCGGCTAAGTAATGAGCGAGAAGCCGTGCTATTTAACGAGTCCTTAATTCGCGGACTTTGTGACTTTGCTGGCGAATTTCTCTCGAACCAAAGTGAAACAATCCCGCCGAATCAGGTAAGCTAATGAAGTTTCGATGTCGATACTTTCGTGTACAGCGAGAGTACCATTCCTTTCACTCCTTGAAAATAGAAGAGGTTTTTTAAAGAGCCGTTTTCAACGAAATAAAATCAAAAGCTATAAAAACTATGTTTTCGATGTTTTCTTGCTTCATTTTTTCCACTTTCTTTTTTTCGTACTTTTATATTGACGAAAATTTTAAGTTTCCTCTCACGAAAACCTGAAATCTACTTGATAGAATATCGAAAATTTGTTGCTCGTTGAGTTTAGTTAAGCAATACGTCTAAAACTTGAATGGTATATAGAGTGGAAAATATAATACGAAGCGCAGGAAAATTGAAAGGAAGGATGAGTTTGACATCAATTTCTTTTACGCGTACTCGTTGAAAATATGTTTTTTAGAATACGTCAAAAGATGTTCGATCTATTTTTTCAAGGTGGAAGAGAAGTTGGAATTTACATGGATTTGAAAGGAAAATTAAGGATGCTTGGACTAAACGCAATTCACTCGGAGCGATTACACGAACCGGTAAATCAATTTGTTCCGCGAGTATCGTGTCGAAACATGGTAAATGGATTCCTCTACCTATATTCTGTACAGGCTACTTTCTCGCGTATCCTCGCGGTGATTTATGAGTGAAACTTTACTTCGTAAGCTAAACGACGTGTGAGCGATTATACCCGAGCTATAATAAGGAATTAAAATGAGCTACCGCGCATCGTAATATTCATCGCGGTATAAAATATAATCGTTTATTATATTTTCTGCTTAACCGCTTTAAAGAGCTGTGGATGCTACATGATAATATTTGTTGTTCTTTATAATTACACACGAGATATATTCATACTCTTGAAGATATTAAGAAATATGAATCTACTGTTTAAATAGTGAACATAATTTTTAATTAACCTATATAATTTTTAATCGCGAAGAATTATAATAAATTCTTGACTAAGTGAATTGTCACCGATCATCAAAGATCACTTTGATGCATACGCTGCGTTGATCGTACAAAGGACAGTGGCGACAGATGCAATAACGGCTGTATTAGCAGAAGCAAGTGAAAGCAGACGCATGAGGCAACAGTAGTTGCGATGCAAAGAGGTAATGGTCATAATCCTGTTACCAATTCCATTTGTCGAAACAAACGAACTCCGACCAGTACGTGCCGGCGTCGCACATATCTACCCCATTGTCAGTAATACAGTTTCTATCCCCTTTCGAATTGGTCCCTACTCTATTGTCGGTAATTAGAATGCCGGTGTGCTCGGCTGCGCCACTGTCAGACTTCACCAACCTTTTGCGTCAAAGCAGACGCGTATCAGACGTGACCGTGCGACGATTGATTCGCATCGTTCGACCAGCTAACGCTTTTGTATATACTGAAATTGTACATTCAGTGTATGCACGTATGGAGATGCGAGTGATTTGTTTTAATCGCCTGGTATTAGCTTTGTTTGTGTTGGATTTTGGTGCGATTAGGGCTTACAGGTTAGGGGTTTGATTTGTGGCTGCGGAACTGCTTGATCGCGAATATATAGGGTAGCGATGATATTGAGTATTCGGTGATATTACGTTAATTATGACAGACCTGGTCAAATAATATGGGGAGCCGAGTATGCTCGTGTAAAGCGAATGAAGTACGAGAATTATCAGTGTACTTTATACTGCAGCATCGGTTGGTACTTGTCAAATCATCGAGTGCTTATATTACACGATCTAATCCTGTTTCTGTGCTGTGAACGTGCCAAGACACAACCACCAGAATGATCGTATCAAGAAACAATGTCCCCTAATGCTGTCCATTCTTTGAAGGGAAGATGTACAGGAATCGCAATAACGAATAATCAACGTTAAAAGTGAACACATCGTAACAAAACCGACGTACGACCCTGTGAAGTTGACGCCCTCTGATTGGATGTTATGGGGCGCGCGACCATGCCATTATTTCCGAGAATAGAATCATTTTCGATGCTATTATCCTGAGTATAGCCGCACTGCAGTTCAACAGATAGATACAATGGCGATGTTTGCACCGTACAGACACGCATATAGCCAGGCAAGTAGATTAGGTTGATAGGTGGTACAGGCTAGGACTGCCCAGCCACGATATGCTTACTAGATTGATAATACTGGCACGCCGGGGATCGAATGGCCGATAGATAAGTAGAAGCTTCCCCGTATAGACGATGCTCCATTCGGTCATATACTACTCGGAGCATCTAATTGCTCGTAAATGACGGATCGCGGTGTCAGCTAGGGAGCTGAGGAATCGACTTGACGATCCTCCTACTGATTCCTCTCTGTCCAGGGGTCGTTGTGTTGAATTATGCGTATGACAATGTTTGTAGAGGCTGAAATGTTTACCGACGTTTGCAGAAGTGAAATTATTTTATTAATGGAAGTTTATCATTAATGCAAGTTTCTGATCTTAAGGGAAGTTGAAGAATCTTTCCACGTTTATTTTATTAAGATTTTTTAAATCCTCGGATTACTAACAAAACATGAAGTAAAGTACATACTACTAACACATATGATCGTAATGGGAAGGAGCGCTATTCCCTTTTAAGACAATTTAAACTTTGCCTAGTAGAAGCTTAAATTATAAAAAAGAAATAATTTAAACGAATGTACCTTCAAAATTTCAAAGTCTTTTTCTTTTAACTAGAACCGTATCGATTCGAAACGACTTCATTGACACAGGACATATGGGTCTTTCGAAGTCATTCAAGGTAATTTACGAGCATTCGATGTCTAGCTTCACTGAACTGCTGTAAGATTTTTCTCGCCATAGAAATTTGTCGGTATGGTCATAAATGTGACGTAAACTCACACGGACGATACGATTTATCGATACTCATGTTTACCAGGGTAACTTTCGAAGAGGTAGAACTACCATTCAGGGACAGAATAAATCAATGTATTGACACTCGGATTCTTCTTGCGAACGCAAAAGATAAGGAACATTTTTTGAACCTACAGAAAAGTTGGACATCAAACGATCATAAATGGTACTTTCGCCTAGATAAAAGTGATCGTCGTATGACATCTCCTTCAAAATAAAGTAAGTTTCATTTAAAACATCTTTTCGGGTAACAAATAGTTTAGGAGATAATAATGAAACAAAAATAAAAATTGGGTACTTTGTAGAGTTACTGATACCTACGTGATTCTGATTTTTATACTAAATATCCGAATATCCGAGCGATGTAAACCACGTCACAGGAAATGTGTTAAATTAGGAACTATTTTTGGGCACAAAGTCAAAATTTCATAAAGGTTAATTAATTCGCTTTAATTCGTGCAAAATGTGACATGTATGTTCGTGACAATCTAATTTTAATACTAACATAATGATATATTAAAGATACAGGAAGTTTCTGAATAAATGAACGATTACGTTCGAAATATCGGCAATCTGCACGACTAATAGGAATAATTTTATTTCTGACAATTGTAATGTAATTATTACTGTTAGTACTATAGTACATGTTGGAAGATATTTTAGAAATTTAATTGATAGCGTAATTTGACAATTTCTACGAATGATAATTATTCTTAATGGACAGACAAGAATAACTATAATAGTTTCTGGATTAACAGTTCGAAATTTCTCGAAGCAAGATCCGTCGGTATGCTGTCAAATTGTCCGCTACATTGTTCGCGTACAGAACTCATGGAGTGTAGACAGTGTAATATGAATGACGTCAAAGGTCTAGGAACCTCTAACTATTGGACGTTGTGCACCATAGAGAAACGTTCCTAGGAAGTGAAATATCGCGTTGTCAGAAATATTGGAAAACTTGCACAAAACCCGGAATATTATCTTGTCTACGTATACCTGTCTATCCCCCAAAAATGTACATTTTTCAGTACCACTTTAATATTCCAACATACCGATGTTGGAGGACTGTTCATTGTCAAACCTATCTTTCCTCAACATCCTAGCTTTCTTTCGAAACTGACCTTCTGTCAATGATACTAGCCATACATCGTGTTCAGTTACGATCTATATGAAAAATCTGTCACAAACCTTCTTCAAAATTTCGGTGGACTAATTACGATTTTCAGGTGGCAAACTGATGAACTCTATAAATTGAATTGATTAAGTCTTTAACCACCATTGGGAATTATTTGCCACAATGGCAATTTTATCGTAAAGCGTACTATTGATTTTCTCTTACGTTAGATTTTCTCTTCGAAAATTACACCCATTTTTATTATATCACTATTTAATATTATAATATCGAATAAAATTTTACTATCTTTTTTCAAGTACCTGTTTCATTTCGTATGTTGGTATACACAACAGAAACTACCAACGTAAGTTTCCTCTATCTGAAACAACTCTATCTATCCGGATAAAATGCAGAGTACTGTCTACTCCCTGATGTCTATTCCCTCTGCCCCATCGATTCCCTCTTTCTTCTTCTTCACCTTATTTCTTTCCCTACTTCTGCCCACATCTCTATCAGTGGTCAACACTATCTCTTTGTACGCCATCACATTCGATCCGGCTATCTGCATGCTCATCCATCTGGATTTCGAATCTTCGGATACTCTCGATGCTCTTTGACGATCCCAGATCTCTCTGTCACCGTTGTGACTGGGATTTAGAAATAGGTCAACCGAAGCACATCACCCGCGCATCGGAAGAGACCGATCCGCGGATCCTTTTAAAAAAAGCAAAAAAAGAAGAAGGAGACGGAGAGAAATAAATAAAGAAAACTCGGGATCGAGCACGATCCAGTGACGTTCGACTGGAAGACAGTCTTATTTTACGAATGCGCGTGCTAGTTTCGCGTTGCCGCTAATGGATTAGATCGAGCGCGTTTATCGCGCGTTCCAGATCGAAGTGTTTCACAGACAATCCGACGTTGTTAGCACTTCGTGTTGATTCAGGATTTTCGCATTCACCGTTTTACTTTTGGATTACAAATGTCTCAGCCTCGCTCAGCAGACTTAAGGCAGTTACTATATTTGTTTCCAAATGAGGAAAGCGATCGTTAAAGGAAACATTATATAACTTGATACTTAGCAAAAATTGTACTGTACTAATTCCATTATAAAATGTGATACAAAGTTCATAATTTATATCAGACATTAAAACGTCATTAAAGATCCAAGTTATCCTAAGAATCCTTATATTTTTCTAAGTACTTATATTGTCTAAGTAAAATAAAATGAAAAGATATAAAATCAATGACAGAAAATATTTCAAAAAATCCGAAGCCATTAAACGTTAAAAAGAAGAGAACAATTTTTCAACAAAATATTGACAACCAAGTCAATGATAAACACGCAACAAAATCACTCTTCTAATAACCGTTCAGCATAGTGAATATGAACGGTTGGGTGATTCACGTAAACGCATAGATAATCGAGAGCGGAGCGAAACAAAACCATAGCGGTATAGACGCCATCGCGCGTTCACTGGCCAGTGTATAACGGCCGTGGAATTTTACGGATACTTTGAAAGGGAAGTTTTTCACTTTTATGGGGAACGGCTGCATAGAAATGCACTCCACGACAGGAATATTGCGCGTGCATTTCGGGCACGCCTGACCATGGATAACGCGATAAACTTTACGAGCCAAAGCACGCCGCTCGTAATGGATTTGCAATATGTTGCAAACGGAGCGCGCTAGCCGCGTGAAGAGTACGACAGCTTGCCATCCGCGGGATTAATACGGGATAAAATCGCGTCCCCGTGAAATTTAGGGGCCATGAACGTAGGATCGACCATCCTGTTGTTCTGCTAACTTTTGTTCCCGCGTATTTTTCCACCATGCTAGCGATTAATGCCGAGCGTCGTGTTTTAGTGTAATATTTTAAAGATGGAGTTGAGATTGGATTTTTGTATATTTTTAAAAATAGTTATAGAATTGTACAGTAGGGGGAGAGAGAGGAGAATATATAAATTCAGCACAGAATATATTCTGAATATATGGTGTTCAAAGAAAGTTTCTTTCCATTTTGTAAATATTAATTTAAGAACAATTTAACTTAATCGTTATAAGATACGAACGTCGTTAAAATTAATCAGTCTAATGAAAATAACGTGCAATCAGCGTATATTCTAGATATACTAGTTAGGAACGTAACAAGATATGAATTATTAGGACAGGCGATACTCGAGGTTAACGTAGCGTAAGAGGGTGTTCAGACCCTTATGTGTGTTTATTACTCCGCCACTGTTAAATTAATGGCGTAGAAGAGCTGTACCATCCTTTGTTTGTCATGCAAAGCGTCTATTTGGCAGATACTAACACTTTCCCTTACAGGTTGTGAATAATCTAACCGTTCATATTTTACGGAACCTAAAGACGATCCAGTTGGAAGATGATCAAATTCAGTTTGAAGCTTTGCTTTCTACAACATCTAATTTAATATTGTCGAAACGTAAAATTTCAAATACAAACAGTAGTTAATTTATTATTAACTACTGTTAATGTTGTGTTGTGTTATTATATTATTTATTATTTATTATTGTTAACATAAGGTAGATAAATGATCTCCATGCTAAGACAAATGGTTTTTCTGCTTAATGGATTAAAATATTGTATAGATACCAGACAGAAAAGTTTCTGAAGAAGAAACAAACAATGAATGAAACAATACATGTGCATTGCATAAAAAATATTAAAGTATTTGTAGAACTTGCAGCCCAAATTGTGTATTACGAAAAATTGTTCTATGATTATATCGCTAGATGTGTATGGGGTGCTAAACCGATCGACGTGTTTGATTGATGTATCGGAAGATTATGAATGCTTTATGCGTTTGTCGTTGGCCAAATTTCTAGATCCTTCTGCCAGTATTCTCGCGTGTCCATGAATTGAAACCATCTATCAAGTTCAACCACCACGATTGGTGCTTAAGGTGGGTTTGTATCCCAGCTTAGAACAAGATACGTTGATTGAATAGAAGTTGATATACGAGCGACGATATCGAAAAAGGAGACCGTATCAATCTGCTTGCGCGCGAGCTTGCGCCATCCGGCGCAAAAAAAAACTCCCAGATAAATAACCTTTAACGAGCCACCCGCTCGAACTCGATATAACATCTTTAATTCTGGGTGTTACGTTTCGTAAATTTCATCAGGAATTTGTTCGTCACTTTTATTCGTCTCAGTTTACAAGTAGATGCTGGAGAAACAGTTCAGAGAAGATGAAATTTTTCATTAGTAGATAAAGCTAAATCTTGCTAGCGTAACAATGAATACTTTTGTTACAAAGATGATTACTATTTGAACTGATACAAGCAAAAGATTTATGTGCTTATTTCGTAAATAAAATTTCATTTACATTCGTGTAATTTCGAATATCGAGACTATAAGGCAACACATGAGAGATAGGTAGCTTCGCGTTCGTAAATTACTTATCGAGCTGGCTATGATTCGATATTCATATCGATTCAGGATGAAATAGTCGAATTACGTCGCCGTGCCTAAGACTGATTAATTTCGTTACTTAATACTTGCCACTCTCCTCCGTGAATTAAACTCGATCCCAACGAAACTCTGCTTTTCCTCCGCCCCCTCTATCTCTTTCCTAGCTGCCGCGTCGTTCGAGCTCACCAGGCTGAATTATTGAAAACAAATTTTAAATGAATCGAAGAACCACTCGGGCTCTCTGTTCCGTGGAAGATCTCCCTTCGGCAAAGTGATAGAAATCGTTCGTTCCTCAGAAAATTATACATGCTCTATCGTACGTAAATGACTTTCTTACATCGAAATTTCGTAGGAAAACAATCTTGACATTTATCGTTTCTTGTATCTATACTTATGTGTATTTTGTTTTCCAGGAAAAAATACAATTCTGTTGTTACTTCAAGTTCTTTTTTTATTAAGGAGACAACAATAATCTTTGTTAAAATTATGGATAAACAGATCTCCAACTTTGGATACGGAAATTACCGATTCAACGACGCTTTCGTACCTACAACTATGTAGCTTCAGAATTGATCTCTATTTCCGAAAGCGGTGATCATTTTCCAAGAAACTGGAAAAGATCTCTCGCCGAACTCTTTGAGAATATGGACCTCCCTACCAACCGTTTGAAAAGAACCACCATTGTGCCAAAGGATATTCAATTGGAAGGGAACTTAATTTGATTCCTTTGCAATAAAAAATTATGGAACTGTTTGTCCTAGAAAGAATCTATGTTTTAACTGTTTTACCGCTCTATTACTTCCTTTCGTAGAAAAGGCAGATCAACTGCTCCAAAATGACTACAAATTCAAAATATTTGTTCTAAATAATATTTAAATATTATGTGAAATAATTCCAGATTTTTGTTCGAACAAAATGTCAATAATATAACTTTTCATCGATACTTTTTTAGGTGAAATATACTTTTTTCATATTCTCATACAATATATTAACAGCTTTGTCGTATCACATCGATTTAATCTCGAAATATTTACAGCGATATTATTCGTGTTGGCAGTTGGTACAAAGATAATTTAATATTTTTCTAAATCGAATTGCACGAAAATGTACTTTGTGATAGAAAACAACCCGGACGTTCGATTTTTCGCCACTTTACAATTCTTGCCCAGCGTTAACTCGACTTTCAAAAAGTAACAAACGCAAATATGCGACAGAAATCATGCGAGAATTTTTTACTGAATCGACAATCATAAACGCACTACGGATTCGCAACAGCTCCAAATACCGAACTATGTTAAATTTCGGCTATTTCAAAAACGGCACGCGGTAATTACTGAAAACCGCAGTCAAAGCTGCCATCCCAAAAGATGATCGTACATTTCTCTAAAAATTAACTTCGTGTTTCGGACAATTCGACAGCTACGAAGTTTCCAGTGGAACTCGGGCGTAATCGAAATGTTTCGAAAATTCATCGTGAATGGTATTTTATTTAGACTATGAAGAAGTTTCATATATAAAATGTATAAAATGCAATGCAGAAAAAAAAAAGAGAAAAATTTGATAGCTAGTAAAATTGCGACGTTTCAACCTAAAAATTACGTTTCAACTATGGTTCAATTCGCTTGATTATATCAATAATTCTACCAATTTATATTGTATGAAAATATGAAGATACACTTCATTGAAAAAAAATCGATGGTCTTAAAATCTTATGAATAATCTATTTGCTGAATAGCTTTTTCTTTTTCAAAATTAACCTCCTCATTAACTCTTGAATAAAAATGTGACACTAGTTTTAAATCTAATCAAAGAGCTCATTGATATTCATCAAATTTTTAATGTTATCAACCGCAAGGTGAAAGTATGTTTCGTATTTTTCATGGTTAGCACTCGGTAATTTTCATTTGCGTTCTATGAAAAACGTGTTTCCATGAAGCACCGCGTTACCGACGAAGAGTTACGTTGAAAAATTACAGATAGCAAGATACAGATACACACGACATAAATTTCGAGAGCTTTATAAATACTCTTCATTATTCAACGTCACTCAATTTCCTTAACTTCATCCACGCTCTGCCATTTCTGAAATCTCCGCAAGCCATCTATTACGAAAATCCTGTTTAAAACACTTTATCACATATGTTCCGGACTATTGTCCGGAAATTTTCATAGATCGCTAATCAAATGTCGGTGAAAAAAATTCTTCATTAATCTACTCCGTATACAATGGTTACGAGGTTAATTGATTCAAGATTTTAACTCCGGGGTATTCTTGGTCAAAGCTTCAGGGTAAAGAATTGAAACGCCTTTTTATTCACCGGTCTTGCTGTCGACCAATTGTCACGTTTTTAAGACTATCTTTCTATCGGATAATTAACTGAATATTTTAACTGCCGATCAGATGAATTTTTGAAAAAGAACGTCTGCCTGAAATTAGAAAGCATTAGACCGTCAACAGATTATTAATTTATACCTCCCTATATAACATCCACATATATTTTTCAAGTGTCGGAAATCCTGGGAAATTTTTCCACTTCACTCACAAGTTACCTCTAAATCTAATTTTAAAACTGATTTTCCAAACGAACAGCTTCGAAGACATGCATAGAAGGATCGATTTAGACGAAGCAGCATATATAAGTATAATCGGTTCGAAGAGGATCTGTGATGGGAGACACAAGGTGAAAGTCCATGGAAATGAAGCTACGTCGTTTTCCAGGCACAGGCCGTTTCCGGCGTAGCCGTCGGCATCGTTTCGTCCTGTTAGCAGCGCGAAGAGCATGCATTATCCTTTGTTCTAGGTTAGAATACGGGGCTGACGCCGCTGGCGGATCAAACATCGCACGGGAACGGCACATACGTCATTGTCCAACCGGGGGTTCTGCGGTGGTAATTGTCATTTGATCCCGGTAACTCCCGGTATATATGTAACATCCGCGGTTCCTAGACCGCCTCGCAGACATTCATCATTTACAGACAATTGCCTCAACTTGCCTCGCGCGACGCGCAGCCCAGCGTAACCCTACGTCGAGACATCCTCCGCTGTTCATCGATGCAATATATATTCTGCACACGACCGCTAAGTACACGCGTCACGCGAGTAAGACGGCCGGATGGTTGCTCGATAGATGTGCGATTATACGTCCCGGTCTTTAACCCTCTCTTGTGTTTCCTGATCCTGACGTGTACTGTCTAAGTCGCTTAATTTTAATTTTTCAATAATCTTTCTGAATCATGTACGTAATCCGGAGCAATATTATCGGATACTTGTTATCTTTAGAGATTAAATCAGGTATTATTTAATTTTGTTTTATTTTTTCTTTTTTCCTAGGTCTAAGCTTTGGCAAGTTGCTCCGAGTTTGTTAAGACTCATAGAGCGTTCCATATTTTGTAATAATAACTGCAATTTATATTACAGTACGTACTGTGTTTTATGTTGTCTTTCAATTTTATTCATAATCGATTTAATAATGTATAAATTGACGAGTTCATAGAATCGAAATTAATCTATTTTTATAAGTTACTTCGGAAATACTTTAGGGTATTCCGATGATCCACTTTTTAGACATTTACATCTATAACACATGAATAATGACACGACATAGAAGGCTTGTTGGATTTGTGGACGAAACGCTATCGCGTTACATCGATTATTCATGGCAGGAATCTCGTAAATCGTTTCGTTGCGTTCGCAATATTCGTTGATGTTGCGATATTCATGAGGTAGCCGGAGGAGTGGCTTCGTCTAAAGATTTCTGAGTGCAGGTTGTGATAGTTTTAGAACATTAGGCTTACGGAGAAGCATTCGTCGATGGCCTGGATAGATCTAGCTTTGTAACCCGGTCAACCAATCTAATAGACGGATTCTTTTTCCTCGTATGAGACGCGAAATTCGTTTTACAGTTACCAGCTACTCAATTTTGGTCGATAAATCCGGGAGTTTCGTTCAAGTTATTTGTGATGTCGGATATTTCGAACGAAACCTCCAACTTTTGAAGAAAGTTCCAATAGACGACTATTCGCTGTTTGTTATGTATTAGCTATACCTTTTTATCATAAATATTATTATTTTGTTAACTGCAAATGGAATGTTTAAAATTTTAAGAAGGCAAATTATTATGATGCATACAGGTATACTAATAAATGATTTAATATGTCAATAATAACGTCATTTTTTAATGATCAAAAAAAATTATCTACATGCATTTAAAATCATATTTTTTACACAAACTTTTTTATTGTTCACGACTTTTTCATTTATTTATTTATTTATGGGTATTTTTAAATGAAGAGTTGCTTTGTACTGCAACTATCTCGATAAAAGCGAATTGCGTGGAACATAAATTCTGCGATTACTGTAATTCCATAATCGCCGTTGTTTTGTTGAAATCGAGCGAAATTCAGCGCGTAAAATACTAGAAAAATGAAAGGAACGTTTCGGAGGCGATTGGTATCGAATGCTGAACTCGAAATATTTGACTTCCGATCGAAACGATACAAAGGGATATGAACGTTTCAATTCATATCTGGGTCAGCGTTCTGTTTAATTACAAACCTGAATTCTTTATCGGAGCTGCACGTAGAAATTACGAAATTACAAGTACTTGTTGTCAAATCGATATCGAATGCATGGCTCATTCCTGTCGATTAAAAATGAAACTGTCAGCTCTAACCGATTACGATTTCCATCGCGAAAAAATGATCGATTTATTTATTTACAACGCGAACAAAGCTAACTTTCGAGAAAATGCATATTACCGATAAAACACCAGGGAGCGAAATTAATTCCCTCATCATCTGTTATACGCGTTTTTCATTTTGCACGCGAAATTTGTCATTTCTGTAGCGAATAAAAAAACTCGAATTTTTTCCATAATTCAATTTCATAAAGCACAAATTTTTTTTAACTCTTTCGTTTATATGGGCGATCCTAGTCGCTCGTTATTGAATTGTTACGAATATTTGATACGTGTTTTGCAGAATATTTATTGCTAAAACGAACGTCACTTTCTTTCAATTTACTTTAACTATCACGAATTTTATGATATATCGTATCGAATTTGAGGTAAAAGAATTCCTCAGTAAGAAAAGAATGTCGATTTAAGAGGAATAACAGCAATCGTTGATCTTCTTTCGTAGTATTGATAACTAATCTTTCAATGCTTGTTTTCAAATATTATTGACTAATAACCCAAGATCCATACACAGACATTAATTCCTAATCAATTATACTTAAGTTATAATTTTCTACAAATAAAAATCTCAAGATCATATCTATCACGTTGAAAATTAATTAATACCATTCCCAATCAATAGATGTCTGAACTTCAAATGTAACGATGCGAAGTATCATCAATCATTTATTCGGCATGAATCGATTCTGAAAGACAGCAAACATAGTTTCGTGATCGCAAATAGTGTGCAACGACGTTATCGGAAGCGTTTGTCCACTAATGACGATTATAACACTCGACGCTACTCGTCGCTACAGTCGCGATCCACGTTAGTCATAACAAGGTTGGCATACTGCGTTAATTAGTCCACCGTTACATAAATAAATAGGCGTCCATTGTTCATCGGATTCGAGCGGGCACCGGGCGACTTTATTATTCAAAATCGAAGGAACAAACTTTGTTTCCAGCGTTATCTTTGCCCCATTTTCTGCCCTAGGAATAATACAGCGTCGAGTACTTCCGGGATGTATGTCGATCAATCGTGGGTAAAAGTGCAAGGAGAGAAGAAGCCGGCGAAATTTTGCAGAACTCGTTAAAATTCAACGTCTTCTTGGTAATTTCGAACTTTTGTTGGTTGTTAGCATTCATACAGATTGTGGCGAGAAAATGTCGGATGCTGTGAGATACTGTTGGAACTTACTGTTATGAAATAATATTGCGTCGTTTGGTAAACTAACAGAGAAGCTCAAAATAAATTTTCACAGTATTAACATTCTGTTGTATGGTATATTCGGTCATTTATTTCAATGACAGCTTATAATTTGTATCTTCCCTTACAGACGAACCGTTGATATAGTTAAAAACAATATCGAAACGGTGCTTGAAGCTAAAAAAAGGCCGAAATATGCGAATCATCGGACTTGTAAAACTATACATAGAGACTTTCGAATTACGTTGATTGAAACGCCTGAACTTTGGAACTGGACCTTCGCGAAGCAAAGTTTTGGACTTTAAAAGTAGCAACGTGAGAAACATTTAATCCCCATGCGCTCGCCAACTTTTGAATTCAACTATCCGAATTCTTGTCGTCGTGCCAATTTTTAGTCTGCCTGCCCATTCGGTTAAATTTATGGCAATTCTGTAAAATCTCAAGAATTCGAAACTCTTAAATCCCACTATTAACCAAAAATTTAGAATTGATCGCGGCTATATTGACGTTCTTTGTTTAAAGTAAAAATTTAAACATTTCTAAATATATGCTCGAAAGTTTTCCAACATAGGAGAATTAAATTGGCTATTTTTTAAAATTTCAGGATTCGTGGAACACGTAGTGCTTCCAAACTTTTGCCCGCTAATGTAAGTAGAGTCGTAGGAAATTTAAGAGAAAATTAGGACGAATTCCTCGTTAGGTGCCTCCAATAAAAACACTATGTCTTCTTGTACTACTGTCCCAGAAGTTTTCTGCCAAAAAATTTGCACAAATTCTATATCTACGTTATTGTCCTACTTTTACTAAAAGAGTTTTAAAATGTGGATTTATATGACGCAAGCTTGTGCTACATCAATGGCTGATGATCGATCAAACTACAGCTTTATACTATGTAAATTGTGAGCTTTTACTATGTAAATTACCATCAAAGGTGTTGAGAAAACTTTTGTTATACGCGAAAAATCGACAGGTTCGTAGGCGGCATAGATCAATCGCTCTAAAAGCATAGAATCTTTCCCTATGTCAAACATTAATGATGTTTTACTTTATCTGTTTTATTTTTGTCTTCAATGATCTATCTCACATTTTATTCTATCGATATATAATAATATTCTATGATTTGTATTATCACTCTCTTCGCTTTGATTTATGAAGTCTGATCTAACCTGAGCTTATTTTACTTGACCCGTACATTTCACGTAGTTACTTAATGCTATTAGTTTCTATTTTCTAAAACTCGAAATACGTCTTAAACAATATGAATTTCGCATTCAGTCGTACTATTCCTGATTGTCATTGTTATTGATATTTCAACGAACGTTACCTTCTTTGACGCTGTTGAAGTCACCAAGAATCAAACAACTTGAATTCCAGTGAACTGATGTCAATTACTACCCAAGTAAACTAACTTGACTTATATAAATAGAAATTTGTACTGAAGCAAGTTAACCCGAACAAGGCTTCAATTTCAATCTAATTTTTTTCCAATCTGCTAAGTCGCCGATGCAGCGTGATTTTTCGATTAATCGACATATCGTTAAAAGCGTGTAGTGCATATGAATCTTCGTCCCAAGGCACGAAACGCGAACAATTAGCATGGCAGCGATTCGGCGCGCCATCAAAGATAATTACGGCGTCGAGGGTCGTGGTTCCGAATGCCACGATAGCATACATTTCACTAGAGGATCCGGCTTATGAGATGTCGGACATCCGTGCCAATTTCGACTCAGAGATGCAAGCATTTCGCCGAGGAGTTCGATTCGATCGTTTGGCATTTCTAGTATTAACTCGGTATCGAGGTCTCCAGTCGATAGCTATGCGCTCGAAAACGATCCTTACCCAACCCTCTCATCTCTATCCTCTAGACGAAAGCTAACTAATTTTCCCGACTGAAGTCGCGGCCCATATTTCGCGGCTCACTCGTGTCAATTCCGAACCGTTCCTCGATATGGTACAATATCGTTCAATTGTACCCTTGTCGTCGAAACAGGTCGATGTATTGTGCGCCAGAAAGTTATTAACAAGTCAATGTCTCAAAGATATAACACCGCGTAGTTGCATAAAACACTTTATATTTTATCGACTTTAAATGCTCTATATTTATAGCAATAAAAGCTGGTGGATCTGCAAGTCATTCTGTTTCGAAAATTAGAAACTGTTTTAAACATTTCAAAGTTCACTGCATTCCAAGTCGTTTCTGCATTCAATGATCTTGCAATTTTACTGTTACTCTGTGTTCTATTATAAAGTTCTGAATATTTGCCGAATAATGACTGCCATTCCCGTAAAAAGAAAGAAAAAGATAAGAAATTGTTGACTAAAAAATGTATATATTCTGCTATAGAATTTTAATACCAAATATCTTCAAGCAAAACAGGAATCTTCCTTATTGCTCCGAACCTAACCCAAAATCTTTTTAAATTGTCTTTCACGAAGCCGACCATGAACCAAGGTATCCGTTTATTCACCAGTCGGAAGTAAGTACAATCCAGTGCTTTAAATCGGTTGCTTTATAACTAGAAAAAGACAGTGGAAACTACGAATCGGGGCGAGCATCCGCGTTGCATAAGCAGTTGGACTCGGAATCTATTGCGGCTCTGCCGTGAATCTTCGAGGTAACACACCGAGAAAGTCTGTTTACGGCCGAAGTGTCGAGAATCGTGGAATTCAGAATTCTCATTTCCTCTAGATCGAGCTCCTCGTGCGTAAAGGGCGATTTAATGAATTCTCTGGGTCTGGAGGAAACGGAGCTTGGTTTGATGGCTACGTCAATGTTCAATATGTGAAATACGTACAAATTCAAGGATATCGATCAAAAATATATTTACAGAGAATTGTTTGGAAATAGTTTGACAAAAATAGATTGTCCGCGATAAATTGGACAATTTATTTTCTTGCATTCGAAATTAGATAGAAGGGGAATTCTTTCTGGTCAGACATCCCTTAAATAAAAGCAGGTACTTTAAGACGACATTCTGAGACCTGGAACTAATATTACACGACATATCATTTCTTTCGCTCAATTAATTCTTTTTTAATGGATTCATATATTTTTATTATTGCCAATTTATTATATGTTTCCTGACGCGTTCAACAGTGCGTATAATACGTATGCTGCAATAGTAATCCACTGGATAATTTCCTATTTAATCTTTTTCTTCTCTAACTTGAATTTATCTATTATATTATGTTTCGTTATAATTCATTTAATTTCTAACCTTCCGTCTTCAAAATAGATAAGTATAAAGTAATAACTATTGAAATTCTCGTACTTATTCCCACGAATCTCTGAATTAATTTCGCGAGATTTGTAAATTAAAAATAAAGTAGCCGCCACAGCGACCGATGAAGCGGATGATACATGTAAAATTAAATTAATTTCGTACTCAAATAATTATTCATTACATGCATAAACAATCAGGCCGCGGATGATACACCTTCACGCGATCAATAAACAAATTGACCTGCTGATATATTCCATTAGCAAAATCTCCTATTGGATGAACGATCAAATTTATGGTCATGCTCGAAAAATAGGTTATGTCCTAAAAAACAATGGGCATCATTTAAGTTAATTAATTCGGAAATTCGTGGACATTCTATCGATCCGTTAATTAGCAAGCTATTGCAATTTTGTTTCGACGGTAACACATTATGCAGGCTGTTATCAAAATATGTATGTAAATGCACGAGCTTTGGCGTTACTGTCCATTATGAGAGTTTTTCGAAGAAAGCTTGCATAATCCTAAAAATAATGCTTCTTTACAGTTGCTCGCAGAATTTTGTTTGGTAGAATTTTTTTATCAAAGTGGTGGAGAACAGAAATTGTAAAAAATTAACGATGATAATAGAAATTGGAAACCGGAGCATGTATGTTAGAAAAACAAGTATCATAATCGTGTATTCATTATGTGATAATGTATAATAATTATTTATTCATTTCTTCTTCACAATTAGTAGCTCAAGCATGAGCTATACAGATTAATGTTTCAGCATTCAATTTTTGCATTGTTAGAGGAGAAAGAGAAAACAAGAGAAACCTCGTTGAACTTTCTGAAAAATAATGGAGGAATTATCTACATTATAAAACAATTGTTTTATACAGAGATAACGGTATTTCGAATTTTTCAAGAATTCCAGAGCTTCAAACCGTAGTAATAACGAAGTGAAAAAACCGTTGAAATCTCACGGACTGCTGATATTAAAATTGCACTCGAGTTTTTTCATTTTTAGATTTAAAGGGGCTACAGTAGCGCTGTAAATAACCCAGATTGCTGATCTAGTATTCGAACACTGATATTCGGCTTACTGGAAGATTGCTACCCCGATTGCGCTATTCAGACCATCGACAAATTCTTTCTCTCTGATCCTAATATTCGAGAAATGGCTGCCTATAATTTAATAGACGTGGCTTCACGAATCTCGGTATTCTACTTTCATAACTCAAAGAACCGCATTATTCGAATGAAACATTACTCGAATAAGATACTTTTGTACACGTGATCGAGTTCACGAAACAAAGGATATTTTTGAGAAGACATTAATCTGAATGCCTTAATATTTATATAACAAAGAATGATATTTATGATAATCGTGATGGTTCTTAAAAGACATTGTTATTTTTCAATTTACAAACAATAAATAAGAATTTCAAAATAATAGAACTACATGACTAGAGTGCATAATATATATTCTACCTACGTACTGTACATAAGTGTGTACATACATCTTTTCAGAAAACTTTTCATTTCAAATAACATTAGTATAATATCTGCAAGATTCGAAATGCACATATCGTTCGATATCTGTGGCCGAAGTCTGAGGCGGATAAGTTTAATGGAGCGCGATAAAGCGGGCCTGTTTGTCACGGGATCGTGCGTACCAGCGCGTAACCTGACAACATTACAATTAACGCGACCAGCGGCTGTTATTCGACTACTTAACGCGCGTTTACCGCGTAGCCCTATCGCGGCCCGGTCGCGCCAAATGAAGTTTCAACGCAATTACAGCGACGCGCCGGGTAACAAGGACGCTGGAGATCTCTTCTCATACATTTACGCTCGGTTTCATTTCGCGTTACCGCGACGTTATCGTTTCCACGACGATTCTCCCTCTATCCTTCTCTTTCTCTCGCTTTTTCACTCCGATTTTCTCTCGTTCTCGCGACCAGAATATACTCTCTGTCGACGTCGTTCTCTTTTTTTCGCTCGTCGCGCCATGAAATAAACATAAAATTAAATTGGACTCGGCCGACAGGGATTTCTTGGACCGAGAGCTGAAGAGAGAGAGAGAAGAGAGAGAGAGCAACGATAACAATTTCACCACGACCCCGGACGGTCGCGAAAAATTATCGCGACGATCAAATTTCTGGGACGATTTAGTCGTTAATTGGCGGACGAGCGAGAGATCGCAGCTGCACGAGTGCAGCTACTTTCTTCGAATGGAGCAGCATGATAGGGGGAGAGATATCATGGGATTTTCTATAGGTGCGGATTTGTGGTAGATTTTAGAGCGGTTGCGAGGTTTTGCCGAGTGCTCTTGACATATTTTATTATTTGGTTTTTATTGCGGTAGAATTTTATGTGTTAAAAATAATAAACACATGCCATTGAAAATTCAATATCGATGCTATAAATATGATAAAGAGCTGCAAGATATTATTTAACGCGTTGACTGTCAACCACGTTCTTTCTCATATCTCGTAGAGGACATTTACTCTTGATGTTTTAAAAACGCCAAAGTGGCAGGCTATTAATATAACGTTATAACGTTGATATGAATAGATCGATGATATCTTTATGTAATCGTCCTAACAAGGTGATTGGCTATGGTTTCGAATCAGGATGATGAAAGGCTTCATTGATTTTGATGATATATTGGGCGCGCCATTGTGGATGAGACCCAATTCGTTGGTAAGTGAATTGAGAAGTAATCAGGAAAGTTGATATGAACGTAGAACCTAGTTTGCCTACCGTGCTTTTATCAAACTGAAATTATATTTTGTCAATGTAAAACAAGAACTTGTTAAAATTGACAGTCCATAATCTGAATTTCTATGACGTTCTATTATCGGGCTAATGTTATTCATATATGAATTATAAAATTAGATTAACGATCGCTCCAATTTAGTTCCCAAAATTGTCAAAAGTATTTTCAGCTCGACCGTTTCGGTTTTATTAATTACTGGAAGCAGATGCCAACAGAAACGAATGATGCTCCAAATTCGAAAATGGTCTTCTGTTATCAATATAACATTCTATTATTTGAATTTAATTCTTCACTTCATCAGATATCAAACGAAAGTGTCTTACTTGCAAATGAATATGAAAATATTTCGTACGTTAATCACGTCGTGACACGATCAGTTGCACACTTTCTCGTTAAAATTAATCATATCGTCGCACAACTACGATTACAAATTTGCAAACACAATAAGAATAGAATAACGAGGAAATTACAAGTTTAAAAAGCAAAACTCAATTTCCATCACATTCAATATTCAAAGAGACGAAAGCCATCAAAGGCGCAAACAATGCATGTACACATACGAATCGAACAACTTGTTCTAACAATCGTATTGCACCACAAAGCGATAGAAAATTCCAAGTTTCCAATACTCTTGTTCTTCTTGTTTTCAGGAGAAACAGGTGGAAAACTGGAAGATTGAAATTCTGCATGGCGCGTTGTTGTTTGGACGATATCGAAGCCACTGAAAGGGCTGACTTATGACTTCACGCTGCAACACTGACCGGTCCAAACATACGTCCAGATATTCCACGTCATGGTTCATCGTTGTTTACGCTTTGGCTCAAAATTTGAAACATTTCTCCGGGCTATGAAAAGCGAGAACGCGTCTCGTTGAGGCAGCGAAAGGGAACCGGTCGTCCAATACGTTTCCTTTTTTTGGTCAAAGCCCCTTTCGATCTTTTGAGGCCGTATTTTCACGTGGGCAGCGCCATTTTTTAGCACTATAGTGAAACTTCGTTTGAACAAAGGATTCCGATGGTAGTTTGTTGATTTGTCGGTTTATTAGATTAACGGTGGATACGAAAGAGATAGACACCGGTATTTCATGATAGCCGAGAGAAGGAATCGATATATTTTATCGGTGAATTGTTTTTCCTACCATTCTTTTCAATAAATTACGCGTCCCATCGTACGCTTACGAAGTCACAAAAGAAGTTTTCACAGTTTACTACAATATGAGAAAGAGAAAAAGAGTATCGAGTAAAGAGTTTTCTTATCCGTATCGCTCGTGTTTATTGTAATGTCTAAACGTATACTTCTTACGTGCACGATCCAAGAATACAAAAATAGCACAAATAATATTTCATACATATTAAATAATTCTACGATGCATTGTTGTAATACTTGAATGATTTTTTTGTATAAACTTGTTCTTGTGTTTTGTTTTTCATACACCTTTTATTTTGATTCCTTTGGTACAGTTTTTATATTTTGATCATGGTAATTCTACTGGTACCTTATCTCACAAATCTAACCCGAACATATTCACGAATAATTTTATGCAACGAAATTAAAGGCACCAAGGAAACTAACGACTATGTCCAGTGAGAAAACATGAAATGAAAACAGGACTGCCATCAAAAGGAAGCAGAAACGGATGCCACGCGGAAGAAAAGAAAATAGATCGCTTTGTACCATTCCTGGACTTCGGACAAGCAATAACAGCGTTTTTAATTCGACTAACGAATTTTGCTTCAGTTATTTATTCAGGATTCCATGAAGATTAAAGAGCTTGTTAGATAGCGGAGATACCCTCTCCTAGTGGTGCTCTCTTCTCCCATTGTTTCTTTCCTTCGTCTATCTTGGACAACGGCAGTGAAATTGAAGAAACAATGCAGTCCCCTTTGAACTACCGCGACTCAAAGTGGTAATCAAAATGAACGCGAAAAAGTTTCTCGTTCTGGAAAGAAATTAATTTCGTCCCTTTGATACAATTTATTAGTTTCGTACGCGGAAGTAGGGGCTGGGGCGCAATAACGTTCCGCTTTCTTTCGTGCAGCCACCGAGTTTAATAAGAAACGAGGATAGGTAGGCTGCTGGCTTTTATTCGCCACTTTCCTTCTGCTATTTCCTTCCGATCGAAATCCGACAAACATAAAGAGATTTTGTGATATATTCAATGATTTAAAAAACAAAAAGCTTCTGTAAAAGAACTCGAAATTTATTGGTCACGTCAATTGTATATAAACGTAGAGATATTTCAAAAGATATACAGAGAACTTCAGTGTTTTAATTTTAAATATCTCACGTACTATGTATCTACCCCAAAAACTGAGCATCATTAGCTACAGTTTTTCAAACTCTATACGCTAAAAGCTCATTAAGGAATCAGCGTTACGCTTCAAAATTTCCCCTTGGTAGTTAAATACCGGTTACACGACGAACTATCCCATGACGTGATGATAAATTACTCACTGTTAATATTCAATAACAAGGACTAAGTCCACATAAGTTTTCATGGCAAGTGTTAAAATATCTCCATGAGCCACTATATGCAAAATCAACTGTACGTTACACGTGCCTCCAACTGGCGACAATCGTTTACATTTAACCCTTCCAATTGCGTTCAATTAATATTTATCGCTGAAAAGTATTTCAATACCGAATCACCCTACAGGGCATACATCCAGACACTGTTGTCGCGTGCTTAAAATATTTGAAGCGCACGCGGAACCAACGTGCATTGTCGAGGGAGAGGAAGTGTAACGTTGAAGAATTTACGTGGCTGCGAAAGCGGCATTCATTTTGCCGCATTGTAAAGGAGATAGCGGCTTCCAGCGCGAAAATATGAATTCCAGCGTTAACAACTTGCCACCTCGCGTACTCCGTAAATCTCTGAAAAGCGTCAAAAAAAAGATGAACCGTCTGTGTTACGTGTGTGTTTTCAGAGAACGCTGGAAATCCTGTTCATTTCGAATCGGTCTTTGCTAAATCGCCAGGTGCAGCATTAGCCAACTTTGATAAAAAAGAAAAGAAAAACGGAGAAAGAAGAAAGAGAAGGTTATTCAAGAGAATGCTAATTGATGCATTAGAGATTTAACAGCATTCGATGCACCGGTACGATCTTTTGTTTCCAGTGAAATACGACTGTACTACTCGGTGCAAAGGCATTTACCATTGAGTACCGTTGCAATTTAGTAATTATTTTCACGGGAGTTCGAGATACAATCAAGAGATAAACCAGAGTCTGTTTTAAATGTGCGATGTTCAGGTGCAGTAGGAAAAGTTCAGAGAAAATGCTCGATTGGCCGTAACGGCCGAAACGATCGAAGTATGTGATAGATAATAAAGAGAATTGAAAAAATAATTCGTTTCATAAACTACGTTTCCAGAATTTATAGAGGTATTAGAAATGCGAAAACTAAAGTGACCAAAAATCTGAGTACTCCGTGCTCCATACTGCACCACGATTTTCAAAGCACCCTATGGATGTAGGGAACAAAGGAAAGGAAAGAGAAGGGGGAAAGCAAAAGGGCAGAAAACAACCCTAAAAAGAAAGGTAGAGGGAGAAAAAGCGTCAATGGAGAAAGAGGGAGAAGGCCGGTTGAAAAAGCATCGAATTTCAGCGAACGACGCAAAGGATCTTAGTAGCGGGTCCCGGCGGAGTGCAGGTATTCTCCGATGGGTCGCCAGCAAAATCGATTATGCCCGAAGCTTGGAGAGAACGGTCGGACACTCGTTTCCGGGAACAAACAAAAAAGTCGCTGAACCGTCGACGGGTCTTCTGTCTCTCTGATATGCAAACGTAAGCTTCGCTCAGGTGTACGTATGTATAATAAGAGGGTCCAGCCAGATGCAGTATTATTGCTGCACCATCGTGACCCGAGTGAGTATACCGGTGCTATAGCGCGTCGATGGAGGCGAAGGCGTTGGTGTGTGCTACTGGTAGTAGGGAACGGTGTTGGGGTGTAGTTCCGAAAACGGTTGGTTCGGCGCGGAACAGAGCCGCGGGTGGATAGTTCCGAGCCCCGAAAGAGCGAGAACGGAACGACGAACGAGGACGACGATGAAGAGAAAGAGGAAGTAGAAGAGGGAGAGAGAGTGTGCTAGTACGGTTTCGCCCGAATGCATCGATAGCACTGTGCCCCAGTTCCACGTTTCTCTCCCTCTTTTTCTGCCCTCTCTCGCACGTTTCTCACCCGCCAGCCCTTCAACCGTCACCCAACCACCACCTCTTCTTCTCTCTTTTCCATCGTTTCTCGCGTCCCGTTCTCGCGATGCTCCCACGCCCTTCAACCCAACTCCCAAAACCGCCCCCTCCCTCGTCCATCGCACACTTGTCCTCCTCCTCGACTCATGCCCGCTTGCTACGGATTTATAGGCAGCCTTATCGCTACATCCGCACCCTCGATAGACTTACGACGATGCGGATGCAATTTCCAAAATCCTTGGAAATACGTGTCACGTGGTACTTGCAAGGAGTATTGCAAGTAAGGATAGCGAGCTCTGGCTGACGGTTTTCAGATTAAGATTTATGGGCGTGTGCAGATACGGTATTATGCTAGCGACGATGCATTTTAAGGGTTGTCACAGCCAGTTAGTTCAACACTATTTTAGTTTCGAACGATTTATGGCGAGCACTAGATTAGGAGCATGGATAGTGAAAGTGCGAGCGAGATTGTCCAGATTCCTAACGATTACTAGTGATTCGAAGTTTGGTGTCGTAACTTTAGTATCGAAGAATCGATTGATTGGAAAAGGATATGAAAAAGTTTAGAAATAGTGCGATCGCTTCTTTCCTTTTCGCTTCTTTCCTTTTCGCTTCCTCCGGAACGGTCACGTAATATTCTAATTGCAAATTAAAAAGCTTTTAAGATTGTTATAATATCAGAATGGTACATGTAACTGAACCGGAAGAAAGAGCAAGACCATACACTATAGCATTAACATATTCAGTGCTGTTCGGGTCTTATATTGTCCACGTTGAACTTTCTATTCAAAGCGCTGTTCTGGTGGTTCCACCGCATGTAAAGCATGTCACGGTGTGCACCGCGTGTTTGAATGTCTTCTAGAAATGTCTGTATCGGGTGAAAAATACGGATACGAACGATCCAACTGAAATCAGAGTTTAAGCAGAATTGAGAATTTTCTAAAGAATTTACTCGAACTTAACGTTGCATTACTGTTCAGCATAATATGTAATATAGTATAAAATAACAATATTATTTACTTAATACTTGTGAAGAAGTTTAGACATATGTTGGTGTGAAGTAAGTTTGGTCTGAAGTAAGTTAGATGTGAAGTGAACTAAGTTAGTGAGGTAGGTTTAAAATGTTTGAAGTTAAAGTCTAAAACAGGAGAGGTCTCGAAACTTTTTGCTCCACCTCTGTGTCTAGTAGCCTCGTACAAGCTTGCAAATTTTGTCAGGTCTCGAAGGTGTTGAAAGTTTCGAAATTTTTTGACCCAGAACTTCGAAGATTTTGAAACCCTTTTCAGCTTGGAGACAAGGTTAAATTGCCTTCGAACTTCGTTTATTTGCTACTTAATGAATTCAACTAAGCATAAACAAATATAAAATCATCCAGTATCATACATATTTCAATCTCTTCCTCGGAGAGCAAAAAAGTAAATAAAAATAAGTCGAATTGTCCTACCTCAGGAATCGATACAACCTCAACTTTTACGAGGAAACTGCAGGGACCAAGTACGGACTATGTTCAAGTCGAAGATTCTAGCCGCTCTGAAATTCAAATAACTTTCGTTAACCCCGGAATCATTTTATCCATATTGCGTTTCGTCGTCGACTTATAGCGCCATTTGCATTGTACCACTTGGCCCACGCTTATCAACGATCTGGCGAATACACTAAACCTGTCGCAGTGCCGGAAACAAGTTCTCGAATTCAAGCAGAAAAGTTCGCACCTTAACCTCAAGGAATAGCCCGCGCTCGAGACGTTATACCTCCACGTGATTTCTCGTTTTATCGCAATAGAGCTGGACTTTCTACTTACAAGCGTCAGACGTGTGCGTTTGATCGTACTGTTGGCGGATCCAATATAGTTAGGTTGCCAAGTGTTTTAAGTGTTTTCCAAGTTTACAAAAACATAAATTACATTAATCAGGTTTATAGGAAATTTCAATTCCCTCATTTTTCTCCAATTATAGGAGTTCCATGATTCTCCAATTGTAGAAACTAAATCGATTCCTCAGATATTCTGTGAGCCACCTGACTAAATACAAGCTCACATATCCAACCGAACGTCGCGAGCCCGATTACAATGAACTAATAGCATTTGTGATTAAAGCGCGGATCACTCGGTGTTACGTAAACACAGGCCAGGTGATTACAGGATTGGTCAACAATTAATTTCTTGCTACACTTGCCCTGTGATCTCCCATCGCGTTATTGTGTGTTCTTATCGGCGAGAATGTTTGCTGGAGTTTGTAATCAATGGGATCCTGTGATATATATTTGTTAATTGGCTGTAATTGTTAGTTGGATCGGAGAGTTCTGTTATTAAACTTTGTCTAAACATTTAGAATCTAATTCGATGGCTTCTAGAAGTCGTACAATATAGTTCAAAGTTTGGAATCACTTATTTGACAGGAAGGTAATTTGAATTAATTAATAAAGAAAGAAAATAGATGTTTAAGTTGAGATTAAATTTTCCAGCAGAAATATTAATATCCTAATGAATTACATTATAAGATTGTTTTATTCTAATTCTTTCTATTCTCTCTATTCTTAAAAATATGCACATTGAATTATGTAATTTGTTCCAAAAGTATCTACGATATTCGAAAATGATTTTGCGAGAATCGAATTAACAGGATATCTCGTGATAATTGATATAAAAATACTGTTCGAGTTCCAGTCCTACGCTTATGAACTGTTTTAACCAAGTTATCAAACTCTTCGTCCACAAGAGAGCTATTTACATTGGTTTTCTTTCGATGTCACATAAATGAGGAAATGGAAAGAGAATATTATTCGAGAATAATTATCCCGTCCCAGGCCCTCGTTCTATTTTAATAGTAATGTCAGCTGGAATTCGAATAATTCATGAAAGAAAAACAAGGTAAGATCTCGTTAATTCTACGTTATAATTCCTATGTTAAATTGAGTTAACGAAGCATTCCTAATATTATTTCCAATATACATACGAAGGAAGCAATTACGTCATAATAATTAAAAAATTTATTTAAAGTACCTGTAAAAATATCTTTCAATTTTAACCTCGAATGTTATCTTTCATAAGAGTAATTTATTCTTTAAAATGTCATCCAAATCCCATTATCACAGGCATTAATCTTTCTTTGTAGTGCATTCAGTAGCTCTCTAGACAATTCTACGCGACAAAACGTTTGTAGTCAAAGAGAGCCTAAGGGTTGTAATTAACTATCGTACGGACTAGGATATCCGCCATATTTTCCATCGAAAGGAACCGTCTCGAGAAACGACATTAAACCACTGAACGGGATAAAAAGGGCCTCTGTATGCAATGTAAAAACGAGTAATTCCTTTGATCTTACTTATAATCCTGTTTCTGCTAATACTTATTTCAACAAAGCAAGTACTCGTTGCATAAAAGTCTCGCGCACCATCTGATGAGCGCGTTCTGTCATGAAAACCACCACTACACTTGCTATTTACCTATTGTGTGCATCTAAAGCTACCTATTGTAATAAGCAGACTACATATTTTCATGTATTTATGATAAATTTAAAGATGCAGAAATTCACAAAATGCATACGATATATAAAGATATATAATATAAAATATGGCAAGTAAAATACTTGTTCAATTCAATCAAATATCTTTATTGTGAAACCAAGAATATTCTTTTCTGAGCTTTCGCACAGTACCGAAGGCAAGCGCTATAAATGATTGCTCTGCACGAAGGTTTTCAAGGTAATCAAATGAAAATTA
This sequence comes from Bombus terrestris, assembly GCF_910591885.1. NCBI lineage: Eukaryota > Metazoa > Arthropoda > Insecta > Hymenoptera > Apidae > Bombus > Bombus terrestris. The sequence continues at coordinate 8,058,965 of NC_063274.1, forward strand.
TACCAATTTGTCTCGGTTCTCAAATAAGAAATATGCCGATCAATCGCAATTTTTTAATGAAAATTATACCGATCAATCTCAGTCTTGAAGTGAAAATTATACCAATCGATATCACTTTCTAGGTACGAGTACAAATCATGCCAAACAAGCCCTTGTTAGACAAACCATACCAAAGACATATAAAATTTTATCGAGAAAAACACGCGACCTTAGAATCGACTTGAAGTTGGTAACTCTGCGGCATCGATCCACAGAAGCATTCGAGATTCGCAGCATGCAAATCACTCCCAATTACCGAGAGTGGTGCTCTCTTTAGCCACGGACCAGGACAGACTCTCATTTCGGTATCGTTTCCGAATCACCGTCCGCGACGATCGTCGACGTTCATTACGAAACTGATCGCGATAGTGACGATGCGCTAATTAAAAATCGGCCAAGGATGTCTCAAATTGTAGTTGTTCCTCTTCTCTTTTTTAGTGTCGACTTTTATTTTTATTATTTACGACAAGTTTGCTAACGTTGAAACGAGAATTTATCTTGTCGATTTTATTATGGGTCCTCGATACACAGTGTGAAGTTTTTATTCGGTAAATTCTCGAGTGATCTGACGACTATGAGTAAGAAGTTCGATTGTTCCGAAAGTTGTGAAGTCCGGAAATTCCAAGCAAAATGTCACATAAATTTGGTTAAAAATCAGCGTAAAGTGCCTGAATGAAGACATATTCGTAGTTCAGACAGCAAGTACTGTTTGTCGCTCAGAAGATGACATTTGAGATGGCACAGCAGTGTGTACTCTTATACGACTTTATTTGTTAATATGAAACTTTCAACCGATACACGTGCCTATATTTATGATGATATTCAATCTATCAGAAATAATTCATCGACGAGACGAACAGTTAATCATTTGGTTCTATCAAGTTATTTTTTACATGCAAACAAGTTATAGAATTTATACAAACACAAATACAATAGAATCTATAATTCTTTTGCTAATACCAGGTTGTGTACTTAGAGAGCAACAGAGTGTTACCCGGTGATACAGCTTCAGTAATTTGCGTCCTGTAACAGCGCCAAACTCGGAATTCGTTAGAAACCCTAACAAGCGCAATTATCGCTTAATGTATTCGCGCGACACCGTTTCCATCGATCAACGACCGTGTCCCGTTCGAAAATTGGAACGACTCAAAAATCGTATGCAATCGGTAGCCAAATGGATCTCTTCCCCTAGCGAGACGAGAACGAATCTCCATAATTCTCGCGGCGTCGTCTCTTTTATCCTGGGTTAACCAGACTTAAAGATCTTCGCTGATCAGCGATTCTCTGTTTGACTAGCGTAACCTATTTCCCAGGCGAGTTCCACGACGCTGAGTGTGATCGAGAGAGACGAATATAGAGATAGCAACGGAGAAAAGATCGGAGCGAGGGAAACGAAGCGTCGTATTTCCTAACGCGCGACATCGAGCGCCACGGAACGACGAGGTTGAGCTCGTGGCGCATTCCAAGGAAAGCAAGCTCTACCTGGTGCTGGGTTTAATGGTTGTACCGAGTGAAGTTGCTGGTCGACTCGAAGAAACGACCCGCTTTACTATAAATTCCAGATAAGCCGAGGTTTACGGGCGCAGTTAAGACATCCTGCGCCTGCATCTATCGCGGAAAACAAACAGTCCGCGAAATTACCGTCTTCGTTCCGTTTGTCGATGCGAGATTAGAATCGAGCATCTGTCGATTTGTGTGTTTATGCAGTTGACTGAAACAAGGATGGGTTTGCGTAGTTGCGCGTGTATAAGGGTACGACGTTGAACTTGACGTACGAGTATATGGAAGAGATGTAGTCGGGTGATTTTTATACACGATACGATTGTGTAATTCATTGTATAGATTCTAAATTTGTTTTGAAACATAACGTTACACCCAAATCTATACCTCACTTAGTATACTTAGCCGTAACTTAGTGTTACCTTGTTAATAAGTACAATCTAGCGACTTCACAATATTGCCATCTACTAAAAAGTCTCCACATGGTACAACAGTAATTTATTCGTACACCCTGTACATTTGTCAAATAAACCTCTTTCTAAATGTGCACAGTTTCGAACATGTTAATGCAACCATAGTAACAGTACTAGTAGCCGGTGTAAAGGCAATTCGACGCGGCGGCAGGATCACAACTGAATAGCGGCATCGTAATCGCTGCGTGCAATATCTTAGCAAACTCGAATAAACCTATACCTCGAGCAATCCACGAATTTATTGAGCGTTCCGTTCGCCATGGCAAATAACCAGTGATGGACGTCAGGTTATTGATTTCGAGCGATAAGTGAAAATGAAAATCAATAAATGGGAAGATGAAGGTTTTGTTGGACGAAGAAATTATTGTGTTTGTTCCGGATGTAATGTTCCCAAAAGCAAAAATAATATCTTTATGACATAAAAAATTAAAGAAATCGTAGAAATGAATTGATTAGTCCTAGTTGTAGACTACCTAAAGAAGATCTGAGGAGCTGTATGGTAGCAGATATATAATTATTAAATGTACAATTACCAAATACATAGTTTCGCATTTTGGTTGAGTCAATTTTCAGGTACAGGATTTCGAACTTTCAATGGATCAACATAAGCGTAGGGTCTAAATTACAGCATGTAAACAGCTAAAATCTGTGCACCTTATCTACTGAGAATATAAATATATCTACTATTCTTACAAATTCTTATCGAATGGATATATCGATATCATTAACCTTACCGACCCGACATAACAACGACGACGATACAAAGATGTGAAAGTATGGAGAGAAGATAACAGAGAAAAGAATCCTTCACACACACACACACACACACACACACACACACATGCACAGACTGTCGTTATAGAATGGAAAAAGATTCAATGGCTTGGCCATCTCCGGAGTTCGATAAGAAAAGCTGTTTGATTTTTTGCATGTGATCGGTCGAGATTAATCGAATAGCGTTGAAGATAAGTACGCAAACGGTAGCGCCCTTCGGATCACGTGACAAAGATGAAAATAAGCGGGTCGCGTACGATTACGTGAAATTTAACGCGGCGAAAATACGGAACAATTCGCGTGAATTCGCTCGTCACTAATCTGGCTTAAATGAGACAAGGATAATGATATACGAGCGGCGGAGTGTGTCATCAAGGTCGACGGCAACCGACCGTGAAATATCGCCGGGATGAAAATATTTTGTTGCTCCTCTTTGTGGATACTCTTTTTGGAAAGGGAACTGCTGGTGTCTGTGTGTAAATGTGAAAATACACAGTAGGCCCTTGTCGTGCGTGGACGTGATTGAAGACATTGAATGGATGAGAGTTTATAGGACGAGCAGGGCTGCTTTGTTGTATTTCGGAATAGCAAGCTTTACGAGCCTAAAGAGAAAGACCATAGATCAGAAAAGTTTGAGAAATATTTTATAAATCCTCTCTTCTTTAATAGATATGTTTTTGTGTTTGGGATGATTGAAAAGAGAAGTGATTAACAAGGAGGAATAATGGATTGGCCTTGAACTACTTACGACGAAGCTATTCAGATGAATATCCCTGAACGTTCTACCTTATCCTATATTGTCTTTACCTTTATAAAGACCATGAAATCAATGCTATATTTGATCAATATGAATGAGAGATCATGTTCGATGCTAGTAATCCATAATAACAACCCATAACTTATAAATGAAAGGGGATTGAAGGGTAAAAGAGGTTAACCTTGCCTTAGAATATCATGCTTTTCATAACTAAGAATCTTATTGTTTTGACTTCAATTAAACAATTAATAAGACTAATTTCGAAAAATAAATACAGAAATTGATCCATAAAGAAAACAACAAAATTATAGTATATCGTCGTTACTAGTTACCTTTGGCTCTGTGTAATTAATCTACAGATTGAAGGATGTCAATTAAAACTTTTGATTTTCAGAATAATATTTTAGCATAATATCGTAAACGTCAGTTCGTATGCTGTAGATCTTTCGACGCAATTTCGTCGGGCAAGTTAAAGTAAACTTAAAGCTGCAAACGAAGAATCCTCGATCTGAGAAACCTCCGTTAAAACGACCAACAATTTCAGAGATAATCTCCTGGAATGGTATAAGTGCTCTTCCTTATATACATATATACTAATGTACAGAATTACTCTTAAGCAAGAATCCATGTTTTAGGTTACCTTACAAAACGTGACCTAAATCCTGGACAAGGAAACAGTTGTTCCTTGAATATATAGAATTTCTTTGCCACAAAAGTGGTATTGTGATATATGTTGGTAAATGTACGCGAGAAAGAAACATATTAATTTTATTTTTTCCAGTTAAATTTAAAATAATATATACATAGAGGTCAGTTTACACTGAATAGCGAATAAAATTTAAAACTTATTATTAGACTGCGGATATTGATGCAAATTCTAAAGGAGCGGAAACCTAAATAGAAATTCGTATCGCTCACTAAAAATTATACCGAGTATTTCACTTTGAATATCTTACATATTTTTCCATATTACTTGCATTTCATATATTTTTGAGCCTTTAAATCTTACAGAAATGCTCAAAAATCGACAGTCCAGTTATTATTCAAACACCAGTTATATCAAAACCCAAGCGACGTTTTATAAGAAATAACCGAACACAAAAAATTTGAAAACGTTCTTGTGTCGATATTCCGTTTTCATCAATTCAGGCGTAACATCTTGGACAGATTTTCATCGTGGCACTTTGCAATTTCCAAGTTCAATTTTTCGCTGAATATCAAACGGGACGCGCGACTGCCAGGCAATTTCTGCGGAGATTAAGCATTAGGAAAGGAGCGAGCAGGCAAGTTAGTTCGGAGACGAATGATCGTAGAAAGCAGAGACACGATACTCAACGCGGAAAAGCGTTTAGAGAGTTAGGGTGGTTCTGCCAACGGAAGTGATGATTTACTAGCCGACATAAATAATCAAGAATTTCACGGAAAGGCGAAACTTTCGACGATTATCGAGCGGTTTTCCTGAACTTTGCCAAATGGATGATAAATATGTTGCAAATTATCGACTAAAAAGCACCCGGTCAGGTCAAACCGATCGGTCGATATCGCGTACTTCGAATGAATTAACGCTCAAGGTGGAGGAGGTTTAATAGATCGAGTGTTGTCGAGTAATCCAATATACTTGTTGTATAAACGTAAAGTGCGATGTTAAGAACACGGCAGTGGTAAGATCTTGTTGGGAGTAAAGTATTTCACCCGTACGGTGTCTGATGAACTGTCCTTCTACGTTGCTGATTCTCCTTACCAGCCGTTGGGTTTCATCTGTCCCTCGTGCCCTTCCAGCTGGTCTTTTCCCGGGGTTTTTTACCTGACCTCAGAGTCATTACGTTTACAGCTCGGGGAGGACATGTAATTTGGAATTTCCTAAAGAAGGGAATGGGCCTGACCGTGCCATAAACGGATAGTCACTCAAAATTCCGAACCGTACCCGTTCAAAAAATTGCTGGTAGTGGTGTATATTTATTTTGTGGATACTTCTTCCTCGCCGTCGATAGATAATGGGCTATTTTATTGACCACGCGTTTGTATTCTCCGCTAGAATCCACTGCCCAGGAAGTGTCGTTGAACGTCTCGGTCCTGGAAAGATCATGAACTGTCACGGTCCTGGAAATATCATGGATCAGCTCGGCCCAGGAGGTATCGTTGAAAAGAACTCCGATGGTGCTTGGTGCAGATTCATCAAACACGACGCGGAGTTGTGTAGTTTGGCTCTTGTCCCTGATTAAGTCGTGATGAGGCAGGTAGTAACTGTTGTCTGAAGGCTGGTCTGTTTTGGTATTAGTCATGTATTTCGTTGGTGGACCCTCGTCGATTTCCCAAGCGCGAGCGAGGTCCATTTGTAGATCCGTCGTGGAAATGTGAAAGATGTTTGTAGCTGATTGGGAGACTGGGGTCCCCCTGGTGACCCGTCCGAATCGCGTTTTCTTGACGATGATCCGTGCTGGTTGAACTGGCTTGGCTCGTGGACTTCGTCGTTAGAGCAGAGTCTCTTGGTTCAATTATACGTGGAAGGAAAAATAAGAGATATCCTATCCTCCGTTTGTTCAGACTCCTTCCATTCGATTAGGATTTACAGTTGCATGCGTATGTAGCCATCCTGCTTCATTGCGTCGATCTTTGTCTGATGCTGTATCGTTCCGAAGTTGTCCTTTTGATATTGTCACCGCCTTGTGGGCGATAGAGTCCGCTGGTTTCGCGTAATCTGGACTGTTATGTCTAGACTCTGGTTTCAGGGGACAGTTGCGCTCTGAATTGTCCAGCATTAGGCCTTGTTTCCTTCCGAGACGTGTCACCACGCTGGGTGTCACCTTGCCACTCTGAGCGGCCCCACCGACTTAGTTGTCAACCCAAAAAATTCGTATTTTCATTATCTTTACCAAGTGGATGATAAATTGGTTCCTAAACAGATATTCCTCTGGTCTAGCAAATGTTCAACGAGTATACTCGACGTCCAGCGGTGTGGGCCAGCGATCGTTGAGTGATGGCTTCCGGCTAAACTGGGTGACCAATCGAGATGCATCATGTGGTTTAACATTAATTTATTATGAATCATCCTCAAATGCCATCATGTTCACTAATGACACTGCCATGAACTTTAATAACCTTTAATGGTATTTACATTATCTTCGGAAGGTCGTGATCTATTACAGAATGATGATTTCGACAATTTTTAATCTTTTCCAAATTACTTTAAATAAGGTTGGAGCAGTATTTAGTGTCTCAATGACGTCTATATGAAGTCCAAGTTGAGACTATTGAACTACTTTCACTGTTTCACATTTGCAAGCCCACTTTTAAATGAATAATACAACAGATATACAATAGAAACTTTGTTAAAGTTTCGGTAAAATATTCAAAAATACGATCTGCAATTACAACAAAGATATCTTGCCAGTTCCCAGATAAAATATGTAACATAGCGGGAATTTTTAACGCGAACGAAGTTCTACCGAGGCAAAATTTTCTCGGTCTGGAATTCAATTTTTTAATGTATTTTAATGTACTTTTATGTATTTTTGTGCATTTTAATGTATTTAGAACGCTAGCGATGGTCTTAATCTGTTTAGAGGTCAGCCGATTAAGCGAGACTTGACGAAAATCTAAATTTTGACAATAAGTGAAATAATGAATGCGCAAGCTAATTTTAACTTTTAAAAATATTTTCTTTTAAGAAGGTTACAATAGATTTAAGTAACCTTTGTATATGTCTGAGAAGTATCTACATATGGACAAGGTATACGATAATTATAATCGTGTGTATTCACCATAGGGCGTGAGACATCAAGAATCGATCGCATAAAGACTGGGTCGTTAATTAAACCGCGTCAATTGCATATATTTCACGGGCACGTATTTCCTGTCAGTCGTGTCCATTAATTTACAAGCTGGCCTGCGTTATTTCCGCTGGCACGCGCTCGTTCATCAATTTTTATTGAAAATTTTTCACCCTCACGACGAGTCTCGCGTGGAACTTTTGACGAATGTCGTGTTTCAGATTACAAGATCGCGATTCGTGAACAATTTCCTGATAGAATGTTTTATTTTCACGAAGCAATTATTACAAAAATCTAATATTATTTCTTAGAATTGGGTTCCTATTAAATAAAATTTAGAAAGTAATTTTTGTGCCTATATGATCATAAACTATTTTCCCTTTTGAATTTATAAAAAACTCAAGAAAAGCGTGACACGTTATTAAAATCAGATGTTAGAAAGTTTGAAATTTAGAAATTTTATGTTGATAAAATCGGGAGATAATAAAGTACTATTTACTTGAGTTCAACCAGTACCTTACTAAATAATAGATTAAAATGTACAAAATGCTTAGAGTGGAGCAAAATGAAGTTTTATATTCAAGATTTATGAGGCAGTTGTAGCAAGTTCATAAGTTCCCTGATGTATAAACTGATGTACCACAGAAGTTGTTTCTACGAAGATACTGGTGAAAATTGACTGACCCATGGGAGTTGTTCTTTTTTGTTGCGCGCTGTGTTATTCCTTAATATTCTTTACTTACATGGAACTACAACAGTTCGAGAGCTAAATTACTTTATTTCACGCTATTTCATACCATCGATCACTGCATAAATGTAAACTCAGAGTTTCTTTAATCTAACAATGGTAAGCATTAAATTAATTAATTAAATAATTATAAAAAATGATTCTTAAACGTAATTCATCTATGTCGTTTTCCAATGGTATTTTTATGGATAATGATCAACGAGTCGAAGCAATGAGAAAAGTGACACTCGTTTAATTCATTACCTGGCCGCGAAATCGAATTGCAAAACGAAAACCATTATCCCGATGCACATGGGGTAATATAAACGATTTCGCTTATATATCGGGAGTTGATTCGATAAATCGCGGCTCCGCGACACTTTATGGTTCCTATCCCTGGCGAATTACGAGCGTCAAAACGCTCGATCGAATAATTCGGTATCTCGTAAAACACGCTGTTTAACGTATGGCTAATGAACATTATACACGTGTGTTAGAAATATTTCATGGGTAACTATAATATTTTACCGCATGGATACAATATATGAACCACGCAGTACAATATACTGCGACGTTAATTCACTTGAGCGTGTGTTGTATCATGAAGTTCCCGGGTAAGTGGTCTGACATTCCTCACAGTCATCCCAAAAAGGCACTATCGCCCTTTCCACCCGTATAGTTAGACCTAAAAGTGCTGCAGCCTGTATTTCATACCTCACCATTATTTGACTGCAAGTCTGTTTTGTCATAGTTAAGTCAAAACTTTTAAGTTTAAGTATTCTATACCTTGTCTGTACTTTTAACTGAAATTACTGCCTAAGCAGTCTTCGCTAATATTCAGACTGTATTTTTGCTAAAGAATGCAAAGAAAAGGTTTCAGATCTGAAAATACAACAACAAAATAAATCAAGTAGCTTTAAATTTTAGCTACCACTAAACTTTCTAATCATCCCAACTACGTTCAAATCACGTACATTTCTAATCATCATCTAAAATCTAAACGAATTTCATCAAAAAACCATCCATCTTCCACTTCGTTCAACCAAATCCTCAAGCGTTTCAATCCTACCCACTTCGATATTTCAGAGGCACTTTCCAAACCAAATCTGCAACGTTGCGGTGGAAACACGCGTGGCAACGAACCGTGTACGATGCGTCCCAGTCACGCAGCACGGTGGTGTTAACGTCGTAAAAAGGCAAGAAAAAAGGGAGCGCACTCAACGACTCGACGTGTGCAATTCTGGCGAAGGATTGCATTTTACCGAAGCGTGCGGAACTGAGCGTCGATAAATCGGCGACGAATCGGTCCAGGGCCGAAGTTGACCGAGATTGGCCCTGGCAGAGCACAATAACTTGCTGCATCAGGCGGCAGGATTTTTGCCGGCAAATAACTCTTGTATGCGCAAATACCGTTCACGAGCGTTTTCACGTTCCGGCAAACTGTGTCCCATTGAGTCGAGAGCCGACCGTGTGCTGTTGGCCCGTTCCTGGCACGTAAATGCACGCGATCGTTCGATAACGCGAGTGCTTCGATATCCTCCACCATACGATGCTGAATCTTCTCTCAGTATTTCTCCTTGTAATTATAGCGGTTGTAGCGACACGCCTGGTTTGCTCCTCTTGCCAGGCTTCTTGCATTCGCTCTCTGCGCGCTGCTTTCATTACCATGGAGAGAAGATTCAGCGATTCAAAGGATGTATGTATACGTATAGGTACAAATTTCTACATAGTTGTTGATCTATCTTGTATTATGCGAATGAGTTTGTAGCAGTTGGTAGAGCTTTAAAAGAGTTCTAAATTTTTCTGTAATTTCTTTTGTTGAATATACAGTGGGTCGCGAAAGTATTTGAACACCTGTAGACATTTTTTTATGACTGGTTTATGTGTTTCATACAAAATATTTAGAAATTTCAATAGCATCATAATGAGGCACAACCATTACGATTATGTCGATAAAATTTAAAACCAATCTAAATGTAATATATATTTGTATTCCGTGTTTCTTTTTTGTAACGCTGAATTGTCTAGTGCGGTTAAAACGGTAAATATAATATTTCTGTCACATCTAGGCAATTTTTTAAAATGTTTTCTATGCATTAAGGGCTTTGCAGTAAAAAAAAGTGCAAGCACGAACCGCGGCTGTTGTTTGTAGAGAGTGAAGATGGATCAATAAATTTTTCGAATAGAAAAACGAGAGATATTAAATTCCTGAAACGTCGTGTCCTCGTCCAGCATTGTGCAAAAACTGTTCGTATTATATGAGAAAAAATATCGTGCAATTTTGTTACTGCGGTTATAGTGGAAATTTCTATCGGCTACTGATATTGTTATGGCATAAAAGATATTGTTTAACTTCCTATAGTAATTTTTCGGAAAAACCCCTCTATCGACCTGATTTTTTGTTGCATTAATTTAGATATATAATAAAAGCAGCGATTCGATCATTGATTGCTTTTGATTTCAATTAAGTTTACTGACGGTAGATTGCTTATGAATAATATTTGTCTGCTCGATATAAATCCATGTTTTCAATATCGCTGCTTTTGCACAGAAGCAGTTTCATTAATTCTGTTAAAAGTATCCGACTGGAAGAGCATTAATGATATTGGCATGGTCTTTTCAATTTGTTAAATATCATGCTATGAAGAAATCTTCGAATTATATAGAAAAAAAGATTCAATTTCTAACCAATAAACACTGACAAATAATCTTCAATTTTCACTTTCGAAAGTTACCACATCCTTTATATTTTACAATTAGTTAAAGCGTAGAAATAGTCTTTTATGAAATATTCAAACGAACAGGAACGCTTTGCGATTGTATATTGGAATGCAACGTTTCAATTATTGGAAACTATCAAATATCGCGTAAATAATTCGAAACCGGATGCATTCTTTATTAGAAGCCCGCGAATGTCACCGATTTTTATGCAGACTTTTATCTGTGAAATGACAGAATTTACGTGTTACGAGAAACGAAAATTTCAAGGCTTTTAGGCCAACGTCAATATTCGGCGGATCCATTTCAACCCATCTCGTTCTACCTTTTCCAAAGACTTTATTTAAAAATGTTGAACCGTCAGATGGTGTACTATGGGAATGAATTTTGATATTCAGAATTTCTAATAGCTCACGGAGATGGTCCACAAAAAATGAGAGCTGGAAGAGATTTCCACTTAGGGACGCGGACAAAACGTAGAGGGATAATACCCACGGAAGGATAATAAAAAATTATTATCCCTGCACCTAGCTTTTGATGAAGGGGTGCTCGGGCTGGGCTCGTAAAGTTTTATTAACAGAAGATCATTCGGAATTAATACCAACTCTTTCCTGGCAATTTCATCTGGAATGTGTACAATAAGTAATAAAGCAGATCCAGGCAATAAATCAAGTGAAAATTGTTATATAAACCTAGATTGTATGTATCACACGATTTTTATATGATCAAATGAGTGGTAATGTTTTCAATTCAACAACGTTTTTTGTGTTCATATCGTTAACCCCTTGCTATACTAATCTTTTTACACCAAACGTTTCTATGTATACTATTTTCTCTCAACCAAAATTACTATTTTTTACTATTATATATGATATATAATTAATAAAATATATATAATTAAAACAAAATTTTCTTCGATCTAAAAAGTATTCAATACTGAAATCAATCCTTAAACATTGAGTTCTTGAATTGTTAAGTTATATTGTATTATACATTAATTGTTACATTATATTATATTATACATTATAACTGAGTATGCCAATTGGTTAACGTAACTATGAAGAATATAGTAGATTCAACGATAGTCCTATGTGTAGCGTATAATATCAATAAATACATACAAAAAAACCAAGATTAATCACAATATTGTACTATTAATCACAATAGCACAAAAGTATGGTTATAAAACGCACTATTTCTCACTGAAGAATAAACCACTAGATTTATCTTAGTTTTTAGATCTTAGATCTCCTAGTCTTTAAATCAATATAGACATTTTTATGGCTAACCTGGTGAATTATCTAACCGGAATCGACTGCCACATGTGTAACATTCCGAATGTTCATCACTGGTAATTCCACTTTGGACACTATGGTTGCAACAAATAAAAGAAAATGAACAAAAATAGAAAAACATGTCTCGGTAAATGTAAAAACATAAGTAATACGCATTTTCGTAGTGTGTTGTCAAACGTCGCAAATGAATTAACCTCTTACCTTATGACGTTTATAGTAGCTGTTTCAATCGGCATTAGTTAACCATATCACTGCAACGCCATGTCACAAAATCAATTAAACACTAATTAGTATTAATCACAATATATATTCATTAATCGACGCGAACTATAAATATTCGAACGCAAAGTGAAATGTTAGATACGACACTGAACTTTAGACGCGACGCGAATAAAATCGTACTGATCACGTGACACGACGATTTCGCCTACAGCGCCATTCGTGTAAATTCAAATGACTTTTCGAATCTATTACGTCAGAGAAACATTTCATTTGCAATTTCTTCGACGGATCTACATTTTTCAATTCTGTTTTTTCACATTGCGACTATGAATTTCAAAAACTCGTGCTATATTTTTGTCGTCAGTATTTCTTCCACCTCTTCTGAATCCTAAAATTGTATGAGATCTGTAGAAATTAAAGTAGTTATTTATTTTTTAATGAAGATTTTTCTACTTCGAGGAATATTTTTCCAATCATTGTATAAAATTATAAATCTATATTTTCCAATTTAGATTCACACTAAGATCCCATATAACGCAATAAAAAAAATACTATTATCCTGCTATAACATGATTTGAAAGAATCGTAAAATTTGCGAAACATAGCGCAAATATTCAAATTTTTTTTTAATTAAAGAGCAAAATGAAAGATTTTTATAGTCGAAATCGGTGTCTTTATCGGTCTGTTCGATTATTATCGCATTTAATCACATTTTTTAATTTCCTTTCGCGTTTCGACGATGTCAATGGTCGAGATTTATCCCCCGATATTTTAATAGTTTGCACTGTGTCCTGGTTTCGATTTTACAGATTGTTTGCCTGGTTCCGATTGAAAAGGATGAGAGAACGCGTATCCGGTGATACGGTTGCATCATTTTATTTCATATAGGTACACGCTGAGCCGTATATTCAACCATCTCTTTTTGGTTTTTCTATCTTTTCTCGTCCATTCGCTTTGAACACTCCACTGCCTAGGTAATAACACAGTGAACGAATGGATAATCGAGGGTAATAATCGGCCATCGTTACTCTTTATGCCATTTCTATCGTCGTTTGCCGATCGATGCTCTTTGCATGCGAAACAGAAGTTCCCGTTTGCGGTATACATGAGCAATTCGAGTTTAGTGTTCGTAAAGCCGCGTTTACGTAGCTCAACTTTTGCTCAACCAAGTCGATTGAGCTTTAGTTACTCAAAATCTCCTGTGCAAACCAAATTCCGATCAAGTGGAAACGTCTTTTGATCGCTCAATTCGAAGTTATCTATTTCTCTATTTCTAGTCGAACAATCTGATGGTGTTAACTATAATCGATAGTGTAAAAAATAATTTTTAAGTGACACATTAATTTGCTTAAAAATTAGTGGATTAACTTTGTCAAAGAAGATACTCAATATCTGTTCTGGTAGAATTTTTGGTTATAGTTATTTCTCTAGAAATTCAATATGAGTACGCTGCAATATTTTACCATCTTTGTTTTCGAGAACAATGGAAAGAAGGGATCGACAATATAAAAATCGGAAGAGACAATACATCCAACAAAATATACTTTTCTAAAACTATTAAAAAATACTTTGTTTTTACAAAATCCAGCCACCGGTTTTACCAAAAAATATCCCGATCTCTGCTTCCAGAGCTAAACGCAAAAAAAAAAACACAAAATTGAATATAGTGTTCCAGCGGCGCATACATACACGCCCAACATCAGGTAACAAGCTTTCGGTTGTGAGCTGAAACTGGCGTGGAAACGAGTGACGATCAGCTTCAGCGATAAATCACTGGATATCTGTATTAGCTATGAAGCTTCGCGTGGAAACGACAAATCCGTTTGGCACGGGGATCGCGCAGATGGCATCGGCGACGACCAGCTTCATCGGAGGCCAGTGTTCAAAGTACACGGGCATTCAACGATACTTGCATCCCGGTTTGCGAACGAACATCGTGTTGCACGATTTCATCGTCGTTTGTGAGGGGGAAACGCGCTATAAATTCGCGACGGTCGTTGCCATCGTTGGAACCATGCAGCGACTGATGAAAGGCATGTTCTCGAGGAATATAGGTCGGTGAAAAAAGAGCACACTCGACTACGTATACAAATAGAAAGCAGAATTTTTCTATTTTTTGTTAATTTCTTTCTGCCATCCCTATGGCACGGAATACGTATTTTTATTGTAGTATATTTCGTGATAATGATACGATGGATGAATATAGTGCAGTGAAAAGAATAGTCTAAGAAGTAGTTTTATTGATCTACTTGCAAATTTTAGATTGGCATTTGATATTTATAAGAGAAGAATTCTTCCCTTTTTTAGATATGATTCAAAATTGCATGTTTCACTGTGTTTGATTTATTTCTTTGATTGAATCATATTAGTAATTCTTGTAGTGCTATAATTTGGAAGAAGAGAAGAAAGGATAGAAAAGGAACCAGGGACTTAGATTGGACTTGCCATTAAGGTTACCTGGAAGTTCAGTATTCTTTCTTTTCATCCACTTATTAATGACACTAATTCCTTTCTATAAAATTTATAATATTAACATAAACAACAGTTTATTTTATATCTTAGATATAAGATATATACATACCTATCTCTTTTCTCTAATGGATAAAGAAATAGTAGGAAAAGTATTAGAGATTCGAAATAATAACGCGAAATTTTTCTCCGTATTTTATTTTATTTTACTTTATCTTTATATCTGTCTCTGACAATATTCTCTACGTGAAAATCACAGAGATTTTTCTCTGAGGAACTGAACTCTTCGCCGTGCATTCTTTGCACTTAAAAGACGTGTATCCTTCTCACGAAAAGACACGTACGCTTTTCCTATATTCGATGTGCTTTAACCTCGTGCATTCCTTGAATTCATTCTCACATTCTAACTTCAGTATATCTCCCATTTTAAATAATCACAGAATTCATGTTCGTAGAAGCGATCAATAAATTCTGTTCATTCGTTTTTACTGTAGATATAATCTGGAATAAAAATCTGAAGCAAAATAAGCAACATTTGATAAGGAATATAGCAAATTACAATAATAGCACTGCGCTACTTTTTCTTTCTTTTTAAATTTAATGTAACTGACAGATTATACAAGAAGCATTGCGTAATCTGAAAAATATTTTGGTGACTTAAACGTTAAATTTAATAAATGATGAAGAGGGAAAGACAGCAGCCTGCCGACTGACCGGGCAGAGATAATTCCAGACGATTTTTCACGCAGGGTTAAAAAGCGACGCGACGTGTCAAAAGTGGTACAATAGCGGAAGGGGAGAAGTCGCATTCTTCACCAAGTGTCAAAACCACGAGGGCAACCCGAAGAAGAGGGTCACTTTGTTATCCAACTTACATCCGATTAATTAGCAACAAAGAACCCTTCCTCCTTCATCTTCATCCTTGGTTCATCGTGCCGTTTATAAAACGCTCTTCGCGTTCGTTCTATAAAATATTTTATGGAATTCGAATGTTCCGAGATTCCTATCCTTATAGGACTTTTATTTCCCTTATGCGTGAATGACAATAAGTTGCTCTAATTGAACGTAACTCGTGATTGTAATCTTTTCTTGCTTGCGTTCTCACTACATCTATTTTCTACTTCCTTTTCTAAGCGTCTGTACTTTAGCGAAGTTTTATCTCAAAATTTATTTCATAAAAGCAAATTTTCATATTTCTTCTTAAATAGCCAGAGGTCTATTTTAAAAAGCTTTTAAAACAACAAAGCTAACTTTTTTCTTCGATTTGACAACAGGCTCGAGGATCTTTCTCCTTCAATGGCGTTCCTGTTTCGTTCAGAAAATCTGCGAATATTCTTTTTAGAACAAGGAAATCTCTATAACGAAATACAAAATATAATTGATGCATGTATTCAGCTGAACGAGGGGCATGTCCAAATTTTACAAACTATATTTTTACATTCAGTTACTTCAGATTGTTTGGAATACTAAAATATTATTTTAACGAGATTCGAAACACCGCAGGTTGGGAAAACGAGGGGAATAAGCGTGCATGTATCGAGGATGGAGCATCGACAATTTACTCGGTTCGAGAACGGAACGACCTATTCGCCAGAGGCAGCAACATTTTTTGGAACATCCACTCGACATCCGGGACCAAGCATTGCCGTTTCACATCCGCGTCGTAACCTCCGCTCGAACGAAGGCGGTACACACGTTCACGAAACGTTTTTCCAGGGAGTCATTTCTGACGGAATGAAGTTTCCCAGCGGTTGCGAAAGAAAGATAGCGGACATCGGCCGAAAGGGTGGGATCGATCAGCTGATTCCTCCGGGGTATAGTAAAGAGCCGCTTACCCATCCCCTTGACGGCACCACGGGGCCATGGTGACGCGAATGTGCCACAGCTCCGCGTGTTCTGTTACGTGTTGGTCCATACCGCAACAGGCAATATAACTTTCTCGTCAATTAATTTCTCAGCAACAAAAGCACACGAACGGACCAGGTTAAACGACGCTGACGCGTATCCAAAAATAATAATGAAGTTAGGCGCGGTATTAAGGATTTGGGAATGGTTTAGCTGTTACTTTTAAGGAGCAGAGGTGAAGGAACTTTTTTAAGTATGAGAAGCATATTTAGGAGGCGTTGGTAAAGGTTTACAATGCGGAGGACTTAACTTTATACATGTAAAACAGTTGATGATCAGAAACGTATAATGGAAAAAGGACAAAATATGATGCACGTTGAAAATAGAATTTTGTAATTTTTGATGTCATAAGGGAGTATTAAAGAGTTAGAAATATATCAAAATGTGAAACATAGAAGTTGATGAAACCTGCCGAAGGTAGTCGGAGTTTCGCAGATTGATATTGGAAACGCGCTGTAGTTCGTTCGAAATCAATCATTTGCTTATACAGCGAATCCAATTTTAATCGACGCGCGCGAATATCTCATCTAGTTTTGCATTTGCTTTAGTCCACGTTTCCTCTCAAAAATCAAAAAGTGTAACGTACGTTCTGTTTTAACATTTCTCTCGCTCAAAGCGTACGATAAAAAGGTAAAGTAAATTCGTTCGTAAAATCAGTCCCGATCAGAGAACAAGTCTTAAACGATTAATTAATTCGGAACAACCTCCGACGCTTTACAGATCCCTGGAAAAACCGTTTTAAAGCAACTTCTGAAGAAACGTGGAATCTTCAAAGCTTATAAAAGTTAAAACCTACATTGTATCGCGTTCTGTAGTAACCTTTATACAACTCTTAAACATAATTACTATTAATCAAAGAGCCTTTTTCTGCCACCAAATACTCTTACAATGCGTCGACTTCTTTTCCTTAGGATATTCCCCACTCCTCCGCCACTTTTGCTCTTTTTTTTTCAAATCACCTACCCTCTCCTTCTCCTCAGAATGCTCCCCCAACCGTCGAGCTTTTGTTCTGCCCCTTTTTCTCTTTCTGTTCGTCCGACTGTTACCGGAGCTTTTACCTCGCTACTCCGGCTGCTTCATACTTTCTGTCGTCCAGACCTACTTTCGGACTCATCGCCATTCCAGCCACCCTCGTCCTACCGCACCCCCGAGCGCCTCACGGTTCGTACTCTGTTCCATTAATCAACTCGCAGATCCCTGCTTATAAAGAAACGTTACGCGTTTAAGGGAGCAGAAGTTACCGCTTGGTGTTGCGAATTTCCATTCCTCGATCCGACTGAATCGTCTCTTTTTTCCACGCTAATCTTCTGGCCGAATTCGTGTTTCCGTCACGTCACCGCGTGGTCGATCTACTCCTTTTTTTTTAACGCGCTAACTGCACTTTGATACGGACGTTGTACCTTTGTGGTAAATATAGGTGTTAAGAAACGTGAAAAATATAGTACAGCTTTTCGGAAAGAAATTATAATTGCAGGGAAAATGCTTGAATTACGGAGATGGACCTGGCTGGTCTAAAAGAGATTACCGAAACTCTGAAATAGACGTTACGTATATTTAAAAGCGGTCTGTTGCAGAAGTTGAAACGAATTACCGCTAAGAAGAGACGATGTAGTCTCTAATATATATGTTGGTTTTAAAAGGTTTCAAAGCGAAAGAGAGAGAAAGAGAGAGCATGTGAGGGTAGAACGTTTTATATAATTTATATTTGACGCTGTAACACATTTTATATTAATTTATTAACATATTTAACTGTGTAACTTTTTATGGATCGTGGCTGGTTGACACCAACAAGAAATTATGTTATTTTATATGTAATGTCGCATTTCTAAATGTTTTTGATTTATGAAATTGATTAATATAGCTTTTGAGTGACTTATATGTATGTACTACTGTCTGACTGCAAACTCTTCAGTCTATTAACCGTTGTGGATTAACATTGCAGTATCGGGAAATTATTAAAAGGGAATTTTACATATTGGCAAATGGAATTGTTATATATTGTGCGGGTTATTCATGGTAATGATAAGCATGGTTCTAAAAGCATTGATCGTAACAGCTTTCAATTTAATGCTTTGATGGTATCGTGATTATTATTACCATAATTATAATTATTATTACACGGTGCTATTATCGCAGCTATTTTAATGTGCTTTTATCAAAATTACTGTTACTATTGTTATTATCATTACCGTAGTTATTATATTGTAGTGCTTGTATTATTGATCGATTTATTTATTTCATTCTTATTACTTCATCCTGTTTTCTAGAAACTACTATTATTTCCTTAAGAAATATTTCATGCAACTATGTTGCAATATTCGCATGTAATACTTTCCAAAGGAAGAAAGGAAAGAGGAGACGTGTCTACGTAAAAAATCACCTCTTGTTCAACAACATTCAAAATCTCTCTCTCCTTCTTTCGCTTTCTATCCCAACAAAACTCAAACAGAGCTAACACGTAGAGAGGGTGAGAAAGAGAAAAGATCCAAAGCCTCGACAAACGTTCTAGATCGCGACAAAACCGTGTGTCAGCTCTATCCAGCGCATCTCACGTTCACGCTCATGTCTACCATCCCCTATCATGGGAACGTTCGGCCACGAATAGCGTTTCAACGCATCCGCGTTCCTCCGTCGGCAAAAAAATCCTTTTAAAACGGCGCGAAGCGGAAGCAGCTGGCGGAGGAAATTGGCCAAGCACACGAGGTCAGCGTGAAACGATCCAGAGAGCTGTTCGCACGGAGGCGACGATCAAAGCTCGCGCTTGGTCAAAGTTATCTGTGGGAAATTATCTTCGCCCCCGGACCAGCAGGCCGACCGAGTTTCTCGGCGTTTTTCGCGCGCGTCGTGCACTTTCAAAATGCTCACGTTGCAATCACACGTTTTAACAAGCAAGCCAACGCTTATACGTCTTGATGTTGATTTTTATGTTAACCTAAACGTAAAAAATTGTCAATCTCCTTTTTAGAAAAAGAAGTCTTCTTCCATATTCTTAATATAATTTCGTGAAAAATCCACTAATAGAAAAGTTACGATGGTTATCGACACGCATGTCGAAATTATGTAGAAAAATTGTGCAGAGAAAATGCGGTTGCTTTAAGAAATCGAACACGCTGATTCTACTAGCAATATTCAGAAGATAGAATTGATCAGCCTCTGATAACGATTGGCTTGTATCTCTGAAATACACCGTGATCCAATAAGAAACTTCTATGATCTGTCTCGATAATGAATTTTCAGAAGCACGACATCGTCATGGTTGATCTAGGTCTGAAACGTAATCATTCCGCAACGTGTCAGGAAGGTTAACATTCGGCCGGCATGTCCCGGTTCCGGAAAGACATTTTCACGCGGTGCACGTGGTCGCGATGTCGCTCTAGCGTCGATCGTCGAGAAAGCGTTGGCCTCGATGAAAAAGAGAAGGAAAAGGGGACAAAGGGAAACGTCGGAGACGAGACATTTTTATGCATGTATTCGCACGACTCCCCGATGCATACTGCGCGGCACGAATACGTGCACGCGCCCTCTTCTGTCTCCTCGTGCAAGTGGATACAAGCATACGCGCTCGCACTCGTGCTTGTAGAGGGTGATGCGAATGGTGCATCGCGACTATACACGTACCGTACGTAGCAGCTTGCACGGGTCCCGATACTCCCGATAAATATTTGCACATGGGGCTACGGGGAAATTTCCTGAAAATGCGCCACCCATCGACCCATCCTCTCTCTCTTCTTCCATTTCTCGATCAGCCCACGGACCCGTTATCTCGTTCCCGTGTATTGGCGCTCTATGGCAGGTATAGCCGCTGGATGGAATACAGCCTGGTTGTATAATCAGAAGTGTTGGAGTATTTGTATTGCGATCGTTGGCAAGGAAAATTTGATATGGGAAATCGCGTCGAATATGTGTGCAGTCTTTGGTCGAAACTTTATTGAAGCCATATGGGAGGCGGGATAGGGAGGGGAGTAATTTAATTCTACGCAGGTTTTGAAGATTTGTTATTTAAAAGTGAAGACAAATAAATATTCTTTAATGTTAATAAGTATTCTGCAGATGAATATTTGGTGTAAATGAGTTTATGAGATCAGAGATCATTAAATGAACTACTGCTGATTGAATCCTTTTTTTCTCACTATATATGTAAGATTCATGTTGCATATAGTGAGGAGAATTAATGAATTTTTATTATACGAACTCCAAATATATAAACTACTTGTCCTCAAATAGCTTCACATAAACGTAGTTGTGCTGTAAAACATGTCTGCTGAAGTTTCGGGGTTGCATTGCCAATAAAGTTGATTAAAGACCTAACTGATAAACGATTGACCGGTTAGTACAAAAATATATGTAAAATATTTTATCCCTAAATGGCGGTTCGATGTACAGTTTGAATTCGTCAACGGTCCTTGACTCTCACGCATGAAAAATCTATACACGTCAAATAGAGGAAACAGATTGACTACTCGATGGTTACATGCCACTCAATAATTCGTCCATTAAATTCAGGATTAACCTTTTAGGTACTACAGAACCGTATAGAATCGGTGGTTACGGCTGCATCATATTAACATCACGATCAATACCGCCATTTAAAAACATTTCAACGTAGCGAATTCACATAAAAACAATCGATGTGTAAAAAGCAGTGTTATGTGACAAAACAGTTTTATTGAAAATAAAGGAAAATTAATTTTTTATACTTTGATCCATTAGAGAAGAAACAAGGTTTTTAACGTGATTTTTCATTGTTCATGTTTTTATTAAATATGAACAAAATTATTCAGAAAAATGGATGAAAGATAATCTCCTATTCTTTTAACATATTTAAAAATTGAACATAACAAGATACTTCTTTGAGTAGCCACTAACAAACTACTTACAAAATAAGCAATTTTCATTTTCGTTATTATTAAAACTTTATTACTCCATATTATTCCTCAACAATAGTAGACGCATTGTGCAAATTAAGATGTAATACAATACTCAACTTTTATTTTATAAAAGTACGTTTTGATTTTTTATTCATCCTGTATTCTTTTCAGCAACGTTGCTACCTTCTAGCGAGCGAAAGAAAAGACATTAAAAGTTTGTAATGTTTCAAAGATACTTTCATCGACAGTTGGGCTGCAGAATGGTAACAATGGATGTCGCGAAGGGAATATTGGTAGATATTTAGGGAGGATGGGCGACGTCTTTGGCGCGCATAATACGAATGCACGTCGCCGTCGCAGCAACTAAGAAAAATACGAGCGCGCGAACACAAGTTGCGACGATGGAATTTCAGGAAATTCAAAACGAACGCTCCTTCCAACGAGCAATAGCATCGACTTTCGATTTAATTTCGCGCTGGTGATGAAATCCAAAGGAATGAGTGTCGAGTGCTTCTCTTTCGAAGGGCTGTGTTCTAGATTTCGAACGAGGTTGCGTTATTGCTTATGCGTAATGTGTTCCTTAATGCTGGAACTTCGGAAATTTCATCTTACCCGAAGTTCCACTATCAGTTATTTCTAGCGTATACGATTTTCCGAAGTCAACATCATAGTTAAATGATATTTTATGAAATCTTTTTACAAACGTATACAGCCTAATCACGTGAACCTCATAAGAAATTTCGAAAATCCATTTGAACCGTCACATTACAATCATTTAATAACTAGCGAGAAGTTGTTCTCTTCTATTTTTCCTACCAATGCGTTATTTATAATAAAAATAGTAGAAATTAGCATGAACATCCTGTGTAATTGAGCTGCAATAGAACTACAGCTTGTTCATAAACTTTACCCAATATAGTTAACGTTATACCTGGCGAGCCTATGTACATATGTATAAACCACTCTGAATTACTCTTCGTGCTACCAAAATACATATTCTCCTTTTAATACCAGAGAAACCGTTCTTGCTCGTCAAACCTTTCCGTTTGAGCAAAAGCAAAAAGTGAATTAGAGCATGCGTTAATGCGATCGACAGAACAGGATTTGTTTCGAGGTGTAAAATCAATTGGCCGGGGACCGTCGCGTCCACGATTCAGCGTATCTCGATTTGTGTCGCGGTGATTGCCGCTTCCTGGGGCGTTTCGTTTCTCGATAAAGCGTCAACCACCGGTCGGGTATAAATAATTGTACAAAACGGTAGCGCGCGAATCACCATGGCGGCGTAGCGCGATAGTGAAAGTCACGCAATAAAATCATTCACCGTCGAGAAATAATTTTCGCGGAACTTGTTGATCGCGTAGATGCACGAACTGAAGATAAAGCCCGGAGGGCGCGTTAATTACCATAATGTTATTTATACATTTCTGTAATGCGCGGTAACAGTCGGCTTTCACGAGTGCAGTGCGCCGTGAAGCCATGCGCACCCCTTAACGAGTAGACGAACTGTCATTTTCATTTCATGTTTCGCATTTGGAAAGCGGCTGGTGTGGTGAATATGATAATGAATTTGTAACAGTCGAGTTAATTTTTATGGAAACGTGTATTTGGTATAAATGATTATAGAGAGCAGAACGCCAAGAGTAAATGAAATTTTTCGTCAGATTAAAAATCTGTGGCGTAAAGATGGTTCCTTCATTTTGTAGTCCTGCAGTTTGAGAATTTGAAGTTTCTCGGCTATTTCTCTATCAGCAGAATTAGATTTCCAATTGCAAGTCTTGCTTTAGATCGAAATACAAGAATACCACTGAATCGAACTGTCTAAGAATTAACGTTATTAACAAAGTAACGAACATTCCCTTGAATAAGAATTTTCTGGTTAAAAAGCTATATTGAAAATATAAATCAACCGTGCAACATTCAATGTTTCTATTCGAATCTGGAACATTTTTTCACGACGGACGTTCCAAAACGATTACCACTTAAAACACCATCCGGAGAAGTACTAGAGGAAGATACGAAAAGACGGAGCGGAAAGTGCTGGTCTGAAAGTTTGCTGCTCTTTATGAATACATTGACGTCCACGGGGTGACACTTTGTGACAGTACTTTGGTCCACTGAATTGAATCGAACGCAACGAACCACCGTAATGCAATTTTCCAGCGGTTGGCCCGCCGTGATCTGTTAACCCACTTATAATGATTACGCAGCATTCTGTACCATCGCAGTTCATTGGCGCAGTCATCGCTAATGCATCTGCTACGCAGAATTAACAAATTTTTGATATGTTAGGAAATTATTCTTGAAAGTTGCCGTTCACGTAACTTCCCGTGATCGTTAAGCAGAATATTCAATTAATTTCTGTGTGAATTTATTTTAATATCGTGATAGAATATTGAGTTAACCAGGTTAATATGGGATTCATGACGGATTTGGTTTGCAAAATTTACTTCGAAATCTAGTATGACCTGACGGATTGAAATTCATAGTGATGTAACTCTGCTAGGTTCAACATTTTAATTTACAAGGACTACGAAAAACTAAAAACTGGAACTATGACAGGTTTGGTAGTTCTAGCGTTGTAATAAACTTATCATCTATACATATGAACCAACGAGGCAACGAAATAAAAATAAAAAAGAAAGGAACGAACAAATAAAAATTAAATGATGTTCAAATCACAGAACTGGACCAATTGTATCACAGGGTAGCTACAGCACGTACCGCCCTAGAGAACACTCTGCTCGCTCCTCCATTAAACGTTTTTCATTCGTCGTACGCTATCAATCGCTCGACCGCGCAGTAATTCGCGTCCGAAGTAATAACGGGCCAGGCCTTTTGCAAGGACGAACGCCGCACCTCTGTGTATCGAGGAAGCCGCAAAATCGAATGGAATCGTTGGACGGAAGCGGCGGCGGCGGCGACGGTGGCGGCAGCGGCGAACTTTTAAAATGACACATGCACCCGTATTCGATGCACGTGACTCGCGTGCAGTGGCTCCAGCCAGGAGAAACCCATCGGGAAACGATCCACGCGCGCGTTACGTATTGACCTACTTCTCGATATGAATCTTGTTCTTCCTCAGCTTAACGTCACCGTCGCCCTGGCACGTTGCGTCATCCGCCAAGGAACAAACTCCACCGGTAAACTGATGAATCGCTACTGAATACCATGCCGTCGTCGTTTCAATGTGTAACACTCTATGGTCATGTGTTTTGCGCTAAGTGTGGCTCGTATTGTTTCCGGTCCTTCGTGGAACCAAGGCCGAATTCGAGTTTGAGTAACGGACGATGCTAAAACGGGCAAATTTTGGATTCAGCGGGATTGAAAAATTGATTTATAGCGTAATTCTATGGAATTGTTCGCCACAGACTGTTAAAAAAATGTAAACGATAACGTGTGATTTTTAGGCAACAATACTATGAAGAAATTTTGTGTACAAGAATGTCTGTTTGATGCTTTTCCTCGATTTTCATTATCGCGAATAATAACTTCTTAAACTGTTTAAAAAGATCGTTATTCAAGATCGTTGATGGCGTTATATGAAAGGAAAGGCAGCATTCAAAGAACTATCTAACAAACAGTAGCGGATATTACGTCCGACAGATACGTTAACAGTACCGTCCCATTAGCGTTGAATTACGAAGAAATAGAACTTTCTATTAAATAGAAGCTTTTGTTCGTGACAGAATGGCGAAATCATATCGTCGAAGAAATTACCTCCTCCCGTAAATCCAACGTGCGACGCAATAACATCTAATTGCATCCGAATTAGGGCAGGGGCGAAATTAGCTAACGTTACAAGGGAATCCTGAGGAACGTACGGGGAATCTAGGTTAAACACTTGATTACTCTTCAACTTTGTATTCTCTTATCAGCAAACCGTACGAAATATTGGATTTTCCGTTGTATCGAATTTTCACGATTGACTTGATGCACCCGTGGCAGACGAGCAACCGCGCGTTAGATAATGGCGGATCTTCTTCTCGAAATCTCTTAAAGAATTTTATACGATTCTCGTTATCATCGGAAAAATGATGGTCATTCCTCGGTTGTTGAAATTATTCTTAGTTTCTTCGTCTATATGGATTTTTAACTTTTTTTTGTAATAATTAAGGGAACGCAGTTCTTTTAAAAATTGCTTCATATCTCTCGATAAAGTTAAAGAAGATAGATGAATATGCGACTTATGATTAAAACTGTACATGTTTACCGAAATTTATATTTTTATAAACGCAACTCAAGAAACGGAAGCTAGTTTCGATTTTCGATATTTCATGGAATTCAGTTTTGAACAAAAAATCGTCATTTCAATCAATCACAACAATCACTGAAAGAAGCCTGTGGCAAAAACAATCTCAAAAAACCGATTGATTTTAATCCTATCAATTGGCCAGCATGCTCTGCCTACCGCCGATGCTTGCAAATTAGAATTACTATTGGGATGGAGCTCGATGTAACAGAATGCATTCGGGTCAGTTCACTTTCACGATGTTGCTTACCACGAACGCAGGCTTCACTGGGATTAAAGCGTATCGGGGGATCATATCTATGAGCCAGGCGCATGTAGTTTCGTTATGCGCCGTTCCGGCGAGTATATGACATTACAGCATGGTTAAGACCATTTGTTTTGGACCGCAAGTTGTTCGAGGCGTAGAGATAAGCCTGCACCTACATAAGTCAATTTCAAGTTTCCCCGCCTCGATCGACCCCAAACACCTCTCCAACCCTTCTTGCACCTCACTCGAACTAGGCGTCGCAATAAGGAACTGCAAATCACGTGCTTACGTTTACAAGAAACTTTGATATTGGTCTCGTGGTACGAAACAATGAAATTCGATGAGGTCGATGATGTATCGCCAGAAGCGGTCCAGGTGTTTTCATAAAGGTGAGTCTAGAACTTTTTTCTCTTCCATGGAAACGGAAATTGTATATCGTCGGTTAAAAGATTGGCTGATTAAAGAAAGTTGCGCGTGGTTAAGATACTATATCTTGTCAATTGCAATTTCTCATCCATTTGTTATAATCGTCTTATCGATTCGAAACAGCGATTAATCGTAAATTTAGAAAATCTGGTGAAAATACTCGATTCAAATACATAAATAACATTCGTCGTGTTCCATAAGGATTCTATCTTTTTCAGGGCTCTTATCGCCAATACACATAGAGCCATTTTCTTACGTTTCGATATTGATATCCTGTTTGTCGGGCTCGCGAATAACGATGCTAATTTAAGGCTGGCGCGCGGTCTGTAACGATAAATTGAATCGTAAGCTCCGCCGTATCCGTACCCGGCAGTCATAAATCATTCATCGTTCGTGTAACTCGAATCGATAATTCCCGGTGGCTCTGGAGTCTAAACGTATCACGATTACTTACAACATTCTACTTACCAATTTGTAATTGCTCTTTCTTGATCTGTTGTACGAGTATCCTCAACTAGTCAATTCAGACATTTTGCACAGTTTATATTTTTAAGTTTTATAAGAATGTAAATTAATCACATCTTCGTTCCAATAACCATCATTTTATTCTTGAATATTCTTGGTTCACACCAAATAAATTATCCTACACGCATAACCTTTTTTGCTAACCTGGTATTTCTCCTGTCACTTGCAGAAAGTACAATAGAATGTATAAAATTCGAATAGTTTAACAAAAGAACACGGCCATTGAACATTTTCACGCTAACCCTTCTCCCTCCATTAAAGTAGTAATGTTAACGTATCGTGTTAGTTTCGTAACATTATTTGTCGGGCGCGTATTGGAAATCGCTTTTAAGCATCGCGTCGGGCACCCTCGAGCTTTCACCTACACTTCAAGCAAGAAAGGTGAGCCTCGATGCAGCACGGTTGCGAGGCCTCTGGCTTCTTCCATCCCTTGTTTAGTTCTTCACACCGTCGTCGGCACGCTTCATCCCTGAACTCCTGACACATCGAGATGCGATCGATAACCCTCAATGCCTTATACGCAAACATTTTGATTCATCGAGCGTCGTTGTTTGCAATACGCTTGTAATATGAATATAAATCTCACCAGATCGTAAAATTCTTCTATCGATGGCCGCGACAATTTCCGAATGGTGTTCTACGATTCCCAATTAATAAAAGCGGACCTGTTGTGACTAATTGCGCTGGAGTTTCGTTTAACGAGACACGAGTACAGTGCATTTTAATAAAGCAGAACAAACTAAACCAACTGGAATATACAATAGTATAAAAAATCTTTATGTTTCAATTCACGTGATGTTAAGGCATGCATCTCATTATAGATTGTTGGAGTAATTACTTCGAGAAAAACTCTACATCTTTCCTTTTGTATATCCGTGACCTGGAGACCTGGTTACGAAGAGAATGGGATTTAGTGAAAAAAATTCAAAATAAGGAGAGGTCCATATTATTGCGCCTTTGAATGTAATTTTTTTTTGGATTGCAAGACCTGGAAACAAAAGAGCTATAAGTAGATTTCTATTGCTGTTTCTTGTAGTCTTCAGCTAGAGCTACACACGAAGGTTAACTTTTTACTATAAATGTCCTTTGCTATAAATGTATGAACGTGCTTCCTATCAGGTTCCTATTGTATTGTAACACTAAAAGAGTGAAGATCTGGATCAGCATACACTATACCTGTACTTATACTTATATCTATACTTATTTCAATATATTTTTCTATTAATAGTTCACTCGTTCCTCTATCAGTCAACCTCAACATAGATCTCTTATAATTTTTTGGAATCTCTGTCAGCTTTGTATTTCTAAGTTTTCCCTTAAATGCAAGTAAAGTTTTCATTTGTTGTAACGAACGTTTCTGGTTCAGGCGATCCGTGACTCGGCATTGCCAGGAAAAATCTGTTTGCGAAAGGTCGACGAGCGCCGAAGCGCTTCCTCTTAATTAACTCGAGTCGTTAATGAAAGCCGAAAAGTTACTGCCTTGAGTGGCGAATACACATCTCATAAACTCACAGTGGAAATCCTTTTAGATAAGGCTGATGCCTCAAAGTTCGTTCTTTGTTCGGGAAACGAGCTTAACGAATTCTATACGGCCACGCAGCCCCGGCTAATTCTTTGGACATGTATTATATGCAATTGGTGCAATAATCCAGGTACCCACATCCTCCATTTTCGCAAGTTTAGAAAATGTTTAGCTAAATTACGTCTGTGCTTGTGCAACTCGATGCATTTAAATGCTTCGTTTCCACACCCTGTATATAACTTCTCGACTTCTGCCATCGAAAAATATACATATCATACAAATATACATCACATACAATATATATACAAACTATATACACAAAATTTTTAAAATTATTTATATGCTACTTTACTTAATAAGTGATAATCATTCAACTTTTATAAGGGAAAGATTCGAGAAAAATTTTATTTATTATAAATTTCGAGCTGATTTTTTCGCCCATAGCTATGAAAAGTATGAAGAAACCTTTTATACGAGTAAGCTCAAATAAAAATTCAGTTATGAATATATTTCACAGTTCTTATATCGAATAAATCACTTAAATCGATTGAATAACTGTGCTAACATTTAGAAAAGGTTAAAATATTATTTGCGAGTTAAAATTTTTTGTAGTAAGTGCTCTTAGAATCGTGGAGGATTTAAGGCATATTGAAACGTGCTAACGGCCTCTGAATTTATCATGAAATTCAACGTGGGATTCCTTGTTTTCGAATATCTTTCGAATGCCTTTTAAATATTCGTTAAGGTATAAACATCAGTCCGTTAACAGATAAATTGAAACGCACATCTCTGTTTGCCAACACGGCTAATGTATCAATGTTGCGAAACCTCGTCGCGAAAATGTGTACCAAGAAGAAAGCGCTATAACGCGGAAACGTATCTCAAAGAATAAAACGGAGAGCAGGCGTGAAGTTGAACGAGTTCAAATTGAAGTCAAATAACGTGATCTAAGTAAATATTCCAGCACCTTCTGCGTTCTCCATCACAAGCTTTTCATCGTTCTATCTAAATCCTTGTTTCTCAATGCTAATGCTTTTAAACGTTCGTCTATAATATTTACATAAATCGTTTTCTTTCCTGATCGAAGACATTTAACATTTGAACATTGTTCGTAAACAGCAATATACTAATTATATATTTTACGAACTCTGTAATTAGATATTTATTTATTTTTTCTGAGGTCTCCATCATCTAATATCGTAGCGAATTCAATATGCAAAACGTACGATCATTATCGCCAATAAGTTAGAACTATAGCCTAGAAATTTAGATCTAAATTTAGATTAAATTTTTAGATCTAAATTTCTTATTCAGGAATCTTAGAATCTCACCAGAAAGTTAACGCATTTTCATCAATCTGCAAGATTAAACGGTTAAAACTGCATCAAAGAACAACTTATGCAGGGGAAATATTTTACTATTTTAACCTACTCCACTAAAAAAAATCTCTCGAAACTAACAAACGTCTTAGATTCACGATCCACCTGAGAACGCGCCAGCTCTTTCCAATTCCACGTACACATACACATACGTTTCCGTTACGATCTTCCGGGAGTGATACGGCCGTAGCGAGTGTAATTCGGCTGAATTCGCCCCTTCCGTGGCCTGTCTAGCAAATGCGTGAAATCGACGCGACACGACAAAGAGAGCGATCTCTGGCGATTTTACGAGGCGTATAAATTTTTTTTGCGCCTCGACCCGCGTCGTACTTCGTCAGCGCTGTCGCGTCGAGGAATATTTCACGACGACGGGGAAATCCACCCTTTCTCGTTCCTTTGCGAAAAGAACGCGTGTCAGCTGTCATCGTGCACAGTCAATCGCGCGACGAAACTTTCCGTACGATCGAACGCTTTCTCTCTGTCGCATGAAAGGATTTCGCCTTCGTGCTCGCCCATTTTTCTTCGAGCCCTCGTCAAATTCTACCCTCGCGAGGTTCACATGGTTCCATGTTGAACGCATGTTGGATGAGAGCTTGTGACCGACTTTTGCTCTAGATGGAGATGATCGTGGTTTTCCTTTGAAAAGGAACGTTTGTTACGGTTAGATTGCTTGGGAGATTATTGTGACTTGGGTTCTCGGGGAAAATGTGATTTTCTCTGAGCTAAAAGTCATGAGTTCATGTGGAGAATAAGAAAAGAAGTGATTTATTGCTTCACATTTAATTGTCTGAGATATAGTAATGAGTACAAGAAAGTTTATAAAGAACACGTCTTAAGGAATTTAGGTTTTAATATAACAAAAGTGATTTTCAAGAAGCTGTTCATATTACATTTTCAAACAGTGCACAGCATTCCATTTTATCCATAACTTTCTAAAGTAAGGAAATCAATTTTCATTAAACGCTATAAGTAGCATCGAGATTAAAACATGTTTATGCTGCATAAGATACACACGAACAGTTTTAACTCATAAAGTGAGCTAGTAGAGCTGGAACGAATAAACCAGAACTTCGTAGCAAAAGACTTAGGAACTTATAGAACGTATTAGAACTTATATCCGCATGTACACATCACAGCCAGCAAAGTTACACGAAACTCATTTTTCGAAGCCAACTATCGAAAACCTATACAGTGGAATATACTTATTTCGCCTATTATCCTTTTGCATGATTCAAAAGACAGTATTAAAGAAGAACCCTTAACTGAAGAAGAATATTAAGACTTCTCAGATTAAGAAGTTAAAATTACTCCTTTAGATAAGAATTATTTGATCATCCCAGAACACGTAAGGATTCTTATCTCGAGCACGATTATGAAACGTATAAGTGTAGAGAGTATAAAGGAATAAGCAAATAGAGAGACAGAAAGAGAGAGAGAGAGAGAGAGAGAGAGAGAGGGATGTACAGAGGCCTCCAGAAACAAGCAAGTAATTGAAACTTCGACAGATAGCGTGGCACGCGTTCCCGGTTCATTAGACGAATAATAAATTCGCTCGA
Organism: Bombus terrestris; assembly: GCF_910591885.1. Taxonomy (NCBI): domain Eukaryota; kingdom Metazoa; phylum Arthropoda; class Insecta; order Hymenoptera; family Apidae; genus Bombus; species Bombus terrestris. Next base: position 8,090,386 of record NC_063274.1, read on the forward strand.
TAGACTGTCAAGTTCTGCCTAAGAGAATCAGGTGTACGTGAAGCGTAAGAACGATATCCGCAGGAATAATAAGAAATGAAGGATTTTCCAATAACAACGGTCCCGCTAATACTCGCTGCCTTTAATGGGCAATGCTCTCTTTATTCCATTCCGCCGCGACGACACAAAGCGTTAACATCCGACGACATGGACGGCGGAAGGAGGACGGTTAAAGTTGATGCGTTTCGTTCTCCGTAATTGGTTCTATCCAGCGGATTCACTTTGTCCCGGTTGTAAAAAGACAGAAAAGAGAAGAAGCATGAAAGAAAAGAATAGAAAAAAGAGACTTGGAAAAAAGAAGATAGAAACGAAACACGCTGTTTATTCCTTGTTATAAGCTTTCCGTTCCGGAGAACGCGCGAGAAACACCGCGGAAAACGCGGCTCGTGAAAACTGCAAGGTAAATACTTAAAGAAATGTAATATCTACGAGGACGGATACGAGGAGCGTGCCGATGTAAGAGTCGACGCTGAAATAACGAAAACGTAGCCGGCGAATACCAACGTTTTACGCCCCGGGCAATGCTTCGTGGTGTATACACGCACGCACGCACACGCGAATAACGGATAGCAGTGTACGCGCACACGTACACATGGCTGACGCAAGCTCATGCGCGCGAACCCACGAGCTTTCCATGGTCTACTTTGATTCAAAGTAACCTCTCGGCAGTGCCGTCACGGCTAATAACCGTAACGCGGCGGTTAAAACCATAAAATTTATTAGAAACGGACGGTAGATTCTCCTTTGTGAGGTTTCGCGGTCACTCCATTCTCCCGGGCAGAAATAATCGTTTCAAACGAAATACGCTTTTCGCCTGGTGCTTCTCCAGAGACCTCGGTAAGATTATTTTCTTCCGCGAAACCCGACAAAACACGGATATTCCGTCGGACTACGATAATTCCACGGCGTACTCTCGATCATACGAAAATCCACGACAATTCGACGTAATCTACGCTTGTATCTCTTTCGAAAGCCGATACAGGGCTGGCTTAGCAGAGACGACAGAAAAATACCGGCCATTGCTCGTCCCTGGGAGACTGCGCTAATACCGGCTTTATCAATTCTTCCTCAGCCAATGGAAACAATTCTGCTCGCCTTCGCTGGAACATGGACACCGAACTGATCCCATTCGGCGCATCCATGTCGATTTTTATGATCTTGTACGAGATTATGTGGAGAGGTATACGAGTTATTTCTAATTGAGTGGTTGAACGATCGTGCGATTATGGTTCATAGTTTGATGGCAAATGATGTACATACTGCGGTTGTAAATGCAAGTTGGAAATGATTGAAACGGTTTTTTAAAAAGGATTTCTTTTACACAGGTTTCTGACGAGCCTCCTTTACTTTTATGTTGAAAAGTAAGTAGTTGTTAGAGGGAGATTTATAAGATGATTTAAACGAGGAATCCTTTATGATTCATCGGTGGTTGTAATTTAACAATGCTAGTGCTTTGTTGTAACGATAATCATCTGTCGATTTAATCTTCCACATTCGGTATCAAAATTTCGTTCGGAATAACATTTCAAATTGTTAAACAAGAGTTCATAAACCTTTTCCGACGAACTCAGAACCTGACCAGCAGTGGACTACCCTGTACCGTAAATTATCCTCTAATTCAAGATTATTGTCTAGTACTGCAAGAACGGCGGACACGAAATACTTTCAAAACCGCGATATATGGCCACAAGACAAACGACGAATGTATCTGACCATACAAGAATATAAATGTAATTTTACATCTCCCTTCGAAAGAAAGATACCTAACACCACATCATCCAATGCACTGAAGTACAAAAACCCGACACCATAATCTCGTTATCAGTGAATTTGAAAACACCATACCCATTCGTAACAGACAATTAACATCTTCATAATCCTGCAAACTGATCGTCTCTCTCGAAATGATACGTAAATCGACTCTGTAAATTTACAATGCGAACAACTCTACACACAGTGGTACCGAAACAGTCAGCCATGACGTTTAGCTTCGAAACGCGTCGCATTATAATGGAACTTTAATATCAATTTATGGTAAGCGTTCCATGATGGCTTAATCTCCAGTTATATCGGGCCACACGGTCTACCTAAGGGGCTTACAGTTGCTACGCTTTATTACTGATGTATGCATGTTCACGATCGCTGTTGCAGAGAGGACGCTTATAGGTAGCCGAATGAAGGGTACCAACCATGTGCTAACCACGCTTCATTCATTTTACCAAATACATATTCCTATGGAAACGTGCCGCGATATTTATTCCAAGCGTCGTGTCGTTCACGGTTTTAAGCAGCGTTGTTTCGTTCTGGCTACTCCTTTTTATCAACTTTGTTTTACAATTGAAGACCACTCGGTGCCATTTGCCACCCGGTACTATCTTCTCGAAGGCCCTACTTAACTGGATTCAATAACGCAGCTTCGCGCTGTTTGTTCGTTTCTTCCTTTCTTCGTTCCACTGGCGTAATTAAAATAACGACGAAAGCAATGTCTCGCATAAATTGTATTCCAACGACGGAGAACCGATAACAATTTCTCGCCTCAATTAATAGAGATTGCTCTGTACCGATGCGCTAGGAGATTTTATTGGATACTCAGGTTTGTCCCGGCTCTGTTTTATGCGTTTATCGATCCTGCATGTAATCACCAACTGCGAGAAACGGAAGTTTAGCACACTTTGGAAGACGATGAGTCTCCTGGATCTTGTGGATATGTGGGACTTAGAATTCGTTAAAATGGCGAACTTTGATTTTGCTTTAAATGTTCATCTCGCAATGAAAACAAGGAAATTTAAAAATTAATCTTTCTCTCACAAGAATGATTTTATTTCCACTGTAGCGAATTTCCGTCATTTCATCATATTGACTTCTTTTTAATATCTTCTGTAACACGGCAGACAAAAATTTATACGTTTAAATTCAATGTCTACGCTTCTATGTAGTGAGCAAAGCGTTTGCAATTTCCTACTGTTTCATCTCTTTCAATGTGTGGCAGAATAATAACCGAACGATCGCTGTCATTCCCAATAATCACTACCCAAATCCGCGATTTTCCAATACTCGTTTCAACAACTCGCTGCAACATGATTACAACCTATCTTCCCTTTCTCTCTCCCTCTCTTCGCCATCTATTTTTTCCAGTAGCGGCCGATGGTTTCTAGCGGCATAAATAACGCGTACGCGTGGCTTGTATTCAAGTTTTAACAGAAGGCACAATTGCGAACAATGGAATTACATATCTAGACCGATTCGCTGGTTAACACTGTATCGCACGCGCGGGACACACGTATTTACATTGTTAATAGATACCAACGGTCGAGCGTATGGACGTTACTGCCTGCTATATAATTCCAGGCAGTAACCGTCTACCCGCACTCGCGGCCCGGTTTCGACCGCTTTTTGTCAGCGAATTTATTCGTCGCCAGCTACAAATTAGTCATCAGTCGGAACAATGTTATCGGGGACGCGGCTCGCGACATAGATGGCGTCGAGAAATTCGGTCGGTGGGAGGAAAAAGAGCGTAGCGGTGGGAAATTGAATCGGCGAGCAGACGGCTCGTTGAAGCGGCAGAACAGATTGTGCTCGCGAATGTGGCAAGTAGTTTTCTCTCGCTTTGTATTAGATATTTGATTTCTGAGGTTATTATTCGCTGGAAAAATTGGAACGCTACTTCCATCTCGTTATTCTATCTAACCGTTCTGTTGGATGTTCATTGTGGACTTTCGTTAACTCATTCTTTTGTGATACGAAACTAATTGCACGTATGTATTTTCAGCAGTATCGCAAAAGAGGAAACTGATTTGACGACACATGCACAACTCACAATGTAAATTTCACAGTCAGTAAAAAATTGTAAGGGAAGAATCAACATACTTCTGTGACTGGCTAAAGATTAGAGCGGTGTAAGTCAGTCCTTACTGTCTTTTATAAGACGATAGTTTGCATTTATTGTCATAAGCTCGTTATATTTATTCAGGCCGTGAAAGTGTATCGCAAAGGATAAAATTGTAATTTAATTAATTGTGATAATTTAATTAATTAAGGGAATGATACTGACTAAATCCGAGTACTCGAAATCTCTACTACTCTACTCGACAGCACTATGATTTTCAGCCAACCATATATGCGACTTAGCATTATTCCGAACAATTACTGACTCATGCTGGTACCTTGAGTGGCTCGCCGTTCTGTTTTACGAAGAAGGACGCGGTAAAAATGTCTTAAGGGCGTGTCATCTCCTCGACGGATCCGACGACGCTCTTATCCACGCGAAGTTTTTTTTATTCACCTTAATTCCTATAAGTTATATACGTTCCTTAGGGTCGGAGCCGGTGCTTTCTCATGTTTAGTTAAAGTAAATAGAGGGAAATACGCGGCGGAACTGTCTGAAATTGCTAGAGGGCCGGCGAGCGGATAAAAATGTCACACTCGTGTCTCCGGGGAATAAGTGAGCCCAAGAGTAACTGAGTGAGGTGTAGATAGAAAGTAGAAATAGCAGAGAGCGGTGCTCGCGTGTTGCTCGAGAAAACTGTACACGTTCTTTGCGCCGGTGTTCGCATCGCTGTTAGCTTTATCCTTCATCTATCTCCGAGACCCGGTTGCTCTCCACGGGCTTCGGTCTGTCAACTGTTTTCAAATTAGCGGCCACCATCTGCAGACCCTAATGCGCACACAGCAATCTTGCTTATACTTTCGTTCAAGGCTTTCAACGAATTAGGATACCGAAGATTTCTGTCTGGTAATATCTCTGTTTGTCTTTCAACGCGAATGAAGACGAATGGAATTCTGTAATATTGTCCACGATAGGACTTGTTGATGATATTTATTAATGCATAGTTCTTAATCTTCTGCTGTTGAAATTAATTTTCATCTCTCGAACTTTTTATCCATTATATCTCTATTTTTTATTGGCCTGTTTTCTATTAAAGAAAGAAAAAATGGTTTCGGACGATTAAAAAGAGAACGAACGCTTTAAAAATGGACAAAAAGTAGATTACACGAATTGGGATTAGCAAGAAATGAGCTGTCTCAGAAATTGAGGTTTAAATTAATCGAATTCAATTTCAAATTGCCGCGCGGATGCTCCGCGCTAATCTGTTGTTTTTCATTAAGGATCGGAGGGGACGGTAATTATTCACGGCGCGGCAATTTTGAATGGATCCGGTGGATATGAGCCCGGCCACGTTGAATTTTTTTTATTTAATAACGCCGGTTACCTATTCACCAGGGTGCGATAATTGGGTTGCAAAATCCAAGCGATCCGGCACTTAGATAACGCGGATTATTAAGCGGTGCGCATCTTATTATCGGCCATTATCCGCATTTTATTATCGGTTCAGCCAGAGCGTCAAAATATACAATTATCGAAATATCGATTATCGTCGATAATTGCAGCCGTATAACGACCATCTCGTTAGCGACCGTCGTCCGCTTCGTCGTTTTATATCTATCTTACGCTTCTGCCATTAAAATCGAGACGCCATAAAAAAAAATATGAGGAAAGGAGGGAGAAGAAAGAAATGACGAAGAAAAACGAGGAAAGGAGAGGGACAGGGCAGAAAAAAGGAGAGAAAAGAGGAAAGGGAGAAGTGGTGATCACTGGTTGCGAGATAATCTGCGGATAACAAGATCAAATGGCGCGCCATATTCATTTTCAAGTCTATTCAATCGGACAAACGAATAACCTGGCCCATTGTATTCCACTCGCTAAACTTAATTGCAGCATCGCCCACGAAGGAGAGAGAAAAACGTGGTTTTTCATTCGGTTTACAGTACTTTACAGCTGGTGGGAACTCTAGATTAAATCCAGCCCCTCTTTCGCGCATTACATCAAAGGTTAATTAGATTTGTTTGTTCCGGAACATTTCGTATCGTAGCGAAACGTGTCTGATAAGTCTAATGAGAAGAATCTTCTTTTTTTCGTGTTCTTGAACGGTGTTGAATTCTCTTCGTTAAAAGTTACAAAATGTCTTATCATTACCAATGAAAAATGAATTCGATAAAATGGATAACGATGTTAATTTACTTTTCATTATATTGAATATAACAGACATTTTATAACAGCTCAGTTGTTAAGAACAAAGCGAATGATTTATGTTTTAGAAACTCTAATTCAGTTACATTGGTTAATCAAGACACATCGTAAATTACGTATCACGTCGATCGCGATAATTTATCGCATTAATACATATTAATACAGCACACAAATTTGTATTTATACATCAATCATTATCGCGGAACTGGTTACAACGAATTCTAATTAGAATCTGTAGAATTCTAGCACGCCAAATAACAATTGAATTGTGTCATATACCACACAGTATCGTAACATATTGCACTATACAATGTAACTATCCAAACGGCGAACACCTTTACATTTAAAGCGACTGCAGCATATTTTAAGTATATTCTGATCTATTATATCAAATTAAATAAAATAATAAAGAGCATCCATTGGTCGTAACATTTTCTTTCAAATAACATACCTCGATCTTCGCTGCCAAAGAAAAGTAATAAATCTCTTGAAAGACACCGGTTAAACCACGTTTACTTCAAGATCTTCAAGACGACCCAACCGATCTGGCTCCACAAAACACAGCAATCAAGACATTAAATCCCCGAAGACACGCAAGATGAACAATAGACGAAGAAAAGCAATTACAGTCTTTCTTAACGATTTCATTCTTTCATCGCCACGTTCGACGAACGTATTAAAATGTCCATTCTAACAGACAAACATAACCAATGACAGAGAAAGGTTAGACATCAAAGCATTATATCGGGCGAAGCAAGACGAAGAGGGTGTGAAAAGTAACTTAAGAGCTTTCATGAGGAACGTTTCCACGCTTGCTGGAGTTTCGAGGAAGGAGAATCGCGTGTCGAGAAAGCCCCGCTCGGTTGGTACCCGGCGTGCACTTCGGTAATCCCCTCTACGATCCCATGCCGGCCACGAATACGCTCCCTGTCGGGTGTATTACCGTTCATGAAGGCTGTAATTACCGATAATACCCGAAGAACTGGATGCCGTCCGACCACGTTGATCCTCGTGCGCCTTTTTTCTTCGGGATTTTTACGTGCGTGAAATATCAACCCATCGAAATACCACGCCAGCTCTATAATTCCGGACGTGGTGGCGGAAACGAGGTTATTTTGTTGTTTATCGCGAGGTAATACGTTTGAGAGGAGAAATGTGATTGCCCCGGGAATGGTTTCAGATCTCACAGTTGGACTTCAAGTGTTTACCTGCTCCTTTTTTTATCGCGTAATCTTGTTTTATATAAAAATATTAGGAGGTAGTAGATGTTTTGGAATTATGAAAGAAAGAATGTGAATGTGGTGGAATTTTATAGCGAAAGATGTGAATTGAATCCAATTTGAATAGAAAGTTATGAATTACTCTACACATTTTTATGGATAAAAAACACAAGAAAATAACAATGTTATCGTAATAAAAAAAAATGTTTAAATACCGCCAGAATAAAATTGACTAAAGGCACGAACTATTTTATATTCAAAATGAGACGTATATCAATTAACCCTAACGTTTTCATACAAACGAGTAATTAATTACCAAAGCGATTATAACGAACAACGACATCCTATCAGGAAACTCGTCGCTCGAGACTTTCAGACACTTTCGAGCCATGTTGCAGTAAAATGGCTTACAAGTTGGTACTTGTTCAACAACCTCGGTCGTTAAAATATTTATTGCTTCTTTAAAGCTTCCAGTTGTTCAACAACCTTGGTCGTTAGAATATTTATTGCTTCTTTAAGCTGATTGCACCTTACATCGTATACTTCTTTGACCCGTGGATTTTTCCTCGTAAATAACATACAACCTTTCCCTTCTCTTGAAAGATTCAAGAAAAAATAGATGAGAGATGGAGGAAGATGCGAGAAAAGGAAACGATGAATTTTTTTATTTCTAAAACCTTGTTTTTCCTATAATTAATAACGTATCTTCTTTATGTATATTTTTTTGAGCGAATGAGAAAAGAAAATTTAAAAGTTTACTAACCTGTCTGTTAACATTGAAATAAATTTATAATTTCCGACAAATGAATCAATATGATAGAGTAAATTTTTATTTGTTAACTTACGTTGGTTGTTCGATAACAAAATAACGGTGACGCGAAAACGAGTTCATTTGTAAGCAACAAATCGCGTTTGAAATTTCTCGGTGGCCTGAATTTCGGAATAAGCGGGACAGTAGAAACAACGGTACATGCAACGGCGTCGTTGTTTTGAACTTCGAAATCGCAACTGTCGCGGAAAAGCGACACGCGACAATTGTTTCCATACTCGGTGGTACCACAGCACCACGTACTCGCGAGACCTTTAAATCTAACTAGATTAATTGTTGCTTGAATACCTCGTTCATTATAGATATCGTAACGTTGCGCTGAATTCGTATCGAGTTCTCAGCCTGTTACATTCGCAGCTGCAATTGCGCCGTCCCTGCTATCCGAGAATAACAGAACCTCGGATGTTTAATTACACGTGCCAGATCGTACGGGTTAAATATTACAAATGGCTTTTGGGATAGACCGAACGCAAAGAAGATGGCATAGGTTAGCAAGTTAATGTTTTCATGGAAAGTGTATAATTTATGGCTGTTGTAACGGTGTCAAAGCTTATTCGAAGCGGTTCCTTTACAACTTTGGGGACATAAATTACAATGTCAGTTGGTAGCTTTGGTTAATTTCGATTTCTAGTTTCGTTATTATATAGCTGATTAAACATACGTCAAAAGAAATAATGTAATTTAGAATAGAAATATTATTCCTCCGTTACAACTAGAAATTTCTAATATCTATTGTTAATAGAAAAATTGAAATAGATTTAATGATTTAAAAATTCCCTACGTTCATTAATACATTCTCATTATATCAGCATTCCGAGTTTTCATAGATTCTTATCCACCGTACCGTTGCAACGCATTAATAGTAAACAGAAACGACAAAGTAATGGAGAAACAAGTCCATTAAAATCGATCGCGGGACCAGGAATTAATTAAGGAATATGAATTTCCCAGAAGCTAGCCAGGCTCTCGAATACGCCAATCTCTGCGCTATTACCGGAGCACGTTTTCTCCTTCGATTAATTACCATAGATACCCGTACGGTCTGGCTGGCACACACGCATAGGCGCATAGAGATCAATCACCGGTGGAGCATAGCTGTGGTCGTTCGGCTTCCGTTATAGAGAATTTCGCGAAATGGGTCGACCGAAACGGTTTCGATCGCCTTGTCATTGTAAATCATACGGTCTGGCTTTGTATCTGGTATTCTTATCGCTACCGTTCCGCTTGCCGCAATGTAAAAATTCCCAGAGTCACCCGCCAATAAAGTGACTCAAAGAGCGTTGCTGAATTAGCTGAAAAATCGACGTCATGCACACTTCTCTTTTGGTCAAGATAATATTTATAAAAGGCGATGTCTAATGGAAATTTATATTTTTATATAGACAATTAAAACCTAAGCAGAAATTTGATCTTTTGAAATAAGCATACTACTACTACTACTACTACTACTACTACTACTACTATTATTAGTATTGTTATTATTATTATTATATTATTATTATTATTATTATTATTACTATTATTATTGTTTCTATTTTATAATATAATTATTATATATATATTATATATTATATAATTATACAATATATATAATATAATATAATATATAATATATATATAATATAATATAATATAATATAATATAATATAATATAATATAATATAATATAATAATATAATATAATATAATAATAAAATATAATATAATAATAAAATAATAATAATATAATATAATATAATATAATATAATATAATATAATAATAAAATAATAATAATAATATAATATAATATATAATATAATAATATAATATAATATAATATAATAATATATAATATAATATTATAATATAATATAATATAATATAATATAATATAATATAATATAATATAATATAATATAATATAATATAATATAATATAATATAATATAATATAATATAATATAATATAATATAATATAATATAATATAATATAATATAATATAATATAATATAATATAATATGATAATATAATATATAATATAATAATATAATATAATATAATATAATATATAATATAATATATAATATAATAATATAATATAATAATAATATATATAATATAATAATAATAATATAATATAATAATAATATAATATAATATAAATATAATATAATATAATATAATAATATAATATATAATATAATATAATATATAATATAATAATATAATATATAATAT